>NC_071353.1:160172626-160870126 GCF_943734655.1 Sabethes cyaneus | reverse complement strand
TTTTCCGGTAAAAATTCAACATCAACACGGTGGCGACGACTGGCGGAATAATTCAATTCCAGTAGCAGCGCAATCGCCGATTGTCATCTGGCACTCGGCCAATTAGCGCTTGCTCTACGGATCATAAACGATAATTACTTGCGCTTAATGCGATTTAGTGACAGCAGCGAGTGAATTTCTCTCCTCAGCCCGGGCAAGCTTTGGGGGGGGGGCTAGCGGCATCGTCGGATGTTGGTCCCGTCGAGCGTCTGGCTGCAATACTCACCTGAAATGAAACAAAGAAAAGAGAAAACTTTGGTCAGCTCAGCTCAGTGTCGAGGGGATTGGAGAAGATTAAAAGCAGTGCAGCAGAGGCGGTAAAAGTTGCCCAAAAGCAGATGTCGGTTCTGGCGTGGACATTGGCGTGAAGTACGATTAAAAAGATTAAAACAATGATTGAAGGGACAATTTTTGTCGTTGAAAATCATCGACCGAGAAGGGAGGATAATTTGGTGCACCATTTTGTTTGCTAAAAAAGCAGTCTTCCTTTATTAAGTTATAAAATATAACGAAGTGTTCTCTGAGGGTTGAATGTAAATCCGGTTTATCTTTCTTCCAGAGGTTCATTATATTTATAATTATAATACATTTTGTCTTTAAAAATTTCAGATCATTGCTGTCAATTTATTGAAACCCTATCTGACTTTCGGGCTAGTAGAATATAGGAAATAATCTACCATGGAAAAGATTTTTTTTGTGTAAACGAGTATTGTACGTAGATGAGATGCCACACCTCCCCCCTTAAGGAAGAATGGCGCAGCGAAGAAGGATCAGGGACAGCTAACTTCTTGTCGGGTTTCAGGTTGCTAATTTTTGTAAAGCTAAAATAGTTATTTTGTGTCAATCGTACTCAAACGATAGATCACACAAAAGGACATAAACGAAGTTAGCCGTTTGTAGTGAAAGCTACAAGTAATGTACATCAACTGCTGTTGATTTTAACTATGATGAACCGAAAGTTTAATGTTTAAAATTTTCTTCTAAGAAAACAACGAAGCAACTAATATCAGCTAACAAGTCAATCCAATTTCGCAATCTCACAGCCGGGAGGCAAAAATGTCAAACTTTCATTATCCCATATCATTCCAAATGGGGCACCGTTACGGCAGACAGACAGACGTATTTTGTTTACAAAGTTTCTTACCCATCTATCAATTTCGTCAAATACGACAAATATTGACATCCGACAAATGACAACCATCATCTCGCAGGAGCAGGTCACAGGCGCGCAGAAAAACTTTCCAAACGGCCTCATTTTGTCACGGTAAGCAGTTGGGAACAAACCGGCTCGGGTTGACTTCTGAGTCGAATAAATGAGCACAGGGGGGCAAAGAAAGAAGTTTACGACCCTTTCTGGTCGTCATTTTTACCGGTGCTCACTGAACGATTTTGTTTTGCTGCCGGTAGGCAGTGTTAAACTATGGTGAACCCTCCAAGCACGGTTCTTCCCGGAAGATTGCTGCTGTCGGGTGTAAATTTCAAAAACTCATCCAACAGAGCGTGGCTGGGCAGGCCTGCACGGTGGCGATACCGTGCGTCTTTGACGCAACACAAACGAGGCTTTTTCCTGCTACCGAAAAAACAACGCAATTTATATCTATTATCTCACGTCTCACGGGAAATTGTGTATGAGCTTTTGTTTGCATTTTTGTTTTACTGCAGATTTTGAGAAATTGAAATAATGATACTTTCGTTTTATCGGGGGGCTTTTCCGTTGTTACGGTTCTTCCGGTAATTGGATTTGGCGGAAAGAGATGTCACACCGAGTGTTTTTTACGCTTCAGATTTCTGCTGCTTGCTTGCTTGGTTCGGAATTTGCGAATCCTTCCGGACAGACACCGGTTCCAATCTGCGGGGACACACACGTATGCTTTCACTATTCCCTGCAAAAATGTGGCAATTTTCGCTTATCCTAGAACAAAAGCTGCCCGGTAAATCAGAGCGCTTTCTCGCTAAACCCGGGAGACCGTTTTCCAGGCGAGCGAACTCGATGCTGCACACAGCATGGCATACCGTGTAGGCGTTCCTCTAAAAGCAATAATTCTCGGAAAGTACACATTTATCACAAACAAAACACACATTCACGCACACATACATTCACAGGCACAATGCCATAGAAACCACCAGCGTTAACAACGCCGTTGTCGGTCGGCTCTCATCATCGTCAGCATCATCATCACCATCAGTTTCATGGCGTTGAATAGTGGAATAGAAAAAAAAACGTCCGCCATGTTGTTGTAATATCCCGTTTCCAGAGCGATGTATAGTTACAGGCGCACAAAAAGTGGGCTCCCGCAGATAGGTATGATGCTAGACACACTGAGAGTGTAGCATAGAACAAGACAAACAGAACTGCCTGAATGCTCTGCTGCTGATGCTGATGTTGATGGTCTCCTCCTTCCCTGCTCCCAAATCCCTAGCCTTATTAGCACTCATCATCAGCATCCGGACCGTCCATTACACGGATGGCAAAGTTTAAGTGTTTTCCCATTACTTATTAGTTGCCGATATTGTGTTTTACTTTGCGATTATCTAGTCCCGGGGAGTTATTATCCCAATCCATCCGCCGAACCCCAGTAGCAGCGCCATTCGGACAGCCAGCCAGCCTGCCAGCGCAGCGATTTGTCAGACGGTAATTAATTGTTGGAAAGTCCGTCTTCCGGATTCGGTGTAATCTTATCTCATCCTGTTTGCTTCGCCAACGTGCCGCTCCCGCCCATAGGCCAGTGACAGGTCAGTAGCCGTCATCCGCTGGTGTACTATAATCCTTTCAATCAAGTTTGGCCGGCGCGGGAACTTCCTTATCGCTTACGATGCGATAGCAAGACCTTCCGGGCGCACGACGATACACACACACTCGCCCACACAGATGACAGATTTATTGCGTTTGGTTTTTGATGGTATTTGCTTTTTCTGCCTGAAATCCGTTCGTAACCCCGGCAAAGGATGAATTCTGCTTATCTGCTCCTTTTAAAGTCACATAATTGGAATTTGTTTCCTCGGGCTTTCGGTTGAGTAATGACGGCAATGTCTCTTCGGTGAGTTTGACTGTAACTGATTCAATTGGTTATAATTTCTCAATATTTTCTATTTCTATTCATATAATTTTAGTTACTCATGTAAAGTTTCACTGAACCACTTTTAAAACGTGAAGTCTGTGTCGGAAAAAATATTAGCATAAAATGGGAATTAATTTTCTAAATAAATTCCAAACCAAACCATTTCGGTGGACCGTTTGTCAGTTGATTGGACCGATCCGCTCGTGACCAGTAGGCAATCACGACGCCGGCCACACAGCAGCGTCGCAAACCGGCCGTGGCCGCTACGCCGGTTGCATCCGGGCGGAACCGTTGCGAACGGCTGAATGTCGAAAAAATGGCGGTTCCATTAGCAAAACGAGCTGCGACTGACTCTGAAAGGGAAATGGAAATTTATCGATTTCAATCTACGCCAGTTCGGGGTTGTTGTGATCTCTAACCCAGCCGGCAGCACACCAAGGTCAGCCAGAGTACAATCCACCCTAGCTACATACTCACTTCCTTTCCGCTTAGCTGAAATGGTTTCCCAGGAATAACAATTTCATTTGATGGTCACGCTGGTCGGCGCGCGGTTTTGATGGTCCGGTAGTCCATTTAGTGGCCCCAATTAGGTGAAACGGGAGCGAGTACAGTGTGAACTTGAGGCAGTGAGCTGCAGATGCTGCCAGTGGAAGAGCTCAACCTACAACAATGGCCGACAATGAACTTTGCGCTCGTTGCCGGCAACGTAAAACGAATCGTAATCGAATGAAACCGTAATCGACAAAACGGAAGAGCCATTGCAGTAGCAGTAAAAATGATGGCATTTTATTGCGTCTCCTCCGAAGGACGACACAGGCATTGGAAGCAGCTTCGTCATCTTAACAGCATCTGCAAAGTGGCGTTCGTCCAGCCAACATTTCGTTTGTGATGTTCACTTTCAACGGGAGAAATCGATATTTGCTAGACCGCTCAAGGAATAGGTTATCAACAGTTTTATTGAGCCAACGCCATCAATTGGCGGAAATAAATTAAACTTTTATGATTTTTCTAAATTATGCTAATTTTATTTAATGTTTTTATTATTAGAGATTCGAGCATTACATTGTTTTGTTGCATTTGTTCTGAAGTTCATTCTGAAGTTGATTCTATTTTAGTGGGGCATATGTCAAAAAAAAAAAAAACGAAAAGCAGTGACCCTGGATGGCTCCCTTGCGGAACGCCCCACTTTAGAAAATACTAACTAAATTACGCATATAACTTCTCCTGTAAGGAATACATGGAAAATCTAAAAAGAACAATTTATTATCTCATTTTGATGAAATCATTCTGATTATTTTTATGCTTCCACTCTGTCCTTGTTCTACTTTTAAACTACCCCCACAGGCAGCAGTGTCCCGCGGAGCCGGCTTGTGCGTCATTGAACATGAAAACTTCGTGTGCATTTCTGCTCGACAAATCCTCCAAAAAGCCAATCCCAGTCGGAAAACAAATCATTTCTATCGCACCTCCGAATCAGAGCAGGCAACTTATTTTCCGAACCATTGCCTCCACCGAACTACGGGTATGGCTACGCACCGGCACCCGGAAGCGAGCTGCCGCGGCGACATTCCCGAAGTCGTTTTTCAATTTCTGACGCCATACTAAAGCCATACCTACTATCTAAAAAGCAAGCTTAGAAATAGCGAATCTCAACTAGAAAAAAAACCTACTCTCCGGTCGTCGCCCAACGAATAGCGTGTTCCGTTCGCGCAATTCCCGGCCCGACTCACCGACCGGTTCATATTCGGACGGTGGGCTGGACGGGAATTTGCTATTTTTCCGCCGCGGACGGCGGGGAAAACGTGAAACGCGACCAACCGACCGAAAGCACTATCTCATGTCCGGGTATCATTTGTACGCTGCCTGTGACTGTGCTACGGCTATAATGGCTGTTCGGCTGCAATTTTCCCTAGTTTCTTTTTCTTCCTATTCGACCGACCGACGGAGTTCCACCGACGACGACGACGACGAAGCATGCAATATTTCATCCAATGCAATAAAACACACGGGAGGAAAAGTACAATCTCGTAAGACAACTCTGAAGTTCCACTGTGTAAAAGTAAGTAAAAAACCTTGAACAGTGTTGCCAACTGACGGGTAATGTACTTCAGCAGCGAAACCCGTAGCATTTGGCAACACTTTCCCTTGGACCTGACCGGAGTGTCAGTAAAAAAAAATAAACGACAATATTTCCTGTGCTCTTGCTTCGATTGGCGTGCATACCGAAAGACACAACAATGCAGAAGAACGAACCGGAAGTACGTAAAAAGCATCCATCCATCGGTCGACGGCTACCTTCTTCCCGTAGCTAGAAAACATCGACGCTTGCCTTGCACACGGCAATGGTGGTGGCGCTGGTGTCTTCAATGAAGGATGCTCCAATATAAATAATAAGCGAAACAAATTCCGACCTCCCCACCACTTCGTAAGAGTTATGACCCGGCGAGTTATCTCTCGCACCGTTTCTCGTGTTCCAGCGCAGGCCAGACATCGACGAGAGACGACGCGCTTGGTTGACCGGACCGACGAGACCGACGACCGACCGCCTGCTAGTAGCTCCCCCCGTTACGAGTAAGAACGAGATTGGCCGGAAATAAATGACCAACCGGGCGAATCGCCTCGCGCGGGCAAGGTAAGATTCGCAGACCAACAAAAAAAAAACTCGCACAGTAACATTTGATTGATCGAGCTGAATTATGAAGTTCAATTACGGATCCGGTGGATTTTGGATTTACGATCCATCGAATCGTCGGGTGAGAAGTCGAAGCCGAAGCAGCTAGTAGCTAGACCGGATGGCATTGCAGTCATATTTTGTGGGAGGCAGGCAGGATTCTTCGTTGATTGAACTAGACATCGAGATCGTAAACGGAATTGTCTTTTTATGGGATTGATTGGGATTTACTGGAATGTTGTGGTGCGGTGCGGTGGTGAACGGACGTTTACCTCGGGAAAGGTGATTCGGCAACAATTTGTGAGTGATAACTTTTACACTCGATACGATATGCCGACCAGAAGCAGGGCTGTCTGTTGTCTGTTTTCGTTTTTCTGAACTTTGCATCGGTTCAATACTTTGTTTTCCATCGTTTGTCAATCTATTTCAAAATTTAGAACAGATATTAAATTTTTTCCAACGATTCGACTATATTTTTGAGGCTTTTTCAAGCATCGACTGCTCCTTGTCTAATACCCATGTTCCTACGAAATACTAGACAAAGAGATCTAATTCAATCTTTGAAAAAATAAAATATAAAACTATAGTTAAAACGTTGGGAATATTTTAAAATCTGTTGTGTATTAATTAGACTAACAGTCGGTTAGCAATAAAGTATTAAATTTAACAATCGATAAAACGTATCAATATAAAATAATTCATTATGAAATCCCCAGTATAGAATGGTTTAGGTGTTCAAAAGGCAATAAAAAAATAATTTCCTTGATAAAATCCAAAATCAAGAGGTCCCATATCACTTCCCTGAGGAACACCGCGATTATTTAAGGCTATTTTAAGTATTTCTTTGGCTATTTCAAGCTTGCTTCATGATCGCTTTTTATTTTCACCTTGTCTGGCCTTTCAAAACAGTTTTGGCAATTAAGAAATTGATTCAAGATTGGATTTTTTCTAGTCTTGTTTAAGGTGGAAAAGCCGAATTGATCATTTCCAGTTTATTATGAGTTATATTGTTTATTTTCTTTTTTCCTATTAGCCATTAATTAGTCTTAATTTGAATTCTCCGTGGACCACTGACTTGAATTTATCATAAAGGCAAATACGGTACGCCATCGAGTAGCTGGCAGGACTGTTTTCGTTACTCGGTCTGTCTGCGTTTCGAGACAAAATTGAAGTAAAGAGTAGTAAATAATTATGCCGCCGGTATAAAACTGTTCAGGTACCCAGGAAACAATGCAAAAATAATTTCCATAATGAAAGCCGAAAACAAAACAGGTCCCAAATTACTTCCCTGTGGAACGACATGACCATTCGTTTCGCCGTTTTCAAATTTACTTTATGCTTGGTAAAAAATGGTAAAATATTAGAGCCCGATTTCGGTGATTCCAAATTTATTTAAAATCTACTTTTTAGTTCTACAAAAGAGGATATTTACTAATCTAAGTTTGATTTAAAAGCATTTAGTTTATTCCATCTTTTACATCTGCTTTTAAATAAGCTTTTCAGCTTTATTCATGACAATATTCTTCTTTCGTAATTCCTGACATTTTGGTCAGTTCAGTTGCAATAATTTTTTTACCCGGCTTTTCTGATCCACAGAATTCTTGCCTGTGAAAGCTAATTTCGGTGACTCCAACCTATGCCTCGTCCTTCATTCTGAACTATGCTTTATTAAATGGGTATGAAATTGCGAGAGTTACCTGTAAGGGGTGTCAAATATAGCAATGAAATGGCGAAAGTTACCTGAAAGGAGTGTCAAATATAGCTCTAACTCCCTCAAGTCCCTACCCAGCGCCTCCTCGAAGATCTACTTCAATGATGACGATCGATGGCAGTACCTGAAAATACTTCATGTACATACTGGAGCAGCTAAGCTAGAAGGTGCGAACCTAAGCATCTGTTTTTCAGGTGAGGAGCGGCTCAAAAAGCGTCTGTCTCGAAGCGAGCAGCTAAATATGAAACAGTTTCCCGCAAGCTACACCTCAGATGGCAAACCTCTCAGCGGGATGTAGATATCGCCACCCCGGCAATGTAGTATACCGAAGCCCTCATTTACCACGGCCAACGAAAATGGTAATATGGAACTGATTAATCGGCTCAGGACACGGAAAGGAAAAACGATTAATTGATAAGTTTGAAGTATGTTGCGCGCGCTTCGTAAGGGGGTTGTGGAGTCTTTTTTCTGTCCAGTCCGCTGTGGTTCAAAGGTTCATCACTATCGGCGATACACAGGGCCTAGGAAGACGAGTCCAGCACGAATCCAGTTATAATTGGGTCCAATTATAGTCCAATCCAGCTTGGATCAAAAAAAGCGAGACACAACTTCTTAAGCATTGCTTCAATTACTCTCCCTTACCTACTTTTCCGCTCTATCCCTTTCACGCCAGGAATCCAGGATCCGGTCCTGGTCCATGAGCGTTAAGGTACGACACAGATCTAACAATGCAAAAACAATTTCCATAATGAAACCCGAAAACAAAACAGGTCCCAAATTACTTCCCTGTGGGACGACATGACCATTCGTTTCGCCGTTTTCAAATTTACTTTACTCTTGATAAAAAATGGTAAAATATTGGAGTCCGATTTCGGCGATTCCAAATTTATTCAAAATCTACTTTTTAGCTCTACAAAAGAGGAAATTTACTAATCTAAGTTTGATCTAAAATCATTCAGTTAATTTAATAAGCTTTTCAGCTTTATTTATGACAATTTATGAAAAAAGAGCCAGGCGTCGTGTATTGAAATCTCGACTGGAAGAGACTGTTAGAGTCAACAGGAGAATAGCACTAACCCCGCCATTGTCGTATACATTGAATGTTTTTAATCAGACCAAGCACTTTGACATGTTTGGTGTAGTTCCGATTGTTTGGTAAACTGAAATGCCTTATCTATATTGAATCCATTGCGAGCAGTGCATGTGTCTTCACTTTTAATATTAGCTTTAAAATAAAGTATTTCATTGCAACACTTTCCTCTCTCTCTCTCTCTCTCTCTCTCTCTCTCTCTCTCTCTCCGTATATCTTCCTCCATCTCATATTTTGTTTTTTTTTCCAATTTTCAAAATTGAGTTTAAATTTTTAATTTAACGATTTCTTCCAACCGTTCCGATTCTTTGACTTTTCTCGACTTTTAGGCTGTTCGGTTCACCGAGCACTTCTACCGGACGCCTATTTAACTATTCTTGTTTGAATATCCAGCTTTTTGACCTTTCTATATTTAAATTTTTTAGCTTTTGTCTGTCGAATTTTTCAAGACTTTCGACCGTTTCGACCGTTCAATATCGCCAACATTGGCTTTAAATTTTTGAGTTTGCAAATCTATACCTATAAAGAAGGATTTCTGTCTGCCTGTCTGTCCGTATGTTCCTTATAGAATCGAAAACTACTGAACCAATCGGCATGAAAATATGCATGTAGAGGTTTTTTGGGGCCAGGAAAGGTTTTAGTGATGGTTAGAAACCCCTCCCCCCACTAAGAGGGGGGGCTCCCATACAAATGAAACACAAATTTCTGCGTAACTCGACAACTAATCAAGCAAATAGAACAAAATTTGGCATGTGGGTGTTTTCGGTGACAAGAATTTATTCTATGGTAAATTAAGACCCCTCCCCTCTTTATAAGGGGAATTATAAGTCCTCTCCTCTTTAAAAGGGGGGGCTTCCATACAAATTTCCTCATAACTCGAGAACTAATCGAGCAAATGGAACCAAATTTGGCATGTGAAGGTTTTCGAGGGCAAGAATATTTTCTATAGTAAATTAGGACCCCTCCCCACTTTAAGAGGGGGGGCTCCTATACAAACGAAATACAAATTTCCTCATAACTCGAGAACTAATCAAGCAAATAGAACAAAATTTGGTACGTGGGTGTTTTTGGAGACAAAATTTTTTTCTATGATGAATTAGGACCCCTCCCCACTTTAGAAAGGGGGGCTCCTATTCAAATGAAATGCAAATTTCCTCATAACTCGAGAATTAATCAAGCAAATAGAACCAAATTTGGCATGTGAAAGTTTTCTAGGGCATGAATATTTTCTATGGTGAATCAGAACTCCTCCCCACTTTAAGAGGGGGGGCTCCTATACAAACGAAATACAAATTTCCTCATAACTCGAGAACTAATCAAGCAAATGGAACCAAATTTGACACGTGAGTGTTTTTGGAGACAAACCAAATTTGGCATGTGGGAGTTTTAGATGGCAGAAATTTTTTCTATAGTGAATTACGACCCCTTCCCCTTTTAAGAGGGGAGCTCCCATACAAATGAAATTCGAATTTCCTTATAACTTGAGAACTAATCAAGCAAATGGAACCAAATTTGGCATGTGGGAGATTCTGGAGTCTTGAATTTATTTTATGATAGTTAGAGACCTCTCACCCCTGTGGTAGGGGGATATGGACTCTCATACAAATAAAACAGAAATTTTTGCGAAACTCAAAAACTAATAGAACTCGAGAAATTCGACACTCTTCCATAAAACTTTAGTCAATACAAGACCACAAAAACTATCTATAGTAACAGTAGATCATTCAGGACGAGACGGTCGCGAGTGTTGCCGGTGACCCGCCGTCGGAAGCGCCGCCCACTGGGGGGCTTGCAAAACTCGAGATTGTGACAAAGATCATCCGAGATTCATGATTTATGTACAACACAGGTTAATTTGTGGCAATACGAAGTTTGTCGGGTCAGCTAGTTTATAATAATCATCACACATTTGCTACAAGTTATTGAATCGATTGATACGCAAAAGCCACCAGCGTGCTAAATCTTTTATTTTCTTATGACACCAGCCAGAATCTAGAATACGGAATGACAGCATTTGATAAGGTGTAGTCCTACGTCAAAAATCATTTTCTGAAAATCGAGTAAGTGATCGAGTGGAAGTGATGATTCTTGAAATTCATAGATGGAATATAAAAATCTGGAATTTATTCCAGATTTGATATGCAGCTAAGCTAAGCTATTACTTTGAAAACTGAAAACAAAACAGTCTTAGAATACTGCCCTGGGGAACGACCAGTGCATATGTTAGTGTACTTTTGAACGAGAAGATCAAATTTTAACGCGGTACCTGATTGAAAAGATCGCCAAAACTACGCCAAGATAAAGAAAAAAATATGGCTGAAAAAATTAAAATTTATGTTCTTTTTTCTTTTTCTCTAGCTGTGTTTCGTTTACAAAGCTCAAAAGTTATAAAAGTTTTTGCCTAGCTTCTACCAACAAAACAAAAAAAAGTTTGTTCTGATACGTTGTGTAGTTTCTGAGAAGGTAACATAAAGTACATAAAGTTTGAAAATCGTAGTTTTACAGAAGCGGCGTTTTATTCCAGTGAGGTTCTTCCACGCCGCACTGGAATGCTTATGTACTCGATCGTTTTTCGGCCACTACCCGTGGTCGGATTATTACAAAATTAGTATCAAAATAAGCGGAAAAGACTACAGAATCAAAATCTGAAATAAAAAATTTATGACTTTTTCAAAAAAAATTGTCGTTTATGTCCCCTTAAAAGTGGAAATTCACCAATCTTTAATTTAATTTAAAATCGTGTCGTTTATTTCTTTTACCTGCTTTTAAATAACCTTTTATTAATAAAAATATCCTTCCATCGTAATTCTTAACATGTTGGATTTCTTTATCCCGGCTGTTCTGATCCGCAGAATTCTGACCTTTGAAAACCGATTTAAGTGACTCCAAGCTTTGTTCAAGATCATTTTATTACCGCCCCATTCTTCATTGCGAACTGTACTTAATTTCCGTCGAGTTGATTGTCTATTTGCTTTTACTGGCGTAATGAAGAATACCATCCATTTGTGTTCTTTAAGTCAGTAAGTACATTTTCGAATCGCGGCTGGGCGGTGCTGCTAGAATCAATAGGATTGTTGCACTAGCTCAAGCATTGTCCTGTGCTCTGAAGACTGTCAAAACAGAAGGGTGAACGGTGAAGTCTCGAGACATTTATACCCAAGGCTTTGATTTTATGGTCAATATTAGTCACGAACACGGTAATAAGAGGACGATAAAACTCACGTTGTTACCCAGAATTCTATCATTGATATGGTTATTTTCTTTTTTCGCGTTTCCTACCTACTCAGGTCTCGACTGGAAGAGCATGTTAGAAGTCAACAGGAGGGTAGCACTAACCTCGCCATTGTCGTATACATCAAATGTTTACAATCAGACTATGCCCTTTCATATGTTTGGTCTAGTTTCGATTGATTGATTGATTTATATTGAATCCTTGTTTAGTGTATATGAAGTTCGGCTCCTGTATCTCTGCGCCAATCCCCAATACCTCAGGTATTTCGCAGGCTAGTAATATGGGACCACTGCTTCTTCAGCGTTTTCAACGACGTCACGTTGCTATTGGATGCATCGGTTGCAGACTTGTGTACGCTGAAAACTTGATACTGTTTCTATCTGTTGGAAGAAACTGATGATTGTTGCCGCCTGCAACCATTACTTGATATATTTGTTGTTTGGTGCAAACGAAACTGACTAAGTGTGGCAAAATGCGAGGTGATAAGTTTTTACCGTATTAAAAGTCCAATGCTATTCAATTATCAGAATGCGAGGAACGAGCTCTCTCTCTTCTTTACATTTCTCTCAGTCTCTCTTCTTTCCATCGCTCTATCTTTCTTCTCTCCATCTCTTTGTCAATCTCTCTTCTCTCCATCTCTCTGTCAATCTCTCTTCTCTCTATCTCTTTCCTCATTCTCTCTTCTCTTCATCTCTCAATTTCTCTTTTTTCAATCTCTCTTCTCTCCAACTCTCACTCTCTTCTCTCTCTCTCATCTCTCTCTCTATCTCCCTCAGTCCACGTCTATCCTTCTCCATTTTCCTAATTTTCTGGAATTTTTTCAACTTTTTCAGTTTTAAACCCTTTAATATTAATTTTGAATTTAACAACTGCTGACGGAATTTAACTTTTCGTTTTTTTTTTATTTTTCGACTAGACTAATCTCAAGTTTTTAGTCTTGACCTTGAAATGCGGTCATACATTTATATTAATATTGGAAACGATGGTTCTACAATTGATGAAGGGACGGTAGGGGAAAGAAATGAAAATTTTTTTTGCGAAGGAGGGGAAGAACTGAAAGGAAAGGGGGGGGATATTGGTAGCTACGCTTGACGAGTAGTCATTTTGACTCCTACCTTTTGCCCAATGCTGGAAGGTGCATGAGTGGAACCAAACTATAATGTGAGATGATAACCGGATTATTCGTCTGTTCGATTCTTTGACTTTTCTGCTTTTTGGTTTGGTTTTCCGAGTTTTCAACATTTCTATCTGGGGCCTTCACTCAAGTCTTTTTATACACGGTTTATTTTTACGATTTTTGAATTAACGCGGTTTTTTATGACGATTTTTGAATTAACACGCTTTTTTATGACGATTTTTAAATTAATGCGATTTTTTACATCATTTTTCGAATTAACGCGGTTTTTCAGCAATTTTTAAATTCGAGCAGTTTTTTCAATGATTTTGAATTAACGCGGTTTTTCAACGTGGATTTTTGAATAAACACGGTTTATTTTACGACGATTGTTGAATTACGGCGGGTTTTTTTTACAACATTTTTCGAATTAACACGGTTTTTTCAAACGGTTTTATTTTACACGCCACCTATCCTCCGTGTAAAAAAGAGGCTGGAGTGTATTTTACTATTATAGTTGGAGTAGTATTGTTATAGTAGGTCATAGTTCCGGCTTTTTGAATTTTCAATATTTTTTTTGTTTAGATTATAGTCGCTTTAACAGCTTGGGTCATTCGTGACTTCTGTGGAGTTGGGATTTGAACCCGGGTCCTCGGCGTGAGAGGCGTGAATGCTAACCACTACGCCGGGACTGACCCCACTTTTCCATATTTCAATTTTTCGCATTTTTTTTTGACTTTTCAAGATTTTCAACGCTACGATATTCCAATTTCGTCAACGTTGGCTTTTTTCTTTGACTTTTTGTTCCTTTCACTTTTAAACTTTAAGTTGGCGCATTCAATAAATTTGCAAATTTATAATGATGATTTGTATGATATTACAATTGTTACAATTTATTTGAATCGATTGATAATTGAATCATTAAAATTCATTCAAGCCATCCGAAGCGTCCAATATCTTTTATTTTCTCGTGACAACAACCAGAACATAGAAGATGAAAAGACAGCCTATAGTAAGACGCCTAACGTAGGAATACGCCATATTCTATAACTTGAGTAAGTGCAAAGTGATACTAATAATACTAATCTATACCTATAAAAAAGGATTTCTGTCTGTCTGTCCCTATGCTCCTTTTAGAATCGAAAACTACTGAACCGATCGGCGTGAAAATTTGCATGTAGGGGTTTTTGAGGCTATGAAAGGTTCTCTCGATGGCAAAAGTCCCCTCCCTCCACCAAGAAGGGGGGCTCCCATACAAATATATGCCTCAAAAAATGGATTTCTGTCTGTTTTAGATTCCTTATAGAATCTAAAACTACTTAACCGATCGGCATGAAAATTTGCATGTAGGGGTTGTTGGTGCCAGGGAAGGTTCTTATGATGGTTAGAGATCTCTCCCCCCACCAAGAGGGGGGGCTCCCATACAAATGAAACACAAATTTCTGCATAACTCGAAAATTAATTAATCAAATGGAACCATATTTGGCATGTGGGTGTTTTTGGAGGCAAAATTTTTTTCTATGATGAACCCCTTACCTTTTTAGGAGGGGGGGCTCCCATACAAATGAAATACAAATTTCCTCATAACTCGAGAACTAATCAAGCAAATGGAACCAAATTTGACATGTGGGTGTTTTTGGAGACAAGAATGTTGTCTATGGTGAATTGAAACCTCTCCGCGCTTCAGGAGGGGGGGGGGGCTCCTATACAAATGAAATACAAATTTCCTCATACCTCGAAAAGTAATCAAGCAAATGGAACCAAATTTGGCATGTGGGGGGTTTGGAGGCAGGAATTTTTTTAATGATGGTTTGACGTTTGAGACTCCTCACCCCTGTGGTAGGGGGATAAGGACTCTCATAGCAATAAAACAGAAATTTTTGCGTAACTCAAAAACTAACTCGAGAAATTTTAGACTCTTTCATAAAACATTAATCAATAACAATACCACTAAAAACTTTCAATAGTAACATTAAATAACTCAGCGCGAGACGGTCACAGGCCGCGAGTGTTGTCGGCCACTGCGGGGGGCAGCCCCCCGTAGAGATCTCCTCTATCTAGGTTTATTTATTTTCCTAGATCTACTGACCTCTATTACTTTCCTTCAGTTGGGTCACCCCTGCGAAATGGTACTTTTTACGAAAAGATTTTCCGTGAAATGGTACATCCCGCGTAAGGTTTTTCGCGAAATGGTATTCTGTGAAACTCTATATTCCGCGTTATGGTCAACCGAGAATTGGTGTATCGCAAAATGGTATTCGGCAAAATGGTATGTAATGATGGCGAATTTTTAAATGCTATCTGTTTTATTTTATCAGGCTAAGCAATGGGGGAGTTGTTTTCTACTTTACTGTGAGGAACATTTGTATATTAAAACACCCATGAACTCCCCAGAAACTTGCAAAACTCAAGATTGTGATAAAGGTCATCCGAGATTCATGATTTATGTACAACACAGTTTAATTTGTGGCAGTACGAAATTTGTCGGGTCAGCTAGTTTATAATAATTGTCACACATTTGCTACAAGTTATTGTTTCGATTGATACGTAAATGATTGAAATCCATTCAAGCCACCAGCGTGCTAAATCTTTTATTTTTTTATGACACTAATCAGAATCTAGAATACGGGGAATGACAGCCTGTGATAAGATGTAGTCCTACGTCAAAAATCATATTCTGAAACTGGAGTAAGCGAAAGTGATGATTCTTGAAATTCATAGATAGAATTTATAGATCTGGAATTCATTCCAGATTGGTTGTGCAGCGAATCTATTACTTTGAGAACAAAAAACAAAAAAAATCTTAGAATACTCCCCTGGGGAACGACCAGTGCATATGTTAGTGTACCTATGTACCTATGATCAAATTTTAACGCAGTACCTGATTGAAATAATCGCCAAAACTTATGAAAACCAAACTGAAACTTAAAAAAGTATGGAAGTCTGTGCCTAGAGAAACGAACTTAGGACTACGAATACAGGTACAACTCAAACAATGCTTGACAATTTGAAAATGTTCAGCTAGTTGCAAAAAAATATAATTTATTGTAACTTTTGCATGACTTGTAACACTAGTCAACTCTAAGTAACTGCTTTGAAACTCTAAGTTTATCATAGCACGTGGACAGCCAATCAAAATATAAATTAGCTAACGTCCTCTGCATTTTGCTAGCTTCTTTCGACACTACGGCTATTTGCATACTTGACAGAAATACAATTGTAACTATGTAAAAAATTGCAAGCAACAGTTAGTTGCAAACAGCAAATGAAACACTAAAATACTCTTCTCGTAGAGACAGTCGCTGATTTTACTCGCTTTGAGAATTACTGCGTCACGCCACAAACACAAATATTCCTTCAGCCCTGTGCATGACAACAATTCCGAACAAATTCTTGCAGTATATGGATGCAATCTAACAAAAGGAAAGGATGACTGCTCACTTTTCTATAACATTTCACTTTCGGGACATCAAATTGGATTAGATTTAATATTTAAAAATAAAATCGGTTGAAGGAAAGGGGTGGTTTAACACTTTAAAAAACTGTTTACTTTTAGGACATCAAATTGGACTAGGTTAAATGTTCAAACGATTAAATCGGTTGACGAAAATAGGAGGTCTTCCACTTCTCAAGCACAGATATCAAATTGGTACAGGTTTAAACGTCGTATAGAATTTTCGACCTGTTGATGAGGAGAGGGGGGAGGGGTTTTGTTCCTTATTTTGTAAAAGGAAACCACAGTAAACAGATGATGTGTTTAATTGTCGTCCCTGTCTGTGAAGCAAGGTAACCTCGAAGCAAGTGTATAAGTCTTCAAACATTCAAATGCTTCAAAAAGATTCGAAGTTAGATAATCCGATCAAAAGCTATGACCCAAAACAAAATTCTCTTTGAAAATGCCATTCCCATTTTCCATCAAAACCCTAATAGTCAAGCCTGGTTCAATGTTATGAGTTGAACATTTTCTACTGCTAAATTTTACGAAAAATACCAGCGGCAAGTCAGCTTGTCGTCAGCAGCCTAGAGCTGGGGAGGCTCGTGCTGTTTCAAATCGGTCTCCATTCAACTCGATTCAACGGATCACTTGTCGTCAACTAGAGATCTACTAAACGTGGGTTAACAAATATATTTCTACAGAAATTTGAAAGAAAATCTGAAAGCGAAATGGTTGTAGTCGCAATCTGTTTAAGCAGTTATGTATAGTATGTATATTTATTGAGGAATCTCGAAAGATAGAAGGATATGTTTTATATTGCAGCTATTTAAGATACAGAAAGATATCATAACACTTGAACTTTGGTTGATTCGGTATTCGTGATTCGACTTATCCCACCGAAGCGCAGTACATTCGAAAACTTTCGATGATAGAGCAACAACCATTTAAGCAAAGATATCACTACCAAACATATTCTTAAACTTTTCCAATTCTCCGCGTTCTGTGTGGGTGCTTGCTGGGTGGGCGTTCGGTAAGAAATCTAAATAATTGATAACGGGTTGTGCGAACCGTTTCGCTGTAGGCAACAGCTCCAGAACATAATATTTGCGCAACAATCACCCATCATCTGTGATCAACAACGGCGGCAACAACAATAACAGCAATAATAACAACAACAACAACAACAACAGCAACAGCAGCAACAAGGACAAAAACAGGAAAGAGGCGTGGCTGCTACTAAAACTGCTGGCAACAGCAGCAACCGCTCGCTCGTTCGTTCGTTCGTACACAGTTTTCTGCTGCGGGCAGCGGAAAATTGTGTCCCGCTGGAATCACCGGCGTTCGTTCCGATTACTCGATGTCGTCGTCGTCGACGTCGTTGCCGTTTGTCGATAGGCAGGCAGACAGGCAGGCAGGCAGGCGCACAACAGCGAGTGAGAGAGATTGAACAAATATCGGTTTCTAAATGATGTTTATTCTTGGCTGCTTCCTACAAGCAAGCAGGCAGGCAGCAGCTCAACGTCCTGCTGCTGCCCGTCCGTCTACCCTCCGGGGTTAAGCTAAACAATAATAATCCTTGGTCGTGAGTGTACCGAACACGGGGGCTACACGGGTTAATTTCGATTCAAACGGGAGAACGACGACGAGTCGTCGTCGGTGTGTGTTATTGCTTAGTCAAATGTTATTTTATGATTAGTTTGCATAGATAGCAGAACTTGCTTCGGAAGTTCGTTCCCATTCAAACAGCCAGAGCCAGAGTATCAGGTTTCAAGCAATCAAAGGAACTCAAATTGCTTACCACCAGCACACCGGAGGCAAATGGCGCTATTTGCACAAAACTTGACTCGCTAAAAGAAAAGCTCCTTTTCATTAGGGAACCGCTTTCCCCCCTGCCACCCTTCTGAGGGAGGGTGACGAAATCCAAATCAGACTGCCATTCGGGAGATAAAGACAATCAACGTTCCGAGAGCGTTCCGGGTTGAAAGTTGCTCGGCATTTGAAAGAAAAAATAAAAGCAAAAGAACTGAGACGCGCGATGTACAGCTTAAGTTTTTCACTTAAGATCTCATCCATAATGAATCGACGAGAGCCATACGGAGCTCGAGAGGTGGGACGGAGACGACGGACCGCTCCGACGGAGAAAAGTTACCCGCCTATGGCGTTTCTAGGGGGGAGGTGTGGGCTGACAAAAGACGATAAAGGCCTTCGCCCGGTAACACTTTCCTCCCAACTGAATGTGTATGTGTGTGTGTCTGGTTGCCGGGTACCGTAATGAGTTTGAACGAACAAAGTGGCAGCACTGCTGTTGCATTCATCTCACGGCTGGCAAAAGCCGAAAAGATATAAAACTGGCCAGCTTTTATTGCACACGACACAGGATTCCGGAAGGTTGTGGTGGTGATGGATGGTGGTGGAGGAGGAAAAGTTTCGCAAGTTTTTCGACAAGTTGCGCAAGGAGAGCACGCTTGGTGGCAGCGGGAAATTAAAACAGTTGAAGAATTTATGACGATAAAGAACTTGGCCGGCCAACCGACCGGCCGGCGCGGATCCGGCGGTGTGGATGGATAGACTAGAAAAGATAAAATTGTCGGCGTTGTTCGGCATCTTATCCTAGTTGTTAAGTTGATTGTGCCCCGACGCCATTGTCGTCATCGTCGTCGTCGTCGTCGTCGTCGCCGTCAACATCATCGCTGAAGCGGAGTTGTTTGTGTCAAAACGAACCGGTAGTACATTCTGAGGCGAATGTTGACACCGCGCGCGCTCGGTTGTAGCTTAATTGTCGATCGTTAGAAGTTGTTAGATTAAATAAATGATTCTAATTAGGGGCTGAGCGAAACAGCTCGTACTTCTGCATTCGAACTGCTAGGAACTGCTGACTGGACCACGAACAACTTCGACCTCGAGGGAAACTTTTTTTTATGAACTCGTTTGTAAGTTACGTGGAAAAATTGCACAATTTATCAGCTTCGCCGAAACGAAACAGCTCTCGCGGGTGTATAACAGTTCAGATGATGTTGTTGGATTATGCTAGAGACCATGGCTCAAGGTCAAGGAAAGACGCAGTCTATTTCAAGTGGAAGCAAAAGTTTGTGGTGCTACGTTGTTGTTCGGAACTTTGGAAAAATTCTAACACAAAAATAGTATTGGGAAACAACTCACAGGTTACATATAACAAATGATAGTAAATTGTTAATAAGAAATAACAAACAGTAGATGGTACTGAATTGAAAACCAAAGACTGTAGATTGGAAAGCAAAAATTATAGACTAAAGACCAAAGACTTAAGACTCTATATTGCGGACTAAAAACTAAAGATTAAAAACTAAAGACCAAAAACTAAAGACTAAACCCTAAAGACTGTAGAAGAAACAATAAGGATTAAAGATTATAGACTAAAGATCAAAGACTGAAAACCAAAGACCAAAAACCAGAAACTAAAGACCAAAGCTCAGACTAAAGACCGAAAACCGAAGACCAAAGACTAAGAACCGAAGATTAAACACTAAAGACTGGAGAGTAAAGACCAAAGATCAAAGACTAAACACTGAAGACTAGAAACTAAAGATCACCCAAGTAACAATTTGGTTTTTGTTACGCTCTTATGATGGCATTTAAGGCCAAAATTGGTCTTGAATGCTACAATAAGAGTACAATAACCAAAAAAAATAAAATAAATAAAACTCACATTGTTGCTTGGGCATAGACTTAAGACTAAAGACCGAAGACCAAAGACTAAAGACTAAACCCTAAATACTGTAGACTAAAACCAGAGACTAAAGAGCAAAGAATGAGGACCAAAGATCAAAGACTCAAGACCAAAGACTAAACACTAAAGACTAAGGAATTAAGACTTAAGACTAAAGACCGAAGATTGAAGACTAAAAACCGAATATCAAGGACTAAAGATCAAACACTAAAGAGTAAAGACCTATAAAAACTATGCTCGAACGATACGGAACTGGACTGGAAAGCAAAACAACGGTAAGCTGGCTTTTTTTTAGCTTTGCCAGTGCAAACAAACATACGCTTAATGAAGAATTATTTGAACTCTGGAAGAGCTTGGTCATTTGTTTTTTTTATTGCCATTAACATTTCACTTTCATGATTTAAATTTTCTTTTAAGTGACGTTGGACAGTCAAAGCAAAGGAAAACTTGTCACGTTTCCTCTGACAATTTAATCAGACAGACAGACAATTTAATTAAACAGACGGAAAAACAAATGTGCGACGAAAATAACTTAGGATATGTTTCTTTAAAAAAACAACGATTTTTGGCAAAAAACATAGTACTTGAACCTTGATAAAGACTACAAAAATATAGTCGAAACGTTGGAGAAAAATAAAATCGGTTCTGATAATTTAATGAGATTGACATCCTGTAAAAATAAAATATTTAGGCCATTACAAATATTTTAAAAAGTTTTTGTCCCTCCGGTGTTGGGTACTGAAGGGGAGGCAAGAAAAACAAAGAATTTTTTAATCGAGCAAAAAAAAAATGGATTTAGGGCATTTTTATTTTAAGGTTAAACATGAAAACTAAATCTATTCTTGCTTTTAATATATACGTTGTTAATTTCCATGCAAAAATCTACGAAAAAAAGACAAAAACGAAAGAAAATTTTTTGGCCGATTTTCGGAAATTCCGCTGTTTGAATTTCCATTTCTATTTCATGCTAGAAGCGTTAATTCAACTCGTACATTCATTTTTCAAGCTTTTCAGGCTGTAGAGTCCACAGACAATTGACTTTATAAAAAAAAATTAACTCATCTATACCTATAAAGAAGGATTTCTGTCTGTCTGTCCGTATGTTCCTTATAGAATCGAAAACTACTGAACCAATCGGCATGAAAATATGCATGTAGAGGTTTTTTGGGGCCAGGAAAGGTTTTAGTGATGGTTAGAAACCCCTCCCCCCACTAAGAGGGGGGGCTCCCATACAAATGAAACACAAATTTCTGCATAACTCGACAACTAATCAAGCAAATAGAACAAAATTTGGCATGTGGGTGTTTTCGGTGACAATAATTTATTCTATGGTAAATTGAGACCCCTCCCCTCTTTATAAGGGGAATTATAACTCCTCTCCTCTTTAAAAGGGGGGGCAACCATACAAATTTCCTCATAACTCTAGAACTAATCAAGCAAATGGAACCAAATTTGGCATGTGAAGGTTTTCGAGGGCAAGAATATTTTCTATAGTAAATTAGGACCCCTCCCCACTTTAAGAGGGGGGGCTCCTGTACCAAAGAAACACAATTTTCCTCATAACTCGAGAAGTAATTAAGCAAATGGAACCAAATTTGGCATGTGGGTGTTTTTGGAGACAAAAATTTTTTCTATGATGAATTGGGACCCCTCCCCGTTTTAGGAGGGGGGATTCTATACACATGAAATACAAATTTCCTCATAACTGAAGAACTAATCAAGCAAATGGAACAAAATTTGGCATGTGAAAGTTTTCGAGGGCAAGAATATTTTCTATGGTAAATAAGGACCCCTCCCCACTTTAAGAGGGGGGGCTCCTATACACACGAAATACAAATTTCCTCATAACTCGAGAACTAATCAAGCAAATGAAACAAAATTTGGCACGTGGGTGTTTTTAGAGACAAAGTTTTTTTTCAATGATGAATTGGGACCCCTCCTCACTTTAGGAAGGGGGGCTCCTATACAAATGAAATGCAAATTTCCTCATAACTCGAGAATTAATCAAGCAAATGGAACCAAATTTGGCATGTGAAAGTTTTCTAGGGCATGAATACTTTCTATGGTGAATTAGAACCCCTCCCTACTTTAAGAGGGGGGGCTCCTATACAAACGAAATACAAATTTCCTCATAACTCGAGAACTAATCAAGCAAATGGAACCAAATTTGACACGTGGGTGTTTTTGAAGACAAAAATTTTTTCTATGATGAACTGGGACCCCTCCTCAATTTAGGAGGGGGGGGGCTCCTATAGAAATGAAATACAAATTTCCTCATAACTCGAAAGCTAATCAAGCAAATGAAACCAAATTTGGCATGTGAAAGTTTTCGAGGGCAAGAATATTTTCTATGGTGAATTAGGACCCCTCCCAATTCTAAGAGGGGGGGGGCTCCTATACAATCGAAATACAAATTTCCTCATAACTCGAGAACTAATCAAGCAAATGGAACCAAATTTGGCTCGTGGCTGTTTTTGGAGACAAAAATTTTTTCTATGGTGAATTGGGACCCCTACCTACTCTAGGAGGGGGGGCTCTTATACAAATGAAATTCAAATTTCCTCATAACTCGAGAACTAATCAAGCAAATAGAACCAAATTTGGCATGTGGAGGTTTCTGGAGGCAAAAATATTTTCAATGGTTAATTAGGATCCCTCCCAACTTTAAGAGGGGGTGCTTCTACACAAATGAAATACAAATTTCCTCATAATTCGAGAACTAATCAAGCAAATGGAACCATATTTGTCATGTGGGTGTTTTTGGAGGCAACCATTTTTTCTATGATGAATTAGGACCCCTTACCTTTTTAAGAGGTGGGGCTCTCATACAAACGAAATACAAATTTCCTCATAACTCTAGAACTAATCAAGCAAATGGAACCAAATTTATCATGTGGGTGTTTTTGTAGGCAAGAATATTTTCTATGGTATATTTTCTATGGATTTCCCCACTTTAAGAGGGGGGGGGGCTCCTATACAAATGAAAAACAAATTTCCTCACAACTCGAGAACTAATCAAGCAAATGGAACCAAATTTGACATGTAAGTGGTTTTGGACGCAAGATTTTTTTCTATGGTGAATTGAGACCCCTCTCTTCTTTAGAAAGCGAGTTATGGCCCATCTCCTCTTTAAGAGGGTGGGCTTCCATACAAATGAAATGCAAATTTCCTCTTATTTCGAGAACTAATCAATCAAATGGAACCAAATTTGGCATGTGGGAGTTTTAGATCGCAGAAATTTTTTCTATGGTGAATTACGACCCCTTCCCTTTTTAAGAGGGGAGCTCCCATACAAATGAAATTCAAATTTCCTAATAACTTGAGAACTAATCAAGCAAATGGAACCAAATTTGGCATGTGGGAGATTTTGGAATCTTGAATTTATTTTATGATAGTTAGAGATCTCTCACCCCTGTGGTAGGGGGATATGGTCTCTCATACAAATAAAACAGAAATTTTTGCGAAAGTCAAAAACTAATCGAACTCGAGAAATTCGAGACTCTTCCGTAAAACATTAGTCAATACAAGACCACAAAAACTATCTATAGTAACACTAGATCATTCAGGACGAGACGGTCGCGAGTGTTGCCGGTGACTCGCCGTCGGAAGCGCCGCCCACTGGGGGGCTTGCAAAACTCGAGATTGTGACAAAGATCATCCAAGATTCATGATTTATGTACAACACAGGTTAATTTGAGGCAATACGAAGTTTGTCGGGTCAGCTAGTATCCTATAAATTATTTTTTTGCCCCCTGATTTTTCAAGCCAATTTCCAAAGGGGGGGGGGGGGGTCTGACAAAAACTTTTAATGTGATTTGTAATGGCCTTATTGGCATTTGAAATCTTTCATTCCGACGTTACACTTCTATTTTCGTTTTCACAAAGTGCTACCCAGTCCCAGATAGTAAACAAAGACGTAGTCCTACGTCAAAAGGCAGTAAATTTATGATGAAATATGGCCAATTCTATAGCATAAAGTGAGTAACAAAAATATGAATAAAATTTAAATTTGAGGCACTTTTACAATAAATTTACCATAAGTTTCAATGTTCACAATACAAACTGTGATAGACGCATTGTTGCTACTACAAATTTTAATGTCAATTTTTTTACGGGTGAACATTTGATTTTTTGTTGCAATTAACTTTTGATTTTGATGACTTATATGTTCTTGTAAGCGGACGTTAGACCGTCAATGCAAAGGAAAACTAAATGACACTAAGTGACATCCCGCAAAAGAATAACCAAGGCACGATAATAAAAACTATTTTAAGAGTAAGATACAAAGTATAGTAAAAACAACAAAACTTATCGTCAGAAAAGATAACCAAACCGTCAAACTTATTGTAAGCCACCATAATTTTCATAGTTTTGAGAGATTTTACCATAAAAATGACGAGTTGTTAAGCATTTTAACAATAAAAAAATCTGCTTTGAATTTAAGACACTTTTACAATGAATTTATTATAAGTTTCAATGTTCACAATAAAAACTTTGTAGACGCATTGTTTTTACTACAAAATTTAATATAAATTTTTTTCGGGATATGTAGTCGAAACGCCGGAGAAAATATAAAAACTATTTTGCTTAAATGAGAACGACAGCCGGTACAGCAATAATATAGTATTAATTTCAACATAAACAAAAATCTTGAGGGGTAACCCGGAAGTCTGAAGATTTTATTCTATTCATCTAGCATGTTTCTGATAAGCAAATAAATTAACTGCGTACTAAAAACCCATCAAATTTTCCTTTATTTTCTTGTGGTTTTTAGACTTCTGCTTATGATTTTAACGTTTTAATTGTAGACGTTTGAGTAAAATTTTGTCTCTGACGCTTGGTTTTATATTTTTGAATTATGCCTTTTAATTTTTGACGTTAAATTTTGGCTTCTGGTCGTTTCTATAATGTTTGACTTTTGGGTTTTAATTTTTAACTTCGAATATCTGACCTTCAAGTTTTAGGATTTTCATTTTGATACTTAGAATTTCGAGTTTTTTGTGACTTGTGATTTCTTAACCTTAAAATTAAATTTTAACTCCGATTTGCAGTTCAATTCTGATTTTATTAAAAATATTTTTTATTAAAATATTTTGGGTTCGATTCCATATTCAATTTTCAATCCCAACAAGTGGTGAATGACCTTCTGGGTTGAAACCAACTTAAAAATCCCAATCCCAGTATACTTTACAATAAACTCCACAGAAATATTAAACTCCTGGCAGGATCGCCATTACATGGCTTCGCCAGTTAGTGCTGGGAGGCTATCAATTACACATCTTAACTTATTGGCGATCCGGCAGGAAAAGAACTCGATTCTACAAAGCATTTTCCGTCCTTAGTCATGTAAAATTTTGAGTCCAGTTTAAAAGTCAAATCCAATTTTCAGATAAAATTTTATTGGAGAAAGAAACTCTATTAAGTGAATTACCAGTCGATAAAAAGTTTGGTGAAGATGAAATTTCAAATCTAATTTTAAATAAATTCCAAAATATATCCGTTATCATACTTGATTTATTAGATTTTTCCAGACTAAAACATGCTTTTGAAAGCTCGGTGTCTCGCCTTCTGTTTTTGTTTGCGCAGGCCAGTGGACAAATAACTTCTGATTTGTGTCTCATTTCTGTGTACTATGATTGAAGATATTTTTTCAATCGCATTTATGTATTTATGTGTATATTATAATTCTTCTACAGTGTATTGAAAAGCACCGTAGGACATATTTCGTACGTAAGCTGAAGGATTGAAAATTCTGACAAAGAAAATAAAAATGATTTGATCAAACGCTAGGTTAAATCCGGAACCGTTCACCGGGGCAACCTGACCAGCAAAAACGACGGTGCCATCTACGTGCAAAACAAGGGAACTGAACGCGGAACCAACCAATTTTACAAAAGCACAAACTCATTCATCCTAACATCCTAGCTAGCAACCCGTACTTGGGGGATTCTCGGGAGGGATTCAACCGACCAAACCGTCCTCTTCCGGAGCAGAATACTCCATAACTCATCGAAATACTCCAGCGCGTAGCATCGTCCTTCTCCTTCTTTTCCTTACTCTTTTTTTCTCGGCATTTACAATAGGGGTTTATGTTACTTTGGAGAATTGTTCGAACAATTACTACTGCGTCATCATCCTATTGCAAGCACCCTTCGCGCGTTCAACGGAAGAAGCAGCAGTAAGTCCGATTGGACGGCAGCAGAAGCTTTTCGGCTCGACCGATCGACCGGAGGGAAAAAAGGTGGAAAACCAAGCCAATCTAAATTCCGGACTGATTTTTCTTTTTCTGACCGGTTTGTCTTCAGTTTCGCCGCGCTGCGCTGGCCAGCGCGCTAGCTGGATGGTTGGTGCGTGTGTAAAATATAAGACCCCAGACCCCATCTAACCCAACCCGACTAACAAACAAAGGCTGCAGGCAGGCAGGGGTTTTCCGCTTTGACGTGGGCAAACAGGTATGAAATGTTAATTTTTTCCGCTTTTTCTGCGAAAGCCTGCCCGAAAGAGTCGGAAAATAAACGGAAAAGAAAACCGATAAGCTAGCAATTTAAGTTTGCAATGCAGGTAAGCTCGCAGGCTCGCTCCTTCCTGCGTTGGGGTCCGCGCGTTTGGTAGAGGCTATATATAATAAATTGAAAATGGTAAATCGAGACCCGGCCTCCCTCAGTCCCTCCGGGCGGGCCGGGGTGGGTAGCTGGGACAGCAAGGTATAACAACATAAAAATCGGCCAATTTTCCGAACGGTTCAGCTGACCTTCGATCCAAAGGTTATAGAGATTTTATTTCACAGAAATGAATATTCCAAGAAGTTAAAGCCTTCTGTAGAATTTTTCTTTTCGGTTTAATGGAGAGGATTTAAATAGCTTCACTATTGAAGCTGCAAACAGCCAAAAAATCTATTCATGGAAAGGTACATATAAAGCACTATTTCAAATAAGACAGACTAATTCCTTCTACTATGTGAGTAAAAGTGGAAGCGGTAAAAACCGTTGGAAATCCATCAATCCTCATTCGCCTGAAACGGGAAATTTCTGTCATCTGTTCTCTTCACTATAGTGAATGAAAAAAAAACAAACGATGGAATTTGGTATCGTTAGACCATTGCGCTCTACTGAACATAGCCGCTAAGCCGCTTACGATTTTGCCTATTAACCTACTCTTCCCTATGTACAAAAAAAAAGCACAAGCTCACACCCATACACCCATACACATGAGGACTGCTACTGCTGCTGTACTGCTGGCTCTGCGGTAAGAAATCCGCTTGACGATGATTACTTTTCGGTCATTTAGGGATGCCGTTTGGCTTGGAGCTTAGGGACGAAAATTGGTTGACCATCAGTGTGCATCCGTTTTTTTTTTGACTGAAATAAAATGTTAATACTGAAAGGCACCTTAATCAGACTACACACTATATTCTCCTTATCGAGTTATATTGAATGCAATTGCCTTGCATCCCACATCTTTCCTCGATGGGTAGTGGGATGCTAAAAACGACCAATGCCATTTTCCTACAAGTCCTTGAGAATTACAACGGACTCACTACCGAAACAACGCTTTTTAAAGTCCTACCTGCCTCGGACCGCTTGTTTCACCACGCAACATGATCAGCAATTTTCGTCATACAAGTTCAAAGTTACCGATTTTGCCCGGTTCGGTTGGTACTCGAATGTTTTACGCACTAAACTACTGCCATCTATTTATATAAAGTAGTCTTAACCTAGTTTTGTTTTATCCTTCGAATTCGAACATTGTATTAGATTAGATTATTTTTTGACCAAACCCTCGACCCTACTGAAGGAACGCTTTCATTCGAACTTTCAAGCCGTGCTTTCTTGAAAAACATTCTACTGAGAAGTTCGTGTATTAAGAACCAAAATCAAGAATTTTTGTTTTGAGTAGTTCCGATCTCGGCCAGGAGAGACTGTAAGAGCCTAAAGAAGTGATATTGAAATAAAATTAGAATGGTTAAATGCGATTCTATACCTATAAATCGGTATGAAAATTTTTATGTAGAGATTTTTTGGGGTCAGGAATGGTTCGTGGCCCCTTCCGTCTCAGGGAGGAGGTCTGTCACAAATAAAACAGAAATTGCTACATAACTCGAGAACTATCAAGGAAATGGAACCAAATTAGGTATCCAGAGGTTTTTGAAGACAAGAAAGGATTCCATGTTGGTTCAAAACGTCTCTCCCCTCTGACTTGCTTTACTATTGAAAATATGTAGAGAATTGCAAGCAACTAGCTGACGGATAAGAGAGTCGCTGGTTTTCTTCGCTTTGAGAATTGTTGCGTCACGTCATGCACAAATAACCCTTCAGCCCAGTTTCCGAGCAAGACAACAGTTCCGCACAAATTCTTGCAGTATCTATGTGGATACAATCTGGCAAAAGGAAAAGATGATCGCTGTCTTTTCTATGACGTTTCACTTTCAGGACATCAACTTGAACTTTATTTACTTTGTTAACTTTCTTTATTAACTTTTTTAACGGGGCTTTCAACCGGTGGTTGGTTCGCCCCAACAATTTGAAATAGATTTAATGTTAAGAGATAACATCGGTTAAAGAAAAGGGGTGGTTTTATACTTTAACAAAATTGTTTACTATCAGGACATCAAGTTGAACTAGGTCTAATGTTTCAACGATAAAATCGGTTGAAGAAGAGGAGGTGGTTTTGCACTCTGGTGCACTCTTCTCAAGCACAGATATCAAATTGATATAGGTTTAAACATCGTAAAGAATCTTCGGCTTGTTGGGATGGAAGTTTCTGCCACTTTTTTGCAAAAAACGTTGAAACTTTGAAGATGTCTTTTCCAATCAGGAGGCGAGGATTTATAGTTGGACAATGCTTCGCTGAAGTTTTAGGAGCGTCTTAGTAGAATACGAAACCTGGAAATTAAATAAAAAGAAAACTTATCCAATTTAATTCCACTATGTATATTTTATTCTTGACAGATACGTATATCGCTTACGACTTGCAGGCTTCCTTAGTGTGAGTTTTCGAACTGTTTTGTAGTTCGAAAACCGACACTGAGAAAACCTGCAAGTCGTAGGCGAAATACGTATCTGTCAAGAATAAAATATACATAGTAGAATTAAATTGGATAAGTTTTCTTTTAATTAAATGCTTCGTTATTTTCAATTTTTCAATAGTGTACAATTCCAAATTATAGCGTTCTTTATTTGGGCCAACGCGTAGAAGATGTTTCGATCGATTGGTGCAAAAATATTGAAAATCTATCGGGAAACTGCGAAGCTAATAGCGTTCAAAACCTGACCACTTTTCGAAAAAGGTTTTTTGGAATGATACCCTATCTAATCAAACCGTGTCGTAAGACGTAGTTCTAAGTCAAAATAACGCAGCTAAGAGCTAAACAACTTACGTAAATTTGACATCCACCGGCTAAATGTTGATTGCCAAACATTTACAACTTTGTTAAAGCATGTAACCTTCTTTCAGAATAATCCTAATCTCCAAAGCGTCGCACAATTTTGGGTCCACAGCAAGTCGAGATGCGCAGATAAACCGAATTTGCCCGTCGGAAGCTTTGCTTAGGCTGGACTTTTTCGGATAGTAGAACCCATAACACAATTCACAATAGTGAATAAAAAATATGAACCTGGATATGGACCGAAAATTTACTAAAAACGGACCAAGAAATGGACCCAAAAAAAAACAACTAAAACTGTACCAAATTGGGACCAAGAAATGAATCACAATATGAAACAACAAATGTACTGAAAATGCAGCAAAAAATCATCTGAAACTGTTCCCAAAAATGGACTAAAAAGAGGATACCAAAAACCGGGTCAAAAATAAAATAAAAAAATACCACAAAATGCACCATTAATGGACTAAAAGTGTATCAGAAAATGGACCAAAAATAGTCAAAAAATGGAACAAAACATACATCATAAATAGACTAAAAATAAGCCCAAAATGGACCAAAAATTTAACAAAAATGTTCCAAAAAAGTATCAAAAATAGACCAGAAAATGGATCAAAAACGGACCAAACACTGAAGCAAAAATTGGCCTAAAAGGACCAAATAATCCATTTCAAATGAACTAAAACTGTACCAAAACACAAAAAAATGGACCAAAAATGAACTGAAAAATGACCCAAAAAATGAACCAGCAAATTGGCCCAAAAAAGCAGCAAAATATTCTAAATTTCATTACTTTCTCCTACCGTCCCTTCATCAATTGTTCAAAGAACTACTGTTTTAAAAAAATATTAACTAAAAACACAGCAGGAATTTGACTAAAATTGTATAAAAAAATGGATAAAAAAGACAAAAAACGGATTGGAAAATGGATCAAACAACGAACAATAAAATGGACTAAAAATGGTCCCAAAAATGAATCAAAAAATGCACCATAAAAAAGGACTAAATCTACGAAAGCATAGACCAAAGACCAAAAAATGGACCCAAAATGACCAAAAATGTACCATAAACTAAAACTGTACCAAGAAAGAATAGAAAAATTAAAAATGAACTGAAAAATGGATTAAAAAATGGACCGAAAAATTGACCCAAAACGCAGCTAAAATTTGGACCTAAACTGACCAAATAATGCATCTTAAATAAACTGAAACTGTACCAAAGCACAAACAAAAAATGGACCAAAAATGAACCGAAAAATGACCCAAAAAATTGACCCAAAAAGCAGCAAAACATCGACTAAAACTGAACCAAAAAATAGTCCAAAAATGGACTGAACTGAAATGAACAAACTATCCCAATAACGAACCAAATAATGCAGCGAAAAATCGACTAAAAGTAGAAAATTCAGAATCAGAAAATAGACCAAAAATGATTCCTAGAATGAAACACAAAATGGGACCAAAATGGACCAAAAATCGACCAAAAAAATAAACCCCGACTCATGCACCTTGTTCGACCCATGCACCTGCCAGCATTGGACAAAAGTGGCAAAAAGTGGTTTTAAGCGTAGCTTTTTAACCTCCCCCTCACCTTTCCGATCTTTCTCCTTCATTATAAAATCAACTAGTTTCTCCTAACGTCCCTTCATCAATTGTAAAAAAACTATTGTTTAAAAATAATATTAACTAAAAACACAGCAGAAACTAAAACTGTATCAAAAAATGAATGAAGAAATATAAAAAATTGGATTAGAAAATGGATCAAACAATGAACAATAGAAAATGGACAAAAATGGTCCCAAAAATAAATCAAAAAATGCTCCATAAATGGACTAAAACTACGAAAACATAAACTAAAAAGGACCAAAAATGTACCATAAACTAAAAGTGTACCAAGAAATAAATTGAAAAATTAAAAATGAACTGAAAAATGGACCAAAATATTTACCTTAAAATGGACCGAAACTTTGACCCAAAACGCAGCAAAACAAATTACCAAAAAAATTGACCTAAAAATGCAACAGAAATTGATTAAATTTGTACCAGAAATGAATCAAAACAGGGCCCAAAAATAGAAATAAAAATTACCCAAAACATTGACCTAAACATTTTTAGGTCAATGTTTTGGTCCATTGACCAAAAAATTTACTCAAAAATGCACGATGCAAGAATGCAGCAAAAAATCAACTAAAATTGTACCAACCACAAAATGGAATAAAATATGTACTAAAAAATGTAGCAAAAAATTGTCTAATACTGTTCCCAAAACTGTCAAAATGAAACAAAATAGTACCACAAAATGCACCATAAACGGACTAAAACTGAATCAAAAACTGACCTGAAAACTAGTCAAAAAATTGAACAATGCGTCATAAATGGACTAAAAATAGACACAAAGTAAACCAAAATAATGGATCAAAAATTAAACAAAAATGTTCTAAAAAAGGACCAAAAGGTAAATCAAAAATGGATCAAAAACGGACCAAACACTGAACCAAGAATTGACTTAAGAAGACTAAATAATGCACCTTAAACGAACTAACACTGTACCAAAACGCAGAACAAAAAATGAACCAAACAATGACCCAAAAAATGGAATAATAAATTTACCCAAAAAAGCAGCAACACTGTATCAAAAATTAGTCTAAAAACCGACTGAACTGAAATGAACGAATTATCCCAAAAACGAACCAAATAACGCAGCGAAAAATCGACTAAAACTAGTTCAGAAAATAGACCAACAATTAACCAAAAAACGGACCAAGAAATGGACCCAAAAATGAAACACTAAATGGGCCAAAAAATAAATCAAAATGAACCATAGATGGACTAAAACTACCAAACATAGACCAAAAAAACCAAAAAATAGACTAAAAAGGACCAAAAAAATGCACCAACTGAAACTATACTAAGAAATAAATTGAAAAATTAAAAATGGAATAAAAAAATTTACCTTAAAATTCATCGAAAAATGACCCAAAACGCCGCAAAACAAATTAACAAAAAAATGGACCCAAAAATGAACCACAAAGAGGATTTAATGGACCCTCAGGAAGGGGGGTTTCCCATACAAATGAAACACAAATTTCTGCAAAACTCGAGAGCTTATCAAGTAAATGGAACCAAATTTGGCATGTGGAGGTTTTTGAAGGCAAGAAATGTTTCGAATTCGGTTCGAGACCCCACCCCCACCCCCCTGCGGGAATATTATCGAAGTCACACATTACCAAACGAAAATGTATTATCCACAACTAATTGTAGAGAGACTAAATTACGCTTCTAGGACCCAGAAATGGCAGGGTGAAAGGATGACTCTTAACGAAGCTTTTGTTCAATCATGTTGCACTTGAACGGCCCAATGTTCGTTTTACTGTACTCTTATTACGAGTGAACGGATCAAAGCAGGTTACAAAACATACAATAAGAGTGCACTACCCAAGTAGCACACTTTTGTCATTTCTGGTTGCTTCAACCTATTTATGACTGAATTTAGTCATTAATCGGTTACCACAACTAGTTAAAAACAACTGTGCTAGTAGGGTAATAACACAAAAGTGCAAAAGTGTTACCGGAGAGGGCGGCATAAAATATGAATAGGTTATTTTCAGTAGAATATTGATTTTTACGTGAATTTTCTAACCATCAAGCCGTGCCGTATGAATGAAACAGCTTGTTTGAATTTTCCCTTGTAAACCTTGTGGGAAGAGTCAAGCACTCGTTTTTTTCATGCGGCCTATTGTGTGGGCGCTTTTTTTTTCAAAGTAGCCAGCAGTGCAAGTCAAGTCATTCGACTAATTTAGACTAAAGAGCTATACAGATGTTTCAATATTAAGACATTTACATTCGTAGTCCTACATCAAACCCGATTTCGTACTTTTTACACCCTTCCATTTTATAATGGGCTGGACGCGGAAGGAGGGTGTACTTGCTCTAAATTAACAATACATTTTTTTTCTCATTCAAACTGCTATAGAAGACTTTAAAGCAACAAAAATCGGTTCTAACTTACTACCTTGAGGTGCGTAAAAATATCAGACCATCATTGTTCATTTCGACACTTCTAATAACCGTCGAACAAAGTCGTCATGGCTTGCACTTTAAAATTTTACTTTCACTCTAGTAAAGGACTAAGAGAGAATGTGAACAGAATTAAACCGATTAAAAAGAGCATAGAGAGGGTGACAAAAAAGTGTACCCTACTACAAAGCACGAGTGATGTTTGGTGGATTTAAAGTAGAACTTTCCTCCCCGGAGGCAGAAATTCAAAGTGTAAAACTTCACCGTAAGCCACTTTATATACATAACCCTTCAAAGCTCAGCAGCTCGCACCCTCGCTCGTATCTGTGCAACAATGTCAGGCAAAAATTTAAAAAACGCTGAGCTGCAGCCTTACCCTGACCTGTCCCCTCTTGCTGACAGGACGCGCTGGTTGGTAGTAATTACTTTTGTTTCCGGGGTTGGTGTGTGTGTGTGTGAGTGCGCGCGCGGTGGGATCTCCTCGAGCTCCTCGTTTTAATAAGTCAGCAAAAGTAGGGATTTTCGCGCTCACTCGAATAAAACTCATAGCTATTCGTGCCGGCTGCTTCTGATTCTGATTCTGCTACTACCGTACTACAGCAACTACACAGCCATTACTGTAGCGTCCCAGTCCCAAAGTGCCATTGTCGAAACGAAATTATTATTATTTCTGCTGTTTGCGGCTTTCGGATTATTATTACCATTGCCATTGCCTAGCCAAAGAGTAGCGTAAGTACGCGCTCACGGCAACCGACCCGTACGGACCGAAATGGTGCCGCCGTTTTTTGCTACCTTCCGAAAGGAGAAGCGCACCGAAGAGGAACTCGGAATGAGGGCACTGTGGCTGCATTGTTGTTGATGCTGCCTGCTGCCGGTGACGTTAAGTGTTATCCTGGAAGAAGGCCTCTTTTGAGAGGCTCTCGAAATGTGCTAAATTAGAGGGATTTATTCGGGAGGGCAGTCAGAAAAAGTTGGTCAAGTTTAATGTATTCTGCAAGTGTGGAATTAAATTTTTATATAAAAAAGTTTAGATAACCTGAAATTTTCAAACAGGAAGAAAATACGAGCTTTCGAGGTAGAAGTTATTTCATTTCCGGTAACGGACTACCGATTGATGGGATGATTATGCGCAAGATTGAGCTGTGGCTCGGTAATGGGCCGTTCACCCGAAAAGTTTTCCGCATCGGTTGTCTTCCTGTCTCGTTCGATTTCAGTGTCGATTCTCGTTTGTAGGTCGTAAAATTTTACGATTGGATTCTCGGTTGATAAACATCGACCATCCGAATTCCTACCAGCCAGTCAGAGCCAGTTCGGTCAACATCGAACAGATACATACAATCGTTTCTGTGCACTGCACCAAACAGTCGTGTTAACAGTCACTTAGAAATAATTAGATAGAGTGCGAAAGAAGGATGGAGGAAGCCCACTTTCCGGTTCCCCGAAAAACATGGCACTCAAGAGCGCAAAAGTAGCAAAGCGTTGAAACTTTCCTCTGTTTATTGCCAAAGTTTTGGTTTGGCTGCTCAACCATCGTTCCCCGGCTAATTACTTTTACTGACGACTAAGTCAATAGATCGAGTACTGCGACTGTTACGGTGGTATGTGTAAACCCAGCGTGGCATAAACAAATAATTAATCGAAACTTTTCCAATAAATGTACAGTTTTGGCTTGAGATAGGTCTGCAAAAAGGGCCGAAACGTCGAACAATTTCAATAAATTGTCATCTTATTTCGATTAAAGACTGACGATGCCATAAAATCAGTCCTTTCAAGCAGTCCTTCCACCGCATATAAACTCACTTAGAGTAGAACCGTCTTCATTTCCAGAGAAAAAAAACTTTCTTTGATTAACCTTCCCCATCAGCTAGTTTCTAAGTGGCTAATCTTTCACAACATCAAACCAACACTGGATGTCATCAGCGATAGGGCTTTTACGGTAAATCACCCCCGAAGCCTAACCACGCTAACTCCTCCCTCCCCCAGGGGGTCAAAGACGTCCCAAACGAAAATTCGTTTCCCAAGGAGAATCTCCGCGTACCCGTACGAGCGACGCTGGTGGGACGACGATTGATTAATGGTGATGGTTCCATTCGGTTTTTCGGTGCACAGTGAAGTTTCTCCCATCTCCGGAGGCTCCTTGGAAGCCCCCTTTTCAAGCCGAAATCGCATTAGCACAAGCACCGTGCGGGACTAGTTCACATGTTGACATGTGTCCAGTCACTGCCCTTTTGTTCCCGAGAGCTCTGTCAGAATGCTTCCGCTGTCGTTTCGTTCGTTTCCACTACTTTACTCCGGGATTAGGACGGACGACGGGAAGGGAACATGCCGCCGCTACCGCCGCGGGGTTCTTCAACGGTTCGTGAAAGTGTGTGATAACGATGAGAGGTGTTCGGGTGAAGCGAGAATAAGAAAGTTAGTTCTCGAAAGTAGCTAGCGCCCGCAGCGGTGGGGGAAGGTGTAGCAGCGATGATCCATCAGGTTGAAAAATAAGGAATTCATAGCGTCACGCAAATTTCGTCCGGGCAGGTCCCCGGTGCGGTCGATGTGGGACGGAGCAATGATTGATGATGGAATTATGCAAATTTCCCCGTCGCCCCATGCGACGGTGGGGAGGTGTAACAGAATCGTTAGACCATGATTTCAGGGATTTAATAGCAGGTTAATCGTCGGGCTGCCTTCAATCTTAGCATTCCGCTGACGGGAACCGACGACGACGTTAGCGGAAAGCACCAGCACCAGCAGCAACCACACTTTGATCAGTGTTGAGCTTCGCTGCACTGCACGGTTCCGCGGGTACACATATTCGTCCTCGTTTCCGGATTCGCATCCTGCAAAAGCAATTACTGTCAAACTTGTCCCGCTGTGCGGCATTTCGGGAACCACTCTGGCATGCATGCATGCATACATGCATGTGCACGGGCCCACAGAACCGGAACGAAAGTTGGTCGGGGAATTTCTTTCAATCTCATTTTCCGTATTATTTTTCAACTTTCGAGTTGTCAATCCCGTGGCATACATGGGTTGCTCAGCGCTAATATATTAGATCAAGGATAAGAGCTCGGCGCGCGCGGATGCACCGTCACCAGCGAAACAGATTGCAATGCGACACGGGAAGGAGGGGGGACTGGGATCATACCTTCATTTTGGAGACCCTCGGACGACGACGACGGCGCGTAGTCGTCAAACAGTCGACTGGGAAGTGGCAAGCTGGGAAACTTTTTAAATTAATAAAGTTGCTATTACTTCGGTGCTCAGTCCTCAGGAATACCGCGCGGCTACACTCACTCCGGCTGCCCTCCAAAGGTGACGGTTTTCTTTTATATCCTCGTTTCCCATCCTGTGATTTCGGATTAAAGCAGATTCATTCCGTACGCCATCGATAAAAATTTTCTTCCTCCCTTTTTTTTTGCTACCTTAACTTAGTGTAAAGTTTAAACGCTGAAGTCATCGATATACATTTCTTTTTTTTTTTTAAATAAAGATTTCTTAGCGGAAACACAAACATATCCCCGAACTTTGCACATATATCAAAGCAAATTCAATTGATAGAAAGGAAAACTTCGGCGGTGCACTTTAGAATATGACGACTGGCTGCTGCTGCTGCTGCTGTTTGTGTTGTTGTTCGAGTGAAAATTCATTCGAAAAGTTAGCCCCCACCCGATGGACTACAACAGCGGCGACGACGACTACGGCGGATGTTTGTATTTCAACTGCGGCGATCAAGCGGAATAGAGCAACCGATTCAGCGCACGAAAACGCCTCCTTCCGGTGCGGTCCGGTCTGTTTTGAACTGATGCGGGACTGGCAGAGTAAATAATCGGGTGCTATCTTTGAATCTTGCAAAGATATGGCTCCCACTGATATTGTTGGGCCGGTAGCTGATAACAGCCGATACAATACAGGGCAATCCCTAAAGCATTTTAATACGATAAGTTGCGTTCTCTTAAAAATCATAGAATAAACTGAGAATTTCATTTCATGTGCGGTACGCACATCGAGCGAGGGCGTTTGAATTCTCAAGGACTAGCAGGAAAATGGCATTGGCCGTTTCAAGCATCCCACAATCCAACGAGTAAAGATACGGAAGCACAAACGACTGCATTCAAAATAGCTCGACAAGGGAAACTAAAAGTAAGAAACCTATCAGGCTCATTTTGGGTGGCTTTCGTCGAACCTGCCTTGTCAATCTATACTGATATGACTAGAATTCGTTTGCATATTCATTTTTCTGTGCAATAGTATATTGAAAAAGAAGGAAGTGTTTGATGCGAAAAATGTTTAATTGGATGAACGCTCTTTCGGTTGGTACCCAAATGTTTTCCCTACTAAACTACCGCCGCCCGTTATAATGGATAGTCTAACGGGTGACAACTAAAATTTTGGATTTTTTTTGAGGCCCCTATACTCCACAACAAACGAGTTCAGAGAGAAATGAGAGTATGTGTTAGCTCTCTCTTTCTCTCTCTCTCTCCTCTTTTTGTCAATGTTTTTGTTTTGTTTAAGCTTGCCTTATTACGCTTAAAATGACGTTGAAACAAGAAGCATTTCGAAAGCGCGTCATACACTATGCCACGAACTGCCACAGAAATCTTGGCAAAAAGTATACGGTACAACATTTAAAAGGCGAATATGTTGCGGCTTCGACTGTTTACCATATCCTAAGATGCCCAACAACTATTTGCAAGCAAGGTAGTGAAAGACCATTCAAAATTATGGTCGCAGAAAGACATCATAGTCTTTCTCGTGCCTTCAACAACAAGTCCTCTGTTTTGGTTATCAATTAAGATGCAGCAGACGAATGTTTGAAGAAAATTTTGATCCCGTTTCTACAAAAATATCATGCAGATGGATAATACGTGTTTTGGCCGGATAGAGCATCATCGCATTACGCCAAAAAAGCACAAGCGTTTCTGAATACCCATTCGATCCCATTTTTACCCAAAAACCACAACCAGAAAAATCTATCTCAGTTCGCCCAATCGAAGATTTCTGTGGGATTTTGAGTTCCTTGGTGTACAAAAATAAATGGAGAACCACGAATTGCAAAAAGCTGATTGGTAGAAATAAGAGATACATTCACAAAGTTGACATGATGGCCGTACAACGCTCCTGTTTCGACGTTAAACGAAAGCTTCGCCGAACAGCCGATTACGGACCATTTTCAAATGTACACTATTTTTTCAACAATGGATAATGTATCTTTAATTTCGGTAGATCAGACCTTCTTTATGTATCTTTCTGTTTTTGACAGCTTGAGAAAAAAAATCCAAAATTTTAGTTGTCACCCGTTACTCAAGTCATCTTCCATTGACTGTCGCCAATAGCAAATAGATTCGTTGGAAGTTATCGGGTCGGCTTCATTGAGGGTCGATCTACAACGGACCAAATCTTCACCCTCCGGCAGATTCTCCGAAAGTCCATCGAATTCCGAGTCCCTACGCATCACCCGTTCATCAATTCCAAAGCCGCGTATGATAGTGTAAACCAAAAAGAGCTATGGAAAATTTTGGACGAAAACGGTTTTCCGCGTAAGTTTACTAGACTTCGCAATGGCCACGATGGATGAGATTCAGTGCTGGGTGAGAATCTCGGGTGGATTGTCGGACCCATTCGAATCTCGCAAGGGACTTCGACAAGAAGATGGTCTTTCCTACCTTTCCTATTCAACATTGCATTTGAAGGTGTTATGAGACGTCCGCCGACCGAAATGCGGGGCACGATTTTCAACAAATCCAGTCAATTTATCTGGGTTGCCGACGGTGTGAATGCTGTGTGTATGTGTGTGTGTGTGTATGTGACGCTTTTAATCTCACTCACTTTTCTCGGAGATGGCTGGACCGATTTTAATGTTCTTAGTGTCAAATGAAAGGTCTAGGTGTCCCATTGGTCGCTATTGAATTTCATACTGATCGGACTTTTAGTTCAAAAGTTATGTATAAAAATATCAAAAATATGGGACTTCATTATCTCATAGGTCCCTTAACCGATTTGAATAAAATTGATTGCATATGAAAGAGGAGCCTTGCAAACCCTTAACTTCCAAATTTCATGACGATTGGCCTTGTAGTTTGAAAGTTACATAAAGAAATGTGAAAAAATAGTATTTAAAACATATTTTTGTAACATATAAGCATTAATTCAATGAAAAACATCACACATTTTATTATTATTTGAAAATAACTGCTGAGATCTATCAAACGAAACCGAGTTATTTAAAATCGGACGGTTCATTCAAAAGTTATTTAAACTTTAACACTTAAGCACCGTATATTAAACCGTTAAAACGTGTGAAATCAAAACAAATGTTGATTGTATTTAATGTGTGTGATGTATGTGTGTAAGTATGTATGTATGTATGTATGTATGTATATATGCATGCATGTATGTATGTATGTATATATGTATGTATGTATGTATGTATGTATGTATGTATGTATGTATGTATGTATGTACGTATGTATGTATGTATGTATGTATGTATGTATGTATGTATGTATGTATGTATGTATGTATGTATGTATGTATGTATGTATGTATGTATGTATGTATATATGTATGTATGTATGTATGTATGTATGTATGTATGTATGTGTGTATGTGATCCCAAGCAACAATGTGAGTTTGATTGTACTCTTATGGTGGTTTTCATGACCAATTGTGGTCTTGAATGCTATCATAAGAGTGTAATAAAACTCAAATTGTTACTTGGGATGACAATTTGCAATTTTTAAATTTGCATTGAAATTCAAGAAAAGATGTTTCTCACTTTTCTGAATCAATTGTCTAAAGTTTTTGAAGCCTCTTAGTGGAATACGAAATTTGAAATTAAATAAAAGAAAAAACTTTTACCGACTAAATTCCACTATTTAATATTTATTCGCGGCAGATACGTATACGCTTTGAAATAAGACACTGATGAAGCCTGCACGTCGTAGGCGAACTACGTATCTGTTGCAAATAAATATTAAATAGTGGGATTCAATCGAAAAGCTTTTTCTTTTCTTTGATTTCAGATTTCAATTGTCATTTTGTTCACTTGCTGTTACTCACAATTGTACAAGAAAAGCAAACAGCGAAGAAAAGCAGTTAATTTAAGCATGTAGGTCTTTTTAATCAATAGATACTAGAGCTTAGAAATGTTATATGAAAAATAGGAAGTAAACGTTGCACGGTAGTAATTTTGTAAGATTTGTTTTCGTTAATGACATTTTAAAGGGCAGATGTCTTATGTCATGTATCATGTTTCAACAAATAAATCAAAAATGACAAGCACTGGAAATCATATCGATCATATTTCCTATTCTCAAGCATGTTTAAGGCGCAGCTTGCACTATTTTTCGACCTCATCTTGTTTTCCTAACCCTCTCACATTGTAAAAACGATGCGATTAAGCTAATGACTATCTTTTCATGAAAGTACATTCAAAATAAGCTTAAGTTTTGATTTTCATGCAAAAATAATTATCTGAAGGAGCGCCAGCTAAGAAAAAGTTCAATTACTCTTTTTCATATCTAATGCTCTATTCAGTTATTTTTTCTAATTCAGATATATCGCAAAATTGAAGCCAAGCAAACTAATAGTAAAATTTTGAGATTAATCATTTTGTTGTCGATATCCTTTGTCTTCAAAAGCGAAGTATAATAATAATTTTTCTGAACTCTTGTTTTTCAAAGATGCTAACTTTTGAACGCATGGTATTAATTAATTATCAAAAAATCTGTTATGAACACATATTTCATATTGTCAATTCAAAACAAGTTTCGTATATGGCTCTGAAGCCCAAAAGTTAAGGCCGACCGATTATAAAACTAAATAAGGTTTTACAAGTATTTACGCACCCAAAGAAAGAAAATTTAATTATTCTACGCAATACGTTGGTAATTTTACTGGCAAATAAGGATTTTGAGGAATACGGAACGGATATTTAAAAATATAGTCAAGTTAATTATACATAGACGTTCCTGAGAAATTAAATAATGATTATTATGGCAGTAGAAAGGCTAGGTCACGCCGCTAGGTGGATTAATTCGGGTTTTTCTTTTGGTTTCACTTATTTTCTGTTTCGGTTTCCCTTTCATGTCTTGTTCCCCTTTTTCCTCTCCAGTTTTTCCACCTTTTTTAACGTTTTTTTTGTCCCGTCGTACCTCTATTATCCCGTTTACTCTCTTTTTTCGCTCGTTTTTCCTTTTTATGTCCGCTATTTCCTCTTTTCTTTTTCGTTTTATGTCATGTTCTGTCTGTGTGGTTTTCGTTTCCATCTGTTCCGTTCTACCTCTTTGTTTTTTTTCTGTCAGGTTTTGGTTTTCTTTTCCATTTGTCCTTTGTTTATATTTTTTCTTTCCATTCTGCTTTTTCTGCTCTTGTTTCTTCTGCTCCTGCGTATTGCCTCTCTCTTCGCCTCTTAATTTATAACTCGTTTCCTCTTTAACGTCTTTTCATTTCTCTTCCGTTCTCATTTTTTGGCCAGTCTATTTTTTCCAAGTTTTTTCACTTTTTATGTCTCGTGTTCCTTCCCACGGTCTGTCACGTAATTTAATTTGTTTCACTTTTATTTTTATTCCCGTTTCCTCTCTCTCTCTCGCTCGCGGTATTCTTATTTTATCATCTCGCTTGTCCAGTTTTTAACATGTTTCTGTTCTTTTCCATTTTGTCTGCTTCTAACCCTTTCTTGCTTTTTTTACTAGAGAGCAGCAGGAAACGGAGTGCCTCAATGCCTCTAGATCCATCGGTAATCTATCTGGGAATAAATAATAAAATAAAATAATAATAAAATTTACCTTTCCATCCTACGTCAAAGTAAAAATGGTACATGTCACCCTCCACCTTCTCAAAACTAGACAATTCCTTACTTACGATTTATGCAATTTCGTAAAATAACATGCTACGTATAGGTCAATCCACTTGAAGTGTCCGAGACCTGTATAATCGACCTTCACAGATTTGAATCAAATTTCGCCAGATTATTCGTTTGAATCAGAACAGATTTTTAAATTCTTTCCGACGTTTCGGCTTTGTATTTAAGCCTTTTTCAAAGATTGAATGTAGTCCGTTCTCTGTCGTTTGTCTTTAGTGTTAAGGAATTAAATGTCTTCTGTTGGTTTTTGCTGCATATCTGTCGTCTGTTGAACGTTTGAATTATACTTGGAAGCAATTCGACACACTACTTTTTTGCACAATGCAAAAAAGTAGTGTGTCGAATTGCTTCCAAGTATGAAAATAATTCAAATACCAAAGTAGGTGGAAAACCATAGTGCAAAAAAGTAGTGTGTCAAATTGCTTCCAAATATGAAAATATTTCAAACGTTCAACAGACGACAGATATGTAACAAAAACCAACAGAAGACATTCAATTCCTTAACACTAAAGACAAACGACAAAGAACGGACAACATTCAATCTTTGAAAAAGGCTTAAGTACAAAGTCGAAACGTCGGAAAGAATTTAAAAATCTGCTTTGATTTCTACAAAAGACTGAAAAGCCGGACAAATAGTGAAAGTTAATATCAAAAAGACACCAGTCGATAGAATACATTTTATTCGTTTAAGGTCAGACAGTAAAAGTCCAAAATTTTGTGCCGAATGGACTTCTCTGGAATCAGCTCCGTTTTTGTCGAACACTCATATCTTCTTTTGCTCATATCTCATTGTGACATTTTAGGTTTAGAAACACACTATTTTCAAGCGAAATTGCCCATGGAATACAAGAGAGAAATTAGTTTTCTGCAGCAGTGCTATCAAATGTTTTTAAATTCGATTTGAAAATTAAATTTAAATTTTTCTCTCAATAAGTACAATTTGATCCACCCCACCGTATTTTCTAGATTTGTTTACATAAGAATCACTCATCGCCACGGGGTTTTCATGCATATGCTGAAAATTTTGGTACAATTTATAAATTCAGAAAGAAGACAAAAACGTTTCGACGTCTTAACGTTAACATGATTGGTCATTCGACCGTATCACACAGTCGCAAACATATGCAGCCTGCGGGGACAGCGAGGCGCTTGGTAGCGGACGGTTTTTGGAGTTCGCCAACGGATTACCGTTATAAATACTGCGCACTAGCTATTTAGTCTCGAGGGTTAGGAGGCGGGTGTGACTCTATGGTTTAAAGCTTCTACCGACTACCGCGAACACCTATGTCGTGCTGCGCTCAATTTACTTTGTAGATCTATCCTCAGGCAGTGTAAAAATGCCAGGGGAATGAAAGACGAAAATTTTTTTCATGGGTCGAGCCCTGATATATTGATAACACTTGATAGTGCGCGATTGAGGACAACCGGTGTCAGACGGGGCTGCCGAAACGGCATCTCCACCTTTTCACTATACTACATTTTACAATTCAAGTAGTATAAAATGTCCAGGGCAAAGCAAAGCACATTTACGAACTCGAACTATATAACATTTTTGCTTTCGTCATTCTCATCATATTTAAAATATCCCAACATCCCGGCCTTTGGCAGAGAGATCCAGAATCAGTTCGTGGAATTCGAGCAGGGCCAGAACGCCTCCGCCTGCGGGACCTGATACACTGATGATGGCAACATAAAAGAGCCCGGCATAGAGGTTTATACTTTTTACTTTTCTTCGAAATTTTGATTATGATTATGATGGTTCTGGTGACTAAAATTTACCAATAAAAATCGCCGTGACGAAAACCGTCGATCACAAGAAGCAAACAATAAAACCCAAATTGGTACTAAGATTGGCATGGGGCTTATGGGGGGCTCCGTAGCCGCAAGGTTACCGAGTCTGCTTTGACAAGCGAGTGGTCGTGGGTTCGAATCTTAGTAGAATCAAGCCATTCGATGTCAAGTGACTTTAGCATGGGTTTATTCTCAGGCCCCTCCATTTACCCTTCCTTCGTGCTGAATTCTATATTTACCCTCTGAAGCCTCTTGACAGTGCAAATGTCCCTCCTATAGTTAAGTGTACTGGTCAGAGGTACGAATGAGTCCTCGCCAGGGACGGCTATAATATGGGATAGTGCTGGCAGCGAGGAATAAGTGGGTAAAGTAGATCAAGCTTTGAAGGAAGGGTAAACCCCAATACACGCAAGCACGCATACAATTTAAAATAAGCATATCGCTCACTCAATAGCGATTATAGCAAAAAGAAAATGCAGTGCAGGTCATACAGCAAACATCCGGGCGATATTACAATAGATCAACTATACTGGTCGCAGTAATGAGTCCACACATGGAAAAAAAAAAGATTGGCATCTTCAATAATAAAGTCAAAGTATCTCAATTTTTAACAATATATCAGAACAAAATATTTGAATGCTACTCATCGTAATAAGGTCGCTGCTTTCCCAGCCTCACTGAACTTAATTTGTTAATCTCCTCCGCTTCTCCGAGATATTTTAACTACGCGAACGCCAACCGGGAAAGAAGCTACACATTTTGCCAATGAAGTCATCTCGTTCACCAATTAGAGTTTTAATCGTCCACAAAAAGGGTTTAAAGTGTCATTCCATCCGCTCCGTCAGAGCAGGCCGACTCCAAAGCTGGGTTGATAAATCGTACTGTTTATCGTTTCGTTCTTTTTCCGACTTATCTAAGTCGGAAATTTATAGCCGCCTGGCGGCGATTTCAACCAACAGGGTTAAATTTTCCATTATGGGGCAACAGTTTGTCAATTAAACCGAAATATTTACGTTCACTACCATTCGAACCGAACGCTGAATCAAGTTAAAAAATCGTTTCACGAACTCATCATTTTAAAATTTAATTCTTAAAGTCACTGTTTCGCGCGGTAGTCAATAATGCAAAAATAGGGCGTGAAAATTCAATATCCGCCTGAAAAAGAAACCACGAAACCCCACTTTGTTGGGTGGGGTCTTTCTCTTTTGCTCTGTATTTCATCCGAGAAGCTCCATCCAGCGCGCTCGGCTGAAAAAACCGGAAATATTGCCCCGAAATGAACTGCCGTCCGACCGACCGACCGCGGCTCTTCTTCTGCACTCCAGCGCAAAGAAAAGTGAAATTATGTTGATTTTGGTGTCTTCCTTCTCGGAGCAGTCAGCCGCCATCCAGCCAGCCAGAGCCAGCTGGCTGACCCATCCAGCTCATCCAACCGGAAGGATTTCGTCGGAGTCATTTTGCGAGTGATCATCAACAAAAGAAAATCAAAACGGAAAACCGGAAAGGAACTTTTAGTACCACTGCAGCAGAGCACTTTAACAAAGTGTTGCTAGTGTACTCCGGGAGAAGTGAAATGCTTTTGATACTGTCAATTGATTATCAACGCTGGTTCACTTCTCTCGGAATGGCAGCACTTCTATTAACGCTCACGGCTTACAAAAGAAAATCCTCCGCTGAGCCTCCAACACTCTTGCACACACACAAAAAAAATACGTTCATGTTCAAACCTCGCCGGCACGCTAAATGGGAGCTTTATATCGCGTGAATAGTGATGAGCCGCGTACATGGAATCACGAATCCTAGGCCAACAAAACGGTCCTTCATCATCCGGGTTGTGCTGGGCTGGTTTGGGCTGAGCTGCGCCACGCCGTACGGACCATCGTAAAATGGAAGCAGCTTTTTATGTCCTTCTGTTTGATCTTGGCACTGTGGCGAGAGAGCAAAAAAAAAAAACGTAAAAACGCGCCGAGCAAAATGAGAAGTGAACCGGCTTTGCAAGCATTTTTTTCTGCCTATATTTTTACTTTTGCTGGTACACTGTTGTCCTGGGTTGGGTACGGACGGGGGTGGGGATGAAAGACACTCGAAAACCTATTACCACGTGGAGTACAAGCCCGGGAAGGAACCGGTCATGAAGATGCTCCTTCTTGGCCTGTGTGTAACCGTCGGTGAAAGGAAGATTCACATTTTAAAGCTTCCAATCTTCTTTGCTCGGTGGGACTCAGAGCGAGCGGGTGGTGGCGAGTCAGTTGTCATTATACTCCGAAAATGTCGTTCTTCGCGGGTGGACAAATCCTAACATGATGACGACGAGGACTACGACGTCGGCGACGGCGAGCCTGCGGTGATGATGGCGAGGATTAGCTTCCGATGAACCCCCGGTCGGTCGTGCAGTCGCTTTTAATTTCGGATATCCAAAAGCGGATTTGAGCTTCCAAATTGAAGCTAAGCCTATGCCGGTCGGTCGGTCTTCTACTAAGTCCCCGTTCAAGTTAGTCGGAACGGAAGCAGCGCAGGGTGGTGTTGGTGGGATTTTTGGTCGCTTGACTGAGATTGAGACTGGTGCCAGGTTGATTTCCTTGGGGGGACGTTTACCCTCCGAGAGAAGCTGTCGAGGAAAGTTGTGTCCGTGCGCGGGTGTTGTGCGGGACTCCGAAAAAAGAATTCCGGATAAATTAATGGTGAAAGCGGCTACCAGCAGTTCCGGCATACGCGCGTCCCATTGGCACGTCAAGATTCTTCCATGCTGATGCGATGGTGTGTATGTGATAAGGGCACTTGTGTTTGGAAATGGTTTCTTTAGAAATTTAGGATTTTTTTAATGACACTTCTCAATCTCTGATATTTTATTTTTTGTTGGTCGCAAAAAAAGAAATAGTAAATGGTAATAAAAACCTGCCTTCATCTAAGCAATACACATCTTATCGAAAAATCCGAGAAGAGTTTTATAGCCTGACAAATTGAACGGGTGTTATAGTTTAATGAACAACAAACAGTTAAAAGAATTCGTTTTAATTCTATTATATTTTATGCAATCTTGACAGACATGGATTCATCATATTGACAGATTTATCTAAAAAAAAAATATCAGTAGCAATCACAACATCAGAATGTAAAAAGAGCAAAAGCTTCGGTATAAACGTCTTAACTTACGGCTCTTCTTTATCGATAGACTTCGCAGCCAGTACGAGAGAGTACAAGACAATTACGGAGCTAAAGCAACGATCCAACTAAAAGTTAAAAGTAGTATGGCTCAATCTACGCCAATATCATGTAAGCTAGCAAACTGAAACTTCCAAAACAGAACCACTGGGACCACGAACTACGCCGGAACTGCTCTTCCACAAGGAAGCAATATGAGACCTTTGCTGTTTGTCATACTTTTCAGCGGTACAGATGTACTTATAAACTGTGCCTTGCTACGTGTTGACTAGACATTTATGTGAAGTGATGCAAGCCGAATTGCATGAGTGCGGTCGGTAGTAGTTTACTATTACGTTCGCGACTTACACTTGGGGCATAATCCGCATTGATTTTTGTTCGATTTTTATGTAACTAGTCTTAAAAGAACCACATTGGAATTGGTCGATGAATCTGGCGAGTTTGAAATTAAAATCATTTGGTGCGCTCATGGCGGAAAAGGCGACTATCTGAGACCTCCAATCCAATATATGCAGGCCAAATCTATGAAAAGCGCCAAAAAGTATTTTCATTTCACTTAAGAGTTCTATCCTCTTTAGAGAACCTTGTCTTTTGTTATTTGTTTTATTGCAAATTTAGGAATTATCACATAGCAAAGATGTTGTTACCTACGTTGATGGTGGACATCCGAACAATCTGAGTAACGATCGTTTGGAGTTGGTCTATGCCCATGATGTTATGGAGGTGGAACATAAACCATTTGATTGCAGCTTCCCAGATTCCGCCGAAGTGCGGAGACCGGGTCGGAATATGACGGAGCATAATTCCATTTTCGGTGCTGTATGCTTTCCAATCTTCAGAATGAAACTGACGGAGAAACTCTTTTCGCATGTTTCGAAGCTCGCGGTCTGCCCCGACGAATACGGTTGCATTATCGCAATGCAGTTCGAGTACTCGACCACGACGTGTTACAAATCGCTTTACGGCGCTAATACAAGCGGACGACGAGAGATTGGCAATAGGTTCAAAATGCGCAGTCTTTACCACGCCTTAGACACACGACGTAAATCTTGACCGATGAGCCCCGTCCACTCAACGGAGCCATCAAGTGCTGTGCTAGCCATGGTTGACACCGAAAGCATGTCGTCCACTTGTCGGCCTAGTTGATGACCTCGAAGTAGCCAAAATCGGTGACGCATAGTAACGAGAGTAAGCGAGGGACTTCCGTGTAATGTGCGGATATAATTGGACCGAGCTGTGTGTGAGCCAACTAAGCTGATGATCGGCAACCTTTCGCTGATTCGAAGCAAACCGGACGGGTCCATGAATAATTTCAAATCCTTCAGTGGTGATTTCCACAAGTTTCTGCTAGGTTTCGTGGTCGAGTTGTCAACCTTTTGATACTAGTGGGCCCCGCTTCGGAAAGCTGTCAACTTACTTTGGCAGCCGAGAGCCGGAGTGGCACTTACCGTATCAAGAATTCCTCTCCATTGTACTCGGTCCTGGACTAACCTCCCAGTTGGTCATACCATATATGATCCGAAGTCTGTCGATAAGAAAGGGTCAAGTTCTCAACAGCACGTTTATACCCATGGCTTTGCTTTTTTTTCTGAATATCGTTGTACTATCGACATTTCTGTAGCATTTTTCGGAGTGAAAATTTCACTCGTAGTAGGTTATGCCCCCATAAAGCTCGCCTGATACTGCCCTACGAATTCTCTAGCTCTTGAGGATAATATGCTTTGTAAATATGACATTTTTTATTTCCACTATTTTTGGAAAGCTGATATAATAATATTTTTGGAGTTTTTGACATAATACAGTATGGTTCCGATCAGGCTTGGCATACACTTTTCGCTTTGATTTTGCTCTTTAGATTACTGCTCCTCAGCCAAACAGAATTTGAAAAAGTGGTGTATAGGGCATTTGTAGAGTTATTAATAATCTATAATATTGCCGAAGAAAATGAAGTTTTATCTTTATTATTTACGGCGCTGTAGCGCAGCAATGCCGTTAGTAGCAACAAGAGCGCTCTTTTTGCTACCAAGAGGGTAGCAGCCTTATAGCGCCTTAAATACAAAATGCACAGTAATGCTTACTTCAGCAATATTGTAGATAATAACAAATTCTACAAACGCCCCATACATCACTTTTTCAAATTTTGCTTCGTTGAGATGCAGTAACCAAAAGAGCAAAATCGAAGCAAAAAGTGTATGCCAAGCCTGGTTCCGATTATATCAGCCCCCGATTATATCTACACCCGATTATATCCACTCCCGATTATATCAGCTTTTATTTCCGATTATATCAGCCCCAAAAATAATTTTTTTATTTATTCTTTTTAAGTTATTCAATGATTTTTTTATGAGATTATAGAACAACAAAATGAGTGTTTCAGGCGATTTAATCCTTTATGGACCAGGCTGCACGGTGATCCCAACAGCGAAATACGTGATCGCGTGAGATTACGCCGATACGTGAGATTTCTTGGTATAAAAAAGCCCTTCGTTTGATAAAAACCATTTAATTAACCAATTAATCCCCTTAAAAGTGAAATACAAAATTTATTTTCTCACATATTCGAAATGCAGCTTTGATGCGTTCTGCAAAGATATTAGTAAATATTAATACAAACAACTTTGTCAAAGAGATCATAGCTGTATCTATACCTATAAAAATGGATTTCTGTCTGTCTGTTTGTTCCTATGTTTCTTATAGAATCGAAAACTACTGAACCGACCGGCGTGAAAATTTGCATGTGGGGGTTTTCGGGGCCGGGAAAGGTTCTTATGATGGTTAGAGACCCCTCCCCCCACTAAGAGGCGGGGCTGCCATACAACTGAAACACAAATTTCTGTCTGTCTGTCCGTATATTCCTTATAGAATTGAAAACTAAGGAAGCGACGGCGTGAAAATTTGCATGTAGGGGTTTTTGGGACCGGGAAAGGTTCTTATGATGGTAAGAGTACCATCCCCCACTAAGAGGGGGACTTCCATACAAATGAAATACAAATTTCTGCATGACTAGAGAACTAATCGAGCAAATGGAATCAAATTTGGCACATGGGTGTTTTTGGAGGCGGGAGTTTTTTCTATGATGAATTAGGACCCCTCCTTTTATAAAAGGGGAGGGGGCTCCCATACAAATGAAATACAAATTTCCTCATAACTCCAGAGCTAATCAAGCAAATGGAACCAAATGTGGCATGTGGATGTTTTTGGAGGCAAAATTTTTTTCTATGGTAAATTAAGACCCCTCTCCTCTTTAGGAGAGAAATTAAAACCCCTCCCCTCCTCAAGAGGGGGAGTGGGTGCCGTCGGAAGCAATGGCCACTGCGGGGGATATCACCCAGGATTTATGTCCAGCACAGTTTCAATTTTGGCAATACGAAGTTTGTCGGGTTAGCTAGTATAAGTATAAAATGAACTCTTGCTTTCTACTGACCCTTGTCTTGCATATCTTGCATGTGCATCTAAGTTAACGGTTTTGAGCCCTCCCAAATAGCAGTGTGAAAGCCGAACCTTGAGTTTAAAGCGCGACCGAGCTAACCGCTTGTTACAGACTACCGGTTTGATTAGCGTTTTGTACATCGTCAGCTTTGTGCGGCGGTGAGCGCTCCTTGATCGTAACGTCGTTGAATCTCTTCACTCGTATTGTTGTTAGTGGTGACCAGATTTCCCAAATACACGAACTTATCAACGAACCACTTCCAGTTCTTCGCCGTCAATAATCATGGTCCGTGTGAGACAATCGTTGCTTTGCCAGCAGACTCGTCCTATCATATATATTTGGTTTTCGGCGCATTGATCTTCACGCAAAATGAAGTTGAAGCTGCCTTGAAGCAGTTGAAATCATCGGTGTCTTCCGGGCCGGATGGAATACCGTCGGTTATACTGAAAAATTGTTCATCTACTTTTCCGAAACCTCTACAGTTTATTATTAACCAATCGCTTCTTCAGGAATTTCCAGTATCCTGGAAAAAATCCTTTATCTTTCCTGTGTTCAAAAAGAGAAACAAAAACGATATTGCCAATTACCGCGGAATTACCTTTGCGCTGGCTCGAAATTATTTGAGATCCTCATTGGTTCCTGATTGGCACCGAAATTTTGCACAATACATCTCAACTGATCAGCATGGCTTTTTTCCTGGTCGCTCGATTAGCACAAATCTGGTGGAGTTCAGCTCATTTTGTCTACAACATCTGGGAAGGTGAAGCACAAGTCGACAAGGTGTATACTGACATCAAAGCTGCGTTCGATCGAGTTGACCACACCATACTGCTGGCTAAAATAAAGCATCTCGGTGCCTCTGCTGCTTTTGTCCGGTGGTTGAGATCTTTTCTTGAAAATCGCTGTCTTTCTGTGAAATTGGGGAGCACCGAGTCTTGCGGCTTCCGGAGTCGAGTGCCTTAGGCGTGCCTCAGGGCAGCAACGCCGGACCCTTGCTATTTTCGCTGTATTACAACGATGTCTGCATGATACTCCCTCCAGGATGCAGAATCGTGTATGCTGCTGACCTCAAAATCTACCTTGCAGTTCGCTCAGTCGCTGATTGTAGCGAATTACAAAAGCTAATCGGTTTGTTTTATGATGGGTATGTATGCAATTGGCTCAGTATCAGTGTCTCCAAGTTCTCTGTAATCAGTTACAGCCGAAAGAAGGCTCCAACCCAATACAGTTCCATAAACGGCCAGAATATTGAACGCATAATAGTCGTCAAGGATCTTGGTGTTCTATTGGATACCGAGCTTACATTTCAGGACCACTACAGTAGCATCATTTCCAAAGCAAACAAGAACCTGGGGTTCATAATGAAAATTGCAAAAGAGTTTCGTAATCCATACTGCCTGAGAGCCTTGTAATACACACTTGTACGCTCAACATTGGAGACGGCAGCCGTTGTTTGGAGCCCTTACACCGGCCTTTGATCTGCACGGATCGAATCTGTACAAAAAAGGTTTACCAGATACGCGCTCCGGGATCCGCCCTGGACGGATCCTGTCGAACTTCCTCCATATGAACACAGGTGTAAGCTGCTGGACATGGACACATTGAAAAAGAGAAGGAAGAATTGATGCCCCTTGGATTCTGGCAAGGATCAATATGAACGCGCCCTCGAAGGTTCTTCGTTCTACTGACTTCCTCAGAATTCCATTTCATCGGACATTATATGGATATGGACAAAATGAACCTGTTACCGCTATGTGTGCAGTTTTTAACTCTGTTTTCTGCCTTGTTTGATTTTAATATTAGCAGTGAAACGTTCAAGTGTCGTTTACGTAATCGTTGTTCATTTTAATTTGTTAGTTAATTTTTTATTTCATGTAGACCTTGTAGCTTTGATCAGCCGCGTCAAAAACTACCCTTCGAATTTTCTTGCCCCGTTCCTTTACAGTCAAAAGTAGTACACCAGGCGCCTCCTTCGCATGAGCAAAGCTTAATTTCTTTAAAAAAATATGTCTTAGTAACGAAAAATTGTACTGATATAATCTAGGTTTCTGGATTTTGAGATTACTAGTATCTGCTGCTTTTCTGCATTTACAAATTCTCAAATCTCTGCGAAGTCTGTAGGTTTGCTTATATTTTCCTATGTTTTGCCATTGTTTAATTTTCTCTTTCCCGTAATTTATTTATATTTTTGTTTCTAAAAATTCTATTTATGTTTGGTCTCGTAGCAATTACTGGCTTTCAGTTGGCTTCCTCGAGACACGACGCTGTGGTCTAACAAGCCAGCTGTTAAATATTCGATTGTCGAATGGGAAAGAGAGTCAATTGGATCGTAGCGCTCTAGCACTTGTCCTGTATACTAACAGTTGAGTGTAAAATCTGTCGACCAAAAAATCACTACTCTTTTTGGCTTTTTGCTCGTAACAATTGGGATTTATAGCTGCTTTCCAAATGTTTTATTATGTCACAGGAAATAAATATTATTTAATCAAGGTATCAAAAAGAGTAAAATGCGATCCATGCCTTGATTGGATGTAAAATATGTTCATAAAATATATTTTTATTGCTTCATTTCTGATGGTAAAACATGTCCAGAAAAAAAAACGATCGTTAACATCCCTGTTAGCTCATTTGAATGGTTTCACCTTTCAACGTCATTTAGCCTGCCATGAACCGTACGTTTTTAGCGTCGGTTAGTGCAAACGTTTTAAAGGCTCTTAGCAATGAAACCCCCAGTAAACAGTAAAAAGCCTATTCAGTCGCACACACGCACCAACTGTAAAGCAGAGCTTTCATGTTTCTAAACAGTTCCCCCCCCCCGGTTTTTCCGCTCGTGCTCAGCATCCTTTGCCCCGAAAAAACAAAGGCATTAATCAAATCCGGCCTGTGCCTGCCTGCACAGCTCGCAACCACAACCGTGATACCTCTTTTACGGCACCTAGCATATTCATGAATCATGTATGGAAAGGTGCTGCCACCGTCACCGCCGCACCTACCGCACACCGTTTTGCCAGCGGGCGTACGGCAATCAGCGCGAATCTACGAACGAACAGGGAGGGTGCCATCCATGCCGGAGGCATGAATAGAGCTACGTTTTACGACTCAATTTGGTTTCTTTTGATGGGAACAAGGCAGAGAATTATAACACACTACAGCCCAGCCATCGCCCTACTGACACAAACAAACACACTCATCCACTCAACAACAACGTTTTCGTCCTATTCATGAACAACCTTTTTTTTCTCCTCCCGAAAAGATTGGCAAAAATAATAAACATGGAATCATAAATTAATTTTGTGCCTATCGGCAACTATCCTCCTACTAACAGTGGCAAATCGTAGGTTAATAGAAACATAAATTGTTTCCGTTTGACCACACCGACGACGACGCAGTCGTTTTCTGACATTTGCCAGGTCGCCAGGAGTCAAGTTCAGCGCCAACACTAGGCTACTGTCGGCAGTTTGTTGTAATGTAAACGAATGAATTAGTCGCTAAGTAGCCCCGGCTGAACCTCCCCCTGTCAACTGTCAGGCCTGTCATAAAAACTCAGCATCACGTTGGAAACGTGCACGGTACAACGTGACGCCGCGGAAACTGCGTTCGGAAGCAGAAAGCTACCGCGCGCCGCCGTGCCGTCATGTGCGGTGAAAGGCGGAGGAGCAGCAGCGATAAAAATAAATTCGTGAAAAGACGGGAAAACCGATTTGCCTTTTCAGCAATCGCGGCCCGTCAACCGGTGCGTTGCGTTGCGTAGCGTTTCGGCGTGTTTTCCGCAAATCACGCAATCACTTACGGGAAACGTTCATCCTCCTTCCGTTGCTGTTGGTGGTTTCTTCATTGGGCTTTTAGCTAGTAGCTACTCTCAGTGCTAGAGAGTTAAAGCACTTCCGCTAAAGCGCTGCGCGCTTCCCGGCCACAAACGGCACATAAGAGCTCAAGTCCCGGCAACCAGCAAAACGGTGGTGGTGGTGGTGGCGGTGGCTTATCGGGAGTCCCGAACGTGAAAAACAATAAAACACTTTCCATGAACTGAGCGCTTCATCGTTCCGCCACGGCAAACTTCCTGCATCTGCCTGTCTACCTGCCTGCCTGCCTGGGCTAGGCAGGTGAAGAATGATTTAGGAAAAACCAGCATGTAGAATACAATTTCCTTCCATCATATCGCGATCTTCACCGGCCGTTACCGTCCTTCCTTGCCCAGGCTGTGACTTGCTTGCATGTGAAAGCGGTTTTCTTCCTTCGTCCTATCTCTACAGTTTAGACCCACCCAGGGGCGGCGGCAGCCCAGCGACAGCCGCCGGAAATGGTGGCAAATTTTGATTTATAATCGATGAGGCGAAAGATGAGGTGGTGGTAACTCTCGCCTTGACGGGCGGGCGGGCACACCATTTCTCCGCTTCGCAACTGTATGCAACGGAACAACGAATACGGACCGGAACGAGAGCCTGAGCCTGCCTCACTCGCTGAGCACTGAGTCCTGTGGCAACAGCTGGTAAATAAATAAACTGTGAATGACTTTTTGATTGGAACCTCGTCCCGTCACCAAAACCGGAAACCGGCCGGAGTTCGTCAACTCGACTGGCTCTCTACTCCTCTGGGTTGATTTTTGGTACTGGCTGCAGTTGACTGGCTGTCAGTCGGTTGAGCAATCGCGAAAAGTCATAGCCCGAAAGCCAGCAGCCAGTTTTGCAGGCTGACACTTCTCAAAGTTGTTCATTTCTTTCGATCTTTCTCGAGTGCTGTGTGTGCGTGTATGTGTGTCCGGATATATACGATAAAGTGTGTATAAACGAGTTTGGCGAAAAACTTTTCACTTTTTCACTTGATGGCATGAAAGATGTTCGATTTGAGCCGCTTTTGTGTCTGCTGCTGCTCTCTCCTGTATAGCAACAGCAGCAGCAGCCACCAGCCACCAGCAGCAGCAGCAGCAGGGGTAAGCTATAAGGTTTCATGAATAATTTTTACGGCGAACTGAGCTCCGACAGAGTGGCAAAAATCCGGGGTAGGAAGATTTATGGTTCCGGCTGCCTTTGATTCCAAGAGAGGGTTTAAATTATGCTTTCAAAAGTATTCTATCTTATCTTGATTCGGTTAACGCGCGCCCTCGGTGGGGTTTTGGAGGGGGGGAGTGAAAAGCGCCGGAAAAGGTCTTAGTAGAAATAAATAAATTTTATCGTATTATTCGGGATGGGGCTTTCTCACTCCCTAGCTGGGCTGGCTATCGATTATTTGATCTGGACCGAAGCACTGGCCGGGTGGAGTTATATCATAGCATAGAAAAGTTTTAATAACGTAGAAAAGAAACTCAACAATCTGTTTCAGTGCATTTAACTGCCACAGTGTGGTTGACTTGAAATATTACTTCCGATAGTCTGTCTAGGCACCCAGCGCCCACGTCATGTTGAGCTTAGTAGTTTGAAACTTTGGGTCGGAGGATTTACTTTCCTTATATGAAAGCCACGAGTCTGAAATATTCTAAGTAATTTCAGATGCATATCTCAGTGCAAATAACTACAAGAATTGACTGTCTTGTTCAAAAGTTTTCAGTTCACTTAATCAAAATTTTCTCATTCCCAATTCCAAGTACGTTTATCAATTCAGCGTCTAAAGAGGGCTATAACAATTTATATTTAAAGCTAATGAAAGCATTGTAACCTTCCCTCATCCTCCACGGACGGTCCGGAGTATTAATTAATCATACTACTAGCTGGCTAAATAGTTCCAACGAAAACGAAATTATAATTAATCAAAGGCAGTCGGTTCTGGGGTGCCCTTGTTCGTCCTCATCCTCCGTTGATTCAGAAATTCATTTACGTATGAGTTCACATAAGATTCAATACACTTCAAAACTGACAGCAAAATCGTTTGAGGTGTTTCGACATAATTAAAGCTATTTCCAGAAGCCAGAATTTTCGAGCATCTTAGAAGCATTTACATATAAACCGGATAAGTTAGGAGAAAAGCTCCCGATTTTGTCTACCCCCGATTTTGATCAGCTTTTCATCCCGATTTTGTCAGCCTATAGATTTTGTTAAACTTTTGTGCTTTTAAACATGATTTACAAAACTTTTCAACCTGCTTGAAACTATTCTGATGCTCCGGGGGGAGAGTTTTTGCATAAAATGATGCCCTCTTGCGAGTAATTCGAGGTCAAAATTAGGGTATTTTTATAGTACGAGTTCTATAGTTCCTAAACAAGCAAAGATAGAGGTATACTATATTCAGCAATTTTGTGCATTTTTACTATTTGTACAACTTTGTACAACAGGAAAAAAGTCATACAACAACTACAAAAACAGCTCAAATAGAAAAACTGATTTTAACGATTTTCCATTTATGTGAAATAGGATTTTTCTATCTTTGCTGAAGAGATAGAACGTTACTGTTTTCAGCAAAATTTCTTGTAATAATATGCTGTAAAACTTTGCAGAATACATCAATGTGTTATATTGAAACTGAAAAAAAAAATAAATTTTTTATTGCACTTTCAGGGGGATTAATCAAAATTCAAATTCCGCTGGACGATAGAACTTTTAATTCTAAGAAACTCTTCCAAAGGTTCCATAAACCTAAAACCAAGTTTTCCCGCTCAAAGCGAATGCGCACCAAAAAAGGCTCTGGACCAGTGTGCTGTGCCCGGTTCATTCAGCTTTCGGTTGACCAATGGAGAGGGTTAAAATTTAATTTTTAGTAGAAGTTTTCGATATTGCGAGGTCTTAAGTCTTCAATTTTGAAAAAAAAATTCCCAATTTAATCAGTTTTTCCATTTTGTCAGCCCAAAATTCAACATGGGGCTGACAAAATCGGAACATTACTGTATATCCAACGCGATCTTCACAGGTACAAATTCCATTTGCACCATTCAGCAAACGAATCGAGCAAATCTGGCAAACGGCAGCAATCGTTTTTAATTTCTATCCCAGCAAAAATTTTCAGGTCATCAACATACAGCCAACACACTCATCAGTAGCACAAAGCAAGTCGTTAAAGAACAGCAAGAAATGGTTACATGTTGCTACCTTGAGGAACAGATTTATTGGTAAACCAGTAAACAGTAAAACACTACTTCCGAGTTTTACACGTTGTAACACTCACTCTATCGCTCGCTGCGGTACGAATTCATTCATTCAACTATTTGCTGGAGAGCTTTAAGGAATAAGCAAAAAAATGGTTATTCGTCTTTTGTGATAAAGTTTCGAATTTTCGAATTTTTCTCTGAGTGCCTCCTATTATTTTCTTCAACAGTGATATTGCCAACCGTACGTGCCATCATTTCCCGCCACTTTTACCTATCAGATAATGTTTTAATTTGAGGTTATGACAATTGCCCAATATTTTGCGATGGGACGATAATCTGAACAATTCTACCACTATCGTGCATCGCAGAGAACCTTTCCGTTAAATCATGTCCGGAGATTCCAGAATTATTTAGGACTGCCTTTATTTATTTTTGCTTAACTTCACAAGCCAAAAGCGATAACTTTGTACGGAAAGGTCCTATAGATTTGCAATCTTCTGCAAAAACGTGTATTTTGAATCCCTCAATAATCGCCTAGAACCATATATTCCTTTAAAATGCAACCAACATAAGCTAAGTATGAAAAACTAATTTTGAAAGAATTTACAAGGAAAATGCTCTACAGCTCTGCACTCGATAGAGGTAGAAAAGTCATTTCTTTAGAAAAGTTGTTTACCTCTACTATATTTTCCATAATTTTTCTGAAGAAACCATGTGTCTATCTACTAACACAAAAAAACTGGACGTGTATCGAGCCTTTAGCGAACGTGAAACACATAAAACGTATGCTTGCCGTACTCTCATTTGGGTGGTTAAGCGGAACCCGTACAAGGTTTTAGTACTCGACTTAAGCTTTAAGATGAAGCGCTGATTTCATAAACCCGCTTGCCCCATTTTACCCCATGGGCCCGAGAAGCTAACGAAATTTAAAGATTGAATATGCGATAACTCAGCAAGAAAAGGTCCAAGAGACTTGCGGTCTTCTGCAAAAACGTGTATTTTGAGAGCTTCGGTAATTGTCTAGAGCATTGTATTCTTGTAAAATGCAACTAACAAAAGCTAAGTATGAAAAACCAATTTTTAAATAAGTTTTAAAGAATATGCCCTATAGTTCAGCACTCGATGAAGATAGAAATTTTATTTCTTCAGCAAAGTGGCTTGTCTTTACAATATTTACAACTTTGCCGAAGAAACTATGTCTATATTTCCTAACACAAAAACCCGAATTAATCCACCTAGCGGCGTGACCTAGCCTTTCTACTGCCACAATAATCATTATTTAATTTCTCAGGAACTTAATTATAGATGTATAGATGTTATATTGGACTATATTATTAAATATCCGTTCCGTATTCCTCAAAATCCTTATTGCCAGTAAAATTCACAACGTATTGTGTAGAATTAGGGTAACCAACCTATTTTGGACCCCATCAGCAGCTGTACATAATTTGGACACTTCCATTTGATTTTGCTGTAAGTGTCCAAATTATGTATAACTGGTGATGGGGTCCAAAATACGTTGGTTACCCTATATTTTCTTTCCTTGGGTGCGTAAATACATGTAAGTGTCATTTATGTTACTTGATGAACACCTTATTTAGTTTTATAATATTTATAGAAAAATAATGTAAACAAAAAAGATAATTTTTACAGACTTGAATGAATATGTATAGAAAATTAGAAATTAACCCTCTAACGGGTCTACAGACGGCCTTAACTATCGGGCTTCAGAGCCACATATGAAATTTGTTTTGAATTGACAATATGAAGTATTTGTTCATAGCAGATTTTTTGATATTTTGATATTGATACCATGCATTCAAAAGTTAGCATCTTTGAAAAACAAGAGTTCAGAAAAATTATTATTATATTTCGCTTTTGAAGAAAAAGGATATCTACAACAAAATGATTGATCTCAAAATTTTACTATTGGTCTGCTTGGCTTCAATTTTGCAATATATCTGAATTAGAAAAAAATTACTGAATAGAGCATTAGATATGAAAACGAGAAATGGAACTATTTCTTAGCTAGCACTCCTTTAGATAATTATTTTTGCATGAAAATCAAAACTTAAGCTTCTTTTGAATGTACTTTCATGAAAAGACTTGATCGCATTGTCTTATCGTGATCTTCATGCTTGATCGCATCGTTTTTACAATGTTAGAGGGTTAGGAAAACAAGATGAGGTCGAAAAATAGTGCCAAAGCTGCGCCATAAACATGCTTGAGAATGGGAAATACGATCGATATGATTCCCAGTGCTTGTCGTTTTTTGATTTATTTATTAAAACATGACATCTGTCCTTTAAAATATCACTAACGAAAACAAATCTTACAAAATGTCTATCGTGCAACGTTTACTTCCTATTTTTCATATAACATTTCTAAGCTCTAGTATCTATTGATTGAAAAGAGCATCTATTGATGCGCAGAATTTGTTTGAAATTTGTACAAATTTATTTGGAAAAATCAACTCACTAGTATTTTTGATTACACCCCTATACCTACATGCTTAAATAAACTGCTTTTCTTCGCTTTTTGCTTTTCTTGTACAGTTGTGAGTAACAGCAAGTGAAGAAAATGACAATTGAAATCTGAAATCAAAGAAAAGAAAAAACTTTTCGATTGAATCCCACTATTTAATATTTATTTGCAACAGATATGTAGTTCACCTACGACGTGCAGGCTTCATCAGTGTCTTATTTCAAAGCGTATACGTATCTGTCGCGAATAAATATTAAATAGTGGAATTTAGTCGGTAAAAGTTTTTTCTTTTCTTTAATTTCAGAGTTCGTATTCCACTAAGAGGCTTCAAAAACTTCAGACAATTGACATGTTTCTCACTCTTCTTGAATTTCATTGCAAATTTTAAAATTGCAAATTGTCATCACATACATACATACATACATACATACATACATACATACATGCATACATACATACATACATACATACATACATACATATATACATACATACATCACACACATCTCATACATTGAATACAATCAACATTTGATTGATATGTTTTGATTTCACACGTTTTAACGGTTTAATATACGGTGCTTAAGTGTTAAAGTTTGAATAACTTTTGAATGAACCGTCCGATTTTAAATAACTTGGTTTCGTTTGATAGATCTCAGCAGTAATTTTCAAATAATCATAAAATGTGTGATGTTTTTCATTAAATTAATGCTTATATGTTACATAAATATGTTTTAAATACTATTTTTTCACATTTCTTTATGTAACTTTCAAACTACAAGTCCAATCGTCATGCAATTTGGAAGTTAAGGGTTTGCAAGGCTCCTCTTTCATATGCAATCAATTTTGTTCAAATCGGTTAAGAGACCTATGAGATAATGAAGTCCCATATTTTTCGTATTTTTATACATAACTTTTGAACTAAAAGTCCGATCAGTATGAAATTCAATAGCGACCAATGGGACACCTAGACCTTTCATTTGACACTAAGAACATTAAAATCGGTCCAGCCATCTCCGAGAAAAGTGAGTGAGATTAAAAGCGTCACATACACACACACACACATACACACACACACACACACACACACACACACACACACACACACACACACACACACACACACACATACATACACACACACAGAAAATGCTCAGTTTTCGAAACTGAGTCGAATGGTATATAACATTCGGCCCGCAGGACCTTCTTTCCATTTCCGGTTTTCCAAGTGATTTCTATACCTTTATACTATATATTTATATAGTAGAAAGGCAAAACGTTTTTTATTTTCATTATAGTAAGCAATGACGAACTTTTGACAGTTTTAGATTAAGGGGGATATTCATACGAACAAAAGTGCTGAAGACCATGAATGATAAAATAAAAGCAAAAGACACTAGGAAAAAAGTTCCACTTTTCGCCCTTTTGGACCACTGTGGCACGTAGTCTCCGGTCATATGTTCTACTTCTACGTTTGGTTCGCTTTGTGCGATCAAACATCAATATTAAGCACGGTGTTCGCAGTCGATTTTGCAAATTTGAGAACCTTGGCGATCCACGCTCCTGATCTCGTTGAGTTTTCATTCAACGTGAGTGTGCAGCTAGCGATATAACAGGATGAGGTCGCATCTCAAACATAGACCACAATTCGTAAAACTTCGTGGCAACAAATCTTGCCCATTTGCCGTGCACTTTGGAGTACCACAAGGTAGTCACTTAGGACCATTATTGTTTGTGATTTTAATGCACGAACTGCCTGAATTGAAAGTGCCTGAATTAATCGTTAATACAAATAATTTTCAGTGCTAATATTTACTAGGAACATTAGTTCTGTAACTTTCGTCCACGTTCACCGGGATAGTATTGTATCGCTCGCTGAATAGGATAATCAACCAAGCACAAAAAAGCAAAATCAAATGGCAGTGTCCAAATTAAGTACTGCTGCAAATGGTGTTCATAGTTAAACAGCAAGCAAAATAGCGCTCTTTTTGCTACCAATTATTTTGCAATAGCGCTGTTAATATAAAAGATAAAACTTTATTTTATTCAGCAATATTATAGATAATTACTAGCTCTACAAATGCCCTATACGCACCTTTTTTAAATTTTGCTTGGTGGAGGTACAGTAATCAAAAAAGCAAAATCTAAGAGCAAAGAGCAAGTCAAGCCCGCTGATGATCTATAGAATCTATAGAATGTCTTATGAGAAGTAAACTTGCCAAATATAGCATTATTCTGCGTCCGCGGCATGTAACGCATGTTATGCAAATGGCAAACTAATAGCTATTTGTACCACACGTTGCGCATTACATGGCGAATAAAAACATCTACGCCTCTTTACTCGAAACCAGGTTTACAAAGTCAGTACCTCTAGAACTGCTGAAGATAGTCGACTTATTTTTTGTCCTAAAGCTTACAAAATTATTAATCTAGTGTTTGACCAAACCTCTATTAGATGTTGCAATTTTTGTAATTTCGTATGGAGGATTAAAGTTTATTTTTTGTAGCTAAAAACGGACTTTTTAGTATGTCTTATTTGTTTTACTTGTCTCGGACTCTGTCGCGGTCCAACGTAAATCCTTGTAAAGTGAAGAAGCATTTGATGAGAAGAATGGTAAACCAGATGAAACTGGGAAATTTCGATATAATCCCAAAAATATTTTGGGGCGTTCAATGGTAGGACACTCTCTTGGTTGGTACCCGAGTGTTTTAGACAATTAAACTACAGTCGCATCCTATTTTTGACGTAGGACCACGTCTTTAATTTCTATTCTATCTATATGGGGGTGCATTTTAGAAAAACAAAAAGGGAACATGTAACGAAAAGTGTTTATAGTTTGCACGCTTATAACTCAGTTATCCGTCAATAGATACTAGAAATATTGGTATCAATCGATTAGACCAACCTCGAGGTTTTAGTCTTGACCTTGAAATGCGGTCAAACATATTTATTAATATTTTTTTGAGACGGTGGTACTACAATTAATGAAGGGACTGAAGGAGAAGTAATAAAAATTTATTTGGGAAATGGAGAAAGAGCGGAAAGGTAAGTGGTAATGAGTGGAAGGAGGGGTAATTGGTAGCTATGCTTAACAAGTTGTCGTTGCGACTTCTACCTTTTATCCAATGCTGGAAGGTGCATGGGTCGAACCAAGCTGTAATCCGGTTATAACCTCTGATTGAAAGATAATATCGCCTCATAGTGATTTGTTTTTTGATTGGACGTTTAATTTGAAAGTTATAAGCAATAGTGTTTAACGCGTTAAGATTGACAATAATTTATAACGCTTTTAACCAACATAATTGATCTAGTTGCACGGTTTGACTGAAAAGCAGAAAAGGTTGTTCGAGTCGAAAGATGTCGGCAGCTACAGGATCACCTCTACCAACAAAATGATAGGATATATGCAGCTCATCTATCTGAAATTCGTCGGGACAAACTGGCTGTTCAAAGATTCCAGAATATTTCCGGGGTGATGGTATGGCGATGTTTTTCCAACTTGAAGGTTCGGTTGCTGTTCAATGAACTTGGTGTTAAAACCAATACTAAATATTACATCGATAATGTTTTGAAGAACCATTTCTAATCATCAAAAAACACTACAAGAGAAGAATGCACAATACTGCTTCCAACAAGATTCTGCATCAGCTCACCAGACGAAAGCTTCATAGGCTTAGTGTGAGGATAAAATTTCGAATTTTATTTCTTCCATAGAGTGACCTGTCTCCTCGCCTGATTGGGTTCCTCTCGACTTCTATGCATGGGATATTGCGTGCGTGCCAGCTGTAACGCTCTTCAACAACGATTGCGACTGGTAATTAAAGCTCATCATTTGCTTTAATTACCAGTCGCAATCGTTGTCGCAGATTTGAATTGGACTAATTTAAGACAAATGTTATGGATATCAAAGCAAACCAAATGTTATGGATATACTTTACACGAAATACACGTAAGATAAAATTCATGCTAGCGACTTATTTAAGTTAGAACTACTAAAACGGAAAATAGCCCCTTATAGAGAGAGTCGTGAAAAGATGGATTTTAATACCAATACGAAATCGTCAACCCTTTGCACTGGCGATCCTGGAATGAAAAGTACCAAAAGGTTAGCGTTTAAAAGTTCACTTGTTAAACTTTTACTTCTAACATCTCACGCTTCATTTGTATTGCTATTCCATCGTAGACTTAAAAATCAATAATTTTTTTATAACGAAAGTTTTTATAATCGGCAGTGGGAACGGCAGAAGAGAGTAATGGAATAAGGTGTTTATAGTATCCCAACAGAATGGGATACCACGTGAAGGGAAAAGAGTGGAAAATAATGTAAGCAAAGGTCATTTCATTGAAGCAACACTTGTTGAATATGTGTACCGTTCCTCTTTACCTAAGCAGGGGAAACCGCGGATTAAACCAAGCAATAATGGGAGCCAATTATAATCGAATCCGAACCCATTTTTCGGCCAAGCCCAGTGAATTTCTTTGGATCGCATATATTGGTGAAACTTTGAACCACAGCGGGAATTGAATAAAAAAGAGATTTAATTAGTATCAAAATCCAAATGTTTCCATTTTCCACATGCACTCAAATCTCGTTTTCCATCGGTCGGTAAAGGTACCTATAGGAACACTTTTGCCTCTATCTCCACTGTTGTTGGGGTTTGTCACCGTAAAATTCTATATGTTACTCTTTTTGACTTTTTCGGTGAAAAATAAGAACTAAAATGTTTTCAGCGGACGTTTCGACTTACTATGCTTCGGTCATCTACTACGCCTAAAACATGATAACATTTATTAAAATATTTACACAATTTACTATTGTCAAGACAAACTTACGTTGAACATCTATTCTCACTGCCTCGTCCTTTATAACTATTACTAACTAAGCTATCGTCGCTTCTTTTCTTCTAGTTGTCGTAGTTTAATCATTAGTCCGTTGTATGTGTCGTTGAAATTCCCGCATTCTCATTGTAAATTAACTGTCCGTTCTTGTCCTCTCATTTTCATATGGAACATCTCTGCTGTAAGTCTAGTATCTTTATTTTCAATTTTCTCTAGAATGCGTGCTTTTTTCGAAGTCAAAAAGTATGTCCTTCTTGAATTGTATGTAGTGCTAAACCTGTTCTAGCTTCTGATTTTTTAGCGTCATTTTTGTGTTCCGTTATTCGTGTATCTTCATTTTAGTTCTTATTTCTCACCGAAAAAGTCAAAAAGAGTAACATATATCTATCTCCACTGGTTTTTGTTCGATTTTTATGTAAGTAGTAAAATAATCCCACGGTCATTGGGAATATCTTCGAGAAAGTGGAACCACAATTTGTCAACAAATCAAACCAATCTAATGTGTTTCTGTTAAGAACCAAAGAGTTAGGTAAAAATCGAACAAAAATCAATGGACAGTGAGTCAAAAGTGTAACTGCAAGTACCCCTATTTCAAAAATTGACCAGCTCCAGCGTCGAATCTTTTAGTGAGTGAACCTTAGTTCAACTTAAAGAAGATCAACTTTCGGTCGAAAAATTGTATTCAGCGGCCTAGCTCATTTTGGCGTAATGAGCAACAACTAGGGTGACGGACCGTCTTCGTCATACGTAAACACGATCCATACTGAGGTGGGTTGGGGTGGGGTCAGTCCCGGCGTAGTGGACGCCTCTCACGCCGAGGACCCGGGCTCAAATCCCAACCCCGCAGAAGTCACAAATGACCCAAAACTGGTCTAAGTGACTATAATCTAAAAAAACACGATCCATACTTTATTGCGAGTTTTTGAAATAATTAATCCGCAAGTACTCAAATTTTTTCATCAGATAAATCTGACACATCTTGGTTGTACATGTACACCCATTTAGCCCGAAAACATATTTCGGAACTTACATTTCGCAGTGGAACAATTTTGCAGACGAACCCATCCAGCACCCTACCACTGCATTCAGAAAATGTTTTTGCCTTAAAAATGCATGCATTTTTCGTTTCAACAAGACGGCCCTACTTGCCACACACCCAGAACGCGAAACACAATCACTCTTATTCTGCGAGTTACGTGACTCAACACGACAATTGTCACTCGCCGTGACTCGCCACGGCGAGTCGAGTCACCTAGGTGACAACCGTGTCACCTAGGTAACAAACTCCTGTCACCTAAGTGACAAACCGTGTCACCTAGGTGACTCGACTCGCCGTGGCGAGTCACGGCGAGTGACAATTGTCGTGTTGAGTCACGTAACTCGCAGAATAAGAATGATTGTGTTTCGCGTTCTGGGTGTGTGGCAAGTAGGGCCGTCTTGTTGAAACGAAAAATGCATGCATTTTAAAGGCCAAAACATTTTCTGAATGCAGTGGTAGGGTGCGCATTGTTATCTGAATCGCGGCAACTCCAAATAGTTACGTCACTCGCTTCGCAGAATAAGGGTGAATGATTCAATCGAGAGCCGGCGAATTTGGTTAGCATCTATTACCTCGTTTTGGACCAAAATTGCATGATTTGACACATTTAGACTGTTTTTTTGTGGGGCTACGTAAAATTGTTACGACATTGATTGCGAATTCGAAATATTACACGGGTTTTTTTGGGAAATACCAGCCGAACTGGTCGAAAATGTTGGTGCAGAATTGCACCTTTTGCAAGCATTAGAGAAAATGAGAAATGGTTCTCTATATAGAGAAATTCTGCAACCGTACTGAACAAGGAGTCCCCATTGGTTCAATGTAAAGGAGACGCATGGTTACCTTCCAACAAGCAGGTCGGCTCGTAATAAACGCTTGAAATGAAACTCATAATTTTCATTCTTGACCAGTTTTGTGAAAAAAAAAACATTTCTGTCGTTTAGTATTTTTAAACAACTAGTTGAAACCAGCGAATGTGCCAAAACAAATTCTGTCCTGAATAAGGGAGAGTTCGTGCGTAGCTCGCAACAGGTTTGCCTTTGATGAAAAATTACATTTGATTGATTATTTATTAAATTCTTATCACTTTTTCCGAACTCTTTGCAATATGAAGTGATTCCAAGAGTCACTTCACCTCCATCAAATCAACGCCTCATATACGTTAGATCTTCTGACTGACGTCGTTTATTCTTACATGTTTAAAATAATTTAAATTATTAATCAAACAGCAAACACGGAAAATAGCTATCGGGATTGCCTACTAACATTGCTGTCATACATAAATCCCCCGCCTTCCTATCCAGAACCTAAATCTGGTGGGCGTCTGACACTTTCAAAGTGTGTTTACGGCGTCTTTTCAGTTTTTAATAACCAGCTTTTAGTCTGTTCGAGAGATGATGATTCGAACAGAATTATTCGCAGACATTTCTAAGAGACACACAACCAAATGAATATAATGTTTTCACTAAAAATTTTATGCTGAAAGCTTGTTGCCGTCACATACAGATATTAAATTACTAAATTGTAGCAACCTTTAGCTACCAGACACATCCGGTGAGGGCCCACATGTCGTAAATATTACCTTCCAGAAGCTTCGATCGATATCAACAACCTTCCTGAGTTAGGAGGATAGCCCAACGCATCATTCACCTCACTTCTGGGCGGCCCAACCCCAAAATACGGTACCAACGGCCAACGGCAGAGATACTCTAAAACTCGTAAATCTAAACCCTAGCCTTTTCAACCACTAGCTGCAGCGGCGACGGCAGCGGTGGACGGCTGTTGCCACAATTCGGAGCCGAAATTAAAGCGCAGCCGAAAGAACATCAAAGCCATCCTGTCGAACCACAATTTCCCGCAACCCAGCCCAGTCCATAGTGGCAGTGGCAGCCCGGGAATGGTTCCGGTTGGCAGTCAGGCCAATCTGCTGCTGCTTACAGTCAGTTTCGTTTCCGCCTTGGGTCATATTTTTGAAACGAATCCTCCTCCCCCCTTTCCCCATCGTACCATGGGATGCGGATGCGGCGGTGGCAGCGGCAGCAGTCCAGCTATTTGGGGCATTCCACTATCCTATCCAATCCACCGGTTCATGGTCGGTTCACTTGAATGGAAACCTTTTGCGTCGGAATGGAATAGAAAGCCGCGCGCCACCAACAAAACCCAGCGCTCGTTACAAATTTATGGTCTCATACTCTATTTAGACAAATCTCGATTAGAAAATTCATAATTAAATGTTGGCTGCCTCCTGATCTAGGATGACCAACCAGCAGCGGTGAACGGGGCGCCCAACGAGCCCAAGAAGCATTAGATAGATTAACGGAACAAAACGAGACTGTGTTCGACTCTCTACACAACACATGAAACGAACGAAACGAAAGTTGGCAAGTTCAACCAACTTTCGAACCCAACAACACGGCGACGTAAGATTCAGCAAAACAACTATAAATATTCTCCGGACATCCTTTTGTTTTCTTCCTCGCACTGCACGCTCTGACTGGGGTGTTGATTGTGTACCAACAAAATGCTGGACTTCTTCCAAGTTTTCCATCCCACAATCCCGTGCGTACATTTGATGAATGAGTGTGAGTGCAAAAATTAGCGATAAAAACGAACAACTTACGATTAGCGATGCACGGTGCGAACTTTTACTCCTCGCGTCCTTCGAAGTTAAACTTGTTTTACTTCTTCTATTTTTTCTGTTCGTTTCTTTCTGCCGTGGTCTGCGTTGTTTGTTTGTTCGGAACCCACTGAAGAACTGGCAAACTTAGGCTTAATTATTTACACGTGCTTCGCTTACATTATATCACGCTCGTTTTGGCTTCCCATTCAGTACAAAAACTAGCCCTTTCTCATCACCACAGGACACACTTGCAGCAGCGTTGCACTATCACTCAAACTGGGCTTTCAATTTCCCAACCCCAAGTCGCACTCGACGTTGTCGTCGTCGTCGTTCCAGCAGCCGTCAGCTGACTTCCGGTGGAAGCTCGCCATCAAGACTTGAATCTGGACAGGTTTTTCATTCTCGCAAATACACCACAATCTAGGACAGCTGCTTCCGGATATTGAACGACACATTCATCGTCAGGCCGTTCCGCAACCACCGCAGCAGCACAAAAAAAGAATCCCCCAAAACACTTTGCAGTAGGCCTTCTTCTTCACAACAGTATTTCCCACTCCGCGTCCGACCACCGCGCACCGTTCCTCACTCAGCAGCTGTCTCCGCACTGGTCCCCTATGGCACTGGAGAAATTCTTGGAACCGCGGCGCGTCCGATGTCCCGACATACGCAGCAAGAGAGATCAACCGCGTTGTTCAGCACCTCGCGAAAGCACAACCTGTACTGACTGCTGACTGGCCCGACGGATACGGTCCAACGGATCTGCAGACCTCAGCACCGTGGACCGAACGAATGAACCACCTCTTTCAGCTCACGCGAGATGATATCGTACCGAATTCATCCGAATCGGAGCTTTCCTTTATCACTAGATGCTGCGAGGCTGCTTTTCCACCCGATGATAAAAAAAAACTTTCACCCGAGTATGTGTCAGCTTCTATCAGCATCATCCATCTTGGGATTAGCAAATTATCTTCCACCTTGTAAAGGATTTTTTTCGTTTCGTTTTCTTTCGTCCTAAACCAATTCAAAAGAACCCTTCGCGACACTAGCTAAGTTCAACCTAATCGAACGCACCTAACTACTGCTGTGCACAACTGTGGAAGGACAAACCGTCGGAAAACGCCCGGAGCTAGACCGCACGTCGAACATCGGTCCACTAGCCAGCACGTGTCGCACCCAACTGAGGACGGGACGTTCATCGCGAGCCCGCGTAAGCACAGGACCCGAAACCTGATCGCCATCGCCATCGCCGAACAAAAAGGCTCCACACGGTGAGATGAGCTTCAAGAGCTGAAGTTTTCACCGCTCACCGGACCGACGAAGTGAGAAAAACCGACCGACCGATTCGATGGGAGCTTTCGGTGGAAAGCTTTCCGCTGGCAGCACTGCGCAGGCTCCCGCCCTCACTTATACACACACACACACGAAACCGGCCGTCACCAGAACGAAAGACAGCCGTTCGAAAGCATGCGCCCTCCCAGGGCCCAGGAATGCTGGCAGCATCCCGCGATTCACACACACACACACACCAAGCCGTACGTGTCCGTGCAGTGTGTCACTCGTGCGTCAGGAATCCCAGGATCCCAGCGAATAATGGAACGAATTGCGTCACGAAGCAAACCTGTGCGCTGGTGTTGGTGCCATTCGACACATATGCCAAAATTTGCTCTACATTTTATCTATTCATGAACGTGTCGGCGCGGCAGTCGGCGGAAGCGGCGACAGCGGTGGCCAGCAGCCGCGTGTGTCACTCGCTGGGAATGCGGGTCAGTCGCGTTTCGCAATTTCCCGCTATTGTTTGGCAACCGTGCTTGCGCGCGGCATTGCCGCGGATTGTTTCATCCTTCGGGAAGTGGGAAATGAAGTTATCTCGCTGCTGGTTTGTCGTCCTCGTCGTCGTCGCCGTCTACAAGCTGAGGCACCCCCATCACCGTTACCGTCACCGACGGCCTTAAACTGACAGCATTCGCCTTGTACCGAAAACTGCCAGCATTCCATCCATGGGAAACCATGGAGATGCAGCGGGCCGAGCGAAGCGAATGTGTGTCACCTTGTTTACAACGGCCGATGCGTTTGACGTCATCGACGACGACGGTTTGTTGTGGTCGTGTGTGCGGTGTTGAACGGTTTGCGCCCCCCTCAGAGCTGCTGCTGTACTGAGCTGCACTGAAAGAAAGTTGCATGATAATGATGATGATGAGGACTTTTTTTTCTTTCGCGCCACCGACCGGAGGTAAGTTGAAAGGTATGCAACATTTTTGCTGAGCTTTTTTTTATTGAACCGAGAATGGGAAGGGGAAAGCGAAGGTAATTTAAAAACTGATTGAACTGAAAGTAATGATTAATTGTAGAAAATTAACAGCCGCGTCTAAAATTTTTAACTTTTACTCTAGTCGGAAGGTCTCAGTTTAAAGTACGAACACTAAGAAATTCTTACTTATCTTAATCTTTTTCAGTCAAATGCAAAGCCTTATCCTTATTTTTTCTGATTTCGACAACAATCACTTTTTAACTTTTCTTTTATTTTCCAATTTTAACAAATTAACACGACAAAAATTCAACCATCTTGACTTTCTAGTTGATGTTTGAGGTTACGTTATTATCATTAGGAAAATGAATTTCTGTCTGTATGTTACTTATAGACTCGGAAAGTACTGAACTGATTGGCCGGGGAAAATTTGTATCCAGGGGTATTTGGGGCTGGGGAAGGTTCTTATGACGGTTAGAGAACCCTTCCCCCTCTGAAAGGAAAGGCTGCCAAACCAATGAAACAAAATTTTCTGCATAACTCGAGAACTAATCAAGCAAATGGAGCCAAATTTTGCATGTGGGAGTTTTTGGAAGCAGAATTTTTTTTAATTATGTACTGAGACCCCTCTCCCCTCTCCCTCACCTTCCGCTAGAACACGGCAAGGGCGCGTATGTCCTCCGTGAGCAGCGTCACGGCTTCAAGTCCATAAAGAACTACCGGTCTAATAAGCGTTTTGTACATTGTTAGCTTCGTGCGGCGGCGTATGCTTCCTGATCGTAGCGTTTTACGAAGGGCAAAGTAGGCCCGATTTCCCGCTTGGCTGCGTTCTTATCCGCGGTTACCAGCGATCCTAAATACACGAACTCCCCTACCACTTCTAGTTCGTCGCCGTCAACGGTTACCGTCCGTGGGAGACGCGCGTTTGTTTCCTTTGAGACTCTTCCTTTTATGTATTTGGTCTTCGACGCACTTATTTTTAGCCCAATTCTCCTAGCCTTCTTTGCCTCCGCCGTCGCAAAGTTCCTGGCTACGATATCGAAGTCATCTGCAAAGCCTAGAAGTTGACTACCCTTGGTGAAAATCGTGCCTCTCGTTTCGATGCCCGCTCGTTGGATCACCCCCTCAAGAGCGATGTTGAACAGCATGCAGGATAAACCGCCACCTTGTCTCAACCCTGGCCGCGTCTCGAAGGGACTCGAGAGTGTCCCAGAGATGCGTACAAAACACGTCACTCAATCCAATGTAGCTCTGATGAGTCGCGTCAGTTTGTCCGGAAAACCGTGTTCATGCATTATCTGCCATAGCTTGTCTCGATGGACTATATCGTATGCTGCTTTGAAATCAATAAAGATGTGTCGCATAGTAAAAATTTGGTCCGCAGTTGCGCGAGCCCCCATGAAACCCGCCTGATAATTTCCTACGAAACCTTGTGCTATCGGTGACAGCCGGCGTAACAGGATCTGGGAGAGTACCTTGTAGGCGGCGTTTACCAGCGTAATACCACGATCAGGGCTTCGACCGATCCTTTTTTTCTACCGCAGTCACACCAACGCGCATTCAAGTTCACACCGTCCGTTTAGAGGTGGAATACGAATGCTATGCATAACACAACTGGCATTTTGCTCAGTCAAACGCCGACTGCACGCTGCAGAACGAACGGCTTCTAAAACTTTTTGACATTTTCGTTTCGATCAAGTTGCCTTTACCGTTTGGAGCAGCGAATGACTGCAAAACAGTCAAATGACTGGCAATCACCACGCTACGAAAAGCAACCGCACAATCGTATGATTCAATACTACAAAAAAACAACCACTACATGTGCATGGAAGAAGTCGGTCGGACTCCGTCCAATACAAACGAATATTTTGCTTGCGTCGGACCGACGTTTGGGTGACAAACTTTTACTGTGAGCAGCCGATTTGGAGACAAAAAGAGAAACGAAAAAATACGTCACCGTATGCTTCCAGTCAGTTTGCAGTTTATATTCTCAAAGCGCAAAGCAAAACGGGAGATCGACTGTTTGCTTTTGCTGAGATGCCGCATGAACTTTTTATTAACCAGTGCCTGCGGCGATATTCGTGCCTGGTGGCATGACCACTGGATGCACTCCATCGTCGGTGTCATCAACGGTCGTTAGCCACAGAAATTTATGAACGTAAGCGGACACACCTTGAGGAAGGGAGCGAACGAGGTCTGCAGAGAAGCACTCGACTGTAATCCACAAGGACAGCGTAGAAGAGGCAGACCCAGAGGCCCATGGCGACGCAGCTTTGCCAACTACATCCAGCTTGTAGACGAGAACCTGTCCTGGTGACAGGTTAAAGCCATGGCGGGAAACCGTCAGCAGGGGAGTACTCTGATTTCATACCTTTGCTCTGTCGAACGACGGACATGGACACATAAGTAAAGTAAGTAGAGACGTCATTAAAGAATATGATACACAATGGTCCTATGTTCCTGCCTTGCGGGACACAATGGAAATTCAATCTGATTCTGTTGATCCCAATATGGCGCACAATCGGTGATTTGTCAGATACGACTCGAACCAGCAGACAAGGTTTAATGACACACTCAGACGATCCAATGTGGCAAGCAGAATATGGTGCTTGACTCTATCAAAGGCAGCTTTAAAATCGGTGTAAATCGCGTCGACTTGAAATCCTTGATTTATGGAGGTCTTGATATTGATATTTATTGAATAATTTCAACCGACTCATTTATCTAAATGAAATATGCTGGCAGGGAAAAGTCACCTTGAGTTGCCCAAACTATGCATCCTCAGTGGCAAAAAACCGGCATTGCGGGGCAATGGGCAATACAGCTGAAGTGAAAAAAATATATATAAAACTAGAGGACCCGGCGTGCGTTGCTACGCCATTCCAAAAAGGGGGTAGATGCATAATGCTGAAGGCTTGCTTAATTGTAATCTTGCAACCAAGAGCTTTCTTTTTGACAAACCAAGATATTCCTAATTCATACCGCAAATTTCTAATTCCAAATCAAGGACTTAGAGAAATCAGTTTTGTTCCAAATGTTCTCTATATTTTAGTATGGAAGGCAACACTCGCGGCCTGCGGCCATCTCGTCCTGAATCATCTAGTGTTACTATAAGCAGTTTTTGGTGGTATAATATTTTTTGTCGCCTCAGAGGGGAAAGGGGTCAATCTACCAAAGAGAAAAAAACTTGCCTTCAAAAATGTGGGCATGTGGGAGGCCACATTTGTTTCCATTTGCTTGATTATTTGTCGAGTTATGCAGAAATTTGAGTTTCATTTGTATGAGAGCCCCTCTTCCAGAGGAGAGAGGGGTCTCAATCCGCCATAGAAAAAAAATTGCCTCCAAAAACCTTAGGTTGCCAAATTTGGTTCCATTTGCTTGATTAGTTCCAGAGTTATGCAGAAATTTGTACTTCATTAGTATAGGAGCCACCCCTTCTAGAGGGAAAAGGGGTCTTGAACCAACATAGAAAAAATCCTGTCTCTAAAAACCCGCACACGCCAAATGTGGTTCCATTTGCTTGATTAATAGTCGAGTTATATGGAAATTTTTGGATTGTTTGTATGGAAGCCCCCCCCTATTAAAGGAACGATGGGTCTCAATCCACCATAAAAAATTCTGCCTCCAAAAACCTTAGGTTGCCAATTTTGGTTCCATTTGCTTGATTAGTTCCCGAGTTATGCAGAAATTTGTTCTTCTTTTGTATGTAGCCACCCTTTCTAGAGAGGCGGAGGGGTCCCCCACACGCTAAATTGGTTCTATTTGCTTGATTACTTCCCAAGTTATGCTGAAATTTGGTTTCATTTGCTTGACTAATAGTCGAATTATGAGGAAATTTTTGGTTTATTTGCATGGGAGCCCCCCTCTTAGAGGAAGGAGGGGTCTCAATCCACCATAGCAAAAATTTCTGCCTCCAAAAACCTTCACATGCCAAATTTGTTTCCATTTGCATAATTGGTTTGCGAGCTATGCAGAAATTTGTGTTTCATTTGTATGGAGCCCCCCATTCTAGTGAGGGGAGGGGTCTCAAACCACCGTATAAAAAATCTAGTCTCTAGAAACCCCCACATCCCGAATTTGGTTCCATTTGCTTGATTAATAGTCGAGTTATGCGGGAATTTTTGTTTTATTTGTATGGGAGCCCCCCCTCTTAGAGGAAGCAAGGGTCTCAATCCACCATAGAAAAAAAATCTGCCTCTAAAAACCTTTACGTGCCAAATTTGGTTCCATTTGGTCCATTAGTTTCCGTGTTATGCAGAAATTTGGGATTCATTTGTATGGGAGCCCCCCTTTCTAATGGGGGGAGGGGCCTTAAACCGTGCTAACAACATTCCTCACATCATACGCAATGTGTATGCCAAGTTTCATCAAAATCCGTCGAGTGGTTTGCGAGTCTATACCGGACACACGAACAGCATTTCATTTTTATATATATAGAAGATATATCTATCGTATATCCCCACTAACACCTTTTGCGCCATACCAGCGACTAGCGACGATAACGTTCCGCCGTTGCTCAAGTGAGGTAAGGCGAATTAAAGAACATAGTTCTTCTTATGATGGTAGATTTAGTAGCATAGTAGTAGGAAGTAGCATATGGCAAATTTTTGCTGACGACGCTTTTCTAAATCCTTTCAATTCGTTGAGACTTAGCCAGTCCCACACAGTGCAGTTTGTTTCTAAAATAGAGCGAACCAGCGAGCAGTACAAAGCACGCAATATTCTAGGGTCTTGAAATTCTTTACCAATCCTTAGTATCATTCCCAATTGTCGAGTTGCTTTGTTAATGATCAGTTCATAATATTAGGCCGTATGAATAAAAGAGTTAGCGCAAATGCTCCCATACGATTTAAAAGGGAAAAGCAAAGCAAACTGGCTTATTCATACGGCTCGTACACCAAGGTATGTTTTTTTCGGGAGAAACTGATGACGGTACATTTCGGGATGCTTACAGTTATACAGTTGCAAGCGCACCATTCAGGAAATTGGTCAATCAGTTCTAGTCACATACTATCCTCAGAGGCTGCCGGAAAGGACTGAACTCCGGTCGAACTTCTGAAAGTGATGGTCTCATTTCCTCGCTATTCGAGAAAGAACACCGACTCGATTGTAGTAACTATCGGGGCATAACACTTCTAAAATTCGCCTATAAGGTACTCTTCCGTATTCTGTTCAACAGATTGGGACCGTTATCAGAATCTGTTTCGGCGATTACCAGTGCAGTGTGGTTTGGTTTTCGAGAAGAAAGATCGACTACGGACCAAATGTTCACTTTGCGTCAAATCCTTGAAATCAAATTTCAGGAATACAACTTGCGGACTCTCCATCTGTTTGTGGATTTTAAGGCAGCGTACGATTCAGTGGAAAGAAATGAATTATGACAGATAATGCTCGAACATGGCTTTCCGACCAAGCTAATAAAACTGTGCCGTACAACGCTAGACAAATCAAAATCAAGCGTCAGAATAGCTGGTAAAACATCAGATGCACCCGTGACGTTAGACGAACTGAAACAAGGCGATGCGCTCTCTAATCTACTGTTTAATAAAGCACTTGAAGGAGCGATTCGAAGATCAGACGTGAAAAGGAATGGAACCATCGTTACTAAATCGTACATGCTCCTAGGCTTTGCGGATGACATCGATATTGTTGGTGTTGATCGTAGAGCTATTGTAGAGGCATTAGTACCTTTTAAAAGAGAATCTACGAGAATTGGACTGATCATAAACACTGCCAAAACGAAGTACATGGTTGCTGGCAAAGAGCGTGGAAGTACGAATGATGTTGGATCTGAGGTGAAAATAGATGGAGAACGGTACGAGGTTGTCGACGAATTTACATATCTGGAAACTCTGGTAACATGCGACAATGACGTCACTCGAGATGAGAAGAGAAGTATTGCTGTTACAAATTGGGCTTTCTATGCACTCCGTAGCCAGCTAAAGTTACGAAGTTTGCGGACGCGTACAAAATTAGTTATGTACAAAACATTAATATTGCCGATGGCCCTCTACGGTCATGAATCATGGACGTTAAGAGAAGCAGATCGGTGTATACTTGGCGCATTTGAACGAAAAATTTTGCTGTTAATACTTGGCGACAAGATGGAAAACGGGGAATGGCGTAAACGCATGAACCACGAGTTGTACGAGGTGTATAAACATGATGACATTGTTAAGCCGATCAGGCGCCGCGGCGGTTACAGTGGGCTGGACATGTAGCCCGAATGCCATAAGAAAGGTCAGCGAAAATAGCGTCCAGCAGAGAACCTAGGCGAGGTCGTCGGCTCCGAGGTAGACCACGCACTCGTTGAGTTTGTGCAATCGAGGAAGATACACGCGCAGCAGGAGTGCAGGGTGACCGGAGACTGACAGCCCAAAACCGAGAATCCGGGAAATCACTAATACATTCGGCTAGGATCCGCTAATGTGGATTGTCGGCCTTTAATTTAAAGCAGAGTAAAGTAAAGTAAAGCAAGTACAATCCTCGGAACTGCGAACGCTCATGTAGATTTTAGCATCATCCGCAAAGAGCCGGAGCTGGGCGGTAATAGTCGGAACATGTCGTTTATAAACAGTGAAAACAGTTGTGGTCCTAACGTACTACCCTGTGGTACTCCCGAATTATTTTGGAACCAACAAGATAGGGAAGCACCAGCAAAACAGTGAGGCACAGTGCATGAGAACTGAGCTAGATTGGTAACGGTTGATCTTACAGGAAAAATCCGTGTTGCACTTCAAAATGTAAGATTTCGCGGCTCTAAACAGTTCTTAGTTTATAAATATTTCGGAATGTTTACATGCAGCACATAAAGAGGTCACTCCACAGTGGTTAGAAATATTGCATTATCGCACTTTTTTAGCACCGGGAACATTAATGATTTCTTCCAGCATTCCGGAGAAACTGCTTGTCTTAGCGACAGATTGAAAATCGATCTTAAAGGCGTACAGAGAACATCGGTGCACTTTATCTAAACAATTGAAGGAATTCCGTTAGGTCCAGCTGTTCATTTCATTTCAGTTCTGAAGCCAGCAATATTTTACGAGAAGGTGAACCAAACTCGTAAGGGCTACACAGCTAAGCGTGACATGTATAAGGTCGAGGAACGGGATCTAATCACAAATGGACGCGAGGTGGTCTACAAGTGGAAGCAGTGCTCCGGTGAGCATTTCAACAGTGATAAAACAATTGGAAACGCAACGGATGTTAACCTAGGAGTGCCTTCAAATAGCGTGCCGGCTACTAATCTCAAAGAGATCCTGCGAGAAATCGGTCAACTGAAGAATAATACAGCCGCCGAAAAGGATCGACTCCCTGTTACACTCGTCAAAAATGTCCAAGAACCGCTAACAACGGCACTTCACTGAACAATTGCAAGGATTTAGGAGGAGGAGTGGATGGAAGGTGTGGTTTGTCCCATCTACAAAAAAGGCGATCGGCTGGATTGTTGTAATTACCGCGGCATTACGCTGGCGCTGGTCAACGCCTCCTACAAGGTGCTCTCCCAGATTTTGTTGCGTCGTCTATCCTAAATAACAAGAGAAATCGTAGAGCATTAACAGGCGGCGTTATGGAGGCCCGTGCTACTACGGATCAAATTGTTTCTCTCCGACAAATCGTGCAGAAATATCGAGAGTACAACGTGCCTACGCATCATATTTTCGCAGATTTCAGAGCAGCATTCGATACAGTTGAACGCGAACAGCTATAGAAGATAATGCACGAGTACGGTTTTCCGGATCAACTGACGCGGCTGATTGAGAGTGCGCGTTCGAATCGCGCAGAGTATTGTGGCAAGGTCTGTGGACAGTCCTGTATGTTATTCAATATCGTTATTGAAGGTGTGATCCGACGAGCGGACATCGAAACGAGTGGAGCGATCTTCAGCAAGAGTAACCAACTCCTAGTCTTTGCAGACGACTTCGACATCATTACTAGAAACGTTGGGACGGCAAAGGCAATCTACGCCAGACTACAATCGGAGGCTAAAAAGATAGGGTTACAAATTAATGGTCACACCGAATATATGGTAGGAAAAGGCTCCAGAGAAAACAACGTTTTCCTCCCACGGACAGTGACCATTGACGGCGATGAACTGGAAGTGGTTGATGAGTTCGTATATTTGGGATCTCTGGTACGTGCACTTGCCGTATTTGATTTGAACAGAAGGTGTTGCGGACTATTTTTGGCAGAGTACAAACGGAAAGCGGAGAGTGGCGGAGGTATATAAACCACGAGTTACAGACTAAACTGCTTGGAGAGATTCACATTGTCCCCCTGGCGAAAGTAGGGAGATTATGGTGGCCGGCCACGTCGCAGGGATGCCGCCTGACGACTGTGCAGTGAAATCTGTTCTCTACAACAACCCCACCGGTACCAGGAATAGAAGGGCTCAGGGTGCTAGATGGCTCCGTTATTTCGAGTACAGTGGAGAGGAATTCTTGATGCGGTAAGAGATAATGAAATATTTTTATTATTCGTACATTTAATCCTGGGAAAAATACGACTGCTTCTATTGCAGTCGCAACAGCAACTTAGGAGTACGATAAATTGAACATTATTAATCACTTTTCAAACGTTTTCGTACATAATCCAGAATGCTGCTTCTAATTTCGAAGCAGCTTTTTGGCTTCCAGTTGAAGCATTTGCTTCCTCTACTTTCTAATTCAGTCATGAGTGGTAAATCGAACGATTGAAAAATCATCAGTTATGTTTTCAGCGAACTGTGCTGACCTGACTGAGTCTAAACAAGGCGGGGACAGGGCAGCCTTTTCTCCGTTCCAAGCAGACTCTAAATACAGCGAAAATCGCTTCATCGAAGCCCAAGTGGGCAAACCGTTCGTTGGTTGGTCGCTAGAGGTTGGTTGGTCTAGTAGTGAGTGGCTGCGGTAATAGCAGTAGTGCACTACTGCTTCGAGAACTAGAGAACTGCATTTCATCCCTTTTTTGTGCCGCGGCCACCGTGCACTAATGGGACAGCAAACGAAATAAAATAAACAATTTTCTGCAATAAAAAAATTCAGCCGAGTGCTTCTTCCGGTGGCTGCGGCGCTGCCTGCGCCGCCCGGAATTGATCTTGCTATTTCCGTCCGCAAACAGCGTCTAATCAACCTGATTGAGAGGTGGTAGTGAAAATTGGGGAAGCTTAAAAGAAGTACGGCACAGAACGTTCGCGGTGATCGTCATCTGTTTTCTGTCTTCTGTTATTATTTTTTCTAGGATATAAGATTAAAAGTATTTGTAAATTTGATTTTATAAATTTAACTCCTGCCAGATTCCCGTCCAATCACACCAGTCTTCTGTAGGGTATCGAAGGTGACTAGTAGATTTATCTGTGATGTGCCACAGCGTAAGTGAAAATGTGAAAATCGAACCAAGCGTCACTGCACACATAGCTGCTGCTGGTGTAGTGGGGCGGGAAGGAACTTTTTTCTACTTTGAGCACTTTCCCTTCCAATCCAAGCGAAACGCCCCCTTCCCCTTCTCTGTGCTACTTCGATTTAGATGTTTATTTTTTCACTTGTTTTTATTGGCCCGATGCAGAAAGCGACAAAAAATTCCACAGAAGCACCGAACAGCAGACAAATAAATCGGCAAGCAAATAAAGATGCGCTGTTCTGCTCTGCAGCAGCTTCATCTATGAACAGTAAAAACATTGACAAGCTCAAAGAAAATTTTGTTTGCCCAACTTCAATTGCAACTTATTGGCATCTGGTTTAAATACATATCTCCCATTTGAAAAACAAAATCAAAGAGCAAATTTGTGCTTTATTTACTTAATAAATTCACAATTTCCCAAAAATATCATTCATCACTATTAAAATAGAGTGTTGAATTTTCGTTTCTGTTTCGGCGGAAATTTTTCCCCTGCAATGCATAAGCAATTCAAATGCTTCAGTAACAAAAGCAAACAAAACTGAAAAACTACTAAACTTTCCCTTACCCATTTTTGTCCTACGACCTCCAGCTCCAGTGCGGCAAAACCCCCAGCAGTTTTACGTCATGGAAATTTGGAAAAACTTGTTGTACTTTCTAATCAAAACAACCGGCAGCAGCACAACCGAAGCCACAGATGTCGGAACCGAACGCTGACGTTCGTCGGTCGGCAAGGGCCGTTGCAGAGTATCCCATCCCCGCCGGATCCAAACACCAAACCGAACATACGTGTTACGTGCGGCTGCTGCTGCATACGGAGGAACGGTAAACTGATAAACGCTGCTCCGGCTGGACTTGTAAACCAGTGTGTACCTGGTCGTGTACAGGTCATTTGTTAAGTTTTTAATTAACCCCTCGGTTTTGGCTAGAGCTATGCACACTGATAAGTGCTTCCTCATCATTTTATCCCGGTCTCTCCGCCTCACTGTCTCTCTCGCCCTCAGTCTCCCTTACAATAGTCGAGAGTTGTTAAAAAGTTTTAATGAACAATAGAACAACGTTCGTCTGACACCTCCGAAATCCAACGAGATGGTCTTTCTCTAGGTAAGGCTAATTAAAACTTGGATGCCCGCGTAAACTTTCTCGTTAAAATCGGTGCACGTCTCGAGAAGTGTTCTTCGTCCCTAATTCGCCCCCCCCCCCCACACACACACACACGTGTCTAATTCTTTATACCAGCCAGAGATAAGTGTTTTCAATTTCGACCCAGGACCAGGATCTGTTGTATAATGATCATGACGAAGATGCATACAGACAGAGGCTAAGTTCGGTGGTGGTGAGAACATGATAACAGTTCCTAATTGGTTTGCTTGGTGTCAAAATTGCCTAAAAGCCTTCAACACCACCACCACCCCCCGGTCGGGCGGCGCGAAAGCTTTAGGCAAACTGACCGAAAACAATTCATAATTCAAGTAACCGAATCCCGGTGGGAACTGAAAATGGCAAGCAGAACGGATGCAACACCTCATCGACCGACCAATCGATGCCGATCGAAATCCCTGCGACAGGACGACGTCTCGTCGCCCCTAGCAGAAGATTGTTGTGATCCAAATGGCTGCCGCTGGCCGCTGCTGGGGTGGGGGTCGGTCTTCGAACGGTGTGAATTTGTCGGTTGTGATAAACAGGAAATTAGGGATTTATTATTCATGCGATTTGTTTCGGTGGGTTTCGACCTTTGTGTTGTGGGAGAACCGCTCCTGTTGTAATGCCATTTCGGGTTCGATAGTGCAGTGCGACACTGCTCTCGTTTTGGGGAAGTCCATTTCGATTTCGATAGTCATCACCGAGGAGAGTGTGTGTGTATTTGTGTCTGTGTGCTATAAAACGATAATTCGATTCACTGGGCAGCTCGTAATTGATTTGAAAACTATGCTAATGATAGCATTTGTGTCGATTCATTTCGGCAGATACTAACTAGCACATATCAAAGTGCTGAAAGCACTATCAATACACGAAATATCGCTTTGTTTGGGAAAAAAGATGTTTATCGCGAAACGTTATCGACGAATAGAATCTGCGCACTCAGTCATGGGTAAAGAGCTGACATAGTTCAACGGTCAAAAGAGCCAAATAAAGGAACTAAAATGGGTCCAACGCGAATCGGAAAATAAAGAGAGTCAACAAGCATCAAACTGTTAGTCGAAAGTAGTTGAAAATAGTAAATATAGCCGCGGAATTTCAGGAAAAAATAGTCAAAAAGTCAATAAACACATGAAGCTATCCCGGAAAAAAACTATAACACGATGATAAAAATTATGGTAACAGTAGGATACAAAATACAGTAAATACAATAAAATTTATCGTTCGAAAAGACAATCAAACTTATTGTTGTCGACCATAACTTTCATGATTTTCAGAGATTCTACCATAAAAATGACGGGTTGTTAAGTATCTTAACAATAAAAAAAATCTAGTTTTTCGCGAACAAAAATTTTCAACTTTTACTGTAAAAGTTATCGTCCTTTTATGGTAATTTTTTTAGGCGAAAAAACAAAATATAATTTAAAAAGGCAGTAAGTTTATGATGAGGCCAATTCTATAGCGTAAAATAAGAAACAAAAATGTTAATAAAATTTGAATTTGAGGCACTTTTACAATAAATTTACCATAAGTTTCAATGTTAACAATAAAAACTGTTGTAGATGCCTTGTTTCAACTACAAAATTTGATGTAATTTTTTTTCGGGATCCTTATAAGTCACCGTGTATTCGAGGCGTAGGCGTAGGCGAACAGGCACGGTTTGTTCCCGTGAGTTCTAAAGCCGAAATCCCAGCCAGGCCCGCACGGGACTATCACAGCCAGATGATGGAACGTGATTTATTCCAATTCAACCAAAACTTGTAGGTTCGGTTGCAATAATGTCTTTACTATGCCTCGAAATTTAATTAATTGCAACATTTTATTGTGGCATAATTTGTTATTTATTCTGTGCGATCAAATATGTTGTTTCGAACAATTAGTGCCCCGTTTTGAGTCATGCCTCATTATCACACCTTAATTCTGTGCAAAATCAAAAATTAAAAAAAAAACTGCGAAATTAAGAAAATTTGGTAATAGATGCATCAAAATCATGTTGATTTCTTTAGCAAAATATTTGAAGTAATATATTTCGAACCAAAAATTGGGGATTTTTTTTAATTTTTCAGCATTTAAAATTCAGTACGTATTTTCAAAAATACCTCAAACCCCTTTTAAACTTAAAATAGCAATTTTTACAGATGAACTTTATGTTTTTGTGTTGAATTATTAATGAAATCAGACTAATTTTTATAACAATACATAGACGAAGATCCTCCCAGTTGGCTTCGAGGTATGACGCTGCACAGTGGTCCAAACAGTGAAATACGTGATCGTTTGACATAGCGCCGAAACGTGAAGTTTTTCGCATATAGTACCTTTAGGAACATTTCTTGGTATTACAAGCCCCTTCTTGTGAGAGAAATCTTTGGGTGATTAATTCCCTTAAAAGTGAGATACGAAATTTATTTTCTCGTAAATTCGAGATACAGGTTTGGTATTTTTGGCAAAGTTGTAGTAAATATCAATACAAACAACTTTGTTAAAGACACCATACTTGTATCTCTTCAGTTCATGGAAATTTTCTATGAAGTGTTATTCGAGGACAAACTCTTTAAAACAGTTTTTAAACCCTGACTTATTCTGGTCAACTTTTACGTGTTCATAGTGTTCTAGAAAGTTGTTTATCTTGCTAAAATCAACGTTTTTGTAGAATATTATTATACGTGTTTTTCTGAAGTTTCGGAGATTTCGATCATTTTTGATGAAAAATAGTATTTCTTTGAACTTAAATATTTCCCAAGGTGGCAAAATGGTGGCCGAAATTTTGGACATAAAAACGTTAATTCGAATTTCCTGCGACGAGAACGTTAATTTAAACTTTAGACGTAAAAAGAGATAATGTTAATTCAAATTTCGGACATAGAAAGAGAGGACGTTAATTCAAATTTCAGACGTAAAACAGGACGGTAATTAAAATTTTGGACGTAAATGGAAGGACGTTAATTCAAATTTCAGACGTAAAACAAGAGGACGTCCATTCAAGTTTTGGACGTAAAAAGAGAGGACCGGTAATTTGAATTTTAGACGCAAAAAAGACGTTATTTCGAATTTCCTGCAGGTACCTAATGGTGTTTGACGAGGACGTCAATTCAAATTCCGAACGTAAAACGAGAGGACCTTAATTCAAATTTCAGACGTAAAATAAGAGAACGTTAATTTAAATTCTGGACGTAAAAAGAGGACGTTAGTTCGAATTTTGGACGCAAAACGAGAGGACGCTAATTAAAATTTCGGACGTAAAAAAGAGGTCATTAATGCAAATTTTGGACGTAAAAAGAGGGAATGTTAATTCGAATTTCCTGCGATTACCCAATGGTATTTGACGAGAAAGTTAATTTAAATTTTAGACGTAAAAAGAGATAACGTTAATTCAAATTTTGGACATAAAAAGAGAGGACGTTAATTCAAATTTTGGACGTAAAACATGAGGACGGTAATTCAAATTTTGGACGTAAAATGAGAGGATGTTAATTCAAATTTCAGACGTAAAACAAGAGGACGTTAATTTAAATTTTGGACGTAAAAAGAGAGGACGTTAATTTGAATTTTGGACGCGAAAAAAGACGTTATTTCGAATTTCCTGCAAGTACCTAATGGTGTTTGACGAGGACGTCAATTCAAATTCAAAAGATGGAAAAATTACTGCATGAAGACGAATATAAAATGCATCCAGTGCATACAATTTTACCCCTCGAAACGCAAAAAAAGACGTTATTTCGAATTTCCTGCAATTACCTAATGGTGTTTGACGAGGACGTCAATTAAAATTCCGGACGTAAAAAAAGAAGACGTTAATTCAAATTCCGGACGAAAAAAAGAGGACGTTAATTCAAATTTGAGACGTAAAAAAGGCACGTTAATTTAAATTTGAGACGTAAATAGACGACATTAGTTCAAATTTTGGACGTAAAACGAGAGGAAGTTATTTCAAATTTCCGACGTAAAAAAAGAGGAGGTAATCCAAATTTCAGACGTAAAATAACAGCATATTAATTTAAATTTTGAACGTAAAAAGAGAGGACTTTAATTCGAATTTCGTACGTAAAAAGAGAGGACGTTAATTCGAATTTCAGACGTAAAAAGAAGACGTTAATTCAAATTTCGGGCGTAAAAAGAGAAGACGTTAATTTGAATTTCAGACGTGAAAAGAGGAGGTTAATCCAAATTTTGGACGAGAGGACGTTAATTCGAATTTCGGACGTAAAAAAGAGGTCGTTAACGCAAATTTTGGACGTAAAAAGAGAGGATGTTAATTCGAATTTCCTGCGACGAGAACGTTAATTTAAACTTTAGACGTAAAAAGAGATTACGTAATTCAAATTTGGGACATAAAAAGAGAGGACGTTAATTCAAATTTCAGACGTAAAACTGGAGGACGGTCGTTCAAATTTTGAACGTAAAATGAGAGGACGTTAATTCAAATTTCAGACGTAAAAGAGGACGTCCATTCAAATTTTGGACGTAAAAAGAGAGGACGGTAATTTGAATTTTGGACGCAAAAAAAGACGTTATTTCGAATTTCCTGCAATTACCTAATGGTGTTTGACGAGGACGTCAATTCAAATTCCGGACGTAAAAGAAGAAGACGATAATTCAAATTCTGGACGTAAAATTTCAGAATTTCAGACGTGAAAAGAGGAGGTTAATCCAAATTTTGGACGAGAGGACGTTAATTCGAATTTCGGACGTAAAAAAGAGGACGTTAATTCAAATTTCAGATGTAAAAGAAGAACGTTACTTGAAATTTTGGACGTAAAACATGAGGACGTTAATTCAAATTTCGGACGTAAAAGAAGAGGACGTTAATTCAAATTTCGAACGTACGGTAGTTTGGACGGACGGTAGTTTGAACTTTGGAGTAAAAATAAAAGCCGTTATTTCGAATTACCAGCGATTATCTCTTATGGTATTTTAGAAGGACGTTAATTTAAATTTTGGACTAGAAAAGAGAGAATGCTATTTCAAATTTCGGACGTCAAGTAATAAGCCAGTTGACGTATGTTCAAATGTCTTTGGCTGTTAGGGGACTGTCAATGAGATTGTAGCAGCAGGTCCATCGTTCCGTCGGTATGTAATGTAAAGCCAAAACTTTGCTTTTTTAGTTGCCAAAGCAGCCAGGCAAGTGTTTCAACGTAAACAAAAATAGTGAGAGACATATAGAGGGAGGAAAATCAAAATACCTAACCAGTTTAATAAAGCAGGAGAGAGAGCAAGAGCTAATTAGGGAGAAATGGATGGGGAGAGAAATAGAGGGAAAATATGGAAAGGGCATAATTGAAAAAGACAGTAAGGAGACAAAAGATAGTAAGAAAAAGAGATAGCGAGAAATAGACAAGACAAGATAATAAGGAAGAGAGAGCGAGAGAGAGAATACAGATGGAGAAATATAGAAGGATGAAGAGAGAGAGGGCAAGGGAGAAAGATGGAAAGAGATTGAGATAGCAATAGAAAAAAACTGGCAGAGTGTGAGTATGAGAGCAATAGAAAGAGAGGAAGGGAGAAAGAAAGAGAAAGAGGGAAAAATGATGGACAGAAATTAAAAAATAAACAAAACAACAAAATAATCGAAAAGATAATTTCTCTACGTCAAACTTTAAGAGTGAAAGAGAAGCAAAAAATGCAGAAAATAAAAGAACAACGAACTTTGACGAGATTGACAGTTTGCGAGTCAGACAGGTTGAAAAGTCAGAGTCAAAACGAAGAATTGAAAAAGCGCCAAGTTGTAAAATAAAAAAATCGAAAATTCGTATTCTAAGAGTTAAATAGATGATGGGCAAAAGCAGTACTCAAAAAAATTGCTGCATGAAGACGAATATAAAATGCATTCAGTGCATACAATTTTACCTCTGGTAGTAACTTTTTATCTGTTATCAGTCCATGGACAAGACTACTGAACTACTGACAGTGCTTGTCTTGCTTAGTTTTCTACCCTCCGAAACAATCTTTATTTTACCTTTTATCTGACTTTTCAGTCTGTTATGGAAAAGACTTAAATACAAGGGCAAAACGTCGGAAAAAATTAAAAACCTGTTCTGATTTCCAAAACAGACTAAAAAGCCAGTGAAAATGTAAAAATAAAGATCAAAACGACACCAATAGATAGAATATTCTTCAAAACAATTCATTCAGGAATAGCAGTGCTGTTATCAGTTTTTCAAACTACCTGCTTTTTAAAATCAAATAAAATCTGGATGATGTAAATCAATTAAAACTTCGAAGCAATGTTTACGTTTATTGTAATTTCGTTTGCCTTTTTCGCACTTCAAAATAACGAAATGATCAACATTTGATTTTAATCACTATTGTCGGGAATGAATGAATGTAGAGAACAATGCGAAATGAACGCAAGCGATTCGCTCGAATCGTTGGTTTCAGATGGGCAATGCTGAGTTCATGTCATCTGTACTAGAAACAGCATAGAATGAGCCACTTATTTTGCCTTCTGTATGTGCTAGGGGGCTTTCATTTGTTTATGGATCAGCAGGAATGATTGTCGCAAGCTCAACTTCTTTCGGTAGCCCACTTTAACGGTTTCACCTATAGAATCTAGGCACTTGGATTTATGAATGATACTGAATATTGGATAATATCTTCTGGACGCAGATAGGGGCGCTACATGTCCCCCCGCTCGCAAGCTGTAAAATTTAGTAAAAGCTTAGAACTCAGAGTCGAACTGCCTAACGATCAAATGGCTGGAAATTAAAAAAAACGAGCTGCTGAAAAGTCGGTCGTTCAAATCGACGAATAATCGACGGTTTGGAGCATCGAAAAGTCCGAAAATTGCAAATGCATGAAGTTACGAAAATAACAAAAAAAAATGATAAATCATCGTGATTTTATAAATATCCCAAATTTTACAAATTTTAAATTTTTCTTAGAAACTATCTGCCTGGCCCTCCTATAGATGAATTTTATTTCTTTAACAGGCGTCTCCTTAATGAGATAAAAAGGAACAAAATTAAAAAAGCTAATGGAGAATGAAAGTAACAATACCGTAAGGTTCTACAGTTCGCTTGCCCACGGCAAAGGCTAAAGAACTCGCCAGTCGCAAGAAAAGATCCTTCTTATTAAGCCAATTGTCTTTATTGGTTATATGCCTTTCAATTTCATCGACCGTAAAATGAAGGGTTCAATTTCACAATTTCCAATCCAGACAAGGGAAAAGGATTTTTTTTCACTCCTGCTTTCTGCCGTCTGGTTCTAGAGTCTGGTTGTGTTCAATTCGTCGAGACGAGAACAAAGCCGCAGTCGAAAGCTATCGTCGTCGTTCCTTGTGCTGGCTGACCGAGTTGTGATAGAATCGCTCTTCTATTATTATGAAATGCAAACAAATTAATAATATGGTAAAATCTGCCGGGATGTGGTCTTATGTGGTGACCGTCCTGTGCATACTCCGGGGTGCTGTCTTCGGCTTTCTAGAGATGGCCAACAAAATGTGGTTGTACTCCGTTAAAAATCTCTGCTCTGGTTCGGTTTAATTGATTCGGAAAGCTCGGAAAATGGAATTCGTTTTGGACCAATATTCACGAGCGCTTAGAGCAAGAAGCAAGTCAACTGTAGCCGGACTCAAGAGTTTTTTTTTGAGGATTTTTATTCTTTGGATCTATTTAACCTTAAAATAATAATACAAAAAAAAAACAGGTTTGAAAAAGGTTTTTTTTATGTTCAATTTCGATTAAAGTCACAATCTAAAGAATGAGAAGAAGCACCTCTACTTTCTTCACTACCTACTACTAGCTGGTAAGTACTGCATTGAGCAATCTCCACTAACAAGCACCGATATGTGCGCGGTAAGGCAAAGTAAAATGAAGCCGGAGAAATAACCGCCTTGCTTTGCAAAATTTTGGTCGAGGGCAGTTCTTGTAATCCAGCAGCAGCCAGCCGCAGGAGCACGGCATCCACGTAGCGCTTGCTTTCCCTCGCTCGGAGTTCGGAAAATGAAGTCTTTTCCATCGCCATAAATGCCCCCATTTTCGGAATACGTGATCCATTGTGGCCGGGCGAATAGAAGGAATGGTCGGGAAACGACGAGCTTCGATTATGATGGAAGGCGAACATCGACGGTTTCGTCCTGCCAGCTTAGCAGCTAGCTAGTGGTACTGAACTGTTCAGCTCGAACAACAATGGAAATTGTACGTTTCAATTTGGGAACCGCGCGCGGATGTGCTTGTGCTTGAGAGGAGCAAGGACCCGCCTTCCCCCCTTGGAGGCGGGGAGGAATCTTGACTGAGATTAGCTTTTTACTGCTCTAAACGATTTGCAAATAGAAGCGGTATCTTTCCGTGCTCCAGAGGGCTGCTTTTCAAATCGATCGAAAGTTGAAATCATTGGTGGTGGTACTTTCCGAGGGATTCGAGCTGTTGTCGTCGCAATCAAAGGTGAACACATTTCGAAGAAAGTTGTATCGTGAAAATACGTCAATTTGTTCTTCAAAATGCCATTAACCATCTCGAATGTTAAAACTTGTTAGGAATCCAATTTCTAACAGACCAGTTTATCACTTCGAATCATTTCGAATGATTGTCCGATGAAATAATGTCGAACCTGCTTCAATCGGACGGGCCTGTACTAATTGTCAGTTCCGATTGAAAAATGATAAATTCCCACCAGTCAATAATGGACTGACACTTGAAAGGTATTTTGGGTTTTTTGTTCTCCAATTTTTCAGTTCAGTTTTTCACGCGTCACGCATTTTCTCGGCATTGTGTGTGTGTCTGAGTCGGAATTAAGTTAACTGATAGGTATTGTAATGTCGAAATAATTCTCACGAATGCAGTTCGCAACAGCCGAAATAAATTAACAAACCACCATGGAAACGAGGCGACGAGCCTCGCTGCCCGTTCCTGGTGAATGCTGCTGCTGCTGCGCGCAGTAAACAGTAGGCAGGTAGGACGCATGCAAATTAATTTTTTCCCCGAATGAGCAGCCCGAAGTGTCCTTCCACAGCAGATCATCCGGGCAGTAAATTGCAACGGTGCGTGAGTTGAATGAAGAAATCCAAATAATTGGGAAATAATTAATATAACCATTCCCTGGAAAGGGGACGACCTCTACTAGAGATAGGTAGTCAATTGCATCGGTTTTTATCGGCACTGGGGGTGGAAAATAAATGTGAAAAAAAATGGTTTTTTGCTAGCGTTCTTGTATCGATTTTTTATATTACTTACGAAACAATTCAATGGATTTCTCTCTGAGTGATGCAGTACTTGGATTACTAACCTGAAAAGGGAAAAAAGTAAAAATAAAAAGGCGTTATTGATTTTGGTCGGTTGAATTCGTGCAGAACAATGTAAAAAATGATTATAACATTGTATAACGGACGTTCTGTAGAGCTGTGCTCTTTGTTGTAGACAACATTTGGGCCATTTTCAAGAAGTTTAACGAATTAACTGCTACAAACTTTTAACACATGGAAGATGGTAATGAGTTTGCTCCAATTCAAGTTGAAAGGCGACCATGCGTTCACATTTTCGTCAGAACCGATAAAGGTACCTTGTTGTTCAATATGGCTATCACACTCTTTTGTATATTACACGAATGCGCTAATGTATGTACCATCTCGACAATGTGCCGCACAAGTATCAATGTATACTGGTGCGAAGAAGCACTAAAGGGTGTCCCACATCAAATTGCATCATGAAAGAAACGCTGCAGAAAATTACCTAATTGACCGATCCTTTTCAAACTTTCAGACAATAAAGTATAACCCATTTTAGTAAGCTTTTGGCATATTTATTTCATTCAACTTCAATACCATAACCGTAAGCTCGCACCTTACTCTTAACTCCACTCATAAGGTTCTGTACAACATCTGGATGCAGCTTCTTCTGTACGGAAACCCACTTTTTCTTCATGTATTCCTCAGATTTGACCTCCTTGAGATGCTTCCGTACTGCCTGCTTCATAATAGCTACGTATTTTTCGATAGACCTTAGTTCCGGTACGTTGTCCTTGGGTACGAAAGTGACCCCGTTGACACCGTGCCACTCCAGAACATTCTTTGAATAGTGGCACGAAGCTAGATCCGGCCAGAAGTTCGTAGGGCCCTCCTGTTGCTTCAACAGAGGAAGCATACGCTTCTGTAGACACTCCTTGAGGTAGATCTGCCCGTTTACGGTCCCGGTAGTCACGAACGGCGCACTCCGTTTGCCACATGAGCAAATCGCTTGCCAAATCATGTATTTCTTGGCAAACTATGAAAGTTTCTGCATCCTTACTTCCTCCGGAACAACAAACTTGTGCAGGGTGGTGAAATACAGTGGCTCCGGATGCTGCCAGAAGTCCGCCTTGACGTAAGTCACATCATCCATGATGAGAGAGTTGCAGATTTTCCAGCTGTTTGCGCAAAATTAAGTCGCGACGTTGCTTTTCGGGTGACGCCATTTTTTCTAATTTTCGAAAAACTGACCGCGATTTTTATCGCGGTCAGTTTTTCGAAAATTGGAAATACACTGAAAACAATACACTTTAAACTACTTCTACTTCCAAATTTTCAAGAGAAAATACCCAGTAATTTTCTACAGCGTTTCTTCCGTGATGGAATTTAATTTGGGACACCCTTTATTCAATGTCAACGAAGAACTATAGTTAACTCGCAATGGGTAGTCGCGCTAGTATCCCACAGAATGAATGGCTGAATAAACCAAGACTAGATGGCTGCATAAACCAGGACAGGATAGACTGAAGTTTTTGGAGCGTCTTAGTAGAATACGAAACCTAAAAATAAAAAATAAGAAAACTTATCCAATTTAATTCGATTTCAAACTGCGAAAACAAACACTGAGGAAGCCTGCAAGTCGTAGGCGAAATACGTATCTGTTGTGAATAAAAATACACATAGTAGAATTAAATTGTATAAGTTTTCTTATTTTTTATTTTCAGGACAGGATAGCTGAATAACACAAGACTGGATGGCTGAATAAACCAAGAATGGATGGCTGAAAAAAGCAAAGCCATGGGTATAAACGTCCTTGAGAACTTGACCTTCCTTAACCGACAGACTTCGCAGCCGGTTATCAGAGTACAGGAAAACTACGAGGCTAGTGTAAAGATCCCATTGACTCAATAATGGCAACGCCAAGTTTTTTTTTTTTTTTTTTTTTTTTTTTTTTTTTTAATAAATATATATTTACAATAATAGTTCGTATTTACAGAAGCATATCTATGTCTATATCTTTCCTGTCTATTACAAATTACTAAAGAACGACTAAACTTTGCTCAGCAGTTGACAATAGTTAACAAAATAAATTTTAGCAAATATTTAAATTGTTCCCGAATATGTTCTTAAACATTTTCCGATGATTCCACCTCAGTTCTCTCTATTCTTTCTTAAAAACGTATAGGCCCGAGTCTGTTTCTCCCACATTGAAAGCTATCACTCTCACAGTCAGCCACAATGCAGCTTTTTCTTTTTGCACCTTATCATTAATCTCAAATAGCAGAATATCCTCTAAATCATCTAGTTAAAAGGTCCTTAATAAAACCATCATCATCATCATCATCTAAATCATCAACATTATAATTGAAACGTGTTCGAACAATTTGGCTACACCAACCCCAAACTTTTTTAGCGTTTGGACAGAGTTTTAATCTGTGAAGATTGTTATCTACACCACCGCAATTTTTACATCTCTGTATTGTGGAACGAATGTTGTAGGCAGAGTTTTTCACCGTTTGGAACTATATCATTCATAAAACAAAATACTTTCGCTCGGTCGCTCATTGGAATGAAATTATAGTTAAGATTTTTCCAGACTATTGTCCAACAAAGGTCAATTTTCGTTTCGATTTTGGGAGAAAAGTTATTTGCATCAACAAAATAGCTGTAAAGTTGCTTTGTAGATTCCAGCGATGATCTAATTTTAGTTTCTCGTGCTGCATCAATCCATTCCCTTGCATTCTTCGTTAACCGTTGTGGTGTTTTCAAATGGAACAAGTATTCTTCATTAGACAAATTTTCATCTGTCTCCGTCTCCGTATATGTCAAATTTTTTATGAACAAGGCTTTCATTTTTGAATCGGGATCTACTAATCTTAGTCCTCCTTTTGAGTAATCTAGATAAAGTTGTTGCCTATCCACTCTAAAAATGAAGTTATGCCAAACAAAATTTCCACATGCCATCTTAATTTGAGCAATGTGTCGATTTAACGGGGGGAAAATTTGTGCTACGTACCAAAGTTTGGACAATATAAAAATATTGAGGATCCAGCATCTTTCGTACAAATTCAGATTTCTAGCACTATGTTTTTTTAAAGTTATTTTTATGTTAGCTACTATAGAATTATAATTAGAATTGACTGTTAGGTACCAACTTCTATGAAATTCCACTCCCAATATTCTCATACAATCCACTTCTTTAATCTTCTGTGGACCTACTTTTGCATGATTAAACCGAAGAAACGAAGATTTCGAAAAGTTTATTTTTATTCTTGCGTATTTTGAATAACATTCGAAGATAGTCAAAAGCAAATCAAATTCATTGTCATTTCGGATAATGACATTGAAATCGTCAGCAAAAACAATCACTTTTATAAATTTATCGTATATCCAGAAACCATTGATACTATCCGAAATATTCCTTATAAGAGGCTCTATGTAAAGTACGAATAAAATCATGCTCAAAGGGCACCCCTGTCTAACCGATGTTTTTATATTTACACTGTCAGTAAGAAATCCGTTTATTTGAATGCGAGAAGTAGCAATGTGATAAAGCCGTTTTAAACAATTAATTAGAGGCAACGGGAAACCAAACTTGTCTAATATTTTCCAAAGATATTCGTGATTTACTTTGTCAAACGCTTTATACAAATCAATGCTCACTAAACACGCTTTGAGCTTTTTGTTTTCACATGAACGCGTGAGCACTCTTCTTATATCCTTCAAATTATCTATGCATGATTTGTTTCTTAGGCACGCCGTCTGCCCTTTTCCCACTAAATTTAATATACAGTCCATCATCCTCTCCGCAATAATTTTAGTAAACAGTTTGTAATCACAATTAAGCATTGATATCGGCCGATAGTCATCGAGCGACAAGCTCTGTGCACCTTTTTTTGGTATCAATGTGATAATCCCGTCAGAGAAACCTTTGGGAAAGGAAAGTGTACCCGAGAGATAGGCATTGTAAATTTCTAAAATATCGTCTTTAACCACGTCAAAATTTTGTATATAAAATTCGTATGTAAGCCCATCTGGACCAGGAGATTTTTTCTTTGAGCAGGATAGTAGAACCTTTTTCAATTCATCCAACGTAATTGGAGCCATTAACTTTTGTTTATCTCCCTCACAAAGTTTATTTTTAAGACAATGAATAGGATCATCTTCGTCTCTGTTCTCAAACCCAGTTCCTACTTCTTCATTAAACCGTTCTTTATAGTAAGTGAAAATTAAACTTTTTAGCAAGGCTGTGTCTGTCACAGTTTCTCCGTTATTCGTAAGTTTAGTTATATTATTTTTTTCACGTTTTTTCATTTGTGCGGATATTTGAAAAATATTTATCATCTCTCCCTCTAATAAACTGGTTTCTTTAAAGCTATTCCCAAAGTGCTTTAATCGGTTCGATTCAATTTCTAATAATCTCGTTTTTATCGATTTAACATTCAAAAGAGTTTCTTCGCCCCTATTTACTTTCAACATATATTCTTTTAACTTGCCGTAGAAATAACTTTTTTCGCAAGCGATGCTATTCATAAGCTCCCAGCTACAAGATTTGTAAAATTGTTTAGTTTTGACTTTGCCTACTTCACTCCACCACTTGCTTTTATCCCTGCTAAAAATTTCTCTTGTTTTCCATGTATGGTAATTCTGAGCATACCTCTCCGAAACATTACTATCTTTCAGTACGGTATTGTTAATTTTCCAAAATCCTCTCCCCCGACAATTCGAGTTTATTACATCTATTTTAATTTTCATTATGATACCACAATGGTCCGAAAACGCAACTGGAATGGTTTGGAAGTCAAGAACATTTTCAATAAAATTTGAGGGAGCATAAAAACGGTCGAGTCTCGAGGCTGAATTCAATCTATGAAAAGTAAATTGATTCTTTTTCAACTGTAGCGCAATATCTTTCCAACCGAAGGCTTCTACCACCTGTCGAAGACCGGGGCAAAAGCTTTTGTTTTCTCCAAGCATGTCAAAACCGTTTAGAATACAGTTAAAATCCCCACCTAAAACATTCGTTGTAACGTTACTTTTCGTGAGATGCACCGTCAAATCGTTTTGGAAAAAATCATTTCTTTCCTTTCTGCGGTTTGAACCGGCAAAGGCGTAGATGTTTATATAGTTAATATTGTTTACCACAACCGAAGATATTCTACCGTTCAAACTCAACAGTGGCTGACTTACTTCGAGTGAATTGCGAGTCAAAATAGCAGTTCCAGACTTGGATTCATTTACATTCACGTAAGGAACAAAGGATGGAATAAAAGAAAAGTTCGAATAACACACCTCTTGCAAAAAGAGTACATCAATGTCATTATGGAAAACGAAATCGCGTAAAAGGCTTTTGTTAACTGTTGTCGTGCTGCTATTCAAGTTTATGCTTGCTATTCGTAGTATGAAATTCATTTGAAATAGTATCTAATGCTAAATGCTAACTACTAATAAAAAACCTTTCCACATTCGACAAAAATTAAGCAAATGAACTCTGACTAGTTACCTTTCTCATTTTTCAATTTAAAGACCTGCATCATCTAGTATCATATCACTCTCGTGTTCCATCTCATTTGTTATCGCGCTTCCTTCACAAAACGTTGTTGGAGTAGTCTCGATTTGTTTAGCCAACTTGATATGCTTGGCCTTGCTCCTAGTACATCGATCGGTCGCCTCACTAAATCGCTCGCCGCGTGGTACAAGTACCACTGCCCGAGCATTCTCCGCTTCCGTAGTCGATTGATCAGAATCCGATTTTTCCTCGTTTTGGTCTTTCACATGTTTACGTCCTCTCTTATTCGTTACCGTGATGAAATCTTCCGCTACCGCCGTTACTTCCCCTCCGCCATCTTGCTCTTGAGCGCAGTGTTGGTTATCAGCAGTGGTTGTATAGGTTCTGTTTGTACTATTGTTTTCTGCATTCGATTCGGCTTTATTATCTCTTCCAGTATCCATCTCTACACTTTCCTTGGCGCCATTTGACGAGTTAACCTGCACAGAACCACGTGGTCGATTGGGGAGAATCGATCCAAGGGTGATCATTCCTGCTTCGCTTTGTCGATCGTTTTCCTTAATTACTCGCTGTTTCGTCCACTTTAAATCACCTCTTACCATTTCACTGTATGACGGTTGATTAGTGGATTGCAACCTTTCATTGACCGATCTTTTGTTAGGACATTCCGCTTTCAAGTGCTCTTTACTTCCGCAAAGAAAACATTTATTTACCAGGCCCTCATAGAATACTCGCGCACGCACACTTCGGATGTGAAGCGTGGCGGGTATTTCAATTCCTTCCTTGAGCTCGATGTAGATTCCACGTACTGACGTCCAAATGGGAAAACCCGTTTCCTCACCGTACCTCTCTCGAACCAATCGCGCTACTTTTCCGTACTTGCTCAGAACTGTTGCTATGTCGCGGTCGTCGACCTCTGGTGGGAGATTGAATAGGCGCACGTATCTAACAATGGCGTTAGCTGCTGAAAGTTTAACTAGAGTACTCGGATATTTGTTATATGCAAAGTCCATTGATTCTGGTAATTCTTGCAAGGTGTTTCGCATGTCCTCTTCATTTTTAAACTTGATGATGAAAGATGTTTCATTTCTATCCTTGTACATGGACAAAAGCTTTTCGCAGCTTAAGTTCATTTTCGATTTCATAAATGTAAATATCTCCATATCCGATGGTTCCGGTACTCCTCGTTCAAAACGCACTCGAAGGGAATTCGCCCTTAGCTCCGTATCCACCATTTTCCTCGAGGGTAGATGACCTCGTACTCAATTGTTTTAAATTGTACGCACCGGTAGAAGAAATAGCAAATATTGCGACAGCTAATCTTTTCTATAGGTTTCTATTATACGTCTGCTCAGCTTGACTTCCAGACACGAACTGCAAGTTGAGATTCGAACCTACGACGACTGGCTTGCTTGTTAGACCAGCATCGTACCCCGGAGTTAACCGGACGGGCCAAGAATGGATGGCTGAATAAACCAAATAAACCAAGACTGGATAGCTTTATAAATCAAGAATGGTTGACTGAATAAACCAAGAATGAATGACTGAATAAGGCAAGACTAGATGGCTGAATAAACTAAGACTGGATAGCTGAATAAATCAAGAATGGATGACTGAATAAACCAACACTGAATGGCTGAATAAATCAAGCATGGATAGCTGAATAAATCAAGACTGGATGGCTGGCTAAAACAAGCATGGATGGCTGAATAAACCAAGACTGGATGGCTGAATAAACCAAGACTAGATGGCTAAATAAACCAAGAATGAATGACTGAATAAACTAAGACTGGATAGTTGAATAAATCAAGAATGAAAGGCTGAATAAACCAAGAATGGAAGGCTGAATAAACCAAGACTAGATGGCTAAATAAATCAAGAACGAATGACTGAATAAACTAAGACTGGATAGTTGAATAAACCAAGACTGGATGGCTGAATAAACCAAGATTATAATGAATGACTGAATAAACCAAGACTAGATGGCTAAATAAACTAAAATTGGATAGCTGAATAAATCAAGAATGGATGGGTCAATAAACCAAGAATGGATGGCTGAATAAACCAAGATTAGAATGAATGACTGAATAAACCAAGACTAGATGGCTAAATAAACTAAGATTGGAAAGCTGAATAAATCAAGAATGGATGGGTCAATAAACCAAGACTGAATGGCTGAATAAACCAAGCATGGATAGCTGCCTAAACCAAGAATGGACGGCTGAATAAACCAAGACTGGATAGCTGAATAAACCAAGACTAGAATGACTGAATAACCCAAGACTAGAATGACTGAATAAACCAAGACTAGATGGCTAAATAAACTAAGATTGGATGGCTGAATAAATCAAGAATGGATGGCTGAACAAAACCAAGCATGGATAGCTAAATTAATCAAGACTAGATAATTGATTAAATCAAGAATGGAATGCTGAATAAACCAAGACTGGATGGCTGGCTAAACCAAGCATGGATGGCTGAATAAACCAAGACTGGATGGCTGAATAAACCAAGACTAGAATGAATGACTGAATAAACCAAGACTAGATGGCTAAGTAAACTAAGATTGGATAGCTGAATAAATCAAGAATGGATGACCGAATAAACCAAGCATGGAATGCTGAACAAATCTAGACGGGATGGCTGGCTAAACCAAGCATGGATAGCTGGATAAACCAAGACAGAATGGCTGAAGAAACTAAGACTGCATGGTTGAATAAACCAAGACTGGATGCCCAAACCTCGTGTTTTTCTAGTCTTGACCTTGAAATGCAGCCAAGCGTCTATTAATATTTTTTGAAACGGTGGTTCTACAATTGATGAAGGGACGGTAGGGGAAAAAGTTGAAAATGAAAAGTTTTTTGAAAATGGAGGAGAAAGAGTGAAAAGGTGAGGGGAGTGGAAAACTGAGTTAAAAATGGATAAAAGCTTAGCTGAAACCGAAACTGAACTCAACCGAATTGGACTGAAACTGAACAAAATAGAATTGAAACTGAACTGGTATTGAATTGAAACTGGACCAAACTGAAGTTGACATAAAATTGGAACAGAAACTGATTTGAAACTGAACTAAAACGGAGCTGAAAATGTACTGAAACGGAACTGAACTAAATTGAAACTGTTCTAAAACTGACTTAAAACTGTGTACTTACAAAAAGACGAACAGAAATTGAATTGAAACTGACCTGAAATTGAATAGGAACTGAACGGAAGTTGCCTAAAGCTTCATAATGCACTTGCATAATTGATTGGAACTGAATTAAAACTTAAATGAAATTGAATAGAACTGGTCTGAAACAGCACTCAAATTAAAAGGAAACTGACTTGCAACTAGTATGAAACGGAACTAAAACAGAACTGAAACCGAATTGAAACTCACTTGAAACTTAGTTGCAACTGAACTAAACCTATATTAATACTGAAGCTCAACTGAAGTTGAATTGAAACTGTGTTGAAAATGAACTGGATATGAAATTAAACAGAAATTGACTAGAAACAGAACAAAAACTTGACCGAAACTGTACCGAAATGCAATTGAAACCGATTTGCAACTAATTTGAAACTGGACTAAAATGGAAATGGAAGTGTACGAAAATGAAGCTGAATTGCATTGAAACTGATCTGAACTGTACTTAAAACATGAACAGATATTGATTTAAAACTGCCTCAAAATTGAATTGCAACTGCAAAGAAACTTTGAAAATTGAATCAAAACTGCCTTAAAATTGAATTCCAGCTCAGTTAAAACTGGATTTGATTAAACTGAAACTGAAATGGAATTGAACCGTAGTAAGTGTAGCTGTCGGTTGGAAAGTATCGTATCGCTAGAGAAAGTGCATGGAGATTTAAATGTAACAAAAGATAAGATGGTACCCCAAGCAACAATGTGAGTTTTATTGTACTCTTATGGCGGTTTTCAAGACCCATTTTGGTCTTAAATGCCATCATAAGAGTGAAATAAAACCAAAATTGTTACTTGGGATATGCACATGTAACGTGGAAGAAACACGGTCTCATTACTAGGATTTCGATATCGCGCTCTCTGCTTTGATGCGCCACCAATGTCCATACTCTCAGTTTAGAGATGGGCAAAGTGTCTCAGTTAAGTGCATGAATCTGAATCTTTCCGCTCATTGATCTGAGCTAGTCAACCAGCTAACAGAACTATTTCGGTCTCTCATATTTAAACATTGGTGGCAGTAAGAGTACCTCACCTAGCCTTCAATCTTCGTCTTCGTTCTAAAAGTTTCTAAATGATTCTAAATTTGGTCTTAAATAAGCTAAATAGTAAAAAAATATTTTTCATAATTTTTCAGACTTTTATTTATGTACAAAATCATAGTCTAAGTCAAAAACAATTACATTACAATTTCCATACCAACAAAATGGCAACTCATTCTTGAGGACGCTGTGCGGATATTCGGCACTCCGGTAGTAAATTTGCTGCTCGTTGGCCAACGAGTGGGGCAAAGCATCGCCGCGGAACAGGTGCAGCACCTCACAGTGGGGCGGTCGTGCTTTCAGCACTTCGATAGACAAGGAATCGACCCAATAGCAATCATAGAAGATTGCCCTTCGTAGCTGCGTTCCGATTCCGATGTCCCGCAGGATAGCATCATTCATGTACTGGTTGAAATAAATGAGCAGCTTTTGCAGTACGGAGTGTGCACTGACTGTTTGAAGAGCTGCTTCGACGCCTTAATACCCCAGAGGCGAAGGTCTGTCAGCTTCTTTAGTTGATTAAGATGCAGAAGACCGACGTCCGAGATTTGTTTTGCGGAAAGCTTTTGCTTCAGCTGTTCGTTCTTAAACGACGGATCGTGTATTGCCAGCGACCGGAGACGCGACCGCCTGACGAATTCGTCGAAATCTTCACCGGTTGATTCGACGTGGAGCTGTCGAAGTTTTGGCAAAGACTGACTTCCAGCTGCACAGTGCGATACTTTCCAATCGTAGTGATCCTAATCGTTCAAGATTTCTTAGTTGTGTCAGTTTTATTTTATCTGGATTTATGGTGCTTAGAAGCCTTAGACTCTCCAGTGTCGAAAGTTTACTAACGGCACTGAAGTTCTCGCAATTCACCGTAAATTATTGGGCAAACTGTTCCAGATGTTTTCAGGGATAACTCAATCAATTTTGGAAATTGTTGGAGCACGAATTTAGCATGTACGCGCTGTACAATTCAACTTTTTCAGCTGTTCGCTAAAGTACTCAATGGTGGGGAGACAGGCGTTTTTGAATTCGTCCCGAGTAGCATAGTGTCGTCGTCCCGCCAGTAAACACAAAGTTAAATTAAATTTCTCGGTCGGTGGTTCTACAGTAGATGGAGGACGAGGCACGATCTGAGTCTAAAAATAGCCCAACCCATGTCGCTACATTAATAAGGGGGGTTGTGCAGTCTCCTTTTGTCCAGCGCCTCTATGGTTCAAGGGTACAAGTACCAGCGAGCCACATGCCCTGGCGGGTGTTGTGGGTTCGAATCCGGTTATAATCTTAGCTTGGTTCGACCCATGCATTTGCCAGCATTGGACAAAAGGTAGGAGTCACAACGACAACTTGTTAAGCGTAGCTACCAACCCCCCTCCCCCTCACCTTTCCACTCTTCCCTCTCCATTTTCAAAAAACTTTTCATTATTTTCCGATACCGTCCCTTCATCAATTGTAGAACCACCGTTTCAAAAAATATTAATACAGTGGTTTACCGATTTTATCTACCCATCTGAAAATTTTTGGTAGATATATTAGGAAAGTAGACAAATGTGGGGAAAAATAAATTGTTCCAAAATAATTTAAATGAACAAAAAATATGGTTAATATTGACCATTTTCTTCAATTGTGTATTATTTCAGCGAAATTTTGTAAATAGGGCTCATTTTATTCATATCAACCATTAGCCATAATGCATGTAAACTCAGCAATATTATGAAAGAAAACATCGAAATTAAAAATTGCACCGATTTTATTCAAATTTTGTGTACTTATTCCTTTGCAGTAAATTTTAGAACTGAATTTTTATTTGGCACTTCACTTAGGGTTCTCTTTTCTGAGTCAGTGTGGACCCAAAAGTTACCATTTTTTCCACCTTTCTTTCTTTAAAAGTTCATAACTTTTGATCTATTGAACCGATTTGAATGATGTTAATACCAAATGTAAAATATTTTAATGAGCTTTTCAGAGAAAATATTGGCCTGAAACCCAGTTTTTTTTGTTATCGCAAAAACATTGAAAACATTCACTTTTTGTGTTTCTATGGTGTGTAGACCAAACAGAAACTGCTCACTATCCTGCTACCAAATGTACCGCCTCTAGCAGCTAGTCAGCAACACAGTCGTCGGACTTGATGTCCCGCGAGTAAAACGTTGCTGATGCAATCGCTAATCCTGCGCCGAAAATATCACGTGCTCCAGTAGTATGCTAGCACGATCGTTGAAACTGAAGTCCCGTAAGTAAAACGTTGTCTGTGCCAGGGCAAATCCTGATCGCGGTACCAATGTTTGGGATCATCTTTAGGGTGGGTCGGTTACTAACGGAATTGGCTTCTTCACACAGGGCACAGTAGTGGACCCCTCGTGCACCAAGGGGTCTAACAGGTTCAAAAAAAGTTGAATTTTGAGCAAACCCTGAGATCTATATCATGTAATCTTCTATATAAAAATGGATTTCTGTCTGTCGGGATGTTCCTTATAGAATCAAAAACTACTGAACCAATCGGCGTGAAAATTTGCATGTAAAGGTTTTTGGGGCCAGGAAAGGTTTTAGTGATGGTTAGAGACCCCTCCCCCCACTAAGAGGAGGGGGGGCTCCCATACAAATGAAGCACAAATTTCTGCATAACTCGAGAACTAATCAAGCAAATAGAACAAAATTTGGCATGTGGGTATTTTTGATAACAAGAAATTATTCTATGCTAAATTGAGACTCCTCCCCTCTTTAGAAGGAGAATTATGTCTCCTCTCCCCTTTAAGAGGGGGGGGGGGGCTTCCATACAAATGAAATACAAATTTCCTCATAACTCGAAAACTAATCAAGCAAATGGAACAAAATTTGGCAGATGAAAGTTTTCGATGGCAAAAATATTTTCTATGGTGAATTAGGACCCCTTCTCACTTTAGGAGGGGGGGGGGCTCCTGTAGAAATGAAAAAAAAATTTCCTCATAACTCGAGAAATAATCAAGCAAATGGAACAAAATTTGGCATGTGGGTGTTTTGGAGACAAATTTTTTTTCTATGATGAATTAGGATCCCTCCCCACTTTAAGAGGGGGGGCTCCCATACAAATGAGATTCAAATTTCCTTATAACTTGAGAACTAATCAAGCAAATGGAACCAAATTTGGCATGTGGGAGATTTTGGAGTCTTGAATTTATTTTATGATAGAGACCTCTCACCCCTGTGGTAGGGGGATATGGACTCTCATAAAAATAAAACAAAATTTTTTGCGAAACTCAAAAACTAATCGAACTTGAGAAATTCGAGACTCTTCCATAAAACATTAGTCAATAACAAAACCACAAAAACTATCTATAGTAACACTGGATCATTCAGGACGAGACGGCTGCGAGTGTTGCCGGTGACCCGCCGTCGGAAGCGCCGCCCACTGGGGGGAGGCAACTCTTCGCAGAAATCACTACTGTCTAGGTTTATTTGTTTTCCTAGGTCTACCTGGATTTCCTGGAACGAGCGACAGCGAGTAAGGAGATGATCGCGAAATGGTACTTTCCACAAAAAAGTTTTCCGTGAAATGGTACATTCCGCTTAAGGTTTTTCGCAAAATGATATTCGGCGAAATGTTGTATAATCATGGCGTATATTTGTATCCGCTTTCTGGCTATGCAATGAGGGGACAGGGGAGTTGTTTTCTTCTTTACTGTGAGGAAAAATTGCAAATTTGTATATTAAACTACCCATTCCTGGTTAATAATAAGCATTAACATAAGCAGCAAATCACCGTATCTGGCATTTTATACTGCACGTTGTTGTATATTAGCTTTTTGACAGCCGTAAATTGGCTTCCAAAATTGTATTCAAATTCTTCGTGTCGGTAATTAGCTGTAAATTAGCATTGTCAGCACTATAAGAAGGTTATCAGTAAAGTAGCTGTATATTTTGCCAAAATAGCATTTAAGTAGCGTTTAAGGCGACATTTGAATAGCATTTGCGATGCTTATTGGTTACCTGGGATGCATTCATAGTTACGTAACTGCCAAAATGAATCATCTAAGGTTGAACACCTCAGAAACTTGCAAAACTCGAGATTGTGACAAAGATCATCCGAGATTCATGATTTATGTACAACATAGGTTAATTTGTGGCAATACGAAGTTTGTCGGGTCAGCTAGTCGATAGATAATAGTGAGTTTTTTTCTTGTTGGGTACATTTTCCACTGCGACCAGTTATTTGATCTATTGTGGCAGGCCCCTGCCAATAGTGAGTAAGCGCACCCTAGATAAGTGTGACGTAAGTGACGCTGATAAGTGTTGCAGAAAGCGGTAGGATGAACAAAAGCCTTAACAAATATTTGTGATACCAAAAGGACGATATCATAAGGCCATGCCATAAATGAATACTACACTAATATTGAAATCACACCAATTAAAATCACAACCTAGCTGGCGGATTTTGCTGGAGAAGCAGCATTAATTTTCGTCAATTCCACACCATTATCGACATCAACTTTTACCGTTTGATTCGCACAGTTTTCCGTACCGTTGAGTCGACCCAAATTAGCGCTCAAAATCAAACAGGCTTCTCTTCCGTCAATCGCTGCAATTAAACAGGATTTGTAATAATTCTTCGTTACGCATCATCAGAGCGTCAGTTGAACGGGGGTAAAACCTCCCCCGTGTATGAAACTATGCTATTCATATATCGTATGTTTTACGATCCTTGATGAAAAGTGCGGGGCGTTGAGAAAGGTAGTCCTGAAGAGAAGCCGCCGTCGTATATTACCGACACTGTGAAGCGTGCATGTTTGTTAATTATGTAGCAATTCGCACAGTACAGACAGCGCAACGGAACCGTACATCATTACTGGGCTGCGGCCCGAATACGAAATCCCATTTGAAGATACAAACACACACACATAGACATAAGTACGTTTCCAGGCGTGAGTTTCATCATTACTACCAGCCAGCCAGCCAGCCAGAGCGTTGCGATAACTCTGACAGATGATTAATCGAAATTGCTGGAACGATTGAGAGATCAAATACGTTGTTCGTTTGGTACGCGGCATCAGGGAAAAGGAGGAGGAGAAACCAAATTTTGGAAAGCAACCGGAATTGAATTCCACCATCATTATTATTCGGTGTATGATTGCAATGCAACCTAAAATGCAGCACGACCTCGGAAGAATCTACAAATCGTACGCTACCGCGCGCTTGCCGCCGTGGGAATTCGATTTGTGGAATCCCATTTTAAGGTGGCGAAACCCCTGCAATGTAGCTAGTCAGTAGTTGAGCCATTAGGTGGAGTAAACTTTAGAAATTTTGCGTTATTTTCATAACAACTTTCACTGGAGGAACAAAATCGGTTTCAAGAGCAGCAACCGGACCGGTAAATCGGTGTAATAACTTCATTCGGTGGAATTTTCTACTTAATATAAACGACATGAAGATATGAATTATTTTAATGCAAACTAATGTTTGAAACTAACATTCAATTGAGTTGAAGCACTGCAAACGAAACTATTCCAGAACTATGCTAAGCAATGCTTTCTGTTGCTCGGAATCCATAATATCCTAAAGTTGTTTTCCACCTCTCCAATTACTAGCCCTGCTCCGAACCACGCAATTCCACACACTCATGCGTCTTCAAGTCAGTAGCAATTCTGAAACCGTCGATTGAAACCGCAGTCAATTAGTTGATTAGCTCTCGAAGACTTTATCGAACTGAATCTATACTCGGCTGACAGCATCAAAGACCAGCCGAAGGCAGGCTGACTTGTACAAACAATCAATAATGTCACCAACTGTGTGTATATTACCTAACCACTCGTCCTAACCCATCCTGCTACCCACCAACGGATTATCCAATCGCAAAAGCCAACACCCCCGCCAATAGATAGTCGGTGCGAATTTGCCACAATTAATGATCTTCTGCGTTTAACCTCCACCTCCAAAACCTAGGGAAGAACTGCAAAACCTTACGAGATTCAATTCTGTCGTGCAACATCTCCCCCCGCGCTTTCACCATCACCACCTGAGACCCCCCTGATGGCGTCCCGTTCGAAAAGACAAGCGACAAAAGCGAATGAACATCAAATTAGATGCAACACAGTTTCCCAATTAGGCACGGACACCGGCAGAAGTGTGCGTCCCGTACTGCTACTGCTTAGTGCTTTCACACTGGAAAACACAAGTTTAGTGGAAATTCGACTGACTAAGGTTAGCTAGCTGCTGAATGTGTTTCATCATTATGCTGATTGTTGTTTTCTGTTTTTCTTCAATGTCCCGCCGCCGCTGCTCCCGTCGGTTTCACCTCTCCTTGTGGCGTTATGGATGAGTGTCGATCGAAGACGACCCAGCTCCTAGACGAAGAAGCAAAATTAAAACGAAGAAACTACTAACACATGTCCCGAGCAGGTGACGTTTCTAGCCAGCAGCCAGTCGTCGTCGTCGTGTTGACGTCACTTAACCGCTCGCTCGCTCGCAGCAGGATTGATTGAGAGTTCTACGCGCTAAATAATTGATGGGGCAGAAGACAGAGTGTGCTTTCGGTTGTTTTCGTGGGTGGTGTTGTGTAGTGTTTTGTTTTGCTGAGCTTAAGGATTGTTGGTTTAATCGGAGCTAAATTCGATGGTCTGGATCTAGAAATAAATTAGTTGGGCTCAATTACGGTACGGTCAATTCATTTCATCGAATCGATATAATCTTTCACGAAGTTTATGTTATGCTCTGACGTTAAATTCATCTGCTAGGGAACGTATGTGTTACGACTTTCATTGAATAAACTCAAAATAATTTATTAGATTTTATATTTTTGTCTCTGATACACAGCTTGCACGAGGACTTTACTAAATAATTTATTGTCTTAATTTATTTGAAAGAGAACCCCTAGGAAATGAATCAATGCCGAATAAGTAAGAACCAATCACAAGACAAAATTGTGAACTAAACACACAACGAAGAGGTCACTAAGAAAAGTCAAACGAAAAGAAAAGGTATGACTATAAGAAAAAAATGTTAACACGGTGAAAAAATATCTCCATATGAAACCGTTGCTCAACAGGAGTTCCCTAGTTCGCCGGTCAATTTAAGACTTGGAAATTGTCTCGTCTGTGTTTCTGCTATCATCAAAGGAATGAAGTTTTTGCTTGCTGTAGTTTACATCCCTCCTGACAGAAGTAAGGTTGTCAAATTTATCGACGAGCATGTCCTTTCAATCCGTGAATTACGTAACAAAGGGTCTTCAGACGAAAGAATTTTCACTTATGGTGATTATAACCAAACGCAATGTTTTTGGTTTAATGAAGAGGATGGAGTACAGTACGACAATATCCTCCAGCTTCATGCTGCTAGTGCTGCTGTGGTCGATGGATTTGAATTGCCGAATTCGAAACAAGCTATTTGCCTCAGACGAACACTGGACTTCGTTTACTGCCTTCCTGAACAAGAGACGAAGTGCAGTGACTTCGGGCCATTTCTCAGCTACTGCCTGTTAATCTTCCCCATTCTCCACTGGATTTATTCTTGCCTATTCTGATACGTCTCCTTAAAGTTCCAGCTGTCAGTTTCGAAGTTGCACCTCTAAACTATCATCGTATTAATTTTTATGCATTTGTGGAGCACCTTTCGTCGAGATCGACGTGGATGATATGACATTGCGGTTTTGCGTTGCTATTTGCACTTGACTGAACAAAAATCTTCCCAGAATTAGACTTCCTTCCAAACCTATCTGCGAGTAACAGTGAGCTGCACAGATTGAAAAGGCATCGAAACCCAAAGCCGAGACTGTTTCGTAATCAACCAACACCGCACGATAAACGCGTTTTCAAATATGCCAGCGACGCGTAACCGTAGACTAAATAATTCTCTCTACAAATCATATTTTTTTCCATGTGTGGACTCATCACTGCGACCAGTATAGTTAATCTATTGTGATATCGCCCGGGTGTTTGCTGTATGACCTGCACTGCATTTCTTTTTGCTATAATCGCTATTGAATGAGCGATATGCTTATTAAATTTTTTATGCGTGCTTGTGTGTATTAGGATTTACCCTTCCTTCAAAGCTTGATCTAATTTACCCACTTATTCCTCGCTGCCAGCACTATCCCATATTATAGCCGTCCCTGGCGAGGACTCATTCGTACCTCTGACCAGTACACTTAACTATAGGAGGGACATTTGCACTGTCAAGAGGCTTCAGAGGGTAAATAAAGAGTTCAGCATGAAGGAAGGGTAAATGAGGGGCCTGAGAATGAACCCATGCTAAAGTCACTTGACAAGGAATTGCTTGATTCTACTAAGATTCGAACCCACGACCACTCGCTTGTCAAAGCAGATTCGATAGCCTTGCGGCTACGGAGCCCCCTACAAATCATGCTTACTGCGGACGCAATTCAGAGTTGTGAACTAATCCAAAAAGCTTTTGGACATTTGTAAACTTCAAGCGGAAAAGATCTTCCATTCCTTCTGGCGTGATCTTGGGCGAAACGGACCCATCAACTGTTCAACTGCGAATTGTTTATTAATCATTTTTCTTCTGTATTCCCCAGTGGATGTACCACACAGTCTGATGCTGAAACAGCTGCATCAGGTGTTCCCGATGGTGCTGTTGATCTGGACATTTTTGACATCACTCCCAATATGGTAATTTCTGGTGCAAAGGAATTGAAGAGCTCCTACTCACATTTGCTACACACTACTATATTATTTGGCGCTGCGCTGCTGTTCTTTCCGTGCTTCTCAGTCGGATTTTCAGCAAATCGTTTGAACAACTGTGCATCTTTCATGCTTCTTGTATTTAAAAAAGGAGAAGAGCGAGATGTAAGGAACGACAGAGGCATTACAGGTCTTTCTGCTGGATCACAGGTCTTTGAAATTATCGTAAGCGGTATAATTCTGAACACCATAAAAAACCATATATCAAGGGACCAGCATGGGTCGTTCTATAACGACTAACATAATGGACTTCACTAATACCTGCATCTCTCAGATAGAAGCTAGAACTCAAATTGATGTTATGTACAAGATATTAAGGCCGGATGCGCAGTGGTATAAATCGATGATCTAAAGATCTCGTTGTGAAATCTATCGCTGACTGCAACCGATTACAACCGCTATTGGGGAAGGTTCTTATGACGGTTAGAGACCCCTCCCCCCACTAAGAGGGGGGGGGGTGGCTCCCATATAAATCTATGCCTATAAGAATGGATTTCTGTCTGCTCTATGTTCCTTATAGAATCGAAAACTACTGAGCCGATCGGCGGGAAAATTTGCATATAGGGGTTTTTGGGGCCAGGGAAGGTTCTTATGATGGTTAGAGACCCCTCCCCCCACTAAGAGGGGGGGGGGCTCCCATACAAATGAAACACAAATTTCTGCATAACGCGAGAACTAATCAAGCAAATGGAACAAAATTTGGCATGTGGGTGTTTTTGGTCACAAGAATTTATTCTATGGTAAATTGAGACACCTCCCCTCTTTAGAAGGGGAATTATGACTACTCTTCCCTTTAAGAGGGGGGGGGGGCTTGCATACAAATGAAATACAAATTTCCTCATAACTCGAGAACTAATCAAGCAAATGGAACCAAATTTGGCATGTGGAGGTTTTCGAGGGCAAGAATATTTTCTATGGTGAATTAAGACCCCTCCCCAATTTAAGAGGAGGGGGGGGCTTCTATACAAATGAAATACAAATTTCCTCATAATTCGTGAACTAATCAAGGAAATGGAACTTTATTTGGCATGTGGGAGTTGTTGGAGTCTTGAACCAGGCAACCATTTTTTCTATGATGAATTAGGACTCCTTACATTTTTAGGAGCGGGGGGGGGCTCCCATACAAACGAAATACAAATTTTCTCATAACTCTAAAACTAATCAAGCAAATCGAACTAAATTTAGCATGTGGAAGTTTTAAATGGCAGAATTTTTTCTGTGATGAATTAAGACCCATCCCCTGTTTAGGAGGGGGGGGGGCTCCCATTCAAATGAAATTCAAATTTCCTTATAACACGAGAACTAATCAAGCAAATGGAACCAAATTTGGCATGTGGGAGATTTTGGAGTCTTGAATTTAGTTTATGATAGTTAGAGACCTCTCACCCCTGTGGCAGGTGCATAAAGACTCTCATACAAATAAAGCAGAAATTTTTGTGTAACTCAAAAATTAATGGAACTTGAGAAATTTTAGACTCTTTCATAAATCATTAGTCAGTAACAAGACCACCAGAAACTATCAATAGTAACATTAGATGATTCAGGGTGAGACAGACACAGGCCGCGAGTGTTGCCGGCGACCTGCGAACTCTATTACTTTCCTTTAGTTGGGTCACCCCTGCAAAATGGTACTTTCCACGAAAAGATGTTCCGTGAAATGGTACATCCCGCGTAAGGTTTTTCGCGAAATAGTATTCTGCGAAACTCTACATATTCCGCGTTATGGTCAACCGAGAATTGGTGTTCCGAAAAATGGTATTCGGCGAAATGGTTTGTAATGATGGCGAATATTTAAATCCTATCCGCTTTATTTTATCAGGCTAAGCAATGGGAGGAGTTGTTTTCTACTTTACTATGAGGAAAATTTGAACATTAAAACACCCATGAACTCCTCAGAAACTTGCAAAATTCGAGATTGTGGCAAAGGTCACCCGAAATTCCCGATTAATTTGAGGCAATACGAAGTTTGTCGGGTCAGCTAGTCTATACCTATAAAAAAGGATTTCGGTCTGTCTGTCCGTATGTTCCTTATAGAATCGAAAACTACTGAACCGATCGGAGTGAAAATTTGCATGTAGGGGTTTTTGGTGCCAGGGAAGGTTCTTATGATAGGTTAGAGACCCCTCCCACCACTAAGAGGGGGGGCTGCCATACAAATGAAACACAAATTTCCTCATAACTCGAAAACTAATCAAGCAAATGATCAAATTTTTGGGTGTTTTTGAAGACAAGAATTTTTTCTATGATGAATTAGGACCCCTTACCTTTTTAGGAGGGAGGGCTCCCATACAAAAGCAAAATGAATTTCCTCATAACTCCAGAACTAATCAAGGGAATGGAACCACTTTTAGCATGTGGGTGTTTCTGTAGGCAAGTTGTTTTCTATGGTGAATTGAGATCCCTCCCGTCTATAGGAGGGGAATAATGACTCCTCTCCCCACTTTAGGAGGGGGGGCTCCTATACAAATGAAATACAAATTTCCTCATAACTCGAGAACTAATCAATCAAATGGAACTATATTTGGCATGTGGGGGGTTTTGGAGGCAGGAATTTTTTTAATGATGGTTAGAGACCTCGCCCCCCACTAAGAGGGGGGCTGCCATACAAATGAAACACAAATTTCTGTCTGTCTGACCGTAAGTTCCTTATAGAATCGAAAACTACTGGACCGATCAACGTGAAAAGTTGCATGTAGGGGGTTTTGGTACCGGGGAAGGTTCTTATGATGGTTTGATACCTCTCCCGCACTAAGAGGGGGGGCTGTCATACAAATAGAACACAAATTTCTGTCTAACTGTTCGTATGTTCCTTATAGAAACGAAAACTACCGAACCGATCGGCATGAAAATTTGCGTATAGCAGTTTTTGGGACCAGGGAAGGGTCTTATGATGGTAAGAGATTCCTTCCTCACTAAGAGGGGGGCTGCCATACAAATGAAACACAAATTTCCGCATAACTTGAAAACTAATCAAGCAAATGGAATCAAATTTGGCATGTGGGTGTTTTTGGAGGCAATTTTTTTTTTCTATGGTGACTTGAGACCCCTCCCCTCTTTGAGAGAGGAATTATGACCCCTCCCCTCTTCAGCCCCCCCCTTCCTGTACAAAAGAAATACAAATTTCCTCTTAACTCGAGAACTAATCAAGCAAATGGAACCAAATTTGGCATGTGGGGGTTATAGGAGTCAAGAAATTTTTTCTATGGTGAATTAGGACCCCTCCCTACTTTAGGAGGGGGCTCCTATACAAATGAAATACAAATTTCCTCATAACTCAAGAACTAATCAAGCAAATGGAACCAAATTTGGCATGTGAGGGATTTTAGAGGCATGAATTTATTTTATGATTTGAGATCCCTCACCCCTGTGGTTGTTTAATCTGATGATCGCTGAATAAAAACAGTAAGCTGAAACGTAATTTAAAAATGATAAATTTGGATTTTTTACCGAGAAACATCAACCTCATTTCAAAGTCAAGACAAAAAACACGAGGTTGATCTATCCCATAGGAACGGAGCCTTCAACCCGAAGATCCGCGTTGAGAATCGCGGGTTACACGCGAACGCACGAACAACGTCACGTACAGTGCCTGTAGTGTATAGCTTCGCCGTCCCATGAGTAAAACGAGTTAGATTAAAACTTTCCAATTCGGTGCTTCGATTACAATTGATTGAGGAAGAGGCACAATTTGTGTCTATAAATAACCCAACCCACCAGTTGGTAAAGTTTGAAGATACGTGGCACGCTTAATAAGGAAGTTGTGCAGTCTCCTTTTGTCCAGCGCCTCTACGGTTCAAAGGTACATTAGTACCAGCGAGCCACATGCCCTGGCGGGTGTCGTGGGTTCGAATCCGGTTATAATATTAGATTATAGCTTGGTTCGATCCATGCACCTTCCAGCACTGGATAAAAGGTAGGAGTCACAACGACTACTTGTTAAACGTAGCTACTAAACCCCCCCCCACACTCTCTCACACCTTTACGCGCTTTCTCCTCACTCTAAAATTTCATTACTTTCTTCTACAGTCCCTTCGTCAATTGTGAAAGACCATCAATCCGAACCCAAACAACCCGAAAGCCAATACATAAATATACGGTGATCAAAAAAGTTAAAACAAAAAATTGATTAACTGTTGGTTGCTATCCCAGGCGCTGATTATAAATCTCGTGGAGGTGACGCCCTCATTGCTGTATAATGGAAATCGGTTTTAAAAAAGTGGACGTTAATTCAAATTTTAGACGTAAAACGAGAGGACGTTAATTCAAATTTGGATGTAAAAAAAAAGTGGACGTTAATTCAAATTTGGGACGTAAAACGAGAGGACGTTAATTCAAATTTCGGACGTGAAAAAGTGAAACGAAATCACGTAAAATGAATGGACGTAAAAAGAGATTCTAGGGTAAATGCCTGTCGCTTTGTAGAACTATTCTAACCTTCGGGCCACGTTCTTCAAATGACATAACTTATTGTGTTCGTTACACAAAATTTTGCGGACCTTAGAAAGCTAGAAAACGGAGAAGGAGGATTGAGACAAAATTGATACATATACTTTCATTATATAGAAAAAGCCAATTGAACTTTCCGAAACACATGAACGATATAAAATACCAAAAAACAACTAATAATTAAGGACCAATGAATAGTATATTTTCTCGTCCATGTTTTCACTTAGTGCTGGTTCGAATCACGAGGTACACTTGTTCCTGGTCAACACAACCGAACACTTTTCAGCCTTCCATAGGCAGCCTGCCAGAGTGCCAATGTGCACACAGTGGCTATTCATTGCAATAAATCCAATAAAAGTTTTATTAATAATAAAACTAGAAATCTATTCGAAAGCCAGAACCAATACCCTCCACTCAACCGGCATCATACGAATGCAACAACTCATCATTCGATATTTCCAATCAACCAGGTGCTCTACCGCGCAATTTGTGTACCATCACCATCCTCGTCATAGTCAGAGCTCAGAGCAGAACAGACCAGAACATTGGAGAGGGTAAAAAATTCACTTCCACCCTTTACCGAAGTCATAGTCAATTCAGCCGAGAAAGGACCCCAGAGGGGACGACCCCGGCAATTCCATTCGATTTGATCGAGTGCAACCATGCCATGGCGCGATGAACAGCGCAACCTGCTACTGACCTGTTATTTGTTTCTACGTTTGACTGACTGTACCTACCTACCAGTAGCACCCCTTTCTTTCATCTTCATTTGTCCAACCATCAAACTCATCCACCAACTCCGTCGTCCATCGTCCGTCGCCGTCTTGCCTGTTTGATCTTGCACTCACTCTGCACTACTTCACCAGAAGCGTCAAACGGTTACACCGAGCGAAATCCGCCGGCTGAAATTGAAACATTCGACGCTCACGTCTGGGTTGAACATTTCTTCCGGTGCCAGGGTGCAAGGGAAAACAGTAGAAAACTGTATCGAAGCTTCGTCGTTTTTCCAGTGAACAGCTTCAGCTGCATTGGATGCCACTTTGCCGGCACCGACCGATGCGGCCGCCGCCGCTGAGCCCGGTAGCTCACTGAAAGAGGAGCCTTTAATTATAAACTTTCTAATTGACATTAAAAGTTTTCTTTTATTTCATTACTCCGCGTTGAATGCTTTCGCCACTGTTCGTTCGTTCGGTACTATCGCAGGACGAAAAAAAACAACAAGCTGCAGCAGTAACTACGATAAAGTCGATGATAATGCTTCAAATGTGAATATTAAATTTACTTTGGACACCAATTTGCAACTGTCTGAATGTTTGGTAAAAGTTGTGCTCGCCCTGGCAAATAAAAACGGACGTCAGAAAACTTACTGAATGCACAAACTCCGGTTGCAACGCTCTGGATTCCGCTCCGCAGGGTATGAGGAGGGCAGCGCTCTCTTCCGGATGAGCAAATTAATTTCCCGATTACACCTTCGAACCGAGAAGCGTGCATCGAAAAACCAAATAATAATTGTTCCCCGTCGGATAATTTCATTCCAAACCAATTCCACGCCGATCGAATTTTCATATTTACCAACCAACCAGAGCCAGAGGAATTTATTTTCATCGCCGTGCTTCATCGGCAAACAAACCGACGACGGAGGAAAAAAGTCTGTGCCTGCCTCCTCATTGGAAATTCAATATTTATCAACCGAAACGTAAAAACATGCTCTACAGTCCGTCGGTACAGAAAATCCATTCTATCAAATTATACTCCCGCAGGCAGCCGCCAGCCGAAAACCGAAGATTTCCCACACTCCGTCGTGTCTCCGTTGTCCGTGTCTACTACGCTGCGGGTGCTGCTGCTCCTGCGAAACGCGGCGGCTTGGTTCTGCGGTTGTAAGAAAGCGTTTTCCACTGATTTCGAGCGACCCAAAATACCGTGACATATCACCATAAATCCATATCAAAAAAAAACGTCCCACGTTTCAAAACCAACCCGCTTGTTGGGCGGGGTGTCGTCTTCATCTTCATCTTCATCATCATTCTTATCTTCATCTGCTAGAGAACAGCAGCAGCAGTAGAAAAAAATTCCACCAGCCAAAGATGCAGCAGGCAGCCGTCGTTTTGCAAAGTAAATCGATTTACTTCCAACAGTTCGGTGGTAGCCTTCCGAACACGAGGACGACGACGACGACGACGACGATGATTATTATCGTGATCAAGGGAAGAAAAAAAGACGGGACCAGAACCAACCCGACATTGTTTACCCTCCGCTGCGCTGCGCTACTGGGCTGGCTGGTTCCCATCCCGTAACTCGGGACGGGACACGGGCGCACGAGTTTCGAGCACGAAAACCCTTCCGGCGGCTACAGGGCGCGGTTAGGATGCCGCCGCCGCCGCCGGTGGCGGTGGTGGATTCGTGCCGGAAATAAGAAATCCGGGACGCCGTTATTTGGAAACTGTCGCGCTCTAGGTCGAAGGATTCAGTCGGTTCAGTCGAGTGACCAGATAAGAGCGAGAAGAGGGCATGACGTGGCAGGTGTTGGAGATTAAATAAGTTCGTTTTTCGATTCTGTTCGGTTAAATTTGAGATTTATAAATTGTTCATTTATAGTGAAGAGTAAGAATATACAATGTTACATTAGAAGCATCTTAATCTAGGGTAGTTTGCTGTTATCATAATTATACTATTTTTTACTGCTTAAGACAATTGGATGCAATGCGTTAGGACTAATTCATAAGTATATTTGTTTTATTATTTAATGTCATATCCAGTGTTGGGCACCGCTAACTCGCTAACCGATTAAATTTGCTCGATAATCGTGGAAATTTCGCTAATCACTAATCGGAAACTGCAAATTAGTATTCACTGTTTATTTTTGAACCGCAACAACTTGCATTGTAATCTATTACTGTACAAACCTTTACTAATGTGTACATATTACATGGCGCTGGGACGTTCGCGGTAGTCGACAGAAGCTTTAAACCATAGACTCGCACCCACCTCCCAACCCTCGAGACCAAACAGCTAGTGCACAATATTTATAACCAGAAACTGTCACCAAACTCCAAAAACCGACCGCTATCAAGGGCCCCACTGTCCCCGCAAATTACGAATTTTTGTATCACCCAATGTTTGTATTTTAATCATTAAATTTTTTATAATGTTTAAGACCCCTCCCCCCCACCTCTCACACTAAAGAAACACAAATGTCAACCAAACATGGAAATCATAAAATTATTAAAACACAAACTGTTTTCAACAAATTTCTTCGGTGAGAAGCATGTTCTTAAAGAAGTTTAAACTCCTCGTTAATTAAGAAAAATTCTACTATGATAATACATGTATGTAAACAGTGCAGTAAAAAAAAAAAATATATATATATATATATATATATATATATATATATATATATATATATATATATATATATATATATATATATATATATATTATATATATTTATATATAAGAGCCTTGTCTGTAGCCAAAACGAGGGACGCGATATGTATTTTCATGGTAATAATCGCCCCCATTAAGCAAAGACTCAAACCAATCATACCAGATTGCATTTAAGACGAACAGAAGTAACGTAGTTGCGCCTCATAGAGTTACATAGCGTACCTCCAATTTGCTCTAAATGGTCTAGGCGATGCGAGGCGACGCGCGCGGGTTACAGCTAGTACTACATATTTAGCAAGAAAAAACTGACACCAACACAACTGCTGGGTATTGTAAATTGCAAAATCACCATATGACGCACGGTTATTTGGCAATAAATTTTAAGACTAAAAAGATTGCCATTTCTAAGCAACGGATTAGAATAGTTGTAAGAAACAAATGCTCTGTAAAAATCCGGTTTTGTGAATTTTATAATTCTCTATTGCATAACAATTTTTTAATTTCTATTTGGTTTTCAGTTTTCCAGTTTTTTTGTTTTCCAATTTTTGTTTTTCTGTTTTTGTGGTTTTATGTATTCCGTTTTCTGTTTTCTATTTTCCATGCTCTGTTTTCTATATTTTGTTTTACGTTTTCTGTTTCCGATTTTGAGACATCATTTGCTTCAGAAATGTACAACTCTTGAACCAAAACATTATTGTAGACTAAACCAAGCAGCAATTTGAGTTTTATTACGTTCCTTTGGTGGTTTTCATGACCAATTTCATAAAGCCAATAATAAAAATATGAGCTCCACTAGAACTCTTTTATGACCACTATAAAACTTCCTTCTGACCTTTATAACAAGAGGTTTTTATAACCTCTTGGAGGGTCAAGCCATAAGTTCAAGTAGGATTATTACGCTCTGCGGAAAGCAGCAATAAAACAATCAAACAACCAATTCGCTGCTTGATGGTAAGCGCCATAATCTAATAATGAAGCTTTAAACCTTTTCGACAAAGCTATAAAGCGTAAAACTTGCTGCGTAAACAAGCTTAATCACACAGACAGCTTTATTACCTTGAAAATATATCCAGATTTTTTACGAGCCATAATGGCGGACGGCGTTCGTAATATTTAAACAGCATTGTTGACATTTCATAAATACATCACACGTTTTCTTTCCGCACGTTCCTTCAGTTTTACCGTGAACGAGCGGAAAGAAAACGTGCGATCTGCTTAGAAAATGTCAAAAATGCTGTCCAAATATTATGAACGCCGTCCGCCATTATGGATCGTAAAAAGTTGGATTGCAGTGACCAGAAAAGGTAAAGTTTTACTGTCAGATCATATTGAGCGATTTGATTTACAGTGACCACCATAGTACAAAAAACCGAAAGAATATATAATAAATTTTCTGCAGTTTCCGTACTTGTGCAGCATCTGCGCATTAAATTTTATCATACATATTGAAATGATAAGTGGCTAAAATTAACGCACCATCAAAATTTTGCAATTTTCAAAAACCAGTTTAAACAAAATATATACAGCAGTCCCCCGAATAACGCGGTTTCGAATAAGAACGGTCTCGAGTGATTCCATTAACGCGGTCGAACGTCCTTATTGGAGTCTATGTAGCATATGGGATTGACTTAATTGGTTCCAACATGGAATAACTCGTGATCCTGGCCGTATAGAAGGTTGGTGTCTTCGACAGAGTTGTTCAGTACATCAACGGGTTTTCATTGGATTATAGTATTGCGGAATTGTCTCACTACGTAGCGCTAGCGTATATGTATCAATCTTACAAGGATGTTTTGCGCTGCTGACTACCTAGAAAGTTGCCGTCTTCGGTAAGGTTGCTCAAATGACTGCCATCTTCAAGATGGCATGGAAAATAGCGCAGAACTGACTCACTACGTGACGCTAGCGTACATGTGGTATGCTTAGACAGGCTGTATCTTGCGCTGCTGCCTATCTAGAAGGTTGCGGTCTTCGGGAAGGTTACTCAAATGACTGCCACTACGTGGCGCTAGTGTATGTGTAATATTCTTGTATATTCGATTAGTCAATCCTTTGGCTGGTAAACGGCTGGGTAATGCGTACCATCGGTGCCTTTGCCTTGTGCACTGGGCATAAAATATACCCCACAGTGGTTCACAGCCACTTACCCAGCAACTCCTACCCTTACCTCCTAGTGGTACCAGCCGGGATACGAGCAACCTCGGTGGATATCGGGTAACCAACCTCGGTGGAATCCAAGGCATGGGCGTAGCGACCCCCCCAGGAGAAAATTTGTTATACATGTACAAGCATGAAATTTCACAGCCAGCTGTTGTTTAGAGCACAGAAAAATGTATGAGACTGATTGTACGATCCCCGTCGGCGTCGTCAACTTAGTGCCGGGGTGCTTCGAGCTGTTTTAAGCTCCATTTAATTCGATCTTGGGTTACTCGTCGCCCATTTCCCACGCATCTCAGAAGCCACAGCTTCTTACTTAAAAAATGAAAAAAAGTCGCTTTAGACCTGGACGAACCATCTTGCACGTTGAGTCGCTCTGTGCCGGTGTCGGTGGGGTTGTTGTATAGAACCGTTTTTCTTACGACGTGTCTAGATCACTGTAGTTTACCGACTTTCGCCAAATGTACGTTGGTAATCTTCCCAAGCAGTGTCTGTTACCCTTGATTCATGAACCTCCGCAACTCTTCGCTTTCAGATTGTACTCCGTCAAATGTCATCCGCGAAGGCGCGTAAGTCCTCCGTAAGCATGGTCTATCGGTCTAATAGGGGGTTTGTACATTGTCAGGTTTGTTTGTGGCTTTTGTCTCTTATTAGCAGCGTTTGGCGAAGGCCAAAGTAGGTCCGTTGTCCTGCTCGAATATGTCGCTTGATCTTCTTATTTGTATTATTGTCCACGGCTACCAGCGATCCCACATACACGAGCTCATCTACCATTTCTGGTCCGTCGCCGTCAACGATTTACCGTCCGTGAAAAACGCACGTTCGTCTCATTTGGTAAGTGTTACATCAGACTGGACCAAGTCGCAAAATTTAAAAGAATGAGTTAATGACGATCAAGAATTTTTGAAGCGGCACTTTACTCTTATCAGGCTACATAAATATTGCAAACAGTTAGAGTTATGAGATGGTTTCAACAATTGACCTAAACCATACAGAGCAGCAAACTTTGAACACGTTTTTCTCGAAATAAGAATTTTGTCACGCCATTAACAACGTAGTAAAGAACATCCTAGGCCGTGTGGCACCGAATCGACGTAACGAATGGTTTGACGATGAGTGCCAGCAGATACGCTGAGAAGAACGCAGTGCGGGTACAAATGCGGCGTAAAACCACCCGTCAGAATGTGGAGCGATACAAACAGAAGCGGAGACAACAAACCGGACTCTTCCAGGCGAAGCAGCGCCACCAGGAGGAGGAGTGCGAAGAACTCGAGCCGCTGTACCGCTTTCACGACACACGGAAGTTCTATCAGAGACTCAACGAATCTCGCAAAGGCTTTGTGCGACGGGCCGAAATGTGCAGAGATAAAAATGGAGGAAAATGGCGCGCAGGCGGAAGACCTTGATAGCGCAGGAAGTGACCACATTGGTGTAGCAAGCAAACTAAGATGTGCCGCCCCCATCGATAAGGGAAGTTAAAGAAGCCATCAAGCGGCAAAACAACATTAAAACAGCGGCAAAGGATGGTATCGGAGCGGAACTTATTAAAATGGACCCGGACAAGTTGGCCGGCTGTCTGCATCAACTGATTGTCAAGATTTGGGATACGGAACGACTACCGGAGGAGTGGAAAGACGGGGCTATCAGCCTTGTCTAGAAGAAAGGTGATAAGCTGGATTGTGAGCAGATTCTCCAGAAGTGCCGAGAATTCCGAGTAGCCACGCATCACCTGGCTCATCGATTTCAAAGCCGCATATGATAGTGTAAACCGAGAAGAGCTATGGAAAATTTTGGACGAAACGGCTTTCCGAGTAAGCTTACTAGACTTATCATGGCTACGATGGATGGGATCCAGTTCTGTGTGAGAATCTCGGATCCATTCGAATCTCGCAGGGGACTTCGAGAAGGAGATGGTCTTTCTTGCTTGCTATTCAACATTGCGCTTGAAGGTGGTATAAGGCGAGTGGCGATCGAAATGCGGGGAACGATTTTCAATAAATCCAGTCAATTTATTTGCTTTCCTGACGACGTGAATACTGTCAGCAGAACATTTGAGGCGGTGGAAGATCAGTACACCAGACTAAAACGCGCATTGGATTGAAGATAAATACGTCTAAAACGAAGTACATGCTGGCGGGTGGGACCGAGTGCGACAGAGTCCGCTTGGGTAACAACGTGTTAATCGACGGGGTCCAGAGATTATGGATCCAGGGTAAAGTGTTCAGTTTGCTATGACAATGGTGTTGTTGGAAGTGTTGTGAGTTCTAGCACCAGTTTTCTTAATTTTTGAAATTTAGACACTCTTCATAATGGTTCACATTATGGAGATGTCGATCTCTGCAATGTGTTGATTCCATGACGAAGTGGCGTTCAGATTTAGCTCTAAATACTCAAGTATGTGCCTTCCACTTTGTCTATTCTTGTTGAAGATCTTATAATTTCCAAGCGAGGTGGAACTCTCAGACACGAAGAACGAAACATAGGGTAAGTTGCTGCTTCGTCGTAATTGCCTATTCCCGTCCAATCCAACACAAATTATTGAAAATATCAGCATTTTTATGACACACAATGCAAAACTAGTTATTCCCTAATATTTTAGTTTGTTGTCTATCATACGCGATCAATCTAAGTGAGCTGAGATCTATTCAAATGCTTTTTATCATTAAAGAAGTGCTACCAGCCAAATTTCCTACGTTTTTTCGTGCGACGAAGAAGAAAATGTCGAGTAATCGTTTTAATTTCCGTCATTCATAAATGAAAATAACTCACGCAAGGCATTGTCGTTATTTTACAGCCAGGAAAACTTGCCTGACCTGCAGAAATTTTGTTCGTAAACATTGTTATGATTTTTAGTTCGGACGATGAAAAATTTTGATGGACGAATTTTAAAACGGTACGACGAATTTGAGAAATAAAGTCAGTTGCGTAATTTCAATAATATGCTTTAATAGTCGCTTTTCAGTGATTTCAAAGTTCACGGATCGGAAGGTAAGTGTGTTTTAGTCAAATCAACACAAGAACTTTTGAAGTATTCAATCCATCCAACAAATGATGAAAATTAAAATGACTCCTTATTACGACGGGAATTAGAAATAAACCGTAATATATTTTGCTTTCCATAAGTTTAGACGCTAAAGGTTTTCGGTTTTCCATGTAAGCCCGTCCTGGCAAGACCGTTCATGTAAATAAGGAACACTAAAGGTCCCAGATTACTGCCCGGAGGAACACCTATTGTTAAAAATTTCCCCTTCAAGCAAGTAAAAACGCCAAAAACATAACATGACATAAAAATTAGACTAAAAATTACTTTCTTTGGCACTGACTGTTTCTCATGACCCCAAAAATTAATATTTGGTGCTATAACCGTTCTTCCGAATAACTTCACGTACTCTCCGTGGCATGGATTTTGACCCACAGTTCGTCCTTGTTCTTTGATTTCACAGGATGAACGAACCTTTTAACGATTTGCCATTGGGTCTCTGTGGAATTCAGCTCAGGCGACTGTGCTGACCATTGCATAAGATTAATTTTGTTGTCTTCTAACTATTTCTTGACCGATCGAGTGGCATGTTTAGCGTCATTACCTATTTACTTATGTGTCCACGCCCGCCGGTTCGACAGAACAATGGGATGAAATCAGAGATCTCCTCTGCTGACGGTTACCCGCAATGGCTTTTACCTGTCGCCAGGACAGGTTCTCGTCTACAGCCCGGATGTCGTTGGCTAAGTTGCGTCGCCATGAGCCTCTGGGTCTGCCTCTTCTACGCTATCCCTGTGGATTCCAGTCGAGTGCTTTTCTGCAGACCTCGTACGCTCCTTTCTTCAAGGTGTATCCGATCTACTTTCACCTACGTTCACGAATGTCTGGGGCTATCGGCCGTTGATGACACCGACGATGGAGTTCCTCATTGGATATCCAGTTGTCAGGCCACCAGACACGAATGATATATCGCAGGCATCGGTTAATAACTACCTGCAGTTCTTGTGTTGTTTCCGCTGAGACGCACCACGTTTCGCAGGCATACAGCAGTACGGATTTAACGTTTGAATTAAAGATTTGGGTTTTCGTACGTAGAGTGATCTGGTTTGAGCGCCAAATGTTTCGCAGACCTGCAAAGGCACCCCCGGCTTTCCTGATCCGTGTGGCTATATCAGTCTTGGTACCACCATCGGGCGTTGTCTGACTACCAAGATGTTGAAAGGCGTCTACCTCCTCAACTTGTTGTCCCGCTACTGTGACGTAGGTGGGATTGTCAGTGTTCACTACCATAGACTTATTTTTTGCTACATTGACTGTAAGATCTGTTGCTTGGGAGCTCTCGGAGAGGTCATCTAACTTGCTCTACATATCGTTTCGGCGTAGTGCGAGCAAGACAATGTCGTCGGCTAGGTCGAGGTCCTTAGCTGCTCCATCGTTAGAGGATTCCAAGACAATCCTCGATTTGGTCTACTGTCAATTGCTCCAACTAATATCTCATCCATAACGATGAGAAACAGAAGCGGTGATAAAATGTAGCCCTGTCTCACGCCAGCAGTAACCCTTATGGGGTCAGACAAGACGCCGTCGTGCAAAACCTTGCACGAGAACGCCTAGTACTGCGCCTCGATGAGATGGACTAGCTTATCTGGAACTCCTTTACCCCTAAGTGCGTCCCAGATGTTTTCGTGCTTGAGACGGTCGAACGCCTTTTCGAAGTCAACGAACAACGGCAGGGGAGAGTCCTGGAATTCGTTCATCTGCTCCAATATAATGCGGAGCGTTGGCAAGGCTTTTTTATTATTAGACGACTAATGAGCCTAGAAAACTCAAATCTAAAAATAACCTTTTAGTAGTTCATCATGAATCAAGAAAGCTACAACAGGAAACCGACTCAGAACCAATCAGACTACTTTTTAGAAAAACAAGCGCCGAGCAAATTCCTAATTAAGATTGCTACCGTTTGTAAAATCTGTCATTTGTTTGTCAGAGAGCTCACATTGAATTGCAAACAAAACGTTAACCCATCAAATAAGCTAAACAATTTTACTAACCTAGTTTTGCCTCCTGCACGGTTAGGAAATTGGAATTTTGATTGCACCGTCCGATAGGTTCTGCCAGCAGAAGATGGTTTTTAATTACACAAGACCGTTTGGTGGAAGCTGCTCTACTCTACTCTACTCTGATTGGAACTTCTGGTTGACATTGTTTTCTAATCCATTGCCGGAACGGACGTTGCTAGAGCTTGCTTCGTGTGCATCGAAACCTGACAAAGCTAAAGAACAATTTCCTGGCAAAGCTGGCGCCGTTTATTACGGGCTGCCGGACGACGACGACGGCGACGGTGAGTATTATGCATTTCAGCTCTCTGCCATGCAGGCGGCAACTGTCCTGTGTTCGTGGGATGATTCCCTAACCGTAGCAGTTTGTCAACCCGTCAAAAATAATGTCCCTCCATCAGGAGACCGACCGGGACACAGACCGGAAAACAAAGCATCGTTAGTTTTTCGACGGCGAACGACCTACGAAACATCAATTTCAGGTTGTAACAGTTAGGGCAGGGTGTGCATGAGAATGCATTTTGGAGGTCCTCCTCCGTTCGTGTGATTGCGTCAAAGAAACTGATGATTTATGTAGTTTTATATGGGGTAAAACACGCGAGAATATTTGAGGAAAAACAAATGTCTAAGAAAAGTCAGTAATTTTGCGTCGTCAGCACAGTTCGAAAGTGTTACTTTGCGTTTTTGCCAGCGGTTTCCTTTTATAAGGATCTTTCTAACACATTAACACTATTTTAACCACCGTCATCATCATCAGCTTGATAGTCGTTCCTGCAGTTAGAAGTTTCCTGGAGAAACTATGCTTTTACCTAAACACGCTGTTCCGTGGGTTGGAGTCGACCTTCATTACCACTCACTTCCCGTGCTCATTTCAGGCTGACAAACAATCACTATATTCGCCGCTATCGACGATGTGCCTGCTGGCGAGGACGACACCAACTACAATAACAACGACAACAACAACAACGAGGACCAGCAGCAGCAGCAGCACCTAAAACCCAAACCCAAAGAGAGTGAAAAATTTCACGCTTTCTTGGGCGCCGTTACTTCCGAGAAACTGCAACTGTACCCTTCCCCTTCTTCTACTGTGCTGACAGTGCACGAACACAAACGAACGAGGCGAAAGAAAACAAGAACTTGCACTTCCTGAGTCCACTTCCAGTCGAATTCACACCGATGGCAGATAGCAGCAGCAGCATCCTTGAGACAAAAAGTGTTTTTCTTGTTCGGTGGACGGCGGCAGCAGCGGCGGCCATCACTCAACAGAGGAGACGTGCGACGCCAGACGAAGTGACGAAGCAAAAAAAAAACTTCCCTTCTGTCAGCAGAAGATGTAGTCTTCTTTCTAGTGATGTCAACATGGTGATGCATGGATGCGAATAACAACGATGACTGAATTTCTGGTTGAAAAATCATGTTCCGATGGCAGCAGACCATTCGAAGCAGACACAATTTTACGACTCAATAGTTAAAGTTATGCTGAAAATACGATACCACATGGCAGTTGAGTTGGTCGAGAGTCGAACACACATTCGCGTTCGCCTCCAGGTTTAACAACTATTATTTTGTACTCGATTTTCATATCAATGGGTTTTTTTTGTTCGCCCAACGAATCAGCTTCCGCTGCACACACAAATTATGTCCTCCCCTTGTTCTACGTGATGGCACCTCGACCTCGAAAATAGCTTTGCCATTTTGTCATTTCCTCTTGTTACATCTTGTTGTTAGCGGCACCCGAAACCGTGGCACGGTTTATCGTTTCAAATCATCACGGGCGCACAGTGTGCTCCGGCTGCAGCTGGATGCTGCCGTACCGTACACCTTCCCCCTGCATGTTGTGCGAACCAGCGAGCAGCGAGGGTCTCGACGACGATAATAGCGACGATGATTAGCAATCCGAGCCATCGCATCGCAAAGGCGTCTACGTCGTGGCGTGGCAGGTTTTGCGAAGATTAAGCTGCTGCAGTAAGGTGCTCTAGATTTTGGTGCTAAAATTGAGGTGAATGCCGGGACGGAGTCTGCCTGGTTTGGAAGATTTACTAGAAGCATGAGTAGTAATTTAGAAGATAATGAATGAGGTGCGATAAAGTAATAATTACTTGCTAGCCATTAACCATTCCATGGATCCAATGCTACCTTATTTTCCATGAAGCGACAGCAATCCCGGAAAAAATAACCATAACACGAAGATAAAAATTATTAACAGTAGGATACAAACCAATACAGTAAAAACAATAAAATTTATCGTCAGGAAAGATAACCAAACTATCAAACTTATTGTTGTCCACCATAATTTTCATGGTTTTCAGAGATGCTACCATAACAATGACGGGTTGTTAAGAATCTTAACAATAAAAAATCTAGTTTTTCGCGAACAAAAATTTTCATTTACAGTAGAAGTTATAGTCCTTTTAAGGTAATTTTTTAGGCGAAAAAGACAAAATATAATTTAAAAAGGCAGTAAATTTATGATGAAATATTGCCAATTCTATAGCATAAAATAAAAACCAAAAATATGAATAAAATTTGAATTTGGGACACTTTTCCAATAAATTTACCATAAGGTTTAATGTTCACAATAAAAACAAAATTAAATATAGATTTTTTTTCGGGATAGTTTCGGACCTTTTTTAACACTTAATGCAAATATTAAACCTGGTCGAAATGTGCTTTCAACAAGACGGCGCTACATGCTACACAGCACACGAAATAATGGGTTTTGGACCTATGAAATGCCCCCCTAGAAGCCTCAAGTCTGTACGAAGGAATCAACAACGGGGTGATTTTGTAATAATTCTTTGAGCAATTAAAAAATGTTAAGCATTGTCTAATCAAAAATCCTTGATGGTCGAGATGGCACAAGCATTTTTAACGTGTTTTGCCAATCGTGGCGCAGGCGATTTCCGAACACACCTCAGAATACATACCACCGAATGGAAGCCGTACAAATCAAATGAGTGAAACTTGTGGTGCACTCAAATTTCGTTTTACGTCACTATTCTATTGGGCCCCCTGTTCCTGGTGCCGGTGGGGTTGTTGAAGAGGACTGTTTTCGTCGCACTGTCGTCCGGCATCCTTACGACGTGTTCGGCACACCGTAGCCTGCTAACTTTCGCTAGATGTACGATGGGAGTCTCCCAAAGCAGTGCCTGTAGCTCGTGATTCATACGCCTCCGCCACTCTCCGCTTTCAGTTTGTACTCCGCCAAATATCGTCCGCAGCACTTTCCGCTCAAACACGGCTAGGGCGCGTATGTCCTCCGTAAGCAGCGTCACGGCTTCAAATCCATAAAGAACTACCGGTCTAATAATGGTTTTGTACATTGTTAGCTTCGTGCGGCGGCGTATGCTTCATGATCGTAGCGTTTTACGAAGGGCAAAGTAGGCCCGATTTCCCGCTTGGATGCGCCGCTGGATCTCCTTACTAGTGTTGTTGTCCGCGGTTACCAGCGATCACAAATACACGAACTCCTCTACCACTTCTCGTTCGTCGCCGTCAACGGTTACCGTCCGTGGGAGACGCGCGTTTATTTCCTTTGAGCCGCTTCCTTTCATGTATTTGGTCTTCGACGCATTTATTTTTAGCCCAATTCTCCTAGACTTCGTTTTCAGTCTGGCGTAGATTGCCTCCGCCGTCGCAAAGTTCCTGGCAATGATATCGAAGTCATCTGCAAAGCCTAGAAGTTGGCTACTCTTGGTAAAAATCGTGCCTCTCGTTTCGATGCCCGCTCGTCGGATCACCCCCTCAAGAGCGATGTTGAACAGCATGCAGGATATACCGTCATCTTGTCTCAACCCTCGTCGCGTCTCGAAGGGACTCGAGAGTGTCCCAGAGATGCGTACGAAACACATCACTCGATCCAATGTAGCTCTGATCAGTCGCGTCAGTTTGTCCGGAAAACCTTGTTCGTGCATTATCTGCCATAGCTTGTCTCGATCGACTGTATCGTATGCTGCTTTGAAATCAATAAAGATGTGATGCGTGGGCACGTTGTACTCCCGCAAGATCAGTCGGATAGTAAAAATTTGATCCGCAGTTGCGCGAGCCCCTTGAAACCCGCCTGATAATTCCTTACGAAACCTTGTGCTATCGGTGACAGCCGGCGTAACAGCATCTGGGAGAGTACCTTGTAGGCGGCGTTTACCAGCGTAATACCACGATAGTTGCAGCAGTCTAGCCGATCACCCTTTTTGTAGATGGGACAAACCACTCCTTCCATCCATTCCTCCGGTAGCTTTTCCTCCTCTCAAATCCTCAAAATAACCCAGTGTAGAGCCTTTGCTAGCGTTTCTCCGCCATGTTTATAAAGCTCTGCCGGTAGGCGGTCCTTCCCAGCGGCTTTATTGGTCTTCAGCAGCCCGATTTCTCGTTTGACTTCTTGGAGATCAGGTGCTAGGACATCACTATCTTCCATGGGCGCTCCTAGGTTAATTTCCATTCCGCCTCCTTCTGCGACTTCGCCATTGAGGTGTTCATCGAAGAACTGCTTCCACCTGTCGACCACCTCGCGCTCGTTTGTAATTAGATTCCCTCCCTCGTCCCTACACATGTCAGGTTTCGGTGTGTAGCCCTTCCGAGTTTGGTTCACCTTCTCATAAAACTTGCGCGTGTCATTAGCTCGGAATAGTTGTTCTAATTCTTCACGATCTCTGTCCTCCTTTTGGCGCTTTTTTCTCCTCAGGATCGTGGTCAACTGGTTCCTAGCTCGTCGGTACTTGGCCAGGTTCTCTCTAGTGGCAATACATAGATAATTTTTCCAAGCATTTTTTTTCTCCTCCACCGCTTGCTGGCATTCCCCATCAAACCAATCATTTTGTGTACTCCGAGGCTCAATAGCTAGTGCCGCGGTAGCGGCCTCTCCGATGACCGAGCGTATTCTGCCCCAACCGTCTTCGAGGTTTGAAGCACCTAACTCCTCGGAAGAAGGCAGTGCCTCATTCAGTGCTCGCACGAAGTTCTCGGCAGCTTGTGGGTTATCTAGCTGCCTGATGTTCAGCCGAGGAGGGCGGCTTTGACGTGTCCGGTATACGGTGGACAGCTTTGAGCGCACATGTACTGCTACTAGGTAATGGTCAGAATCAATATCCGCACCCCGACGGGAGCGTACGTTCGTGATGTTAGAGAAAAACCGGCCCTCTATGAGAACGTGGTCAATTTGGTTCATTGTACGTTGGTCAGGTGATCTCCAGGTGGCTTTATGCACATCCTTGCGCGGGAAAAAGGTGCTTCGGATCACCAGGCCTCGGGAAGCTGCGAAGTTACATCTATCTTTGGCCGTTATCGTTTGTGTCGGTGTGCAGGCTATGGGGTCCTACAACCGGTCTATACATTTCTTCCCTACCGACCTGGGCGTTCATATCCCCGATGACGATCTTGATGTCCCGTGACGAGCAGCTGTCGTACGTTGCCTCCAGCCTCGCGTAGAACGCTTCTTTCCCATCGTCGGGTCTACCTTCGTGCGGGCAGTGCACGTTAATGATGCTATAATTAAAGAAACGGCCCTTTATCCTCAATACACACATTCTCTCGTTGATCGCCTTCCAATCTATCACGCGATCCTGCATTCCGCCCAGCACTACAAAGCCCGTTCCCAGTTCGTTGGTATCGCCACCGCTCTGGTAAAACTGAGCCTTTCCGCCACGGATCTTCCATACCTTCTCTCCTTTGCGACAGATTTCCTGCAGAGCTACGATACCGAGTTTGCGGGGTTCAAGCTGTTCAATCAGCACCCGCTCGCAACCTGCGAAATTTAGCGATCTGCAGTTCCAAGTACCGAGTCTCCATTCGTCGTCCTTGTTCCGTCGCCTAGGTCGATGCCGAATATTCCGCTCCGAATATGCTTGAATGTTGTTAGTTTAAGTTTAATTTAGTTGTGTAGCCGTACTGGGGCAACACTACCGAGTCTCGCGATGGGGCTGCCATCTTATAGTGCCGAGACTCACTATACCTCCTTTCCGGTTAGTATACGACCTTAGTTTCCACCGGGGTTGGTTACCCGATCTCCGCTAAGGTTGCTCGTATTCCGGCTGGTACCACGAGGCTAACGACCACTATGGGGTCTATATTCCGCATTATCCAGCCGTTTACCAGTTTACTATCAATATTGCTGACCGAAGTTGAGTAGCAGAATTCACCAGTTGCTGTTCTTTCAAATGGCAGCACTTACTTTACTTTAGTGGCAACGGTCCGTTACCGATCCTGCGCCGAATGAATTATGGTCCTCCAGTACCGTCGGTCCTGGGCTGCCGTTCTCCAATCCCCACGAACACCTACTGAACGTGCATCGTCTTCGACAGCACACACCCACCGAGTGCGGGGTCTGCCTCGGAGTCTACGGCCTCTTCCTGGTTCTCTGCTGAAAATAGTTTTGGCTACTCTTTCACCGGGCATTCTGGTCACGTGTCCAGCCCACCGCAACCAGCCACATTGCACTACCTTCACTATATCAGCATATTTGTATACTTGGTACAGCTCGTCATGCATGCGTCTGCGCCACACTCCATTTACCATTTTGCCACCAAGTATAGATCGCAGAATTTTACGCTCAAAAACTCCAAGCACCCGCCGATTAGCTTCCTTTAGTGTCCATGATTCGTGTCCGTAAAGGGCCACCGGGAGGATTAGTGTTCTGTAGAGCGCCAGTTTTATGCGAATTTGCAAACTACGGGACTTCAGCTGGCTACGTAATCCGTAGAAAGCCCGATTCGCGGCTGCAACTCGTCGTTTTACTTCGCGGTTTCCATCGTTGTCACATGTCACGAGTGTACCAAGGTATATAAATTCCTCCACTACTTCATATCGTTCCCCATCCAACTCCACCTCGGCACCAACACCACTTGGGCTCCCACGTTCCCTACCAGCAACCATGTACTTCGTTTTGGCGGTGTTAATGGTAAGTCCCAATCTCGCCACTTCCCTTTTAAAGGGCCTAAAGGCCTCTTCTACTGCTCTACGGTCGATTCCGATGATATCGACGTAATCCGCAAAACCAAGAAGCATGTGAGATTTCGTGATGATAGTTCCATCCTTTCCACGTTTGCCCTTCGTAATGCACCTTCCAAGGTAATGCCACAGCTCATTTCGTTTAACTGAATCGTACGCCGCTTTAAAGTCCACAAACAGATGGTGTGTCTGCAAGTTGTACTCTCGGAGCTTGTCTAGCAACAGGTGCAGGGTAAACATCTGATCCGTCGTGGAGCGACCCTCACGAAAACCAGCTTGGTACTCGCCGACGCAGGACTCCGCTAACGGTCTCAGTCTGCAGAACAGGATACAAGGAAAGCACCTTGTAGGCAGAATTGAGCAATGTAATTCCTCGATAGTTTTTGCACTCCAGTCGATGTTCCTTTTTGAAAATTGGGCAAATGAGGCCATCCAACCACTCGTCCGGCATTTGTTCTTCCTCCCAGATCCCGACGATGACCCGGTGAATTGCTTCGTACAGCTGCTCGCTCCCCGCTTTTAGAAGTTCAGCCGGGCCCGGGATACCGTCCTTCCCAGCAGCCTTACCGTTTTTCAGCTCACTGATTGCCTTCTTAACCTCGTAATGTGTTGGTGGCTCCACAGCTAGGCCATCGCCCACCATTCCTATCCTGTCCCTGCTGATCTCCTCGTTTACCTCTAATTTTCTATTTATTAGTTTACTTGTGATGTGTGTCTCTTGTGATGCAAGTAGAGCAAAGCTCTGGGAATAACCGTGTTTAAGACATTACCCTTCTTTATCGGCAGGCTTCACAACCGGTAATTAGAGTACAGGACAATTACAGGGCTAGTGTAAGGGTCCTATTAAACTCTAGCAGTACCACACAGCCGAGATTAGTACATACGACGACTGGCTTGTAAGATTAGCATCGTACCTTGCTGTTAACAGGGCGATGTGATATGGTAAACATTATGATATATATGTCTCTAAAAGACTGAGTAACTCTTTTTGGAAATGCAAATTAAATGATAAAGATACTTCAAGATACAAATGACTTAGCATGTTTTAAGATCAGTTTTAAATGTACTTTCACTTTAATTATATCTCGGTCGCCAGTTTTTCCAACTTTTTATTGTATAAAAGTACGAAATATGGCTAATTTTTACCTAAATCGTTCATTAACTCGCTCTGTATAGAAGATACGTGTTCATTTTGTTTGATTTTAATAGATGCAAATGTTTGCAGAACATTATTTTTTTCTAAATCACATAGTTTTGAAGCTACAGTGAAAACTCCGATTTTTGGGGGTCCGTCATGAAAGACGCCTAATAACTCAAAAACCATGATAGTTAGAGGAATAATGTTTTCAGCAAAAAGCTTCATACTAAGATTATCTAAAACTTTCTAGAACATACTATAGCTCTATATCATCAAATTAGAAAGTCAAATTTTGCAGTGCCACCTGTGTTTGAGTTCCGAACTAATACTAACCACCAGTTGTTGCGTCTATTGATACACAGAAATTCTTCCGAAGACGCCTTATTAAAAAAAACACTATGAAAAGAGTTATTAAAAAAGTTAACGATTCCGAGCAATCAAACCACTGTGCATTGATAGACCCTCTCCAAACGATTTCTCGCGATTTTTTACATAAGAAAAGTCACTTTTTACCTCTTAAAACAGCGGTAACAAAAAGTTCCGTTTCTTCGGACGGTTCAGCCTACTGTACGCTGGGTGCCATCGTTATCAGTGTAGAGATGATTTCGAAGACCGTGACCATGCTCAAGTTGTCCTTCAATCCTGGACCCGATGGAGTACCTTCCGTATTCCTGAAGCTGAAGTTTGTCGTCAAGCAGTTGAAAGCGGAGGGAGAAACTGAGCCCGCTCAGTTGGCTCCGGGATACGATGCTGGCCTAAGCCAGTCGTCGTATGTTCCAATTCCAAGCGGTGCCGCTACAGAGTTAATAGGATCTTTGCACTAGCTCCGTAATTTTCCTGTACTCTAATAACCGGCTGTCGATAAAGAAGGGTCAAATTCTGAAGGACGCTTTTACCCATGGCTTTCCTTTTTTTTGTACCCGATTTCGGCGTCGCTGAGAGGAAGAAGCATTGCTGCAAATCGAGCGATAACCCAACGATGCCTACTCTCATGCGAGCGAGTATGATAAGCATCGTATTCGACGCTTGCGCCACTCACAAAAGCGTAAAACAAACAGCTGCCGTTGCGTTGTGCAAACGTTCTGCTACCTACACACTCACGAAATGCACTGCATCTTATCGTCTTTCTGCATAGCCCACTCGCGAGTCAAACAACTCGTGAGCAACCGGCTGCTCGTGAGGACTATTAGCGCACTGGGATACAGATTTTGCATTACTTTTTTCATCTTCGCACTCGATTCTACTCACGGGTGAGAGTGCAAGCCCTCACGAGTGATCGGTATCAGTAGTTCGTGCTGCAATAACGTGCGAAAGCGACGACCGTGGCTGTTCGCTAAATACGCACTCGCAGAAACTCATCGCAGTATATGAATAAATAAGAGCGACAGTTCGAAAGGGATGCTTATGCCGGCGTGTTTGTTAGAGCAAGAACGCTTGTGTGTGAAAATTTTACACCACGAGTGAGGGCTTCGCAACACTGGGAAGAAATCATCGACCTTAGTGCAGAGTCCTCTAACATTCTGATAGTATAAATGTAGGCAGTTAAATTTTGAAACGGTTTTCTCATTAGCAGTTTCCCTCCATCGCACCGTCAGCAACAGGATCGTATAGACATGATCGTACTTAGTTTGGATAAATCGGTGGAAGATCTCTCCGTCATACCCATTCACAGCCCGAAGGACTATTGAGCGAAGGTGAGAAGAGCGCGACTTTGGCGGGTGAAGTCGGGGCTTTCACGGTACCTCAAGCACCCACGAAGTATCGATTGATGGTAAAATTTTTCCGTGTGGTCAATACTGATTTGCTTGTCCTTGATAAGACTACGTAGTTTGTTCCTCAATGCACACTGTGAATTTTCCGTACTTCACCTTTGCCAAAAGTGAATTTTTTCCAAGCAATGCCCTGAACATTGTTTTTTTTTCTTGGTTTCGATGTAAAGTTTTCCGCCACCGTGGAAAACATCTTCAAAAATTAGTGATTACTTCATTACAGAGGATCATATATTCAGGGGATAATTCTTTTGCCGATATGGTGAAACGTGTCATTTTAGGGAAGTTTCTATAAACAAACCAAAGGAACACCCATGGCAAACTCGCTATCTCCTTCCATGTGACCATAAATATGAAGAGAAGAATCAAACGATTAGCTTCTTCGTCTCGCAGTTAGTTCCATGAAAAAAAAATGTCCTGTACGTTATTTTTTTGTTTTTTTTTGTACCAAACAGGTGAATTACTTTCGCTCTCCAATAATTCCCAGTCATGGTCCCAACAACGCCAGTTTCCCTGCTATTCAACCGCCTAATTCAATCTTTCTCCAACAAGCATGACCAACAAGCAATGCATAAATTAAATACCCTCAGCGAGTTCGCAATCAGTCACGCCAAGCAATTGAAAGCCAAAAATATTTACGCCGGATGGGAAAAAACATAAACCCGTACCTAGTCGTAGCTAGAGCTTCCCGTTCTCGTCGTCGTTCACTTCTCGTAATCTGCTCTGCTGCTGCTGCTAGTTGAGTGCTTCAGTCGTTTTGGCCACCACCGCCGTCGTCATCGGAAACCTTATAGGTATGTGAACCCGGGATAGTGAAACGGCAGCACACAGCAAGTTCCACCAAAAATGCCAAAACATGAAAACTCGACGGTGAACAGGACCACCACCAGTTTTTCTCCCCGCTCGTTCGCCCGCTCGCTCGCTCCATTGGTGATTCCGTTTTATGCTGCTTACCCTAACCGGTGGTGCGGTGCGGATGACCGGTAGTTTCTCTCGGCACTCAGCCTTGCGGTGGCCGATCATAAATATGGAATTTGGAAATTAAATTTACTTTTTTATTTAAAATATCTCTCTCCGGTGGGATACAGAAGGTCGGTCGACCAACCAACCAACCAAGAGTGGGGGACTGTGAATGTGACTGTTTGTGTCTTGTTTCGTTTTTCGATATCTCACCGAAGGAAAGCCTGAACCGAATTCGATTACTGGCTGAGGGAGTTGCTTGGCCCGAAGGGCCAACAAAATTTTAAAAAAAGTTTTACAGGTTAAACATTTATATGAAAGCTATCGGAAAATATATTCGCTAGTTAGCTTGCGAGACTGTTTCTGTTTGGAGGCGATACGAATTAAGTGTCCACCCTCGGAAGCGAAGTGCCGACCGAGCATCTATTTACTCACGTCTTGCCATCGAATTTGTGGTAAAATTGTTTCCGGTAGCGGAAAATCAATGACCCCCTCCTATTCCTACTCCCCCCGCTATTTGCCGGTCTCTCGCTCGCTTTCTGCTGATCGAACGAGCGAAGGAAAAAAATAAAGTAGAAAATGAAACTTTTAAACGATGCCAAAAGGAGGAAGGCAGGAAGGAAGGATAAGAAGCAACCGGCCACTCCAGCGCAGCACAGGAACGGCCATCAATTTTGGAATAAACATAAACTAAATGTTTATCGCTCGTTGGGAGCTTTTCCGGTCGCTTGGTCAGCAGGACTGCGTGCGGAACTTTCGGTCCCGTTAGAAAGTCGGCGAGGAAAAAACGTGGAACTTCATACCGACTATAAGATATTTAACATGAAATCATCTTTTGGTATATATTGAATTTAAAGCTTACCACCCATGGGGAAGGAACGGAACACAGTTATCAGTGGTGATTAATTGTGAGTCCAATTTTGGTGTTCCTCCCGCAGCACACCAACCAACGGTGAGCTCACAGGGATGAAGTGGTTTTCCGTAATGATTGTGCGTGAATCGCAGCACGGCAGCAGCGCGCACTAGTGGTACATTCCGGTTTTGATGGGTCCTTGAAGATGGCCTTCGTCATCATCGCCATCACCATCACCCAGCAGCAGGCAGTATAAATGGAGCTCATCGTTCGTCGTGTATGTTTGCATAACACCTACGGCCGAAGCTAAGCTCTCGTTCGCTACAACATGATAGTGGCAGATACTATTACATGACCGAAAGCCACCGGCATCGGCTCCGGTGGCCGATTAGGACATGCGGGAAAAGTAGTGGAGCACGAGGACGAGGTTGGCGCGGAGGCCGTGCCTGGTGAAATGTTCAAAAACACGCTCATCATCGTCGTCCGATTCACGCCCGCCAAGCTGCCATGGGTTATGTGACGCCGGGGTTATCTTCCGGCCATCGACCGGCACCGGGCAGAGGATAAACCGAGCAGGAGAGAGCTGAATTCCGGTTCTGTTGCGAAGAGGTCCGACGGGTTCAGTAGTGCGAAACGTACAACATGCACTTGATAAGGGCACTTGACAGCACGATGGATCCCTTTTTTTTCGTGGCATCATTGTGCGGGAGTAGTGCTTTTTTTTCTCGGAAAACAGGGGTTTGAACAGATTTACAAGTGGACAGCGATTGTTTGAGTTTGATTATAGCATGAGAAAGTGTGGCTAATACCCACCGGTTGAACAATTCCCAAAATTGAGTTAAATCAATGAGATGTAAGCAATTTTCTTCGAGGACTGCTTCAGTTTTGGATGAAGGAAGGATTAGTATGATATTTAGGATATGGGAGAATCCCAAAAAGAATAGGTAAACAAATAGAGGAACCATTATTCAACTACAATTTTTTTCGGTTAAATTCCGTAAATTTTTTCCGCATTTCAAGCGTATACCCAACAAACAAATGTGTCTATGCGTCCAGAAATGTTTTACCACAAAAGAACTATCCTGAGAATTATTTCGAATTCCAATCCAATTCGAATTCCAATCCGGATTTCGGACACCAATTCTTTCACCCCAGTCGAGGCAAGGTTCCCGAGTAAATGATTATAACAAACATATTACACAAAAATATCTCAATTAGATAGAAATAACAGAATTTGTTATATTTTTGATCAGACGAAATAATGAGGTTAACAGAATTATAACAAGTTTTGTTCTTATATCAAAATTTGTTATTATTTTGTTACAGAGCAATTTCAGCTCGTTCCAGCTTGCAAACTGTTTGTCTCGACTATTTTTGATAGCAATGAAGTTTTACTAATACATTACAATCACGCATCGAATCATTTTACATGAAATATATTTTTTCGTGAAGAGTAACTTTCAAAAAGAGCGTATTTAGAAATGAGATTATTTTTTTCAAAAAATTCTATCTCGAAAACTGTTTATTTTATGAAAATGACGTCAAAGGAAAAGTTGTAGTAAATTCAGTGTATTTTCAGTAAACAATTACACTGAAAGAAAAAGCTTTGCAAATACGTAATAAAAATGATAAATTGTAAATTATCTCAAAACATGTCTTTTTTTTGAAGATTTTTTAAAGCGCAAATAATGCTCTAAAATCTGGTAAAGAGCTCTTTCGAAACTTTTATAATCTTTCTTAGGTCATTCTCAAATTATTGCAAATTTAAAAGCTAAAAACCACGTATTAGGGTACGTGAAGTGTTCGAGATGTAATCGACCTTCACGGAAATGAACCAAATTTTGTCAGATTGTTTTAGGTCAGAATGTAAAAATCCTAAGTTTGGAGCTGGTTGGTCCTCCCCACGATTAATGCGAACATGTCGCATTCTACATGTTGCTAAAAAATTGTCTAATCTAAATGCACCTTAACCATTTATAAGGCAATTAAATTGCCACCAACGAAAAATATTTGTTTTGCGTCTATAATGATATCAACATAATTAAAAAATATTTGTGTTGCGCATATAATGACATCAATATAATTATAGAAGCAAAATAAATTTTTTTGTTGTTGGCAATATAGTTGCCACTGCCTTATAAAGGGTTAAGAAACATACTCGACGCAGAAACACGTCGTTCTTGTCAAGTCACACCTGGCGAACCTCATGCAGTTTATTACTAGAAATTAAAGAACGTATTGACAGAAGTCTTTGTTTAAATAACCTACAGAGTTATTTTTGAATTATATGAGAGAACCAGTTTGTTTAGTTAATGGCATGTAGTTGTAGAATGCCTCGTTTACTCACACTTATATTTTATTTCTAGATGCTTGAAACTGAACATAACTGAGCAAAACAACATATAAAATATGGATGGACGATAAAATAAAATCTTATCTGTACCTATAAAAAAGGATTTCTGTCTGTCTGCCCGAATGTTCCTTATAGAATCGAAAACTACTGAACCGATTGGCGTGAAAATTTGCATGTAGGGGTTTTTGGGGCAAGGGAAGGTTCTTATGATGGTTAGAGACCCCTCCCCCCACTAAGAGGGGCGGCTCCCATACGAATGAAACACAAATTTCTGCATAACGCGAGAACTAATCAAATGGAACCAAATTTTACAGGTGGGTGTTTTTGGAGACAAGAATTTTTTCTATGGTGAACAAAGACCCCTCCCCACTTTAGGAGGGGGGTCTCCCATTCAAATGAAATACAAATTTCCTCATAACTCCAGAACTAATCAAGCAAATGGAACCAAATTTAGCATATGGGTGTTTTTGCAGGCAATTTTTTTCCTATGGTGAATTGAGACCCCTCCTCTCTTTAGGAGGGGAATAATGACCTCTCTCCCTTTTAAGAGGGGGGGCTCCCATACAAATGAAATACAAATTTTCTCATAGCTCGAGAACTAATCAAGCAAATGGAACCAAATTTGACATGTGGGTGTTTTTGGAGACAAGATTTTTTTCTATGGTGAATTGAAACCTCTCTCTATTTTAGGAGGGGGGGGCTCCTTCACAAATAAAATACAAATTTCCTCATAACTCGAGAACTAATTTATCAAATGGAACCATATTTGGCATGTGGGTGTTTTTGGAGGCATGAATTTTTTCTACCATGAATTAGAACCCCTTACCTTTTTAGGAGGGGGGGCTCCCATACAAATGAAATACGAATTTCCTCATAACTTGAGAACTAATCAAGCAAATGGAACAAAATTTGGCATGCGGGGGGTTTTGGAGGCAGGATTTTTTTTAATGATGGTTTGAGAGCCCTCACCCCTGTGGTAGGGGGATAAGGACTCTCATACAAATAAAACAGAAATTTTTGCGTAACTCAAAAACTAATCAAACTCAATTCAAGAGTAGTTCTGGGACAAAGGTTAAGAGTGTTGCATTCTGTGCGACGTGTCGTGAGTTCAATCCCGGTCGAGGCCGGAGCCATTTTTGTAAATGTATGAAAGTTTTTTTCTGTGCTATTTGTGAATGTTCCTGATAGATAGTTGTAGTATATTTGGCAATTTAGCCGAAATAAAATGTCGATATCTATACCTATAAAGAAGGATTTCTGTCTGTCTGTCTGTCCGTATGTTCCTTATAGAATCGAAAACTACTGAACCAATCGGCATGAAAGTATGCATGTAGAGGTTTTTTGGGGCCAGGAAAGGTTTTAGTGATGGTTAGAAACCCCTCCCCCCACTAAGAGGGGGGGCTCCCATACAAATGAAACACAAATTTCTGCATAACTCGACAACTAATCAAGCAAATAGAACAAAATTTGGCATGTGGGTGTTTTCGGTGACAAGAATTTATTCTATGGTAAATTGAGACCCCTCCCCTCTTTATAAGGGGAATTATAATTCCTCTCCTCTTTAAAAGGGGGGGCTTCCATACAAATTTCCTCATAACTCGAGAACTAATCAAGCAAATGGAACCAAATTTGGCATGTGAAGGTTTTCGAGGGCAAGAATATTTTCTATAGTAAATTAGGACCCCTCCCCACTTTAAGTGGGGGGGCTCCTGTACCAAAAAAACACAATTTTCCTCATAACTCGAGAAGTAATTAAGCAAATGGAACCAAATTTGGCATGTGGGTGTTTTTGGAGACAAAAATTTTTTCTATGATGAATTGGGACCCCTCCCCGTTTTAGAAGGGGGGGATCCTATACACATGAAATACAAATTTCCTCATAACTGAAGAACTAATCAAGCAAATGGAACAAAATTTGGCATGTGAAGGTTTTCGAGGGCAAGAATATTTTCTATAGTAAATTAGGACCCCTCCCCACTTTAAGAGGGGGGGCTCCTGTACCAAAAAAACACAATTTTCCTCATAACTCGAGAACTAATCAAGCAAATGGAACAAAATTTGGCACGTGGGTGTTTTTGGAGACAAAATTTTTTTCTATGATGAATTAGGACCCCTCTCCACTTTAGGAAGGGGGGCTCCTATACAAATGAAATGCAAATTTCCTCATAACTCGAGAATTAATCAAGCAAATGGAACCAAATATGGCATGTGAAAGTTTTCTAGGGCATGAATATTTTCTATGGTGAATTAGAACCCCTCCCCACTTTAAGAGGGGGGGCTCCTATAAAAACGAAATACAAATTTCTTCATAACTCGAGAACTAATCAAGAAAATGGAACCAAATTTGACACGTGGGTGTTTTTGGAGACAAAAATTTTTTCTATGATGAATTGGGACCCCTACCCACTTTAGGAGGGGGGGCTCCTATACAAATGAAATTCAAATTTCCTCATAACTCGAGAACTAATCAAGCAAATAGAACCAAATTTGGCATGTGGAGGTTTCTGGAAGCAAAAATATTTTCTATGGTGAATTAGGACCCCTCCCAACTTTAAGAGGGGGTGCGTCTACACAAATGAAATACAAATTTCCTCATAATTCGAGAACTAATCAAGCAAATGGAACCATATTTGGCATGTGGGTGTTTTTGGAGGCAACGATTTTTTCTATGATGAATTAGGACCCCTCCCCACTTTTTAAGACACCTTTTTAAGACGGGGGGCTCTCATACAAACGAAATACAAAGTTCCTCATAACTCTAGAACTAATCAAGCAAATGGAACCAAATTTATCACCCACATGATAAATTTGGTTCCATTTGCTTGATTAGTTCTAGTGTTTGTAGGCAAGAATATTTTCTATGGTATATTTTCTATGGATTTCACCACTTTAAGAGGGGGGGGGGGGGGCTCCTATACAAATGAAAAACAAATTGCCTCATAACTCGAGAACTAATCAAGCAAATGGAACCAAATTTGACATGTAAGTGGTTTTGGACGCAAGATTTTTTTCTATGGTGAATTGAGACCCCTCTCTTCTTTAGAAAGCGAGTTATGGCCCATCTCCTTTTTAAGAGGGTGGACTTCCATCTTTGCGAAACTCATAAACTAATCGAACTCGAGAAATTCGAGACTCTTCCATAAAACATTAGTCAATACAAGACCACAAAAACTATCTATAGTAACACTAGATCATTCAGGACGAGACGGTCGCGAGTGTTGCCGGTGACCCGCCGTCGGAAGCGCCGCCCACTGGGGGGCTTGCAAAACTCGAGATTGTGACGAAGATCATCCGAGATTCATGATTTATGTACAACACAGGTTAATTTGTGGCAATACGAAGTTTGTCGGGTCAGCTAGTAGCAGATAAAAGCAAAGAAGTTTTTGTTACATTTGAACAAAATTATAACAAAACCTGTTACAAATATCATAACAAATTTTGCTATAATTTTGATCAAAACATAACCAATTTTGTTACATTTTTACTACTGCTGCTAAGAAGTTCTGATAGAATTTTTGATATTTTTACTACTTACGAGACCAAAATTATAGCAAATCATGTTAGAAATACCGTCATAACATAATATCATGATTGTTATGTTTGTCTGATCGGGTTCTTTTGGAAGCTGATTTGGACTTGTTCTAAAACTCAATTTGGAACCTGCTTTAGGACTTAATATAGTACCAATGTCGAGGTTATTGAGACTCTGCTTTGGGACCATATTTTGGATGTTTTTTAGGCATAATATTAGACTTAGCAGCCTGAATTATAGATATGAGTAGTTAGGAAATTGTTACTACTTTGGGGTCTGATTTGAGACTTGATTTGGTCGCTTGTTCGGGACCTGATTTAGTGACTTTGTTTAAGACCAAATTTGGGACCTATCTGAGGTCTTTTTAGGCCCCATTTTTGGTCCTGTACATTGTTCAGAATCTTATTTAAGGCTTGATTTGAATCCTGCTTTGGGACTTATCTATGAACCGGCTTTGGAACCCTTTTTCGGACTTACAGGAACAGATTTTGGAACTGTGTAGGAACTTGTTTTGAAGCCTTTTGGGTGACTTGGTTTGGAACATGATTTCGGACCGGGTTTGGGGCCTAACTTGGAACGAGAATTTGAAACTTTATTTTGACTTATTTGGGATCTGATTTGAGAGCTTCTCCTCTGGAATCTGATTTGACGAGTTGCTTCTAAATTCGAATGAGGACCTGTTTTGGTACTCGATTCGTACGACCTGATTCGTAACCTTAGTTTGGATTTGTTTTGAGTCCTGAGTTGGAATTTGATTTGGGGCTTACTTTGGGACCTTATTTAAAACCAGTTTTGGGACTGAACTGTGGGCCTATTTAGGAACGATATTTGGGACGTGTTTTGGAACCTTTTTTGAGATCTTGGTAAAGATCAGACCTTGTTGTGGACCTGATTTGGGACTTGCTTTCGATCAGATCTATGCCCCGATTTCATAGCTGGTTCTACTACGGTTTTGGCACCTAGTTTGAGATTTTATTGGATTCAGAGTGGGACTTGGTTGTGGACTTATCCTTAGGTTTGTTCTTGATCGTGGATATGGATTTCGTTAGTTTAGGACTGGACTTAAAGTTATACTCTGAATGTACATTGCATTGCTAGCCGTTGGACATCTGAACTTTTACAATTCACTATCGAATCCATCGGGCTTGATCGGGTAGAATACGTAACACGTAAGGCTATAACAGTAGATGCAATTCATCTTTTCAATGTCATATATATCACTAGATTTCATATCGCAAAGTTTAGGATTTAATCGATATTTATGTGCTGCCATTGCTAGCTGCGAGAGAGGTGGTGGAACACGTGGAAGACAGCGTAACAGCTGATTTGATGCCGAATGCCAGAGAGTGACGGTATTGGTTTGGAACCTGAGTAGGGACTTTACTTGAGCTGAGGCCTGATTTGAAACCTAATTTGAGGGCTACTTTGGGACGATATTTAGGACTTAACTAATGGACCTGTTTTGGGACCATATTTAGGACGCATTTTTGAGTTCACCTTGTTTGAGTTCAGATCTATGTAGGAATTTGCTTTAGTACCGTGTGGCTATATTTCTGACCTGATTTTTTTGAATTCATTTTGGGACTATGTATTGAATTTACCATGCCAATGCTTGGGCACCACTGCTCCCCTACTAGCACATTTGTTATAAACTAGTTGTGGTAACCGATTAATGAGTAGTTTCAGTCATAAATAGGTTGCAGCAACCAGGAAAGACAAAAGTGTGTTACTAGGGTCTGAAGTTTGTTCCTGTAAACGTATGGAATATAAACCTAACTAGTTAAACGCAAAATCTATTTATATAATCTATTTATATAAGAGGCTTATGTCTGTATCGAAAACCAGGTCTCTGACAGGAAGTCATAAAAGGCTTATCGGTAATTAAAAACAGGCCCACGACAGAACATCATGTTTTCATAGCAATGAGTTCTATCCTCAGTCACATCTTTGGTCGACTGGTGGACTGCTCGATTGCTCAACTGGTTGACTAGACTGCTCGACTGAACTGTTCGATTCGACTGCTCGACTCAACTGCTTGATTGGACAGATCGACTGACTGCTTGACTGAACAGCTCGAGTGGTCTACTCAACTTAACTACTCGATTCGATTGCTTGATACATTTGCTTGACTTACTACTAGACCCGACTATTCAACGATGAATTGCTCGACTGGACTGCTTGACTGGACAGCATGACAGACTGCTCGACTCAACTGTTCAATTCGACGCTCGACTCAACTGCTTAATTCCACTGCTTTACTGGACTACTCAACTCGACTGCTCGAATTAACTGCTTGACTCAGCTACTCGATTGAACTATTCGAGTCTGTTGCTCGACTCAACTGCTCAACCCGATTGCTCGATTCAACTGCTCGACAAGACTACTCGATTTGATTGCTTGACCCAACTGAACCGCTTGACTCGACTGCTCGACTTAACTGTTTGAATAGACAGCTCGAATCTCGACTCAACTGTTCGACTTAACTGCTCGACTAGACTACTCTATTTAACTGCTCGACTAGACTACTCAATTCAGCTGCTCGACTGGACTACTCAACTTAACTGCTCGACTCGACTGCTCGGTTTAACTGCCCAACTCGGCTGTTCGACTCAACTGTTTGAATGAACAGCTTGATTTAACTGCTCGAATAGACTACTCGATTTGACTGCTTGACTTCTGTTTGAATCGACAGCTCGACTTCACTGCTCGATTCAACTGCTTAACTGGACTACTCGACTCAGCTGCTCGACTGGACTACTCGACTATACTGCTGGAATAAATTGTTCGACTGAACACTTCGACTCGACTGCTCGAATGAACTGCTCGACTCAACTGTTCGACTTAACTACTTGATCCGACTGCTTGACTAAACCATTCGATTCGACTGCTCGACTCGATTACTCGATTCAACTGCTTAACTCAACTGCTCGACTGGATTGCTTGATTCGACTGCTCAACTCGCCTGCTCAACTCGATTGCTTGTCGTGATACCATATGGTCGGTGTTAAATCAGACCGGACCAAGTCGCAAAATTTTAAAAAATGAGTTAATTATAGCAAACTATCAAAATTTTCTAAGCAACATTTTACTCAAATCAGATTACATACATGTACATGCAAACAGCGAGAAGTTTTTATTCAGTTAAATAAAATCTGTTATTCTTCTGCATGACCCTATATCTTTCTTGCGTTCAATAAGGGAAACAAAAGCGATATTATTAATTACAGCGGGATTATATTCGAAATTGTTTGCGATGCTTATCTCCTTAGCGTTGCCATTTTTGCCTGCCCGGTATACACCGACAACAAAGCAGCGTTCGATCGTGTTGACCGCACTAAACAGTTAGACAAACTAAGGTATTTAGGGGACCCTGTTGCATTTCGTCAAGGTGATTGAAACCCTTCCTTGAAAATCGCATGCTATCTATGAAACCAGGAAACATTGAATCTCATGGCTTCCAAAGTATCTCAGACGTCCCTCATGGTAGTAACGTGAGACCCTTACTATTCTAGCTGTATTACAACAACGAGGTCTGGCCCTGATACTTTCTCCAGGATGAAGAAACGTGATACGCCAATGACCTCAACATCTGCCTTGTAGTTCGTTGAGGTGCTGTTTGTATGGCAAACCTTCGTTTCCATCCGTTCCCTGCAACGTGCCCTACGCTTACAGTCCTAGCTTTCCTCGTATCAGTCACTGATTTAAAATGATTACCTTCATTTTTTGATTCAATTATTTAAGTTACGTCGATTAGTTTCGACCGTAGAAAATTTCGAGGATAATTTGATGCCGTGTTGTACAAAATTTTTAAACGCATTCTCTACACAGCGGATACTCTACTCATCAGCGTCAACGACATTCTACTGCTTCGCAACGCCAGTCGCTCGCCCTTTGCGACCGAGCAAAATAGGTGTGAAAATGTGACATATTCACGTGCTGCCTGCCTGCAGGCGTGTCGGGGCGGCCGAAAGAGATACATCGCTACGAGGCTGCTATTAATATCTTGCAACGGCTACTGTCCACTCGGATTTGAACCGACAAAACTTCCTTCGTCGGCCTCTTTGGACTGTTTTCCTCGTTTAAATTCCATCTCGAATCGATGAGCATTCAAGCGCGTCGTCTGCTGTGCCGGGATGGACCGGACCGGACCGGGACCGGGGACGGAAAAGAGTCAGCAACAAATTCGCAAAATCTAATCTGCCCCTCGTCCACACGTCCACGTTGTCGCGTCCACCTTGCGGCGCGGACGCGACACTTTTGATTGAAGGCAACACCGGTGCTGCAGTTTCGCGGTGTCTCCGCTTCGCCTCGCCCGGCTGATAGACGGGACCAGACCGGCCGACCGACCAGAAGTCTGGTCAGGAAATGTTTTAGCATAGAAATCGCGTTGGCATTTTACCGAATTGTTTGGGAACGGCCAGTCAGCTAGTTATAAGCCAGCCAGCTTGGGGATTCCGGGACACTGACACCGCTTGCTTGTCTCGTGCGTATCGCGTCGTCGTCGCCGGAAGGAAGCAATCTACGGAAATAATGACAGAAATAGGACCCCGCCCCATTAGGGCTTAAAAAAGGTTGACGGAGGTCGGCCTCGAGCGACGGACGCGATGGGTCGAAGAAGCAAAGCAGCAAAATCGTGTGTTTTAAGAAAGTGGTTTATTTTTAGAATTAATTAGCGAACTCTGATTTCCATTTCTGGTGGGCCTGAATGAGTGAGCGAGCGAGCGAGCGCGGAGGCGCTCGTCATCGACGGTTTTAAGTAATAATTGGAATTCGATCGAATCGTGGCCGGGAGCTGAAGACAGTGGAGTAAGCGGACCCGGCGGCGGCAACGGACGGGATGATGAAAGCCGTTTCGATGCCTTGAAGCGAACGGATTGAACCAGCAAAAGGCGAGATTAATGTCGCGGATGATTAAACAAGATTTCACACGAGTTTGGATTTGGATAAATATACCCTCTTTCCTGTTTCGGTGGACGATCGATGGATGGATGGACGACTACGAGTTGTTGTCCACAAGAGGAGAGGTTGACGACGGGATTAGTAAAGTTCGTTTAATAGCTTATTGCGTTACCCGATGACGGCAACCTGTTGAATGATGAAGGATAGTGCGTGTTCTGACGTTTAATTCGTGCTGGTTTAACCCTAGCTTCTGTGAAACTCTTCGTGTGTGGAAAGATGGACAAACTACGATCCTCAGATGTGTGTAAAGCAAACATTAACACACAGTTGATTTCCAGTGAATTACTTTTGAACTAATATGGGGACGGGTCGTTAGTCCCCGAACGGAAATGCTCCGATGTTTTTCCATCGGAGCAGCTCAACAAAATTAGGAGCGGATTGAAAGCAGACACCACCCGATCTGCCGATGCCCTTTCCCGTACTTTTTCAAGTTTCAAGACGAATGAAAAAAAAACCCCGAACTGTTTCAGCAGCATCGACTTTTAGCGGAACAAACAATGAACCGGCTTTATGTTTATTCGCCCCGGTTGATTTCTCCTAAAATGCTGCTGCCCAAGCTGAAACGTTGAGGAAAATGATGTGCAAATATTTTATGAAATCTTTGGCCTACAAGTCTTTTATTGACTATTCGTATTTGGGAAAACTCTCGACGTTCTCTTCCCCCCTACTTTCGTTCACTGACTTCGGGTCTTATATTGCTGAATCAATATTTGTAGGGAAAAAACTTTAAATGATCCACCGATTGGATTCAATTCGATTCGTTTCGACTTCGGTCTAACAATCTTGGACTCCGAAAGCAAATCTGTCATGGTTCAGTTTAACTTTCAACGTCACTGTCACTGTCCCCGACTGTGACGCATATTACTCACCATTATCACGCAAAAAGAATGTCCATACGTAAACTAAAAGGTTCCAGTGCGAGCCGGGGGGATATGCTTCAGCAGCAAATTGATGACCGCAAAGCTTCGCAATAAATCATGAGCGCTGGCCGCTCCACCAGTAGTTGGATTGGAACGTTCCTTGGGGACCTTCTTGAAAGGACGGCCGCGCTGCGCTGCGCCGCGCCACAAATGATGGTGGACAAAGGCCGAAAATTAATATTCCCAGCGGTAGCAATGCGGTCGGTTGTTGTTCCGGATTGACACATTCCAGCGCCCAGCCTCGGCGGTAGGTCCTCGTCGCTCCGGAACCACCCATTATGTGTTATTATTTTGATGTCGTTTTTGACCCCCAGCAAAAGAATGCCGCTGCCAATGCAGCTGTCCTGTCCTGTCTGTCAGCAGCATGTCAATAAATCTCTTTCTGGCGCCATTGTCTAACGTCTCTCTGTTGGTTTGCAGATTGGTTTTGTTTGGTAGTCCGACAACAGCAGCAATTTATCTGGGTGTTGTTCAGCTTCCTGTTTTTTTCAATTTAAGTATTAATTTATTTCCCGCAATTAACAGCTTGGTTTTGTTTCATCAAATGTTCCAGATTTCACAAAAGTTCATGTCAGAAAAAAGAGAGTTAGACGCCCTCCACCTTACTTGGTTGTCAGTCAATCCGACACAGCCGAAAACTTGGAGACGGGAAATGATCATCAAATCGGTGGAAAACGAAAGCGAGAAAATAAGTTGTGAAATTTTTGCCACCCGGACGAGAGGTGGTACGCACAGAGAAAGAGGACGACGACGGCGGGAGCGGGCAATTGCGCGATGTCGCTATTTATAGCAACCTGTAATGATCTGTCCAAAATAAGTGCTCTGGTTTAGCACTGGTTGGCTGGTGGTGTGCTGTGCCCCGTCCGTCGTAGTGGATGGAGGGTTTTGCATAATGTTTGTGTAGTCGGTTTATGTTTATTTTTGTTGCCCTGTACAACATATGTTGCACGGTGACGAATAAATCCGGACGGCCGGCCGGCGGCGCGGCGCACGGACCGCCTTCACTGGCTGGATCGGGTGAAATGTTCGTCGTTTAATGCTGGTTTGATTTTATTTTTGTTAGATTTTTACTCCGGACAGCTGCCAGAATTGTGCTGTGTACCTGTTTGATCGACTCAACTGATTATGATTTTTGAATGACAGCATCGTCAGAGATTGGTGCTCGAAGTATAGTTTCGTCCTAATGACTATTCAATCTTTTACTCTACATTTGTTGGCTCAGAGAAATATTTTTAACTAGTTGAGCCCGAATCTTACGATCCAGAAAATATAAATGTCTGTTCAGAATTCCGAAAACTGCGGATACATTCCATTGACCAGTGTTTGCGAAGATGTTCCATCTTAGTTTTAGTTCTTTGATTTCTTATATTGCATAATATATCTCTAAGATGTTGTATATAAGAGTCCTAACCGGAAACAGAAACAAATAATTTTTATGGTCGATTTTATTTAACTGAATAAAACTTCTGGCTGTTTGCAACATTTATGGTTTCTGATTAGAGTAGAATGTTGCTTAGAAAATTCTTGATCGTTTACTATCATTAACTCATTTTTTAAAATTTTGCGACTTGGTCTGATTTAACACCGACCATATGATATCGCGATAAGCAATCGAGTTGAGCAGGCGAGTCGAGCAGTCGAATCAAGCAAGCGAGTCAAGCAGTTGGATCGACCAGTCGAGTCTAAAAGTCAAGTCGAGCAGTCAAATCGAGCAGTTAAATAAATCCGTTCAGTCAAGCAGTCCGGTAGAGCAGTTGAGTCGAGCAGTTAAGTCAAGCAGTCGAGTCAAGCAATTGAGTCGAACAGTTGAATCGAGTAGTTCATTCGTGCAGTCGGGTCGAGCAGTTGAGTCGAGTAGTCCAGTCGAACGGTTTATTCGAGCAATTAGTCCAGGCAAGCAGTTGAGTCGAGTAGTCCAGTCGAGCAGTTGAATCGACCAGTTAAGTTGAGCTGTCGAATCAAACAAAATTCAAGCAGTTGAGTCGAGCAGTCTAGTCAAGCAGTTGAATCAAGCTGTTCAGTCAAGCAGTTCAGCCGAGTAGAGTCGAGCAGTCGGGTTGAGTAGTCGGATCAAGCGGTATAGTCGAGCAGTCGGGTTGAGTAGTCGGATCAAGCGGTATAGTCGAGCAGTTGAGTCGAACAGTTGAGTCGAGCAGTCGGGTTTAGTGGCTAAGTCGAGCAGTTGAATCAAGCTGTCAGTTGAGTCGAGCAATCAAATCGAGTAGTCTAATCGAGCAGTTGATTAGAGCAATCGGGTTGACTAGTTGAATCCCTCCAGTTGAAAACAAGTTGATTCCAATAGTCCAATCGAGTAGTCGTGTCAAGCAGTTCATTCGAGCAGTTGAGTCTAGTAGTCCGGTCGAACAGTGGAATCAAGCAGTTGAATCGAGCAGTTGAGTCGAGCGTCGAATCGAACAGTTGAGTCGCGCAGATAAATCATGCTGTTCAGTCAAGCAGTCCAGTAGAGCAGTCGAATCGAACAGTCCAGTCGAGCAGTTCAATCGTGCAGTTGAGTCGAGCAGTCGGGTCAAGTACATAGTAAGTCAAGCAAATGTGTCAAACAGTCGAATTGAGTAGTTAAATCGAGTAGTCCACTCGAGCAGTTAAAGCGATCTGTCCAATCAAGCAGTTGAGTCGAGCAGTCTAGTCAACCAGTTGAGCAATCGAGCAGTCCAGTAGTCGACCAGTGAGGTGACTGAGAATTCAACCCATTGCTTCGAAAGCATGACCTCCTGTCAGGGACCTGTTTTTGGTTACCGATAAGCCTCTTATGACGTCCTGTCAGAGACCTGGTTTTTGGTACAGACATAAGCCTCTTATATAAATAGATTAGTAGAAAGTAATGTTAGTCTTATCAAAACTTGTAGTAAATTGATACTTTATTGTATATTGCATATTCTACATTGTATAGTACAAACAGTTGCGTCATAGGGTTAGGAATTTGATTAGTGCAGCCAAGTCGTATCGATTCATCAATGTCCAGTAAAGCATTATGGAACAGACTTAAAAATATCAGTGTTTTACCTACTTCTTCTAGCAATGTTCAGTTAAAGCAGTCCAGTAACGAAATAAACGAATTTTTCGGATCAAATTTTACACAAGATAGTAGCTATCTTGCCTTGCCACCATTGAATGAAAATGTGTTGCAGTTCACTTCTGTCTCCAACAATGATGTAATCTTGGGCATTTCCTCGATAAAATCCGATTCTGTGGGCCTTGATAATGTCCCACTGAAATTCATTCGATTGATATTATCGCGTGTTCTACCAACTTTAACCAGAATCTTCAATTTGATTATATCTTCTTGCAAATTTCCTCGTGCTTGCAAGTTAAGTAAAGTCGTTCCAATTCGTAAAAAAACTAAAAGTAACGATATAAATAATTTGCGGCCGATTAGCATTCTCTGTGCCCTTTCCAAAGTGTTCGAAAAAATTTTAAAAGCCCAAATAAATAGTTTCATACGCGATAACGGTTTACTGTCACAATATCAGTCAGGATTCCGCTGTGGTTACAGTACATCTAGTGCCCTTCTGAAAGTACACGATGACATTCATTCTACTGTTGATAAGAATGGTGTTGCATTCTTGCATTCAAGCCTTCGATCGCATTTCCCACAACAAGTTACTACAAAAACTATCCACAAGCATTATGCTTTCTAGATCCGCCGTGCGGTTATTACAGTCTTACTTGACACACAGGTCCCAAGTAGTTCTATCCAATGGCATATTTTCAGATCCAATAGAGGTTTCCTCTGGTGTTCCGCAAGGATCGATTTTAGGACCCCTGCTTTTCTCGATGTACATAAACGATTTACCCAGAGCTCTCAAATATTGCAAAATACACATCTTTGCCGATGACGTCCAAATATATCTTGATGCCGTTGATCTTTCCTTATCATCGATGGCGAATATAGTCAACGAAGATCTGTCGAGAGTCTTGAGCTGGTCTGAAAGTAATTTATTGCCTATTAATCCACCGAAGACCGAAGTCATTCTCATAAAAAGAGGTCAACGCATGGACAGTCTTCCTAAAATAAAACTTGGCAATGATATAATTAAATATGTGCAGAAAGTGTCTGTTCTTGGCTTTATTGTCCAAGATAATTTAGAATGGAATACCCATGTGACCGCACAATGCACGAAAGTCTACAATGTTTTAAGATCATTAAGAATCTCAACCAGCCAGCTGCCTACCTCAGTCAAAATGAAACTTTTTAAATCTTTGTTGTTGCCTCATTTCATGTATGGTGATGTATTTCTCTTGAACGCTTCCGTTACAGCTTTAAGTCGTTTACACATTGCTCTAAATTGTTGCGTTCGTTACATATTTAATTTAACCAGATTTTCTAGAGTCTCCTATCTTCACCAGCAGCTAATCGGTTGCAAATTTTGTAACTTTTTCAAAGTACGTGCCTGCATGACGCTCTTTAAAATAATTAATTTAGGAAGTCCACAATACCTTAACGAAAAACTGCAACCGGCTCAAAGTACTCGTACAAGAAACTATCTGTTACCTCGTTTTCGGACAACTCACTACCAAAACACTCTATTTGTTAAAGGCATCGCTTTCTGGAACATGTTACCTAGCGAAATCAAAAACATTCGTTCCGCAAGTAGGTTTCGTCGAGAAAGTGTGGCATGGTTGACGCAAGGAATCAGACGACTCTCTAGTGTCTCCGAATCTAAAAGCTGGCATAGGTCTTCATAGCGGGGAAGATTATTAGGTAGACGCCACGGTAAATGTCTTAGAATGATACGGACAAATCTTCGCTGCACATGTAGGTTTTAGGAATTCGAATCCATCAACCACAGCAGCACTAGCAACAGGAAGCAGGAGAGAATTGTCGTATTGTACTCCATCCTCCCAATTAAACCAGGAAATTTGCGGTTAGTTGTAATTACCGTAAATCAGACTCTGTGACAAGAAGCCTCTCTTTCACGGAACTCAAGGGTCGAGAGGATATGCTCGTCTATGAACCTGACTACCTTGCTTCTATCGGGAGAGAAGTAAACTGCTACAAGCAAAAACTTGGTGCCTCCGATAACAACAGTAACGCAGACTTGTTCGAAACAACTTCCATAGTTTAAACCGACCATTAAACTAGGGAACTGTTGGGCAACGGCGATCAAGACGCCACCAAAAGAGCTTTTGTAACTACTCTTCGAGCTACGCTCACATCGATAAACATTGAAGGCGGATCTAAACACCTGAAGGGAATAGAGGCAGCCATCTAATCCAGTTTCAGTTAACATGATTAGATCATAGTTGCAGTCGTTAGATGTCCTTTACTTTAGTCCTTAGACTTCGTACATTCTGATAGTACGTTCTTATGCCTTCCGAGTCATTGGTGTGTGTTGAGAGTTCCAATATAGTACTCCTTTCACGTGGACATCCCGAGCTGCATGCAGGAAAAACAACACAACTGCTAGACGCGGGCCGGAACTCGAGGGCTATAATGTCAGCTTCAATGCGCCCCATATGACCTTCAGGTGTTGATCGCCCAGGAGACAGTTGAGACGAACGAGCTGGCAGAAACCAGCGGGAACTTGATGAATATACAGACAAGTATCAAGAAACTTGACTTGGTCGGTTGGCTCGAGGACTCACTTACATCCTTACAACCGTTATTCATTTTTATTGACGTATAGTTGATTCCCTCAACCCTTCGCTTCTTCTTCTGAATGTTGATTTTCACAACATCAAACATCTTTGAAAATTCTAATGATTGTTTTGACCTTAGCGTTCTCAAGCTTTGGAATTTGAAAGCTGCCTGCTTCCTTACCAAATATACATTCCTTTTTTCCTTTTTTTTTCCTTTTTTTCGGGTTATCCAACTGGTCGCTTAATAGCGTATAAAACTCTGCGCTGGGCCCTTTTGTGTTGTCAACAAAGTGTCAGGGAGACCTCAAACATCAATTCTACCTGACGAGACAGGCACTGGCGCCCACTAAAACACAGGTAGAGCCCCAAGCATAGCCGTCACGCCTATACCCGCAGGCGGAGGCGTTTCGGCCCTGCGCGGACTCCACGAACTGACTCTAAGATCTCTCTGCCAAAGGCCGGAATGTCATATTTTAAATATAATGATGATGATGACGATGATGATGATAATGATGATGATGACGATGATGATGATAATGATGATGATGAGAAGAAAACTAATAGATCGAATTTGTAAATGTGCTTTGGACTTTTTGTACCACTCGAGTTGCAATATGTGGTATAGTGAAGAAGTGGAGAATTCGTCAGCCCCGCCTGACACTGGTCTTCAACCGCGCGCACGCTTTTAGTTTCCCAACACAAACAACCACAAATGAACCAATAGATAAGACAAATTTCGGAGCAACTCGGATCAACTTATCAGGGCAAATTTAATCTTTCATCCCCTTAGCATTCACAATGCATTCCCACGATACAAAGTAAATTGAGCGCAGCACAAGCTGGACGTTCGCGGTAGTCGACAGAAGCTTCAAAATATAGAGACTCGCCCGCCGAGACCAAAGTGCTGTAAAGCTCTGGGCTTAAACGTCTCTTTAAGACTCGACCCCTTCCCATAGACAGAGCCCGCGGGCAGCCATCAGAGCTCAGGACAGCCACGGGGCCAGTGCAAAAATCCTACTCTATCTAGCAGCACCGCCTAGCCGAAACTTGAACACGCGACACGAATTGACCTAATTTTCCCATCTGCTACCTAAGAAGTGCTATTACCCGTAATCATTACAGAGTGGTCCTTCGGCATCCATCCCGCTTACATCCCCTTACTAACCCTAAGCCTCCGACCAACTGAATCAATCCGACATTTTTCGGAGATATTTGTGACAGTTGTTATAAACAGGGATGAATCCCAGAAAACTTCATCTATTGTCAGAGATCCCCATACTGGCATTATTCTTAAACGGAATAAAAGCACTTTCTGAACAACGCAACAATCACATTTGGTAAATTTTTACCCCGAGTCCCACTTGAAATCACAAAAGTATTTTGATATATACCCACATTCAGAAGTAAACGTGACCGCTGTTCATTTACTGATTAGTTAAAAAGCCCTACACCACGACAAGGTTCAGTTTTATCGTAGGGGCTTCCTTACCAAATATACATTCACTGTATTTATTTCTTAAGTGTAGTTAATACCCTCAACCATTCCCTCATTTTTGTGCTTTCCTCCGTTACTCGTTCATAGGTCAACGATAACTGTCGCAGGCTTACTGCTCTATGCTTCCGCAAATGTCTGAATTTTACTCATTCAAATGGTTGTTTTGATCTTGGCTGTTTCATGTTTTAAAATTTGAAAACTGCCCGCTTCCCCGCCAAACAACCATTATATTCATTTGCTATCTCTATCACTTCTAAAGTGCAACTGATATCTTCAACCATTCCCTTCTTGATTAGCATCTCTATTGCCGCATTTGTCAAGTGCACTAGTCTTTTATGCTAAGTGTTAAGACTCACTTGATATCCATCCAATGCTGAGCCGCTTTCTTGTTTGTCCAATCCGCCGACAAACTTCGCCGAAGTAAAAGCTTCGTTCCCGAAAATGACGTTTTTCTTTCGTAAAAGTAACCCTTCTATTATTTTCAGTCGATTTTATTATCGAAAGTGATACACACTTCGTAGCCCGAAGGTTTCCACCAACTTCTGCAGTTGTTTCCGTGATTGGTTTACGTAACTCCTCTTTTTCCGACAGTGACTCGTCATGTGCTCTGTGGTCACTTGCTCCTGAACCTGCTATGAGTTTGATTATTTTGCTTCCCCTATTGATGTTCCTGTCATTTTTTTTTTCTTTCTTTTGCATTGTACTTTTTCAGCAGTGAACATTTACTTTTATAGTATTCAGTAGCAATGAACCGAAACATCTACCGTTCAACATCGTAGACTTTAGTGCTACGTTGCGGATTTCCTCTTCTTCAGTATCATCTTCTGCGTCCTGGAAGACCTGCTTCAATTCGACGATCTTCAGAGCTCAGAGCTCTTCATGAGGTTGAATCATTAGCGACTCCTTGATAAATTTGTACTTGGTCGGTATAGCAATTAACAGCGCATGGACTTTCTCTGCATGCAAGATATTAGCACCCACACGATCTAGCTTCTTTAGCACTAAATCTTACGCGTCAAAGATCTTTTCCAGTGTTTGTAGATTCTTATACTTTATGCCGAAGAGACGGTCTCGCATATTAACAATTACGGCTGTACCGGATTTCAGGTAGCTTCTTACAAGAACGTTCATGACTTCCTTTGCCAGGTTACCAGACTGATAACCTTGTTCAACACTTCGTTGTTGATCAGCATGACGATTTCGTCCACGGCTTCAATGTCTTCGTGTAATCGCGTTTGCAGCTTATCGTTTCTTGCTGCCTCTTGCTCAGGAGTAGCTCGTTCTACTGCCTTGTGGCACGTCAGCCTCTACACGCCACTTCCAGGCTGCAAATACGGCTCGGTTGCCGTTGAAGATGTATTCCCAATCGAAGTCACGAATTGCAGTCAACGGCATGGCTAATGGAATTCTACTCCTGTCAATGCTTTGGCGAATGCAGGTTGGTTCGCCGAGTGTGTGCAGGCCTTCCCCTCTTCTTTGGACCATTCAGCTTGCCCGCGTTTCCTCTCCTTAGGATGTGTCCATAATAGTTTAGTCTTGCCACATGAATCTTGTTGCTCGTTGTGCACCAGTTTAACCAGAGTTGCTTTAACCAGTTTTGCGCTATATGTGGACTATCATTTCCGGCTAGCTGAGACATGCTTCCAATATCCTGTGCACCGTCGACTGTAGTCTGTGCAATCTCATTATTATGAGTTGTCTCGTGTGTCTCGTCTCCGGCTTCATCTGTTTGCGAATCGATATTCTCTGTCGGGCTATCATCTTTACTCAACTCCTTAGTATGAAGATCATGTCATTCTCCATACGCCCCTCGTAGAGTACCGATCCCCTTTTAGAATCGTGGCCACTTCCATCGAATAAGTAATAACCGGTGTGATGATGCAGCGATACAGTCTCCTAACTGTGGGCCAGTAAAACGGATGCTCTTTCCACTCTTGTTTTCTTCGTGTTGATCTTCAATCCAATGGATTGTAGTAAGGATTCCGGGACGTTCAACAGCCTTTCTACATCATCTTCATGCTCGCGTATAAATAGGAGGTCGTCTGCATATCCAAGAATGCACGGGAGCCGAGTAGAGTCGACATGATCGAGTCTTAGGTCTGGAAGGAATTGTTGCAAAGTCTGTAAAATGTGATGAAGCATTAGTATAAACTCTTGGGAACTGAGCGAACAGCCTGGTTTAACCCCCCTCTGGTTTTTTTACCCGGATCGTTCGTTGACCGAACCACTGAACTGGTGTAGTTTGACTTTTAGGCAACGCACGATGATTCGGTCGATCAGAGCTTGGGATTCTCCTAGCTCAGCAAACACTAAACCAGCCTTTGTTGTGTCATCTCTGTCAAACGCCGTATTTGGGCTTTCAATTCCGGGTTTTTACTTTTCGGTTTGACTCGCTTTAGGTTTTATTTTTTTTTAGTTTGGAACGATAGCAGTTGTACAAATTACTGGATTTCTGAAAGGGGGAATAAGATGGTCATTAACAAGGATTCAAAAACGTAAAAAAGGCTTTGTGTCGATTTATGGAGTTTACCGAGACGAAGACAGATTTACAAGTGGTTGGAGGGCAACATGAGGAAATCTGACATAGGGAGCAGACATATTCAAATGATAAAAAGTGGTTTTGTTTCTTGCATTATGATAATTTTTTTACAATAACAGATATACCAGTGACTGAGAGACAAAGGGGTTCCGAGTAAGATCAGGCATTTAGCTGGTTTCTGTTAATTTCTAAACTTTCAAATTGTCACTTCACTAATTTTATTACCATGTTACAAACTACTTCCAAGTTGAATTTTTTTTAATTATGTCCAAAAATGTTGGCTCACATTGAAACGAACTCACAATAAGGCGGTATCTGGTAAGCATGATTTCGTTCGCTGTGATTTATATTCATTGGAGATCTACTTTTCCCGACCGCACCTCCTCGTCGTCTCTCCGAAGACGTCCTTAGTCTCTGGTCTGCTCAGGCAGAGTCTAAAATTATAGCAAGCAAAACGACAACAATCCTAATCGAAACGAGCAGTTAGTAATTCGAAGAGGGCTTTAGAAAATACAGTCTTTTGTCTGGCCGCGGGCCGAAATTAGATGTGATTCTAAATCAAAATTCATCTTCGTCTCCAGTGCGCCGCCGTCCGCGTGGGGAATGAGCAATGACGGACTCGAACTGAAATTGGAAACAAATGGTCTTGATTTGAATATAAATCAGCAGCCCAGCGGAAAGCGCCAGGGAGCACGCCACACAGCGCAGCTTACCATTCAATCCGACAGCCTGTCGGGAGTGGTACACTTTCCTAACTGATCCGTGGACATAAATTTAGCATAATTGGAACCGTGTTTTCGTCTAGTTGGGAATTAATTTTGGTTCGAGAAATAATTCAAACCAGGTCATCAAAAGGTAGAAAGAACCGCGCGGCTCCATCATCGACGATGAAGTCGCACGGTACTCAGCGCGGCCGGCGTTGAAAATGTTCCACATCAACTTTTCTGCAAACAAATTTTCCGGCGCGCTTCACTACCAGCCGGAACGGGGAAACAAATCAGAGCATATCAAATCCAGCATACAAACAAAGCGGTATGCCGCAGTGCCATACCCGGCCGACGTCTCGCATTCCCTGCGCACCGAAACAAGTGCAGACAAACAAAATCGCATATTTTTCCCCATTAAACGAACATCAAGTTTCAATTACATTGTGCTGAAACAGCGCAATTTTCAGTGTCTATCTCTCCCAAACCATGATCTGCCTGCCACCCGTTTGCTCCGTCTCCACCCCATCACGGCGGCCGACGGTGGGTGGGCCAGCGCCAGCAACGAAGTGTTACATAGAGCACCCATCGGGAGGATCTGTTTTCGAGCCAAAAGCTTGGTGAGAATACAGGAAGCAACTCACCGAAAAAAAAGAAACAGTAAACAGTGCATTACGCTACGCGTACACTGGTTCTGTGCACGGAAGCTAGGCCCTTCGAACGCCAACAGCCAGCCGATGACGAGCGGGAGGGACTAGTAGTAGACAGCGGAAACCGGAAACGAACTTACAGTTTTCTTCAGTCTTGCACTATTTGTTTTACGATCGGTGATTTTTTGATTGCATTCTGCTGCAAGCCAGTCAACCAGCCCGACGAAGAGGAAACGAATGGAGGTGCCAAAAACGTCGGAAGTCGGTCCAGATCGGCTAGTGCCAAGGGCTAGAGCTAAGGCTAGGGTCCGCAAACTGGACCGCACTCCCCTGACGGGAATGGCACGCTAAAGCGCTTCCAGAAATCGTAAAATTTGATTTCTTTATTTCGCGCGCTCGGTGCAAGATTGCCGAGATCAGCCCCGGTCCGCTCTCTCTCTCTGCCTCCGCTCCGGAAGGCACCGATTGCATTGCATTGTTCCGGGTGTCCAACCAACCGAATGTCTGGATGGGGTGGGGAGAGCTTAGGAGTAAGGATTGCAATTTTGTCACGCTAAGACTCTTTTTCTTTTACTGCCAGCCAACCAGCAAAGTCTTCATTTTATCCGCTGCCACGCTTCGAGGACGATGCAAGAGGCGAATAAATATTTAATTGTTTTTAAATTGAACCATTTCGGTGTCGTTTCACGGGGAGGTTCCCGTTTTAGCTGACGGTTTCTGGTTTTATAGGTTGCTGACTGCGACAGTCGGTTGCTCTTTCAGGAGAGTCAGACTGATTATAAAGAGAATAATTATTTTGTATTATTAAAATATGTTTGTAACTTAATAAGAATAAGTGAGGGTAAAATATATTAATGAATTGTCCAAACTTAGTAAGTCACATTAAAATGAAAACGGACCTCGGCTTGGAGGTTAGGGCCAGTTTAAACTTTTTGTCTGTATTTTTAAGATGCTAGCTTTAATACTCAAAATACCTAATATTCATTGCTAACCTGAAAAACCCGAAGGTCATCTTATACTAGAGGCGCGGGAGTCGAAAACAATAAATTTTAGCTCACTTAATCCACGATTTACTTTTTTCACTACACTGAAAATGCTTCCATCGCTTCCATGCCGTGCCATTTGGTGGCCGCACAGATTGAGACCTTTCCTTTCACATGTCCTTTATGCACTTACATACCATATATTATACAATAAATTACACATTTGGAGCTCATGAAATACTACTTCAGTAACACTAAAACTAGAATCAGAAATTTTCACCGAACGGAAATTCTCGAAGATAACGCGAAAACCAATGTGATATATACAGGTGTGGCAAAGTTGGTTAAGTGGTGTTAGTGCAATGAAGGTATTTCATCATGGTGTGGGTGGAATCGTAAACGGACCAATCACGATCAAGCGTGACGTCGAACTCCAAAAACAAACCCCATTGTCCGACGCGGTTTGTTTTTGTAGTTTGACGTTGTTTCCTGATTTTTTGCTACAAATACTATCAAATGTCTTCTTCTTCCACACCTTTTTAAACCTCATTGACGTATATGCGGTTTGTTTGCATCTCCAAATTTGTTTTCGCTGCGAAAAATTTTCCACGATGCAAACAAACCACTAAAGTCGCACGTTAGCAATCCTTATGGCGAATTTAACGGGTGACATCTAAAATTTTGGAATTTATTTCTCAAGATGTCAAAATAAGACAAAAGATGTAAAAGATACATTGTCACACACACACTATATATACACACATATAGATTTTTGCAATGTGCCCTGTAAATGATCTTTATGTGCCAAACAGTTATCATTTATGTGCACGCGAAAAATTTGTATTTGTTCTGGCTTTTGTAGGCTTTTTTGCCCTTAAGCAATAATTGAATTACAGTTATAAATTAAACATTGACTTAAGTTAATGTACTTTTTTTTTTTTCCTTTTTTTCGGGTTATCCAACTGGTCGCTTAATAGCGTATAAAACTCTGCGCTGGGCCCTTTTGTGTTGTCAACAAAGTGTCAGGGAGACCTCAAACATCAGTTCTACCTGACGAGACAGGCACTGGCGCCCACTAAAACACAGGTAGAGCCCCAAGCATAGCCGTCACGCCTATACCCACAGGCGGAGGCGTTTCGGCCCTGCGCGGACTCCACGAACTGACTCTAAGATCTCTCTGCCAAAGGCCGGAATGTCATATTTTAAATATAATGATGATGATGACGATGATGATGATAATGATGATGATGAGAAGAAAAATAATAGATCGAATTTGTAAATGTGCTTTGGACTTTTTGTACCACTCGAGTTGCAATATGTGATATAGTGAAGAAGTGGAGAATTCGTCAGCCCCGCCTTACACCGGTCTTCAACCGCGCGCCCGCTTTCAGTTTTCCAACACAAACAACCACAAATGAACCAATAGGTAAAACAAATTTCGGAGCATTAGTGGTTATCAACTTATAAGGGCAAATTTAATCTTTCATCCCCTTAGTATTCACAGTGCATTCCCACGATACAAAGTAAATTGAGCGCAGCACAAGCTGGACGTTCGCGGTAGTCGACAGAAGCTTCAAAATATAGAGACTCGCCCGCCTTCCAACCCTCGAGACCAAAGTGCTGTAAAGCTCTGGGCTTAAACGTCTCTTTAAGACTCGACCCCTTCCCATCGACAGAGCCCGCGGACGGCCATCAGAGCTCAGGACAGCCACGGGGCCAGTGCAAAAATCCTACTCTATCTAGCAGCACCGCCTAGCCGAAACTCGAACACGCGACACGAATTGACCTAATTTTCCCATCTGCTACCTAAGAAGTGCTATTACCCGTAATCATTACAGAGTGGTCCTTCGGCATCCATCAGCCGGATCTGGTATCCCGCTTACATCCCCTTACTAACCCTAAGCCCCCGACCAACTCAATCAATCCGACATTTTTCGGAGATATTTGTGACAGTTGTGATAAATAAGGATGAATCCCAGAAAACTTCATCTATTGTCAGAGATCCCCATACTGGCCTTATTCTTAAGCGGAATAAAAGCACTTTCTGAACAACGCAACAATCACATTTGGTAAATTTTTACCCCGAGTCCCACTTGAAATCACAAAAGTATTTTGATATATACCCACATTCAGAAGTAAACGTGACCGCTGTTCATTTACTGATTAGTTAAAAAGCCCTACACCACGACAAGGTTCAGTTTTATCGTAGGGACTTAAGTTAATGTACTTATACATAAAATCTAAACACTATATAATTGGCCTCTGTAGTACAGACTAAGTTGTCGTCTTAACATATTCGGTGTCATATCCAAAGTTAAAATATTCTGAAGTTCTATTTTTTTATCGGCTGTCAGTCTTAATAAATCAGAACAGATTTTGTACTTTCTCCGACGTTTCCACTATATTTTGTAGTCTTTATCAAGGATTTAACAATTATCAAGGATATTTCACAGTCGACAAAACATACCCAATTCTGAAGTTCGTTAAACTCGTGCCTGCATGTCGCTTCATGCTGTGTATAGTTTCTGCTTCGTAGAGGAGGCTCGAATGCTCTGCGCCTACGAAGTACAACGGGACTCCTATTTAAACTCAATTGGTCGCTTAACACTTGGCTTCTTACCAGACAATACATTCACAAAGAAGTCAACATCCGTTATTTTATGTCTGGCGGTCACGGTATCCAGGTCGACAAACATACAAAGTTGCTCATAAGGAGGAAGGTGGCCATTGTTCCGTACTAAGTTCTTTAGGGCAAATTTCACGAATTTTTTCAGAATGCCTTCCAAACGATTTACTTGATAAGAATTCTGCGGCCTCCAGACGGTACTCGCAAAAACCAGTTTGGATCGGACTAAGCCAAAAATATAGCTAGCAAAGCATGCGGATCGTAAATCCGCGACTATATCGGCGTACTAGTGCAATCATCTGCAAACATTCTTTAACCAAATTATTTACATGGCAGTTGAACGAGAGCTTTTCATCGAATATAACTCCTAAGTCTCGTATCACTGTCACTCGCGGGATATCTGTTTCTTCGTAGCTATAATCAAATGCAATTGACGCTGACCGTCTTGTAAATGTCAAAACAGAACATTTTCTGGGATTTACTGACAACCCACAGGCAGCACAAAATCTGCCAAAGTTAACTAGATCTTGTTGCAGGATAAAATATTATTTGGTAATCTTTACTGGTAAGAATAGTTTGACATCATCGGCGTATACTAGAATATTTGCTTCTACGATGAAAGTGGAAAGATTGTTCATCACTAGTACGAAGAGTAACGGACCTAGGTGGCTTCCTTGTGGTACACCTGAGTTCACGATGAATGGCTGTGAAACTTCACCGTGAATTTTCACATACTGCGTTCTGCATGTTAAATATGAGTTTAACAAGTTTAGCAGTGAGCCTCTAATGCCGATATCATAAGCTGCATCCAGTACACTACCAATTCCTACTGCATAAAAAGCTTTACTCATGTCAGTGTAAATGCAGTCTACTTGATATCCTCTTGATATGTAATCTGTCACGGTTGTATGGAATTCACACAGGTTCGTTACGACTGATTTGCACATACTATTCATATGCGTATCCTGCTTTTTACGAACCATAATGGCAGACGTGTTCGTAATATTTGGATAACATTTTTGACATATTACGATTTTTAAAAGAAATCTCTATGTCTCAAGCCGTCCTTCGTCGAAGGTCGGTCTACAACGGATCAAATATTTACACTGCGGCAAATCCTCCAAAAGGGCCGTGAATACAGAGTTCCCACGCATCATTTGTTCGTAGACTTCTAAGCCGCATAGGATACCATCGACCGGAATGAGCTATGGAAAATAATGGACGAGAACTTCCCCAGGAAGCTCATCAAACTGATTAAATCTACTATGGATGGTACACAGTGCTGTGTTCGGATTTCGGGTGGATTGTCAAGTTCATTCGAATCACACAGAGGGCTTCGTCAAGGTGATGGTCTTTCATGCCTGCTGTTCAACGTAGCGCTACAATGTGTTATGAACCGAGCAGATATCGACACGCGGGGCACGATATTCAACAAATCTAGTCAATTCGCCTGCTTTGCCAATGACATGGATATTATCGGCAGAACATCTGTGGTGGTGGCTGAACAGTACACCAAACTAAAGCGCGAAGCAGAAAAGATTGGGTATAAGGTAAATACGTCTAAAACAAAGTACATGCTGGCTAGCGGAACCAAGGCCAAACGACACCGGTTTGTTCAGTAGTATATTGATCGACGGCCAGGAGTTTGAGGTAGTCGATGAATTTGTCTACCTTAACTCACTGGTAACGGCGGACAATGATACCAGCCGTGAGATTCGGAGGGAGTCCCCGTACAAAGTGAACCCTGTACAAGACGCTTATTAGAGTAGTTCTCTAAGGGCATGAAACATGGACAATGCTCGAGGAGGACCTGCCAGTGCTCGGAGTTGTCGAACGACGAGTGCTAAGAACGATCATCGGCGACGTACAGGAGAACGGAGTATGGAGGCTGAGGATGAACCATGAACTCGCACAGCTCTATGGCGAATCCAGTATCCAGAAGGTGGCTAAAGCTGGACGGATACGATGGGCAGGGTATGTTGCAAGAATGCCGGACAACTATCCTGCAAAGATGGTGTTCGCCTCAAATCCGGTAAGAACAAGACGACCAGGAGCGCAGCGAGCAAGATGGTTAGACCAGGTGGAGCGAGATCTGGCGGAGAGTACCCGTTGTCCGAGGAATTGGAGAGCGGTAGCCCTCAACCGAGTTACATGGAGAAAATTTGTTCAACAGGCTTTGTCTTAGGATGGCAAGCCACCTAAGTAAGTAAGTAAGTTCGCTATTAGTTACAGTATTTAGGAAATGTCCACCATTATGGCTCGTGAAAAGCTGAACAATTTTTATGTGTATAATTGCACATACTATTCATATGCGTATAATTTTATGTGGATTTCTTGGAGGGTTGTGTTCATATGCGGCACATGAAAATCATATGGAATTTCATATACTTACTTATTCAATCAGCTCCAGGTCGTGGTTTCCTCTGCTGTACAAAGTCGTCTTCATTCCACTCGGTCCATGGCCGCAATTTGCCACCCACGTAGTCTGCGTAGGGTCCACAGGTCGCCTTCCACTTGATCGATTCATCTTGCTCCCTGCGCTCCCCGCCGTCTCATTCCAGTCGGATCGTTTTGAGAACTTTTTTAACCGGGCTGTCCTCACGACGTGCCGAGCCTATCGCAGGCGACCGATTTTTGCGGTGTGAGCCATGAGTGGTTCTCTTAGCAACTAATGCAATTCATGGTTCGTTCGCCTCCCCCACGTTCCGTCTTCCATCTGCACTCCGCCGTAGATGGTGCGCAACACCTTCCGTTCGAAAACACTTAGGGCGCGTTGGTCCTCTACGAGCATAGTCCATGTCTCATGGCCGTAAAGGACAGCTGATCTAATCAGCGTCTTGTAGATTGTTAACTTCGTGCGGTGGCGAATTTTGTTCGATCGCAGCGTCCTACGGAGTCCAAAATAGGCACGATTTCCTGCCATAATGCGTCTTTGTATTTCTCTGCTGGTGTCGTTGTCTGCGGTAACCAGTGAGCCCAGATACACGAACTCTTCTACCACCTCGATTTCATCACCGTCTAAATGAATCCGGGGAGGGAGGTCAGCATTCACTTCTCTAGAACCTCTTCCTTATATGTATTTTGTATTCGATACATTAATGATAAGTCCAATCCGTTTGGCTTCAGCTTTCAGTCCGATGTACGTTTCCGCCATCCTCTCAAAGGTACGTGTAACGATGTCAACGTCGTCAGCGAAACCAAGAAACTGGACGGACTTCGGGAATATCGTGCCACTCGTGTCTATACCCGCTCTTCTTATCACACCCTCCAAAGCGATGTTACACAGCAAACATGAAACCCATCACCTTGCCGTAACCCTCTTCGAGATCCAAAGGGACTCGAGACTGCCCCTGATACTCGAACAACACACATTACTCGATCCATCGTCGCCTTGACCAAACGCGTTAGTTTATCCGCAAATCCGTAGAAGTGCATAATCTGCCAAAGCTGATCTCGATCGATCGTGCCATACGCCGATTTGAAGTCGATGAATAAATGATGCGTGGGCACGTTGTATTCGCGACATTTCTGCAACACTTGTCGAAGCGCGAAAATCTGATCCGTGGTGGCACGGGCACCCATGAGTCCCGCTTGATATTGCCCCACTCTTTTGCAAATGGTGATAATCGACGACATAAAAGTTGGGAGAGTACCTTGTAGGTGACGTTCAACAGCGTGATCGCGCGGTAATTACAACAATCGAACTTGTCGCCCTTTTTGTAGATCGGACACACGATGCCTTCCGTCCACTCCTCTGGTAGTAGCTCCTACTCCCAAATCTTGACATTCCCAGTGCAGCGCTCTAGCCAGTGCGTCACCGCCATATTTCAGCAGTTCGCCGGGTAGCTGATCAGCCCCAGCCGGTTTATTGTTCTTCAGCCGACCGATCTCTTCTACTACCTCCTGGAGGTCGGGGGCTGGTATTCTGTAGTCTTCTGCACGCGCTCCAAGATCCATAGCCATATCGTCACCTTCATGTTCAGCTATATCGTTGTTAAGGTGCTCGTCATAATACTGCTTCCACCTCTCGATCATCTTACGTTCGTTCGTGAGATTACCGTCTGAGTCCCGACACATATCGGCCTGCGGCACATAACTTTTGCGCGAACGGTTTAGCTTTCGGTAGAACTTCCGTTTATCGTTAGCACGGTACAGTTCTTCCATCGCCTCGCGATCTCGATCTTCCTATTGGTGCTTTTTCCTCCGGAAGACCGAGTTTTGCCTGTTCTGTGTTTGTTTATATCACTCCACATTCACCCTCGTACGGTGCTGCAGCATTGTTTTTTCGGTTCGGATTCATTGTACCTAGTGCCGCTAGAGCAGTACTCTACTTCGTCAGTGGTACTACCGATGGCGATCTTAATGCCTTTCCAGCCATCTTCAAGAGTTGCTGCGCCAAGTTGCTCTTCCGTTGGTAGCGCTGCTTCGCGTATTCCTAGGTCTCGTAGCTGCGCGGTGTTGGGTCGCGGCGTACGACTTCGAATGAAATTTCATATGGAAATTTACTACTAGTTATGTGCAGAATATTTCGAGTGCCAGGTTTTTTTTTCTTGTTGGGGACCTTGGACCACTGCGACCAGTTCTTTGATCTATTGTGGTGTAAGGTTAGTCAAGAGAGGTTTTCTGATGTTCAAATTTGTTTATCACCCTCGCTGGGTTAAGGGTTACCCTTAACGATCACCAAAATTTTCAAAGCAAAAACTGTTGAATATGTATAAACAACGTCGATGGTTACTAACCAATCGCTCCGCGCACTTCTGTTCTACAAACTGTGAAAACTAGATCACCTGTTTTAACTCACCTTGCATTGTCCATTATTGAAAAAAAAATTAGTATATATTTGAAAACGTTCCGTAATCGGCTGTTCCTTCCCGTTTGGTATCGGAACAAGAGCATTGTATGGCCGCCATGTCAACTTTGCGAATGCATGTCTTGATTCCAGTGGCGACTCGTGGGGGTTTAGCTTACCTGTTCAACCAGCGAAAAATACAAATTAATACGCAACTTTTTTTATTATCGCATTTCTATATTTTAATCATGAAACAAACATTAGGGGTTTTCACCGTAGCGCTTGCCATGTTGCGTAAACGGTGTATTTCGTGTATATACTGCCGCAATTGCAGTTCCAGTTTCTATGGAGATGGCACTGTTATGCGAGTAGCGGCAGCATAAGTATGCAATACTCCGTATTCGCAACATAGCAAGCGCTACGTGAATATCCCTATTTATTTAAATAGCAACGGAATATGACGGTTTACTTTACCAGCAAACTGGTCTCTGAATTTTAATTACGAACCGAAAACTTTTGGTTCAATTTACCTATTGAACGAAATTCAAGAATTACCACCTTACTGCGATGGGCGCACATCACACGCACCACAAGCAATATGCGTAAGTTGTTCAATGCTAAAAATGAACGAGTTAATGAGAAAATTTTGCGAATAATGCATGCCAAATCGCCAACCGCGCTCTATTTTCAAATCCCCTTCGTACCAACACATTATTCCTGGTGCTAATCTCTAAAGTAACGTTCAAACGTCGTGTTGAACGTTTTGTTCATTAGCTTCCTAACTAAATAAAATATGGAATCAGAGCGCGTGCCATAGGGATATGTGGTAGTAAGTTGTTCAATGCTGAAGATGAACGAGACAATAAAGCGCCCACGCTTTCGAGTAAAAGCTGTGTCACATGCTCTTTTTATCTCCTTCGTACCAACACATTGTTCCTGGTACTAATTCAGTATCAAGAATCAATACCAGAGGAATAATGCGTTGGTATGCTTGTGCATTGAGATCTCGAAAGAAACGTTCAAATGTCGTGTTGAACTGTTTGCTCATCAGCTTCATAACTAAACTAAATTCGTATTGCATTGCACATGCGTCGGTGCAAACAAAATTTGGTCGGGCTGAATTTTGTTTGCCTGTCCTATGAACAGGTTGAACACGCGGACGAGTCGCCACTGCTTGATTCTACCATCAACTATTTTGCAATTTGTGACTCTCCAGTTATTTTGTACACCAACGAACTGAAAATCACGAAGAAATCTACGAATGGGGCGTTTTTTTGGGTTGAGGTTTATGCATGCAAATGAGATCGAATGGGTATTCAGGAACGATTCTATTTTTTGGCGTATTGTCCATCTGCGTGATGTTTTTGTAGAAACGGGATCAAAGTTATCTTTAAACATTCGTTCCGATACACATCTTGATTGGTAGCCAAACCAGAGGACTTGAACCATGACTTACCTCTCTCGGAAATGGCAAATGTACAGCATCACTTTCTGTTCAATTATGTTTAAACTTGTATTTTATGTTCGGAGATGCAGTATTACTATCCATATGGATAGAATATGGATGTCCACAAACACTATGCAATGTATCTCCACGCTCGCACACGTGTTTTCCCACCATCACATGTACAAACAGCTTCAATTTTTGTCGGAAAGGGTGCGCAGTTGCTTGTCATTTGTATGGGCGCGAGGAAGAGATGCCACATATGCATTGCCCACAGTTGTGTCTGTCCGTAAAAATATCCATTTAGTGTTGGTATCTGGTCTCACAACTGAGGTTGCATTGGGTTTAATCGCTTCGTTTCGTCTAAAAATGGACATCGACTCGAGTGTAACAACTATCGAGTCATTACATTGTTCAATTCTGCTTAAAAGGTGAATTACCGTATCCTGCTCTGTAGACTGAGACCATCATGCGGAGTCCTTCGTCGGCGAGTATCAAGCTGGTTTTCGTGATAGTCGCTCTACGACGCATCAGCGCTATTTACCCTGCGTCAGTTACTAGACACGTTCCGGAAGTACAACTTGCAGACTCATCATCTGTTTGTGGACTTTAAGCCGGCGTACCCTTCAGTCAAACGAAATAAGCTGTGGCAAATAATGCTGGAAAATGAGTCTTAATGGGTCAAAATTATGTATCAGATTGTTGGGAAAAATCTCTGCTACTTTCGTGACGTTGGATGGACTGAAGCAAGGAGATGCTTATTCAAGTGTTACCTGTTATTCAAGTGTTACCTGTTTCAAGTTTAATGCCTTCAATGCTTTCAGTTTAAGTGCTGCTTCGTTTCTTGAAGTCTAACAGTCTTCAACGCGGAAGAATGTTCTATTCTTGACGAAACGTCACCTATAAAGGCTGGAACATTTTCCATCACTTTCTCCGGTTTATAATTAGCTTGCAGAAATAACAAAAAATAGCAACGGATGGACGCTTATTAATTAGAACATCAAAGTGGGTGTTTCGAATCTCACCTTTCACTTTTATTCCAATCGAACGGGAAAAAGACTGTGTATTGTATCTTCCCGGTAGGTGTCATAAACAGGAACAATTCTCACCTCAACGAAGCAAGCCCCCCGGGGGCAATTTCCGCACCGATCAAACACGCATCCGACTGTGCTGCGGTGGTGCGTTGTGATGCCGTCATCTCCGGTGAGTCAGTGTTTCCCCCCGTTCTCTCGGAAGGACACGTCACGGCAAGTTGAGTGCGGCACACTCAAACACATACCGCTAGTTTGCAGTTCCGGTCGCCTTTGTTTTCGTTTACCGTAAAGACACCGATCGGCAGCGGTAGCGGTTTTTTTTTTAGAATGCGCGAGCTGGTTCGCAATAAAAACCGGAAGTCGATAGTAAACTTCGCGCTCTGTGCGAGCTGGAGGGATGCGAATTACCACCCCGCACCGACCGGTGCGTATGGCGGGGAGCGGGCGGGCTTTATTGCTCCGTACCGCTGCCAGTGAACCAACCTGGCACACCCAGCCCACACACTACTGTCCGGAAGTGAGTGGAAATGAAGCGCTTTAGTGTCGTTTAATAGCGTATAATTACGTACAGTAGGCAACGGAACAGGCAAAACGGAAGACTGTACACATTGTCTTCACAACACTGTGGAAGATCGACGATGGAATCATCTCTTTTATTAGGTGGTGGAAGCAGTTTAGAGTTAACCGCTGAACCCGGCTGAACATGGGAAACTTTTGCTAATATATTTGCGAAACAATATAAAGCCTTTATAGAGCTTGCCCTTCGGGGAAGTTATAAATCATTTACTGTGCAATGTGATTAAGTGGAAATTACTTGAACGTGTCATAGCTTCTTGAAAGCAAAATTTCCTGTATATTTCGCAGCAATGGAATTTTAGAAGAATTTAAATAATTTTATGTTAAAAACTACTGAACAGGAACGACCCAACGGAATACCTGCTAAGCGGATTGCAAACAACAATGCACCGTTCGGCTGCAGTTTTCCGCGGCAGCCAGCCGGGGTTCGTTCGATTATGATGCGCACTGCGGTGGTGCCACAACAGGTATGCAGCAGCCGCACAGCACCAGCAGTAAGCAGCTACCTAAGCTGCCTGTCTGGATTTCCGTTCCGCAGAAGTCCGGCCACCGAGGCCGATCATTATGCTGATGATGACGATGGTGATGGCGCGCGTTTGCAAGGCAAATTGAGGCGCTTTGATAGTTGAACGACACGTCGTGTCGTCGTCGTCATCATCGTCCTCGCATCGATAGCAATAATGTCAGATGATGCACCGACCGGGCAGTGCGCTTAACATACATACGTGTGTGGAAGGGGGTAATAAAGGCTTCAAGCGCCCCTTTTGGGGATAAATTTGACCGTACTGCGGTTGAGCCGACGAACGAGCAGGACAGCAAGCAGGTTCCGACAAGGGCAATTTGCACACAGTCAGTGTGCGCATCGATCTAACAATCGCATCGCAGCGGATCTAATGTTCGCCGCGGGACCAAACAGATTAAATGCATTTTTTTATTTTTTATTCTCTCATGTTTGCACCTGAAGGCTGCTGGGAAAAAAATCATCGGTTGAATAGTTTCTTGTTTCCTCGGCAGAACGTGCGGCAACGAAAAAAAATCAACTCTTATCCGACCAGGCAATATCACAATGAATCAATCTCTTGAGATTAATAAATCAACCGCGATACGATTGGCTGTTGCTGTATGCGAGATCCGACGATGTGTGTATGTTTTTTTTGTTTCGATGAAAGCGCATATGCTCGTATGCATGAGATTCGTTGGTTTTTCTGCACCGGTTGGGGTGGTAAATGCTCCCCCCGGAGGGCGAATGGCAACCACGTACCAGGAGATAGACCTCCGTTGTATATATGTTTCAGGTTGCGTTATTTTTGCATAAAGCCTACCCGCTCGATGGTTGCTTCCATGGGAACGCTCTTCGGAATGTACTCTTCTGCCGCCGGCAGTCAGTTACTGTGGACGGTGATTTTTCTTGCTTGTTGGCAGTGAGTAGAAAACCCACTGAAAAGCTTTCGAGCGTTATGTCTAAATGCAAGTAAGCAAACAATCTGATAGTTGAGGTAGTAGTTTTTCCTCCGCCGCAAATAGTGCAAAACTAATTGGAAACTTTTTCCCACTGATATTGAATGGAAGCTGTTTCCTTCGGTCTTCGGTGGTTGGTGTAAAACTTCGATCAAATCCAAATTCGTCAGAAAATCGCTCAAATTAAATAGTTTGAGCTTGTTAGCTGCACAAGCAAAACATCATCGTGTTCCCGGCAGCATCTGGCATGAATTATACCGACCGGCTGTGAATTACACCTGAGTGAAGACATCGTAATTGCAGCTGCAGAAAACGGTACAAATTAGAAACGTATTCGGAAAACCAAACCGAATTCTGTAACGTTGCACTCTCTGCTCTGCACACCGAAGACAAACTGCCGCAAAAGTTAATATTTTCATTAGATTTGCAATGCAAATCGTGCGCTCCGCAGTGCCTGGCCCAGATTCTCGGTCTCACCCGACACACCCGTCGACCAAAATTGTGAATTGTGACAAAAATGTATAAATTTGTGGTGTATCTGCACTGCCATCAACCGGTTTTCCACCTTCTCCTGTTGGGCTGGGCGAGCTGGAAAATCAGAACCCATTGAGTTTTGTGAAGAGACATAAACAAATCAAATTCGGGACAGGAGCCATTCGGTAACGTCTTATCGCACACTGCACTGGCTGGCAACCACGGTGACATCCGCTGGATAATGGCGTAAATGCAAAGGAGTAAAAAGAATGAGAAAATGACGATAATATATAACAAGCACACAATGCGCCAGAAAAATCCACCACCCATTCCTATTTCTTGGAGTAGTTCAGTAAACGTGTGGTTCGTGTCAGTCAATATTTCAAGCGAGTGCCGCATTCTTTTGCGGGAGTGCTTTGCACGCTCACCTAGAACGTTCTTCATACAAAACTCTTTCACAGTCCACAGATAGATGTAATAATATAAGAAACAATTTACTATAAGATCATTCTGATCGATCCAATAAAATAAATAATAAAATTTCAGTGATTCCCATCATAGTTGTGCAGCATATGCGCTTTGAATATTATCGTTCTAAGTAAGGGTGGGTCAAAGTCGCTTAGAGCACTTAGTTCACAGTACTTATTCCAATTCTGGGGTTCATTTGCGTATTATTTTTTGAGATTAAAAATATCATGCTTAAAAACTAGTTTTTTAAAAATGATTCTTTAGTCTAAATATGCAAATAATTGTGGGAGGTACACGATTTATCGTATTAAAAACATGGATAAAGTTTAATATATATAACAGGTTTGAATTTTGTCATTTACCTATTTCACGAAGAACTTCTCCCTTTAAAACGGTTTCCTATAAATTTACGGTATGCAACCCCAACCACACATATATCACTCTTTTCACCCTTTAAAACAAATTGCTTTTTATCTATGCCCCACACCACTTACCCCACTAAACCCTTAGCAGCTGACTTCACCAATACACTTACACTCGCGGTTGCGCAAAATTTTCTTCTGCGCTTGGGCTTGCCTTTAATTTTAACACAGCCGATTACTCAAAAATTAAACACAATCGCATCACTTTCCAGCACTTTTCTCCCCCCACAACTTAAGAACACTTAAATGCACCCGTTCCTTGCATTTTTTCCGCCGATTCTACCGCTCCACACGGCCAGCTTAAACCATGATGCCGTCGATGGCGTCCGCCATTCTTCAATAATTTCGGTAATTTCATGTACCGATAATTTTCCGCCGGATTGCGCAGCTTCAACAGCTTTTCAACACCGGACCGGGCCGGTACGAGCCGCTGCTGTATACCGGAATGGGAATCCGCACGATATCCACTAAACACCAAAAATAAAACACGCCCGCACAAAAACCGTACTGAACTCTCTAACTTCTATCGCAACACTAAAAACAGTTTGAAAACTAACGGTAAATTTCTAACTGTAAATCGGCGTGGCCTGGCGGCAGCCATTTTTCAATTTTTCAAGCAATGGGTTTTGAGTATGAGAATGAAAAATGAGAGAGTGTGAAACAAATTAAAAGTAAAGACACCCAAAATACAGAGATATGCGGAAACAGAAACTGATCAATATGTGAATTTCGCTGAGTGAATGCCAAAAGCAGCACAATTGTAATGTTTTGAGCAAGGGGTTTCCAACAGCAAAATGCCCTTAAAGTGTACAAACTCAAATTTTGGGTAAAATCAGAGGGGTTGTGTACAAGACACGACCGCATATATAGGTGACGCAGGACTACGTAAGTGTCTTTGTAGTGATAGTAGCATGTATTCATGCTTGTAATCATTCGATTCGTCATGTATACATGCTATATGTAACATATATACATGCTACATGCGTTGTATGTAACATTTATCAAAGTAGTAACATTGCATACGTTCAATTCTCAAAAGATTGTACATTTGAAAACAATTTAACAAAATCAAGAACACAAACTATTGCTTTCCTGCTACCTTACTGAAATTAAAGATTGTTTTTGTTACCCATGGTTCCCCACGTTGAAGGGATTTTACCAATTCAATCCTATTTTATCAACAGCACATCTTTTCACTACACTTCTAATGGAACGGCAAGCATGCGCATTCATACAGAGTCGTATTATAACCGAACACTACAGCTGTAGTACATTTTTCCAACACAGATATCAAATTCGTCGAGGTTTAATCGTCTCGCAGTAAAGAATTTGCGATCTCTTGGGACAGTGAACTTGTGTCATTTTTTCTGGCACACTTCCCTAACACAGACGTCAAATTGGACTAGGTTTAATCGCGTTCGTAAGAAATTTGTTGGTACGAGGCGGCTTTATCACTCTTTCTGGCATATTTCCCAAGCAAGGACATCAAAATGGTCTAGGTTTAACCGCGGTGTGAAGAAATCTTGTTGAAATGAGGAAACTTTGTCACTTGTTTTGGCTTACTTCCCAAGCACAGATATCAAAATGGTATAGGTTCAGATCATCGTAAAGAATCTTCCGACCAATCGCAAAACGAGAATTCTGGTAAAACATAGGTTCATTATTTTCAATTTTTCAATAGTTCAACATCAAGAATCCATACTTTTCTTCATTTGGGTCAATTCTTAGAAGATTTTCCGATCGATTGGTGTAAGAATATTGAAAATCGATCGGAAAACCGCTGAGCTATGAGCGCTCAAAACCTTTCATTTTTCGTGACGCTCGCATTTTTCGATTTTTTGGAATGACACCCTATCTCAAAACTTGCCGTAAGACGTAGTCCTACGTCAAAAAATTCAACCAATGTTGACTGCTTGCTACCGATAATTGAATTATTCTCTGTGACAAATAACACACCTTTAAGTTCCTACTAGGGTAAAGAACTAGTTTTAAGCAGTCTAAGCGGGTCACTGATTGGTTTACCTTATTACAAGCGATGGGTTGACTAAGTGGGGGATATCAGCATACCAATCTTCTTGCTATCTTTAGTTCTTCAAGCTGTTACCATTGGAAAACACTATTGTTGAGCTAAACTTTTGATTTTTCGCTTTAAAAGTTGGAGCGGTGGAACTAATTTTGAACAGGCCGAACCCATTTTCACCCGCAAGGTGCTTTTTTAAGCAATCCTGAAATCTGAATTTTTTGAAGTAGGACTACTTCTTTGATTTCTATATTGGGGTGCACTTTAGAAAAAACGAGAAGGGAACATGTAACGAAAAGTGGTTATGGTTTGCACGCTTATAACTCAGTCATCCGTCAACAGATTCTAGAGATATTGGTATCAATCGATTGGAAATTTTTCAAAAAATCCATAACAATACAATAGATTCCATGTTTCCCAAACAGACGTTTAATAATTGAGAAAATATTAGACTATATTCATTATTTCATTATTTTCATGTTTTTGCCTTCCCACGCCAATGCTTCCCTAGCACAGATGACAGAAATATATACGAGATGAGCTATGGGTTTTGATTGTATTTAATTTACGCTCTATAGAATCCGCTCGAAAATTGTTGAGCTTCAGTGGGTGCTGCTTGCTCGGAATAAGGCATCGAAGACATTCAAATTCACCAAGCAAGACGCCAACAAACCGAAGAAGCCACCGACTCGTCCGCCAGCGAACGATATGGTTTTTGCTGCTATCAATACCCAGTAAAATAAATGGATCCTCGCTGCAAGCCGTTAGAAGTAAATCGCCGCTAGCCACAATTGTGACGTTCCAAGGTTGGACACATTCGTGAAAAAGGTTTTGAAATTAGCTGTCGAAAAGCTGGTCCAAACAAAAAGAACAGGCGCTTCCGATTTGTTCAAGGTTGATAAAACGGACGAAAACAATATCTTTGCTAACTGCTGCAAAGGCGGCTCCGATTAAAGCTGTACTGCTGGAGTAAATATGCGGGTGCCCCCGAACAAAAATCTACTAAGCCAATGAAAACCGTAGCAAAGGCACCGAAAGCCCCAGTCAAACGAAGTCGTTCCAGCGGAGAAGGTGCCCGAAAAAAACTGTTGCCTAGATGTAAATTTCCTTGATTTGCATTATTACTAATATCTGGTAGAAAACAATCAGTTCTTTTAAGAACTACTGAATAAAAGTATACGAAGCAGTTAAATTGATTTTTCTCACATTTTAAAGTGATGTTGGCAGTTTAGTATGAGCGTTCGAAGTATGAGCCCGTCAGAAATTACATGTTTAAACTGTATTAAGACAAACCTTCCGAAGAGTATTTCTGAACAAAATTGTTCATATACCTACACATGCAAAACAATACGAATTTAAGATTCTTTCTAAAAGCATGAAACGAGTAAGCCACATTATCTGGCGAAAGAAAACTGCACCACTTCGTAATTCGAGACTAAGCGTTTAGTGAGAAAATCGAATTGCATCTTCATTTATATATTAGGCCCTAAGAAGGGCTAATTGTTGTATAGTTACAGAAGCCTGACCTTCCGAGACGGCGCGCTTGGCAAACTCACCCGGCACAACCACACACAACTGTGAGTGCACGTCTGCCATGCCCGTTGCCGTGCCATCCCTGTCGGCAATAAATGAAAGAAAATAGCGTTGCTCTCCTAAGTGGCGTGGCTTCTTCTTCTTTTTCCTATCGCGCTTTGCGGCCTTTCCACTGGTTTTCGGTGGCATGAAGACGGTGCTTCATATTAGGTTGCTCTGCAGAAACTGGTAGCTCTTCATTAAGGAAGCACCGGACACCGGTTTGGTTCAAACAATGTACGGTTTCGTTGTACGTTGTACCGCCTTTCTTTCGTGTCTATGATTCTCTGCCCTACGTTGATCCGCCTTTGTTACAACTTGCTGCCGTTTGCTCTGGTATATAATCAGAAGTAAGCCGGCGAACGGCATCATTTTCGCATTGGCATCGGTACGGTACAGAGCAGACAGCAGAGAGTTGCGGTTATATCTCCCTCACTGGACTCGGCAAACTGGTAAAACGCAGCGTAGCGGCAGCAGCAGCAGCAGCGGCAAAGGCAGAGCAGCGGATCATTGTTTGGTGTAAAGTGCGCCGAACGCGTTGGTACCGGAGCATCGATCTGTTATCTGCTATATTAGAATATTTGGGTGCGGGAGCGGAACAGCTTGAATCAATGGAAAATGCTCTGTCCGGTAACCATTGTCACCATTGCCCTGGGAGGTGTTGTTTCAAACATTCAAGCCATTCTGCTGGCCGGATTTTCAACCACATAATTTACCACAACACGTCCTTTTTAGGACGAACGAATTTGTTTATGAAGAGATGAAAATTTTCTGCATACTAAATTTCTTTACTTAAATTTCCAAACGTCGCTGATTCTTTAAATCATGAAGAATTTCTTCTGATTTGATCTATAAAACGATAAATATGTAGTGACTCACCATGCGGTCTTCTAACTCATGACGTTGCTTTAATCTTATTTTTGCCTTCCCACGCCAATGCTTCCCTAACACGGATGACAGAAATATATAGGAGAAGAGCTGTGGATTAAATTCCCTTTGAATCAAAGTTTGATTGTATTTAATTTACGCTCTATAGAATCCGCTCGAAAATCGTTGAGCTTCAGCTGTTGCTACTTCCCCGGAATAAGGCAACGAAGACATCCAAATTCACTAAGCGAGACGCCAATAAACCGAAGAGTCAACGGATCTTCGTTGCAAGCCGTCTAGAAGTATATCGCCGCCAGCTACAATTGTGACGTTTCAAAGTTGGACACATTCGTGAAAAAGGCTTTGAAGTTAGTTTTCAACAAGAGAAAGCTGGTCCAAACAAAGAACTGGCGCTTCCGGTTCGTTCGCCTACCAAACTTGCTAGCGAGAAGCAAGATTACTAAGTCAATAAAGACCATAGCAAAGGCTTCGAAAACTCCAAAGCCAAAAGCAGTTCTAACGGAGAATGCGGTCCGAAAAAAGCTGCGGCCAAGCAGTAAATTTCTTCGATTTGTATTATTAACAGCTGCTAGAAAACAATCAGTTCTTTTAAGAACTACTGAATAAGTATATGAAGCAGTTGAATTGATTTTGCGAACGGCATCATTTTCGCGTTGTTTGGGTTACAAATAATAATGAGAGTTACGACTTTATCTCCCTGTCCGGATCCGGACGCGGCAAAGGTGGTAAAACTCGGCAGCAGCCGATTATTGTTTAGTGTGGAGTGGAAATTACGCCGACCGTGTTGGATTCGAAACATCGATCTATTATTGTCAATTACAAGGAAAATTGTCCAATCAATAAGTGCGCAATCGCTCATAAAAGTACTATTTTAGCTTAAATCGTTTCGGTCTCTTCGGCGCACTTATTGCTTGGAAGATAACGAAAAAGTGCGCCGAAGATCGAAACGATTTAATGCAAAATAGCACTTTATGAGCGATATCGCACTTTGGATGGTACAATTTTACTTGCAATTGACAATAAGCTGCTATAATAGAATATTAAATATCCTAGAAAACCCAAAGTTTGGTCGCGGAAGCAAAGGGTTTAAATTGGTGGGAATAGTGATGTCCGAAATTTTCAATTATTCGATTACCGATTAATCGGTGAGCCTTGTCTGCACTAATCGATTAATTCAACTATTCGTGCTAGAGAGCTTTCTGACAGCTCAAGCACCCACACTAGCGAACACGAAATACGCGTGTATATACATGATGTTTACCTCATTTTGGGGAACAGCTGATGCTGGAGGAACAAACCGAAAAATAGCGATTACTAGTTGTGTTTCTCCGTTTGCCACACTACAGAGCACATATTTCGGTCAAATTTTTCATCCTGTTCCAAATTCAAGCACATATTTTGAAAATTTGCTGGTATTTAAGCCAGCGGAAGACGAAACTCATTCTGTACCTTGGTGACAAAGGAATGCATCTCTTTTGTTTACTGTTGTTGTTTGCCTCATTTTCAAGCACCAATACACACATAACTGGAAAGGTCTAGTGGTCTTCGATTAGAAATATTCGCATATTTCTTTGCATAATTCGATTAATCGAACGATTATGAACGATTACCGAGCATTATTCGGGGATTATACGTACTGATTGAACTATTCGATTAATTCAACTACTCGTGCTGGCATTATTCGATTAAAAATTATTCGAATATTCCTTGTGTTATTCGATTAGTTGAATTAATCGAACGATTAACGGACATCACTAAGCCCATCTGAAGGACGAAAGTTGACAATGGACACTACGAGTCAGAAATTTGAGAATTAGAGATTAATGAACGGACCTTTCAGGTCCACCATATAAATTAACTGATGAGTTGAAATTATGAATTTCTCACATGTAAGAACACAATTCTTTTATGCGCAAGTTGAGCATCTATATATGAAATTCATACAAAAATCACCGGCTTTAGCATTGAGAGACGAATTGCGCTACATTCGTAGTCCTACTTCAAGCCTGCGCCCGTGCCATTAGGCATGGACCCTTATACTTTTTTACGTCCCCTTAAAAAATCCCTCGAACTTTTCCCCCTATTCAGTAAGTTTGCGTTCCTATCCGCTACCTACTAATCGGCATCTGATGCGTAATCAGCATAACGTATCGGCATAGATGCGTAAAATGCCATCTGTCTAAATTGTTTATCGGTAACGGTATTCGTCGTCTATTTTATTCTCTGGTGTTCTTATGGGAAACTGCGAGTTTGACGTCTCACTCGCTGTTCATAAGGATGATGGGAGAACAAAAGAGGTAAACATATAGCAGTACAAACGATCCGACTCAGAACAGTGTTGTCAAAGCAAATAACATTGAAACACATCGTTGCTTTATTAAATCACTGAGAAAATCTTCGAAAATTATTGAAAAAGCTGTCTTTTAATAAAGAAAAATTAATTATGAACATACATTTCTCTTGAAAGTATTGAACCACGTTTTCACCATAGGAGGTTTCAGTTAATTTCAAACTTAAAATTCTTATTTCCAGAACCGAAACAGTGTCTTGGCAACACGATAGTTCATCAGTTGTGCTGCAGCTGCTGCTACAGGTGAACAGGTTCCGTCAATTCAGAATTTGTTTTCAATTTTGTTAGAAAATAATAAAACTTTCGGCTAGTGACAAAACCTTAGATAATAGAAAAAAGAGAGTGAATAATATGGTATGTGACAATTGAGTGCTTGACTTTTAGAGTGGTTGTAATCAGTGCTGAAAAATGTGATGGATTCGTTAGTAGCGAGGTGGCGATTGCCTTCAGCAGCTGAAAAATGTACATTTTTTAGTTGAAAAATTACTCAAAATCTAAGTTTGTACACTTTAAGGGTGTTTTGAGTAGTTTTAACCAAGTTATAGCTAAATTCAACCCATTTACGGGTAAACTCATATAAGAGTGTGCAACCTAGGGGTCATTTACAAAATGCGTGACGAATGTCGGACCTCTCCCAAACGTATTGAGAAATAAATGAATGGTCCCTAAGATGCCCCGCTTAATATTCAACAAAGAAAACCGTGTAAAAAAGTACTTGAGTGTACCTAATTAATTCGTTTATGATTACAAAAGTAATCTCTGATTACTACGCACTTATACGCCTTACTGGAAACCCCTAGGTTTTGAGCCTAAAAATAAACACTTAAGGAGACCGGCAAGTCTGTCAAAAGTCAAAAGAGACAGTAACAGCAATGCAATCTGCAGAGTTAAAGTTGAATCAACACGTACTAGTGTGTGTAAATTAGAATATGAATGTACACAAACACGTATGCAAAACATTGCCACCCTCTGTCACACATTTTTTCCCATACCCTCTGATTACCATTCATTTTTGGTAATCACGCTTTTGACTCTATTATCCTTCCGTTATGTGCGCCAACTTTTGTAATACGGATACTCGCACTTTTTATCTCGGAATATCTCGAAATTCTGGCTATATAGAAAGTTACTGTCTTCAGCAAAGTTAATCAGCAGGTTAAGATCTTTCGTTTGGGAGATAGAATCACCAGGCGGCGCCAAACCCCACTGTAAATTGTAAATCTTTCAATTGCGGCCATATACAAGTTGCTGCACTCGGAAAGATCCTTTTATCGTTCCTAAATAATGTAGAATTCTATTGATTCATTTTTTTTCTAGCAGTTATCATGTTTTCTTAGATATTTTTCACATAAAACATCTCATCACATAAAGTATGATAACATTTCCTGCAGTTACCTGCAGTTTTTGCGTTGTTTTCACTGAGACGCACCACGTTTTGCAGGTATACAGCAGTACGGATTTAACGTTTGAATTAAAGATTCGGGTTTTCGTACGTAGAGTGATCTGCCCAAGTAACCAGTGAGCAGTGAGCAGCAGAAATCGGGCTTTTTATTAGCCTATGGTGCACACCATATCGTGCAGCATAGTTCAATATGCCTATAAAAAGCTACTAGAAAGCCGGTTTTGGCGAAATATCCGGCTACAATAGTGCTTGGAGATTTACAAATGTCATAAAACGTAACGCCTGCTGCGTAACGGTAAAACGTCAAACATAAAAAATGCGAAAAATATATACATCCTTTTTTATTATTTTTCTTCTTCGGTTAGAATTGAACCGCCAGCCAAATCTGTCGATTACGTGGCTTGGAGGAGTAGGGCAACGCCTTTACCAGTTGATCTGTAAATGGTAGTTGCGAGTCAGCTGCCAATAGCTCTACTTAAATTACCGAAATTCTTAACTCGGATGTTTGATTTGCTTATCAAGGTGGAATGGAGGGAAAGATTTTATTTTTCACATTTCTTCCCAGGTTTCTTCCATAAGTTGCGCTTTGGGAGAATTACCTACCTTTTATTTTATTTTTATGTGATACATGTACCTATAGAAATATTTCTTGCATATTATCCGTATGCATATGCCATATAGATTCGTGTTGATGTTTATTCTATCGGCGGTGCAGAATTTTTCGTAAGACAAAAAGAGAGGGAAGCATTTTTTCTTTTATCACACGTACGTCCGTAAGGAGATTTCCTGCAAGTGTGAGCAGTGTTCAAAATCTCTTTTGATGCCGGTAACGGCAATAAAGCTCGCTTAGAGCATTTAATCAGCTTTTTATAGTGCTTCAAGTGAATTTTAATTCAGCATTGAGAATGCCATTTTAAAGCTGCTATGCATTGACAATGCTTAATTATATCTGGCAGCATGTAACTTGCAGATATAGATCAGGTTTCAAGCTTAATTCAGTGCTTAGCGGTTACCTGGGTGGTTTGAGCACCATATGTTTCGCAGACCTGCAAAGGCATCCCTGGTCTTCCTGATCCGTGTGGCTATATATCAGTCTTGGTACCACCACAGACTAATAGACGTAACACTTCGAACAAATTTTCTAACAAAACATCGTTTCAATGACACCCCTAAAACTTGGAAAAAACACTAGCATCATCTGATGCTGTCTTCGCGCTACGCCAGAGTAGGTTGTTATAAATTTAGCAATGCTATAAATTTACTTGTATATTATCTGACAACAGCAGAAGAGAGTCCTGGAATTCGTTAATCTACTCCAATATGTTATGATCTACATCACATGATCGGCTAGCACGAAATCCAGTTTGCTGCCGCCGGAGAGTAGCGTTGATCTTGTCCTGGATCCGGTTGAGGATTACCTTACAGAGTACTTTGAGAGTAATACAGAGCAACGTGATGCCACGCCAGTTACCGCATTCAGTTAGGTCTCCTTTCTTAGGGACTTTAACCAATATGCCCTGCATCCAGTCTCCCGGAAAAGTTGCGGTTTCCCATATATTGCGGTAAAGCTGATGAACTATCTGGGCTGACAAAGATGGGTCAGCTTTAAGCATTTTGACTGAAATACAGGCTATCCCTGGCGCTCTATTGGATTTCATACTCCTGATGGCTGCTTCAATTTCATCTAGCGGAATGATGTCTCCAAGTTGACGCGATTAATTCAACGAACTGTTGACGTCATACGCTGCTGGTTTTGTTGGTCTCTGACATTCGAAATTCGGAAGAGTTGATCAAAATGTTCAGTCCATCGCTTAAGCTGTAGGGTCAGTCAGTTGCTGACCAGTTCTGTCCTTTAGCGGCATCTTTGTATTCATCCTGGTACCACTAATGCGGCGAGAAATATCGTACAAGGTACAACAAACGAATATCACCATTGGCGGCGGCGGTTTCTTCATGTTTGGCTAGGGAGTTAGTACAGGCTCCCTTGTCCCGCCTTCAAGCACGTGTAACAGCCCTCTCCAGTTCGGCGTATCGTTGACGGACAGCTGTCTTAGCCGATCTGGTTCGCGCTCGCTCAATGTCGGCTTTCGCCTCTCTCCGCTCGTCGATCTTCCTCCATGTTTCATCCGAAATCCACTCCCTCCGCCCGCTGCGCGCTTTGCCGAGGGTTTCATCACTGGCCGTGATTAAGACGTTCTTGATGCCGGTCCATTGCTCCACCACCAGGTTCCACCAGGTGGTAACTCCGAGGCACGGGATTCAAGTTGTTCGACAAAGGCCCTTTTCACCTCAGAATTCTCCGACCGGTGGACGTCGTAACGGCACCCAACTTTCTCTTCTCGTCGCGTCTCGTTCTCGAACACGTGCGATGCGCAAACGTATCTCAGCGATAACAAGATGATGGTCGGATGCAATATCAGCGCTGGTTTGCTGCGTACTTCAAGGAGGCTCCTTCGCCATTTTCGGCTGATGTCGATGTGGTCGATTTGGTTTTCTGTTCGGCCGTCGCGGGTAACCCACATGACTTTAAGTGCTGGTCTATGAGGATAGAGTGATCCAGCAACGACCATGAAGTTATTACCACAGAACTCTGCAAACGGCTCCCTGTTTTTGCTCATCTCTCCCTAGGACAGGACGTGACATGTCGTGTTCAAGGTTCGCATTGTTTCAGCCAATTTTCGCATTGAAGTCGCCCATGCGGATTTGGTTGTCCCCTTTCAGGATTTTCTCAATTACGCTGTTCAGCAGGCTGTAGAAACTCTCTTTTGGTTTTTCCTGCAGGTCGGCAGCATCTGTTGGCGAATAGCACTGGATTACTGTAAGGTTTCTAACTCGTGTTCTGATGAATCTGACAACGATTATTCTTTTTTATCGGTTCCCACTTCATCAGGGCCGCATGTGCCCCTGGGCTCGGTACTAGACTCAGCAGGAATCCAACTCCTCTTTCTCGAGTGGCATTTTCATCTCGAATGCCAGAGTAGAGCAGGACTTGTCCGGATAATGTCTTGTGTTCGCCAGTGCCTGACCAGCGGACCTCGCTCAGCCCCAGGATTTCAAGCTTCAGGCGGCCAGCGTCCCCTGCAAGTTGAGCCAGCTTGCCCTGCTGGGCAAAAAAAGCATGTTTCGCAACATGACCACACAGCGGCGCACGAGTGTTGCTTCGAGATTTCAGTATTAAACCATACAAATCAAAAGCAACATTTCAAATAGGCCGAAGTCAAAACTGACAGTTTCGAGAAAATCGATGTTGAAACTTGAGCATCATTTTTTAACTCCTTATTTGATATAAACAGTGTTGCTTAGAATTGAATGTCACATTATGATGCAAAAACATAATAGTTTAATGTGTAATGCAACAACTAGCAGAAAAAAACATTGATTTACTTTGTAATTTGCAAAAATATGCGTTTGGCCGTTTTCGGAGATCATTCGGTAATACGACTTTTTCATAAGGCTGATTTGATTATCAATTGTTGATGGGGCCTTTGACATGAGGCTTTTATTTACTGTCAGTGGTGATATGATTTTGGTGTTGGGCCAGTTTTTAAACAGCGTTTCGCGTTTGGCCTTTTTTTTATCACGTTGTTTTGAAGCGCAATGGCTAGAAAAGGTTAAAAATTCGTAACTGGGACCCCGATCTGCTTTATTATTTCTACTAGAAAAGTTGGGGTTTAATTTCATCGGCAAATCTGCCACCGTTCAACAGGTTTATGAAGCGGGACGTGTTACCCGTGAGGTGCGGCAGTGCGGCAGTCGCTATTGGTAGTGTGAAGCAGCAGCAGTTCATTCATTTAGCATTTCTAACTCACCACAGCGTGCAAGTGCATCACGCCTTGGCAGTTCAGCGATAGTAAATGTCTCGGGCGCGCTACTAACGAACTCTGTCCGGTTCCTCCACAGGTGATATATAAATACAGCGAAATAGTTTTTTTCGTGTAAACCGAAAAGGAACTTAAATTTTTGTTGCCGCGCAGGCTTAAGTACTAAACATGTCGTGTATGTGAATGACCGTGTTATTTATGCAGGTAGCATCGTATTGTTTTTTTCGGTCGTCCGTCGAGTCTCTCGCGCAATTGTACGGCGGGAATCATCTTCGCAGCAGCAACTGCAGAACTGGCTGTTTCTAAAATATTTAATTTGCACTGTTAACAATTGATTACCAACGGAAATTCAAAAATTGTGTATTTATTACTTACTAAACGTACTTAACCGGAGATGGCCAGTGATTATTCGCCACTATGCGTAGAAATCCCACAACAAAAATAGGGCCGAATGCAAAACAAAACACAAACTGCGTATAGGCTTTTTCATACAAAAGGCCCAAGGCACAAAATGAAAACTTTGTTGCCAGTTTTCACATAAGGCTTTTTCAAATTTGCTTTTTAAGACTCATAAAGTTTTCAAATCGCTATGATGTTTGGTATTATTATAGATACTTAAAAAAGCTTTAAATATAACCAAAAAAACAGTTTTTTTATATTTTGCACTTGGGCCCTATTGAAATGTTGCTCTTGAAATGTAAAAACCCTACAGCATAAAACCGTGCAAATGCAAGCTACTCCGCGACATGCATAACAGAGGGTGCTAGTGTACAAGCAAAATGTGTAGGACGATGGTTTTAAAGGGTTTTCTTCTATGTGTCATGTCAGTTCGTCAGTGCTATCGGTATCTCTTTTGATCTGCTTTTGAAAAGCATTTAATCCCTCTGCCGGCTAGTTCGGCCTGTCGGATTTAAAAAACACAGACACCACTATAGAAAATGGGCCCAATTTAGTCGCAGCGACTTCATCATTTCTCGCGACTATAATTCAAATTCCGTAGCGTTTCATTAAGATCAAAATACACGCCGATATTCAGTAAATATTATTCTATCAACTAGTATAAAAATCTTGTCTCGAATAAATATAGTTTCAACGTAATTTCTGAATATTGTTCAGGCTGCCGCTTATTGGGCTGGAAATACCTTCCCGTACCCTATTTCCATAAAAAAACTATAAACAAAGACGACTATAGTTGATCGTGCGATATGTATTTATTTCGCTGTACATTTTTATTCGGGGTGCACCCTGCTGGCTCAGAACACTACAATTGCAAACTGCACTGCTATCAGTTTCCGTTTTCGCGCTTCTCTGTTTTTTGAGTTTCTCTATATTTTTAGTTTCTTTGCTTAAAAATTAAAAAATGGCTACGGTTTTCAAGTGAAAATTTCTCCGTTATAAAATTAGCTTGGTGTTACACGATAAAATCTCAGTGTTTCTAGTGCCGGTGTGTTTTAGTGTCTAGTGCCGTCGTGTAAATTATACCGAAGTGGAAGGCGATCGAGCTCGCGCGGATTCCCGTTCCGGTCCCTAGCAGCTTCTCGTAGACCGGGTTTTGGTCCGGTGTTGCGTTGCTGTCGAAGCTGCGCAATCCGGCAGTGAATTACCGGCAATTGAGGTTAAGAAGATTATTGAAGAATGTCCTACGCCACCGAGGCTGACGCCGCGGTAAAAGTAGGCCGTGTGCAATTGCAGGAAAAAATATAGAGAATAAGTGCATGATTTAAGCAGTTTTAAATTTCAAAGGGAAAAGTGAAAGTGCAAATTGCAAAATGAAGAAAGGCAAGCGCAGAAGAAAGTTTCGTTTGCGCAGCCGCTAGTGTATTGGTGAAGGCATGATGCTAAGGGTTTAGTGGGGTTAGTGCGGGGTGTGGCAAGATAAAAAAGCAGTGTGCTAAAGGGCTAAAAGGGTTAAAAATGTGATATGGTGTGTGTGGATGAATACCGGTGGATTTATAGGAAACTTCATTTGAACAGGAGCGTGAAATAGGTAAAATTTGAATTTCTCTTATATATTAAACTTTACCTATATTTTCAATAAGATAAATTACAAACCTCCCACAGTTATTTGTATTGCACCATTTAGACTAAAGAATCATTTTTATAAAGAGCGTATTGGTTTTAACGGAAATCATTTTTTGCAAAATCGTATTTTGAAAAATATGAACCACATCCGCAAAAATGATTTATAAACATGAACTGAATATCATTAAAAAAAAATGCTAATACATATATGCTAATAATCCCCTTTCTAACAGTAAAGGATTTGAGAAAAGTTGTGCAAGGTCATCATCACAAGCGGACGACTCAATAAACCGTTCATTAATGGCACACGGCAAGCGCCAAGACGAAGACATGATGTGTCTTATTATGAAAACCGCTGTAAATTTCGAGAGAGTGGCTTCGTAAGTGTCTGTTTCCCGGCAACAACAGTAGAAATTGTTATGCACGCAACATCCATCCTACGACGGGGTAGCCGACACCGACACCGGGGCACGTATGCAGCCCCGAGTTCTTATCAGCTTCGCGTGGCGGCCGACCCGCCGGTTGGTAGGTAGGAAGGCAGGTTGAGCGGAAGCCACCACAGCCAGTCGTCGGCGTCGGGAGTAATCCCGACATGATGTTTATGGCGTTATAGTAAATTTATTGCCCCCGCCAGCAGCAGCGGCAGCGGCGAGAAAGTAACGTTCTGGGATGCTCTGTGTCAAGCTCTTGCCTTACCGACCAAGCCGAAAAGGCAAAAGTTGCCACGGGAGTGGAAGGAGTACCAGAAAAAACGACGGAAAAACTTGCGAGGAAAGTTGTAAGCGTTCGCTTTTTTTTGTTCTTTTGCGTCTACTGAGCTTTTCTGAAGTCGTGTGTGGCTTAGGCTGTCCACAAAATTTATCGAAAAGAATATCAGTTTTTTTTCGGGCTATCATTGTTAACAATAATGGTTGGAAACCTTGTTTTGTGGGACAAAAAAAGTCTGGTGACCAATACTAAAAGGAACCGGTCAACCTACTTCATCTCAACCGAGCGGCTTAGCACTCCACTGTCACGGGCAACACAATAAAAATATAACAAGCTCGGAACCACGACGGGCCTCACCGAATCCTGAGCGAGCGCTGTTCCGGTCGCAAGAAACAGCAGTTTTTACCATGTTGTAGATATGCATTTCCCTTACCCCCCATCCATCAAAAAACCGCCGGATGTGATTGCACGGAGCTCGTTTTCAAGCGATTCACAAGTGGAAACAATAATAAAACCGGATGGTTCCACCCGCCCGGGTGTCCGTGTTGCAGGAGGAACACCACGACTGGGAACGGTGGAGCGGAAAAAATGCGAAAGTTTGTACCGCCGCCGTCGTCGTCACGTTTCTGTCGGTTAATAACTCTCTCCCGGGTTGGGTTTATCTTTTTCGGCGAAACAAAACTGTTTACCGACCAACCAACGAACAACGCAACAACGGGCAACGGGTCGGTTGCAAATAAATCATCTTAAAAATGGATGTTTACCATCAACCGGTGTCGTCAGTTGGGTTGATCGAACGTTGGTGCTTTTCTTCCGGGCCCGGTTCAATCGAGTCGGGAATGGTCCATAAAACTAAGTAGCTTTACGGCCTAGGGTCGGTCTATTGTGTGGCTGTGTGTGTGTGTGATGGGGACGTGATCGGATTTACGGCTTCAGTGACGCAAAGTTCAATATCTGGCTGCGATTACTTTATTGGTTGAATGTTTGATTTGTTACTGGCCATTAAATCGAATTTTGTGTGACGGTAAATAGTGCAATATTCGAGATGATTTAAAAGCCCCAAGATTATGCTCATGTTTTTCATGAAAGCACCATGAGTTTATAAGTTTGAACTGAAAAAACTAAATTTATCAGGGAATCTTAAGATTAGGATTCCTGCACTGTATTAGCATGCTTCAATCGATAGCAATTAAACGAGAGACATTCAGAGACGAGGAAAAACATTGAAACTCAAATCTAGCGTTTCTAGTCTGGTTATCAAAGGCTTACTGGACTATGGGATTGGTTGTTTCAAGACCCACAAACTCCACTCGGGAGTGATGTTGAACTACAAGTAATGGCACGAAGTAACACTCGACAAGGGAGATAAAATACGTAACCGACAGTCACCTATTTTATTTAAAATTGGGGCATTTTAAGAGAATTCCAAAAATCCATATTGACACGGAGAAAATCCAATCCATTTCCCCCCTACAAATCGAACGAACAACTCTACTCAGCATCGATGGAAATCCACTCTGCTTCGAAAGTGTGCCCCGTTCGCTAGACTTTAACCAAACACTCGAGTCCTGCCGAAAACTTTACATTCCTCCACCACAGTGCTTGCTTGCTAATGGCAAGTTTGTGTTGTCTCGGGTCCATATTGGCTGTGGTGAGCTCCAGCTGAAATTCATTACCTCTTTTCGCAGCGTGCCGGGCCGGGCCGGGCCTGGCCCAGGCTATCCCCGTATGCCACATTTGAGTAAATTGAAAATACCTTCTCCATCTTATCTGTCTGAGTGGTTTCCAGGGTGAAATTTACCGAACTCAGTTTTGACAATCTCGGCTGAACCGCTCAAGCCAGCGCACACGTGTACGCACATGCACACCCATCCACCGCAAAAGTTTAATTTACAGTAACGACTATCGATCTGAATGTGTCGGTATGAAGATGAACAGAAACACATGTAGCTGCCCTTGCATGGATGATGTGGTGTGGTTGCACCTAGAATCAGCCACTGTGGAAATCATGGTCTCACTTGCGGTCTGGCATCCGAGCGCCCCGTTCGTATGACTCTGACAAAAGTGATTTTATCCTCCAGTAATATACTGTCTCAACCACCCTTCGAATCCGGCAAAGGCAGGCAAAAAAATACAGGAGAACACCGGAAAGGTACACATTTGCACTTGACACATTCCCTACAGCAGCTCGGTGCAAAACTGGATAAAAGCAAGCAAACGGGCAGCAGAGCAGTTTTGGATTCCCCCTTGGACGCCCGGCCCCGGATAAGGTACCTACAGAGTTCGGTCGGTAGTAATCACAGAGCACATTCCCTGCCCGGGGGGAGGGGTGCTGGGTGGGTACGGTCTGTTAAGTGGAAACCGAACCAATGCTCAACATTTGAGCATGTCCATTACCTCCGCCCGGCAGCCGAACCGGTCCTTTCGTTGGTTTGGCTTTGCGTCCAAAAACCACTTGTTAACTTTCCGGAAACGAATCGTCAAATCGTGCTGCTGCTGCTGCTGGGCGGACCGTTCACTGCGTCCCATTTCGATACACCGAAAGTAGAGGAGACAGAGGGAGTTTTTTTTTTCGGTTCAACCCTTCCCAAATTGGTACTCTCTGATGAGTAAATTGCCCCACACACGCTGGTTGACAGTATGAAAAAGTAACATCGTGCTGGGATTGAAGTGAATATTACAATAGGGAGTCCACAGGAGGTATCGATTTTTTTTATTGACGATTGGATTTTTTAAAGTAACTGAATAATTTTAAGTATACTGCACTGTTTAATTCTTTTATGTAAATACTCAAATTAACTAACAAGCAACAAATTTTATTGTTGATTCTACTTAACACTTTACCAACTTTACGCTCCGGATCAAATGCTCCCACGTTCCACCCATGTGAGGTGTAACGGAAGGTTTGCAAGACCACTACTGACATGTCTGAAGTGAACGCTGGAGGCCGTACAGTTCTTCCGGATCTGATAATACACTGTTTTCAGACGTGGAAAACGTTAGTGTTAGTATTTCATGGATTGCCATCGCATGGTTCTGTAGATTGTACTGTTTATGAGCTGAGACCATGAGAGGGCCAGTCATTGGATGATCCCCCGAAAGAATCATTGTTTCAGTTACATCGCTAGGAAGGTAAATCTTTCCCGGTAGAGAAGTGGTCTCGATCTGGGAAGCGTTTTCACTGGATTTATTCACGAACAACTTTTCACGAGGATGACCGTTTTCGGGGCGAAAGCAAGGGACTGCCTGCAGCAGGATAAGTGACTTTCTGCATCGATCAAATCCTGTCTTTGCATCGGTCCGGTCACTCGCTGGCCTTTCGCAGCAGTTATGTTGCATTTTGTTGATTTACCGGGGCACGTAGTCCGATACACGTTCAAGGGTACAAAAGCCGAAGAGTTTAAACTATTTGAACACCCCAAAGCGATCCACCTACTTAGCTGACTTGCCTAACGGACAAAGTTTCCCCAATTTATCACTACCGCTCTCCAATTCCTTGAACACCGTGTACTCTCCGCCTGATCTCGCACCACCTGGTCTAATCCTGTGGCTCGCTGCGTTCGTGGTCGTCATGTTCCTGCTGGATTTGAAGCGAACACCATCTTTGCAGGGTAGTTGTCCGGTATTCTTGCAACATGCCCTGCCCATCGTATCCGTCCAGCTTTAGTTACCTTTTGGATATTGGGTTCGCCATAGAGCTGTGCAAGTTCATGGTTCATCCTCCGCCTCCATACTCCGTTCTCTTGTACGCCGAAAAAGATCGGTTTTAGCACTCGTCTTTCGAAAACTTTGAGCACTCGCAGGTCCTCCTCGAGTCTTGTACACGTTTCATACCCTTAGGGAGCAACGAGCCGGTTTAACAAGGCTTACATTGTTCGACCGCAAATTCGCGACCGTTCGCGACAAATACGTATTTCGCCTAGGACTTAATAAGTTGATGCATGATATCTTACATATAAAAATGGATTTCTGTCTGTCGGGATGTTCCTTATAGAATCAAAAACTACTGAACCAATCGGCGTGAAAATTTGCATGTAAAGGTTTTTGGGGCCAGGAAAGGTTTTAGTGATGGTTAGAGACCCCTCCCCCCACTAAGAGGGGGGGCTCCCATACAAATGAAACACAAATTTCTGCATAACTCAAGAACTAATCAAGCAAATGGAACCAAATTTGGCATGTGGAGGTTTTCGGAGGCAAAAATATTTTCTATGGTGAATTAGGACCCCTCCCCACTTTAAGAGGGGGGGGGGGGTTTCTACACAAATGAAATACAAATTTACTCATAATTCGAGAACTAATCAAGCAAATGGAACCATATATGGCATGTGGGTGTTTTTGGAGGCAACCATTTTTTCTATGATGAATTAGGACCCCTTACCTTTTTAGGAGGGGACTCTCATACAAACGAAATACAAATTTCCTCATAACTCGAGAATTAATCAATCAAATGGAACCAAACTTGACATGTAAGTGGTTTTGGAGGCAAGATTTTTTTCTGTGGTGAATTGAGACCTCTCTTCTCTTTGGAAAGCGAGTTATGACCCATCTCCCCTTTAAGAGGGTGAGCTTCCATACAAATGAAATGCAAATTTCTTTATAATTTGAGTACTAATCAAGCAAATGGAACCAAATTCGGCATGTGGGGCTTTCAGGGGGCAGAAATTTTTTCTATGATGAATTAAGACCCCTCCCCTGTTTAAGAGGGGGGGCTCCCATACAAATGAAATTCAAATTTCCCTATAACTCGAGAACTAATCTAGCAAATGGAACCAAATTTGACATGTGGCAGATTTTGGAGTCTTGAATTTATTTTATGATAGAGACCTCTCATCCCTGTGGTAGAGGGATATGGATTCTCATACAAATAAAACAGAATTTCTTGCGAAATTCAAAAACTAATCGAACTCGAGAGATTCGAGACTCTTCCATAAAACATTAGTCAATAACAAGATCACAAAAGCTATCTATAGTAACACTAGATCATTCAGGACGAGACGGCCGCGAGTGTTGCCGGTGACCCGCCGTCGGAATCGCCGCCCACTGGGGGGAGGCAACTCCCCGCAGAAATCACTACTGTCTAGGTTTATTTGTTTTCCTAGGTCTACCTGGGTTTCCTGGAACGAACGATAGCGAGTAAGGAGAGGATCGCGAAATGGTACGTTCCACAAAAAAGTTTTCCATGAAATGGTACATTCCGCTTAAGGTATTTCGCAAAATGATATTCGGCGAAATGTTGTACAATCATGGCGAATATTACTATCCGCTTTTTAACTATGCAATGAGGGGACAGGGGAGTTGTTTTCTACTTTACTGTGAGGAAAAATTGCAAATTTGTATATAAAACTACCCATTCCTGGTAACTAATAAGCATTAACATGAGCAGCAAATCAGCATATCTGGCATTTTATACTGCACGTTGTTGTATTGTATATTAGCTTCTGCATAGGTGTTGTAAATTGGCATCCAAAATTCTTTTCAAATTCTTCGTGTCGGTAATTAGATGTAAATTAGCATTGTCAACACTATAGGAAGGTTATCAATAAAGTAGCTGTATATTTTGCCAAAATAGCATTTAAGTAGCATTTAAGGCGACTTAAATGCTTATTGGCCTACATTTGAATAGCATTGGTGATGCTTATTGGTTACCTGGGATGCTTTCATAGTTCCGTAACTGCCAAAATGAATCATCTAAGGTTGAACTCCTCAGAAACTTGCAAAACTCGAGATTGTGACAAAGTTCACCCGAGATTCATGATTTATGTACAACACAGGTTATTTTGTGGCAATAAGAAGTTTGTCGGGTCAGCTCCTATAAAAACAGTAAAATTTCTTTGCTTCATTTAGTTCGAAAACAGACACTGATGAAACCTGCAAGTTTCTTTAATTTCAGGTTTCGTATTCTGCTAAGACACTCGAAAAACTTCAGTCAATCATGGCAACCAAGTCTTCCGAGCCACACAAATGCATCGAACGCAAAAAAGCCACAGCAACTTTACACAAATACATCGTTTTCCTGAAGAGATGTCTAAAACATCACAATCCCAGTTAGTCATAGAATTCAAGCTAGGAAAACTTTGGAATGCTATCACTTCCATCTGAAGCTTGCGAAAGAATACCTCCTCAACTTCCCTCTGGGCCTAACAAAAGTTAAAAACGCCGAGAAATATGAGTCCGAGAGAAAAAGAAAGGAAGTTGCAACAACTACGCCAGCGCAACTACAGTACACGACAAGAAAAGCCCAAGGTTCACCTACTAGACAACTTTCTAGTCAACCTGTCATTACAACAATTCACCGATGAACAGATCAACACACGTAACAAGGGACTAAACTACGCAGTAACAATGAAATCGAACATCGAGCACACTATCACCGGCAAGGAAACTTCAGTCCTCCTAAATGAACCAAGTCAGAACAACTGTCGCCGAGGTCATCAAGGAAAATCATCATCCAAAGAAGAGGAACCCTGAAGCCCGCATGGTCAAGGAACTGAAACAAAAACAAGTATACTATGTGAAGGCAAAAAAAGGAAATATGGTGGTCATCATGGACAAGAAGGACTACGATTAACAGATGCTAGAGAAAATCAAAAACGGCTCATCAAAAATCGACTCCCTATCCGAAATAGTAAAATGAGGTAGACGCACATTCTACAAATTTTACCCGGAACATTCAGCATGGACAAAGGTGACAAAATAAGCACATGGAATGGAAACTTGGTACCAGGAACTGCAGTTCGCTAAATTTCGTGGGTGGCGAGAGGATGCTGCTCGATCAGTTAGAATTCTGAAAGTTTCGCATCGTGGCACTGCAGGAGACTGTCGTAAAGGTGAGAAGGTGTGGAAAATCCGTGGCGGCAAAGCCCAATTTTTCCGGAGCGGTGGACCGACCAACGAGCTGGCAATGGGCTTCGAAGTGTTGGATAAAATGCAGGATCGAGTAATGAGCAAGAAAGCAATCAATAAAAGGATGTGCGTGTTGAGGATAAAGGCTGTTTCTTCAACTACGCCATCTTAAACGTGCATTGTTCACACGAAGATAGACCCGACGACGAGAAGGAAGCGTTCTATGCGCAGCTGGAGGCAACGTACGACTGCTGCTCATGACGGGACATCAAGATCGTAATCGAGGATATAAATGCCCAGGTCGGCAGGGAAGCAAAGTATAGACCGGTGATCGGGCTCCATAGCCTGCACACCGACACGAACGATAACGGCCAGCGATGCATCAACTTTGCAGCTTTGAGAATCGACCATATTCTCACCGAGGGTCGGTTTTTCTCGAACATCACCAACGTACGTGGTGCGGATATCCACAAGGACCATTACCTAGTAGCAGTACACGTGGGCCTCAAACCTATCGACGGTTTATTATTGACCACGATCCTGAGGAGCAAAAAGCGCCATAAGGAGGACAGAGACCGTGAGAAGCTGGAACAACTATTCCGGGCTAATAACACGCGCAAGTTCTACGAGAAGGTGAACCAAACTCGTAAGGGCTACACACCTAAACCTGACATGTGTAGGGACGAGGGAGGGGATTTACTTACAAACGAGCGCGAGGTGGTCGACGGTGGAAGCAGTATTTCGATGAGCACCTTAACGGCGATTTAGCAACAGGAGGCGCAATGGAAGTTAACCTAGGTGTGCCTACAAACGACAATAGCGTGCCGGCTCTCGATCGCGAAGAGAAATTCATCGGATGAAGAACAATAGAGCCATCGGAAAGGACCGACTCCCGGGTCTACAAAAATAGTCGAGAACCGCTAGCGATGGCACTTCTTTGGATAATTTCTAGGATTTGAGAGAAAGAGAAACTACCGGGGAGGAGTGGATGGAAGGTGTAGTATGTTCCATCTACAAAAAGGGCGACCGACTAGCTACCGCGGCATCACGCTGGTAAATGCACAAGGTGCTCTCCCAGATTTTGTTGCGTCGTCTATCCCCAATAGCAAGAGAATTCGTAGACCAATATCAGGCAGGCAGTTATCAGGGGTGCTACGGATCAAATTTTTACTCCGACAAATCCTTCAGAAATGTCGAGAGTGCAGCGTGCCCACGCATCATATTGTCGTGGATTTCAGGGCAGCATACGATACCGTTGAACGAGAATAGCTATTGACGAGAGGCGGCTGATCAAAACTACCCTGGAGCGAGTAATGTACTACGTGCGCGTTTCGAGGACACTCTCGAGTCCTTTCGAATCGCGCAGAGGGTTGCGTCAAGGAGATGGACTGTCCTGTATGGTATTCAATATCGCTATTGAAGGTGTTATCCGGTGAGCGGGCATCGAAACGAGAGGAATGATCTTCAGCAAGAGTAGCCAACTCCTAGCCTTCGCAGACGACCTTGACATCATTACTAGCAACCTTGAGACGGCGGAGGCAATCTACGCCAGACTAAAAACGGAGGCTAGGATAGGGTTACAAATCAATGCGTCGAAAGCCGTCGCATAGGGTTACAATCGAGGACAATCGAGCGAGGTTAGGGTTACAATCCGTCGAGTAAGGAGATCCAATGACGCATTCAAGCTGGAAATCGAGCCTACTTTTCCATCCCCAAGACCGGTATTCCTCTACGGACTTGAAACAGTAGCTTTTCCTACGGAAGACAAACGTGCACTAGTCGTATTTGAATGAAAGGTGTTGCGGACTAATTTTGGCGGAGTACAAACGGAAAACGGAAATCACGAGGCACTGGCACAGGCACTGCTTGGAGCGATTCCCATCGTACACCTGGCGGAAGTTGGGAGACTACGGTGGGCCGGTATGTCGCAAGGATGCCGGACGACTGTGCAGCAAAATCCGTTCTCTTCAAGACCCCAACCGGCACCAGGAATAGAGGGGCCCAACGTGCTAGGTGGCTCGACCATGTTGAAGCCGACTTGCGTGTGTCGAAACGCGCAACGAATTGGCCACGAGTAGCCCGAGTGGAATTCTTGAAACGGCAAGAGCCACTCCGGCTCTCGGCTGCTAAAATCAGTCAAATCTTGGAAGACTGGCTATTGAAACAACATAAGGACAACTTACTTATGTGTTCATGTCCGCCAGTACGGCAGAACAAAGGGATGAAATCAGAGATCTCCACTGCTGACGGTTACCCGCCATGGCTTTTACCTGTCGCCAGGACAAGTTCTCGTCTACAGCCCGGATTTCGCTGGCTAAGCTCCGTCGCCATGAGCCTCTTCTACGCTGTCCTTGTGGATTCCAATCGAGTGCTTCTCAGCAGATCTCGTTCGCTTCTTTCCTCAAGGTGTGTTCCATCCACTTGCACCTACTTTTACGAATTTCTGTTGCTATCGGCCGTTGATGACATCGACGATGGAATTCCTTGTTGGATATCCAGTTGTCAGGCCACCAGGCACGAATGATGTATCGCAGGCACCGGTTAATGAATACCTGCAGTTTTTGCGTTGTTTCCACTGAGAAGCACCACGTTTCGTAGGCATACAGCAGTACGGATTTAACGTTTGAATTAAAGATTCGGGTTTTCGTACGTAGAGTGATCTGGTTTGAGCGCCAAATGTTTCGCAGACCTGTAAAGGCACCCCTGGCCTTCCAGGTCCGTGTGGCTATATCAGTTTTGGCACCACCATCGGGCGTTGTCTGGCTACCAAGATATTGAAAGGCGTCTACCTGCTCAACTTGTCCCGCTACTGTGAAGTTGGTGGAATTGTCAGTGTCCACTACCATAGACTTGGTTTTTGCTACATTGACTGTGAGATTTGCTGCCTGGGAGCTCTCTGAGAGGTCATCTAACTTGCTGTGTATATCGTTTCGGCGTTGTGCGAGCAATACAATGTCGTCGGCTAGGTCGAGGTCATTTGACTGCTCCATCGTTAGAAGATTCCAAGGCAATCCTCGATGTGGTCTACTGTCAACTGCTCCAACTAATATCTCATCCATAACGATGAGAAACAGAAGCGGTGATAAAATGCAGCCCTGTCTGACGCCAGCAGTAACCCTTATTGGGTCGGACAAGACACCGTCGTGTAAGAACTTGCACGAGAACGCCTCGTACTGAGCCTCGATGAGATGGACTAGCTTATCTGGAACTCCTTTACGCCTAAGTGCGCCCCAGATGTTTTCGTGGTTGAGCCGGTTGAACGCCTTTTCGAAGTCAACAAACAACAGCAGAAGAGGGTCCTGGAATTCGTTGATCTGCTCCAATATGATATGGTTTACACACGGCCAGCACGGAATCCAGCTTGCTGCCGCCGGAGAGTAGCGTCGATCTTCTCCTGGATCCGGTTGAGGATTACCTTACAGAGTACCTTGAGAGTAATACAGAGCAACGTGATGCCACGCCAGTTACCGCATTCAGTTAGGTTTCTTTTTTAAGGGACTTCGACCAATATGCCCTGCATCCAGTCCACCGAAAAAGTTGCGGTAGGGGCAACGCATTGAGAAAAAAAGTGGGAGGATACTTGTAGCTGACACGTTTGTGTATGGAGGAGAATTACTTCACATTTAGAGGAATGCACTACAAACAGTCAAAAGGTGCACCGATGGGCAATCTACTGCCACCGTTCCTATGTGTACTGTTCATGGCTAACCTAGGATGTAAGCTGGGACAAAATCAGTTACTCTCGAAAAGATAGTGATGATACGTGGACGATGTTTTCAGCATAATCACAAAAGGAGAACTGGAAACCATTCTAGCAGCTTTAAACGGTATACACAAGAACATACATTTCACATACGAAGTAGAAAAAGAAGGAAACCATTCTTGGACATATTGGTAATTAGGCAAATAAAAAGTACAGAAACCTTAAAATTTGAACTATACAGAAAACCCACCAACACTAAACGCGTTATACCTAGCTCATTTAACCACTCGCACTAGCACAAAATGGCGGCTTTCCATCATATTATACATAGGAATTATATAACTTCCTTCTACTATTTTTTATTGGTAAATGACCCAATGTACAGTGGGCAAAAGCAAGCTCGTAATCCTAAGAATTAGAAGCCGCTTATAAGATACCTACCCGTAAAAAAATTTACATTGAATTTTGTAGTAGAAACAATGCGTCTACAATAGTTTTATTGTGGACAATGAAACTTATGCTAATTTTCTCGCAAATCCGCTTTAATTAGGTTATCTATGTATATGGGGGTGATTGGGACAAAATGGACTATTCTTGCATTTCGCACAGTATAGAATGGATGTTTTGACTAAATTTGGAAACTATTTGAGTTCGTTTCACGGGCGGCAAATAAGTTTTTATACTGTCTAATTAGCTTTCAACATGATTTTGGGGTAAAATAGGGTGATATGACCCACTTTTCGAAGTCTGCGCAGGATGAAACCATCACCAATCGATATCCTACATTTTTTTACTAAAGAATAGGTATCTTGTAAGATTCCAAACCAGCGGCTTCTAATTCTTGGGATTACGAGCTCGTTTTTGCCCATTGTGCAATGGTTAAAACGACGCTAAAATACAAAATATGGTTTTCTTCGTCTATTGTAAGGAATATCTCCAATAAAATTAGTAAAACTTAAACACCTGTCTCCATTAACAAGTCAAGATAGAAACTCATAGAATAAATTGGAAAGATTCAAAAGAAATTCTATGGTAAACATGACGCGTAACAAAAAACAGTTGAGGATTCATAATCAGCGATAAAACTACTGTTCAACAGCAAAATTTGATTCTGAGAGTACTACAGTTTTCTATTTAATAATCGTACAGGATCCATAATAAAAATTCCAAGAAAGTAAAGCGGCTGTCATTGTGATAGTTTACAGCGTGATACAAGTTGAATTGTGCTGCAAAATGAAACTTTTGATAATATTACACCTCACTTCATATGGTATCAGAGTAATCGAAACGCAGAAAATTTTGCTAGCTCTCTTTCTCTGTTATCACTGTCAAGCGCATCGGTTACAGGGTAAGCCAGCCGGTGAACGACAGGCCACGTTTTGCCACACCAATAACATATATTCCGATGTCCGTCCGTCCGTCCGTCCGGTTCGACAAGTATTGTCCGGGGGGGTTGGTTCGACCAAACAGGCGGAAATCGCAATCGAAACAGATAACACAGACACGCCGACGAGACGATCGTGGACAAATTGAACGCACACTGCATGGATGGAGTAGTGCGATTTAGTTCCGATCTCAGCGGGACATGTCCGGGTGTTCCCGTACTGTCCGAAGCGTGACAGGACAATTCAACGATTTTTATTTTTTATTTTTTTTGTATTCCAGAACCCCCACTCTTCCTGTACAACAACCCAACAGTACGCTTAACCACTTTGGACACACACTCAAATTGGTCGGTGGGGATGATGGTAACGTTTCCAGCTTCGGTTTGCAGCTGTTAAAGACCCATCCTCGTCAGTCATGATGTTGGTTGTTGGTGCTATGTATTTCTGGATGTTGTTTTTATTGTTGGTTTTGCGGTTGATTCCGGAATGAAAACCAGCAAAATGGGACAAATGTCGAATTGTTCTCCTCCATCTGCACACTGCAAATGGGCAGGAAAAAAAGTGCATTCCTTTCAAATTGCGCACCGAACAAGATCCCCGGGATCTCATTTCAGGCTGATGCCGATGGCAGACAAGCAAACCCGACGTTCATCAACCGAGAATAATGCAATCGCCGCTTGGTCCGGTAGGACGAACGGTGGCAGCACAATGCGCTGGAACAGAATAATGGCGCACGGAGGACGAACGAACGACGAGTCGACAATGACAATACGGCGGCACCCGATAACCGGACACCCGATCAGATATGTATCTCTTGTCCGATTAACAGCAAACAACACTTTTCCCAGCCCAGGGAGGGGCCCAGACAGTTGCTCCAAATGTACGACGCGACGGCCAAATGCAATGGCGATGATGAGGATGATGATGATGATGATGATTGTACGCACTAATGAGGGAACATTGACTAGACAGTTGAGGCGAGAATTGCTGCAGCTGGGATCTCTTCACGTTCACAGTGACGACGAGTCGAGAAATGTTTTTCGACGGTCGAAATTGTCTGCTAAGGATGGCTGATGGATTAGATTGACAATTAGCGCGGACACCGCGGGAGTCGATTGGTGTGAAATTAGTAATGATTTGCATGAGAAAGTGACACCGGTTCCGGCTGGCGGTGACTGGTAACGGTTTGGTTGCTTTCAACGCTAGATGCTAGAGAGAATCACAAACCTCTTATTTAAATTCTTGCAATAATACACAGGCACAAATTGCTTCCAAATTTTGCATCCGTAATGAACTTCCGGCACGGCCGAGGCCGGGCCGTACATCCGTTGGAGTCAATTGCCGGCTCGGCAAGACTACAACGACGTCGACGACGACGACGACGACGTCGTCTCTACGATTGCCAATGCCAATCACGCTCTTGTCGTTCGTGCGGGGGAAATTTGCCTCGGTGCAGAGAATTTGTGCATCACAGCTAGGATTATTTGCTGTATATTTGTGAATTGCACAAAAGCATAAAACGGATGAATTTGATATCAGTCCAGGATAGGAATCATCTCTGCTCGAGTGGGCTGGAAGCGGAGAGAGCTAGACCGTTTATCCTAGGCATGTCAAGTGCTGCTGTTCAATGGCATGGAAGCATCGGTGTTTTTAGGGAATCGACTAGAACTAGAGTATATTCTATATATGTGGTTATGACCCAAATTGTTCCCGTTCTAAAATTATAAAGCCACAGAGAATGGTACCTTTCAGTAACCAAAGGAACACATTTATTCGTTTTCTCAACTCCATGAAAAAACGATATATCGAAATTTAAAAATGCTCTGTCGAAAAGTAGACAATTTGACAAATGGAAAAACAGCAGAAGTCCGTGTGGCATTTTACAGCAATTGATAGCGGGGACGGGATTCGTCCGGATTCCGACAAGATTGCTCTGGTCGTTGAAATGCCAGTTCGCATGACGTAACCAGTCGGCGTTTATGTTGAATTCTTCGATTATCGAAAACTGGAAATAGTTGCCTCGATAGAGACTTCCTGCGAGACATTTAACAATTCGGTATTTACCAAACGCCGTTTAACTTCTAATATAAGATATTTTTTGCTGCCAAACTTGGTAAGAGCCGTGTTAAATGAATTCGATGAAAAAAAAACTTTCTGTATTGCGAGTCTCACTCTATTTTCACCTCAAATCATAGTTCCTAAAGACACCGATTACTAATACCAGGAGGTCAACACTAATCGTGACGCGACGGCCGTTCTCTTCCTTTCGCAGTCAAGAGGCCTCTTGGAAAGATTGGTTGATGCCGTCAAGAAGACATTGAAAGGGATAACCGCTGGACCGAACAGGCTCCATGAAGAAAACTAGCATAAAGAATAAAAATTCACTAGAAAAGCACGAAAGTGTAGCTGGAAACCACAATTGTCACCAATCCGTTGAGCGTTTCGACACACACACACACAAGTCGGCGTCAACATGATCGAGCTATCTAACACGTTGGGCCCCACTGTTTCTATGTTGATTGGCTAGCAAATTAAAATAAAATGTAACCTCAATTGTCCGAAGATGCTACTGTTCGGCGAGAGTGAATCTATTTATATGTAATTAGTGATCATTTAGTAGTCCGAGGCCCGGGAACTACAGCATCGTGAAGTTCCATTGAGTATCCTGTTGGATTTTGAGCACACGACGACTGGGCTTGTTAGGATAGCATCGTACCTCGAAGTTAACTGGGAGATAAGACACAACGTAATCTTTTTAGATAAGGCAGCTCGCATATCGTAAGCGCAACGAACGTGGTCAAAGTGTTGTAAGGCACGAACGTGGTCAAATAGAGTTACTGAAGATAATGGGGCTCTGATTCTGGTGGAGGGAACTAATCGTTAGTGAAATTTTCGTTCATGTTTCAAATAAGTCGATCATTTATTATTTATAACTTTAGCGAGTCGTGTATGGTTTTTAAAAACAGGTATATCTTATCATCGTCAACGTTAAACAATGCAGGTATCAGCATTGTAGAGAGCTGTAATAGTGCTAAAAACAAAGGATCTGAATCGCTTCCTTGAGAAACTCCCGATAGATTGCAAAAAAATAACGATTCCTCTGGGCCGAACGTAAATGCCGAAGAAATTCCAGGGCTCTCCATCCGATTCAAAAATGTTTCATGGTCGGTTTATACACGGAAAACATGATTTTTCACGAAATATATTCGAAACGAAGAATCGAAGAAACAACATTACATTTCTTCAACACCCACGAAGGGAATCCAGCAGTGGCGAATAATTGGGCTTTTTGATTGTTGGTGCTTCCGATGTTGAAGGATGTTTTGAAGTGGGTTGAAAGTGTTAACATTTCCCCCCTGCTATATTCGCATTACAGATACCCAAAAACATAGTTACACATGACCCTACCTCGTTTTTCTTGGAAGTCATGAAAGACCAGAACATTTTCGTTCGTTCGCCATTCACGCCAGCAACCAAGTGGTAATTCGTTTTGGCGGCGTTAATGGCAAGTCTTCCATTGCTGTACGGTTGATTTCGACGATATCGACGTCATTCGCAAAGCAAAGCCATGGGTATAAACGTCCTTCAGAACTTGACCCTTCTTTATCGACAAACTTTGCAGCCCGTTATGAAGGGTACAGGAAAATTACGGGGCTAGTGTAAAGTTCTTATTAAACTCTGTAGCGGTCCAGCCAAGATTTGAATATACGACGACTGACTTGTTGGGCCAGCATCGTACCCCGGAGCTTACTGGGCGGGCAGCCAAGTAACATATGTGTTTTCGTGATGAGAGTTCCATTGTTCTCCACGTTTGCTATTCATTGTGCACCTTTCTAGATAATGTTGAATAGTAGCTTAGAGGGTGCATCCTCTTGCTTCAGTCCATTCAACGGCACGAAAGCGGTAGAGGTCCTGCTATTCTGATGCATGTTTTTCACCCATTCAGCATCGCACGAATCCGGTTAATTAGTGTCGTCGGAAAACAGCATCTAGCATTATCTATTACAGCTCATTTCGTTTGACTGAATCGTACGTTGTCTTAAAGTTCACAAACAGATGATGAGTCTGCAAGTTATACTTCCGAAACTTGTTCAGTAACTGACGCACTGACTGACGTTATACTGACGCATTCGTCGCGAGGCGACACTCATGAAATCCAGCTTAGTACTCGCCGACGAAGCTCTCCGCTAACGGTCTCAACGTACACACTTGACTTGACTTAACTTTGTGAGTTAAAAGTCTTGTACAGGAGCCGGTTGTAACTTCTGTAGCTACTGTTAGCTATCTATATTAAACCGTCCCTTTTAAAACGAGTGGCGCAACCTGCTGAATTTTCGAAGGGTAAAAGTCCGGAAACACCTCAAAACCGTAAGTGAACAGCATCGCACGCTGAATACTGAGATGTTTTGGGCACAGAAACGGGGATAAGTTGTGCCATGATTTCAGTAAAGTGACTATCAGCATCATAAATGTCCGCAAACAGGGCAAGTAATACGGCATAGACGAAGTAACGCACTTTTCAAAGATTCAAGTCTGTTGCGTTCAAAGCATCTTCCAATAATTCGATGGCTGCTGGTAAATTCATTGTGAATTCCAAAGCAGGATGCACAGCGTCCAGTGGAACTAGAGGTTCTACTGCCTCCTTAGCTGAGCAAGTCTGAGATGTACAGTCGTTAGACAAAATGGTTTTATTATGCCTACCTATCATACCAATATGCACTATAAAATTTAATGCGCATATGCTGCACAGCTGATGAATATTTATTATTTATTCTATCAGATATTTCATTATGGTCGGTTTAAACTAAATCTAGCAAGATGATCTAATAGTAAAACTTCAGCTAAAAACTTTCTGCTCCCGGATATATATTTTCAAGTTGGGCTAACTAATTTAGCTTCTGTTACGGGGCTAGTGTAATAATCCTACTGACTCCATCTAACAGCACCGCCTTGCCGAGATTCAAACAGACGACGACTGGTTTGTTAGACTAGACCAGCATCGTACCAACTAAGCGGCTTTATGAAATTGGTCATGAAAACCACTGGAGAAACGTAATAAGATTTAAATTGCTGCTTGGGATATGATGTAAAAAATAATTAATTTGATGAACCGGAAAATTTTGACGAGTATGGATCAGTAAATTCTTCGGCAAGTCTTATAATAAACCCCGATTTTTATTCACCTTTGCAACGATATGGGAATAATGTTTCCTGAGGGACATTGGATCATCATCCTTGACTACCGTTTATCTACTGAGTGGTTCTCCAGATATAAAATAATTCCAGTGAGTTGGATTCTTTTTGCTTGAGAATAAGGTTACAGAGCACTTGGACACATTCAGGATAAGCTATCTTCGAACACACCAATCGCTAAGGTCGTTCAAATGTCACTAAAGTTCAATGAATCAGCTGTCGAACGTGCACCAAGGTAAAACTTTCTATCTTGAGGATGAATAAAATATCGGCATGATGTTACAAACGTCCTTGAAAAATAATTTAAAAAAAAACAATGGTCCCAAATTGCTCCCTTGTGGTACACTCGACAACCCCAACCGTTGTGATTCATGACCGCCTATTTTTACATATAAAGTGTGGCCAATAAGGTATGATTTTAGCAATTCAATTATGTTGGAAGACTTTTTAAGGGACTCGATTTCCACCAAGAGGATGAGGTGGCAGCGGTTGGAGAATTCGCGAAAAAGTGTTTATTTGCATCGATGAACATCCCTCATGAACATACACTATTCACCTGCCTCGCCGATAATGCACGCATCAGCTTTGAATTTTATGATTTTATCACGAACACAACCTCATTGTGAACATCAGAATATGGAACATCGAGTGTCTTCGATTTAGGGGGCGCCGGAAAGTATTCAAAATAATATTACCACGAAAATGGAATAGTTTAAAGTAGTATTAGTGGCTTTACAAGCAGCAGATGGTATTTCGCACTTTTGCGTTGCACATGATATTCGTATATTCAGCGATGCTATGAAGCGTGAATGTATGTGACTCATTGTCATAGGCGAATTGAACCACTCGCATCGCTGTTTTGTCATGATAAAACCGTTTGCCGATGCTCGGCGTATATATTCATTTTGTGAGTTTTCCAACCTCTGTGAGGTGGTCTACGCGATGGAATGCTGCTTTTATATTTGTATACAGGTAGTAAGGGAAAGCCACCATCATTTCAAGGACTTGCCAGTGCATGTAGGTAGAATTACACTGCCGAGGGATTCATAGTTGACGTATGATGGTGTTGGTAGTTGCGTCAACTATGCATCCATGGGCAGTACAGTAGATCCAAATTTGATTATCAAATGAATATCACACTAATGCTGTTACTGGAGGGCCAAAACGGATTGGGCGGACCCACAAGCAGAGGCACTTGTGCGCATTCCGGGGTTATAAGAGTTGCCTTCCAGCATTAGGATTCTTCCATGTAATAATCGATTTCGCTGTACCAACTTTAACCGACGTGAAGATTTGTTTGTGAGAATTGAGAACTGCCATATTTGTTTCAGACCTTAAGGATTCAGGTTGGCAACCCACTCCACCATCGAGCCTCCCACATATATGATATCAATAATAGTACTATTATTAATATGATATTAAGATGAAATGTTGTATATATGGGCAAAAATAGAACAATCTCACCAGCAGTCCTTCGAATGGAATAGTGTTGCGTCCTTCGAGTTTCCATAAGTGCTTCCAATAATTAATTTAATTTTTTTTTCTGGTATCCATGTACAGTATTAAAACTCGTTTTGGTCAAAGTTTTCACTATATAGCAGGTGCTTCATAAGCACCTCAGGGAAGAAACAAATGCTCTGAGTTTCTGCATTAGAGTGGTCGTTTCGAGAAAATGTCTACTGCGACGTTTACATCGGTTGTGTTTAAAATTCATCGATTTTAGTGCGCGAAATCCACGCACGTTTTGGTAATACATCTGCAGGCGACCCTTTCAACGTGCTTTGCGTCTGAAGTACAGCCTTAATCTGTATTCCGACGGATAGGTTTTTCAATCAAAAGAGGATGTGGTATCTCGATTGAAATGGATTCGTTCAAAATTAAGTTCTGTTGGAATAGAGAAAAGAGCTGTGAATTGCATTCTCTACTGTCGAAATGAACAGTAATAAATCCACAGCCGATTGCAAATGGATGGAAAGATTGAAAAATTAACAAATAATTCAAACAATCGACAGACTAAAAAAGAGCAGAATGCTAAAAATTCGATAAATGCTAATTAGAAGGAGTGAAATTCGGTAAACGAAAAACCAACAGATAAAAAGTCAATTGAATTTTTGGATATTAAAACATACATTTGGGAAAGTTTCCTCACGTTGTCTAATTCAATTTTCAGCAATTTCCGTCTAACAATCAATTTAGTTCGATACTTCTTTCCTTCCCCTTTGCTATCATTATCGCTTTAAAGCATTTCGAAAATGTTTTGATTGGATTGTTTTCTTCGGTGCAAAAGGTGAACTGCTTCTAATTAAAAGCTTGATAAAATTTCAAACAAACCGATTTGAACTCTGTTCAAATCGAGTGGCATTTAGAGAAAACTTTCATTCACCGAATTTTCAATTCCGATATAAAAACCTTCTAATTTTCAAAGCAAACCAACTTCCCTTTCCAAACCACCGCTGACCCGGTCCCCGGTGCTGCAACCCCGGGCATGTAGAGTCAGTTAGTCAAAACAGTTTTCGAACGTGCACTTTCCTCTGATGTTGTAGGTACGTACCTACATCACACACAGACACAAACAGAGCACGGAACAGAGGCACGGTTTCGGGTCGGTTTCCAGTGCGCAAAGAAGCGCACGTCTCCGTGTGCTCAACTCAACTCAACTCAACTCACTCAACTACAATACACGGCAACAACCGAGATAAAAGCTCTACCCGCCCCCCAGCCCACCCCTCCTTCTCTAACCGGCCACCGCTGCCGTTGTTACCGGGCGGGCACCGAAACGAACCGTCCAAATGGGAAAAGGATATAGAGAGTAGTTTAAAAATATATCTCCGCAATAAAAATAAAGCTTATGGCGATGTTCAACACGATTGTCTCTCTCTCTCTCTCTCTCTCTCTTGCTGCCTCCTTGACGGTGGAGGAACCATCCGCGGAGCGGAGGTGTTCGAGGAGAGGTCGGGATGTAAATCATGACGATGCGGTACGGTGGATGGGTGGTGGGCTGGTTGGTTCGTTGGTTGGTTAGGTTGGCTGTGCCGGAGAAGAAAAGTGCTTTTCTTCCGTGCTTCGGCTTCAAGGAGGAGCCAAACTAAAAGAAATGAATTGCCAGGATGCGCTGGTGAATACAAAAGGTTGCAGCTAGTTTTTCCTTGTGCTTTCTTTTTTTTGCTTGCTGTTGGTGCCTCAGTCTTGCTGCTCTGTTAGAAGACTGGGTTAGAAAGCTGGTACGGTTAGTTTGCTGTGGAAGCACAAGCTGCTAGCTCTGGAGGGAAAGGAGAATTGCAGGAGGATATTGAAACGTTACCGTTGATTACCGGACTTTTTTTTCCTTCTACACTGTCTGTCTGATGGCTGTGTGATGGTTTTGCGGTGTAGGATTGACTTGATGAGCTGCCGTCGTTTGGGGCTTTCAGAGGATTCCAATTATGGGCGGCAATTGTCTTGAAAGGTCGTGGAAGCAAATATTTTTATCAATTATTTAAAGAAAATTAAGTTCTTTACTCCAGGAAACGATGAACCTCCATCGAATCACTCGCAAAACGTTGCGTGAGTGAAGTCGATCCAAGGTCTAATAGAGCAATACCATTTCGCAGACCGACCGGGACGGACCACATCAACCAGCTCAGCTTAGCAGAAGTACAACCATAAAACGTCCGGGACTCGGAATACATTCGACAGTGGAAAACGGGCAGAGTAATCCAGACCTACCGCAAGAAAAGATTGCCAGCGGAGGCTTCGTGCATGTTGTTTCTCGTCCCTCTAAGCTCCTCCGTGTTGCTTTATTTCAGCCGCCCAGTCGGGGTTGAGGAAACAAAAAGACAGACCAATTTCCCACCTTATCCATCAGGGTTTCAGGCTGCCAGGCTGGCAGGGTTCAGCAGCTGGCGTGATGAAGCTCCATAACAGATTGCAAACGCCCGCCGCCACCCTCCGGGGGGAGGGGACGTTCGAGTGAGGGCAAAGCGAGAACAATTTCATCAAAGTAAATCTCGTCTCGTGGGATTCCACGGAACATCCTTCCGTGTCGGTGGGTTACATGTTACATGTAAAGTCTAAAGCGAGACAGGGAAAGAGCGGGATAGAGAGATATAGAGAAAGTGGGAGAGACAGACAACCTTCTTCGATTGCATGAAAAATTGCTTCAGTAACTCAAGTGGATTCCACACTCTGCCGTCGCTGCTGCTGCTGCCGCATTCCAGGAGTGCCTGACTGGCATCTTGCAAACTGCATCGCACGGAATCACATTGGATTTAGCAGCTCACATGGATTTCGAAGGTGCTTGCAGCGTGGGAGGGCTTCCAGGGATCTGGATTTATGGTTAGAGGCTCTCGGAAAGGTGAGTAGAATTCTGTGTTCAATAAATTATAAAATATAGTTGGAATAAGGATGAAAGTCGAATAAAGTTTTCCGTTGAGAAATAAGTCACTAACGATATTTTTCTTTCTGTTGACAGCATTGGCGCGTACTCTTCTCTCAAACTGAATCAATCATATTCACAATCCAATATTCAATTATACCCAAGCTCATAGAATAAAATTTATCCGCAACAATTTCGTTCGTGCTCACAACTAACCGACCTGCCAACCAATAACCATTTCCATCAGTTTTCCTTTCCTCTAAGCCCGCCCCAGTCACCGTCACCGAAAACTTGTACACAAACCGATAGGACACCATCTGCAACGATGGTGAAAGAAGAAAAAAACCGTACTTCTACTTCTCCTCCTTTCTCAAACAGCCTAAAAACCCTGAATCCCAAATGCTTCCCTTGCAGCTACAGAGCCCACCGGAGATGGCAACTGCTCCCCCCCCCCGTTTCCACGCCACCTTCGGCAGGCACCATCGTTCGAGCAGGGAGCAAGCAAAACGGAGAAAAATCAATTAATTACTTAGCATCGCGTACGACGATACGCGATAAATCAATGCAACTTGACCAGCAGCGTTCCAAGCTGCGCGTAACTGCTACACGTTCCCCCTTGCCTTGGGACGAGGAGGCTGTGCGCTACCACCAATAGGCCTCTGAAAGTAGGCACCAACGCCCAACGTTGGCGTTCCGCCGCCGTTTCCAAGCACGAAGCACCATGTCCGTCCCGGTACCGGGGGGGGGGGGGGGCAAGGAAGGTGTAACCGAATTGGAAACGCTTCTTCTCAGTTCGTGCTCACCACGGCCGCACGGCTCTCATCGATTCTCATTAATGTGATGGCCGCATGGATTCGTGTCGCGGTGCATAACGTCATTCATCTCCATTCCCTCCATCATTCTGACTGACTTGGCTTGGTGGGGAGGGTATGTCAGTCTGTGTGTGTCTGTGTGTGGGTGTTTGGTATCAACAACTGGTCGAAACTCTACTATTAGGTCGGTCGGTCGGTAAGCTGTGTTGGTACTTTTGGGAACGGCTGACTGAAGATAGGACTTCTGATCTGATGGATGGCTTTCCTGTGTTGGTGATGCTGATGATGATACTGATGCTGGTACGAAGAGGTGCGATTATTAGCCCTGCGGAGCTGGTGGGGTTCGTTATCCGAGGTTTTATGGCTGTCGATGTCAATTGGGGGCAGTATTTTACACTTAAGCGCAGGGGCGTACAACGAATTGGTGGCGATATTCGTAATATACGATTCGATGGCAGGGATGCCAAACGGTTGGCGTTAAGTGATTGAATTTGGCTGAAATTTTCTAACCTGTTCACTTAAGAATCCAGTAAATAAGTGTTTTATATTAAACAGTACCTGAAAGTAAAAGAAAAATAATTAAAGTAAAATCAATTGCAACCGAAATTTCAAATGTGACAAACTTTCAATGCAAGAATTTGGTTTCAAATTGAAATTGAAGCCTACAGGAAAGTCTTTAGTATCTTTATAATTTATTTGCAGTCAACCATGTATTGAGTTTGTTAATACCTTCAAAAGTATCCAGAGCATATCCCTAAGCCGTGACACATCCTAAATGTCTACCCAATCATTTTATTCTGTCACACTTCAAACAATCGAGAATGTTGCTTATGAGTGATGGACCAACGGTATAATTAACGATTCCAGTTTGGTTGTTAAGGACCTGTTGGACTTTGGAATTGGTCACTTCAACAGTTCTAATATCCAGTAGGACAGATCGTGAACAACTAGAACAACTATTCTGAGGTAATGGCACGCGCATGTTCTATGAAAAGGTGACCCAACCTCGTAAAGGATACATACCGAAGTCTGATAAGCGTAGGGTCGAGGAGGGAAACCAGAGCACAAGCGAGCGGGAGGTAGGTAGTCGACAGCTAGAAGCAGTTCTTCAGTGAAAATCTCAATGGGGGCAGAACGGAAGCTAATCTAGGAGAGCCCACAATCGGCAATAGAATCCGAGTTCCCGATTTTCTAGTGACCCGCGAGAAGTCGGTTAGTTAAAGACTAATAGAGGCCACTAGAACTCCATAAAAACGATAAGAAACCACTAGCAAATGGCACTTCACTGGAGAATTTTAACAATATTTACAACAGGAACATCAACGGTCGATAGTAACAGAAAGTTGAGAACGTAGGAGGCTGTGAATCGGACACACCTTGAGAAAAGGAGCGAGCGAGATCTGCAGAGAAGCATTCGACTAGAATCCGTTAGGACAGCCCAGAAGAGCAGACCCAGGCTCATGGCGATGCAGCTTAGCCAGCGACGTCTGGGCTGTAGACGAGAACCTGTCCTGGCGACAGGTGAAAGCCATGGCGGGTAACCGTCGTCGGCAGTGGAGATATCTAAATTCATCCTTTGGTTCAGCGCCGGACCGGCGGACATGGTCACAAACGTAAGCAAGAGGAGATGAAACTACCGGGAGAGTGGATAGAAGGAGTGGTTTCTCCCATCTACAAAAGGGCGATCGGCTCGATTGCTGTAACTACGCTAATCAACACCACTTACAAGGTGCTAGATTTTGTTACGTGGTCTTTCTGCAATACATAGCAAGAGAATTCGTAGGGCAATTATTACTAATCAAGATTACATCCATCAAATCTTCCAGCAATGTCAACTGAAGTACCACTTTCTCACGAATTTCAAGGCAGCGTACGATCCAATCGAGCGCGAACAGCTACGGCAGATAATGCAAGGGAACGGTTTTCTGGACAAACTGCCGCGGCTGATTTTCAGTAAAAGTAGCCAACTCCTAGCCTTCGCCGCATACGTTTTGATTGGGGCGCAACTGAACTGGTTTTGATCAGAGTTGTTACAGTTTTTGATAGGAGAAACTTTAAACAACAATTTTAACAATTCTCAATACAGCTACAGTCTAAATTTATCAATCTATCTAAGACTATGTTGACACCATTCCTAGAAACTGGCGAGGAGGATTGGGTTACAAGTCAATACGACAAAAATTAAATATATGGTAAGAAGAGGCTGGTGCCGAATGGCTAATCCGGTAAATAGGGGCTCCAGTGAAAGCGTTCGTCTCCCACAGACAGGGACTGTTGACGGCGATGAACTGGAGGTGGTTGATGAGTTCATCTATTTGGAATCTCCACTCACCACCAACAATAATACAAGTAAGAAGACCGGTAGTCCTCTACGGACTTGACAAAGTAACTTTATTTACGTAAAACATACGTGCACCTTATGTATTTGAATGAAAGGTGTTGCGGATTAGTTTTAGCGCAGAACAAACGGAGAGTGCGTAAGTGCTGAGGGTACTACTTAAATATATTTTCATCGTAACCCTGGCATATGTCGAGAAACTACAGTGGGCCGGCCACGTCGCAACGATGCCGGAAGACCATTCTAATGAGAAGTCGATTACACGGACCATAAGCAAGCAAACACGATTGCGGCTTGATTGACAGTATGGTGAACACTTCTAACTGGATCATTAAAGACTTGATGAACTTTGGGGTTTTATCCGATCCTATGATTCCAATGTCTAACCGGTGAAGAACCTGTGATGGAGTGGGAAACTGGATTCAATTTCGGACGATCCCGTAGCGAAAACTCGTGTGATTTTTGAGTTTGCTTTAAGCTGCTGGTACAATGAATTTTAATAAACTTGCATTTCTAGTCCTTATTTTAGTTTTAAACTTTGAGATATGGGTTATCAGAGATTTGTTAATTTTCGTATTAGCATTACAGCATTATGATCTGTACAGATCGTGATCTGTGCGTGTGGCAATAGCTCACAGATTTGATCAATATTGCTGACTTTCCATCCCGGACAAACCACCGGAGACTGTTGAAAATCTATTGATTATTCTATGGAATATTTTATTATGGTCACAATAAACTAAATCGATCAGGATGATCTGACCGTAAAACTTTAACTTTTCTGCTCACGGATGTATTTTTAAGTTAACAAAGCTGGCAGACTGATTTAGCTTTTTACCAGAGCAATCTGTAGCTTTATAGCTTTGTAGCGAAAAGCTTCATTAAACTTTAACGGTAGCTGTGTAGCAGTGAAGAGTATAATCTGTTTTATTGCTGCTTTCTGTAGAGTCAGTGTGATAAGTAGGGATGGGAACTATCATTAAAAATCGTTACTGATAACTATCAATAAATATCAGTAATTTTACCCATCACGGCATTGTAGCAAAAAAAGGAAATAGTAATACCGGCATTATTTTTTGTAACTTTACATTGTAATTTATCAGGTGGACCATCCGACAGATCTTGCAGAAATGTTGAGGGTACATCGTGTCCTTGCATCACATCTTTATTGGTTTCAAAGCAGCATACGATACAGTCGGTCGAGACAAGCTATGGCAGGTAATGCACGAACACGGTTTTCCGGATAAAATGTCGCGACTAATCAGAGCTACATTAGAACGAGTAATGTGTTTCGCACGTCTCGGGGACACACTCGAGTCCCTTCGAGACGCGGCGCGGGTTGGGACAAGGTGACAGCTTATCCAGTATACTGTTCAACATCACTCTTGAGGCGGTGTTCCGACCAGCGGGTATCGAACCGAGAGGCATGATTTGCATCAAGGGTAGAAGTATATGAATCACGACATTCTTTTACTGCTTGAGAATCCCAGAGACTCTCATCTACATCTGATGAAAGTCGGTAGGCTACGGTGGGCCGGGCACGTCGTAAGGATGCCGGACGGCAGAGCAACGACAACAGTTCTTTTCAGCAACCCCACCGGCACCGGAAACACGAAGACTCAACATGCAGGATGGTTTGACCAAGTCGAAAGTGATTTATGACTTTTGAGACGACTGTTAAATTTGTGACGAATGACCCGACCATTAACTTTAATCCAAATGATTTTTCTAACGGGATTGCTTACTGATAACTATCAGTAATTAATGATAGTTTTCCCATCCCTATCACACTACTTAAGAAGCTTATAACCTGAAATGAAAGTCTTCTGAAGAGTAGGGCCCTTGGTCGGAGGGCAGTTTTATAGCGGTTCTAGCAGTTTATAGCGGAACTTCTAGTGGGACTCATAGTTTTATTAGCGCTTTTATGAAATTGGTCATGAAAACCACTAGAGGAAGGTAATAAAACTTAGAATTGTTGCTTGGGTTGGCACCGTAGGTAGCTGCTCTCCGATACCAATACCTTTAGCGGGCTGACAAGAATCTGATCAAAGTTATGTAAAACCATAAAATGGTGGGAAATAGAATTCGCCTTTTCGGTGGAAGTAATATGTACTTTGTGAGCTACTCTACTCTACGTTTGACTTATTTTTAAGCACTTAAGTTGCTTCGCAAATTACCTATTCCCGCGTTTTTTCACTCTAGTTAATGTTTTTGGTTAATTGTATGAGTAATTCTCGCTGAAACGGGGCCACCACTGACACGAGCTTTTCAAATATTGGTTTTTTGCGCTTAATTGGTTGAAAATGGTTAAAAAATAAGAATTACACTTTTGATACCTCGAAATAGTGGACCCCTCTTTCGCCAAGGGGCCAAACAGGTTCAAATAAAGGTGGATTTTGAGCAAACCTTGAGATCTATATCATGTGATATTTCATAAATTTACCATGAAACAACTAACAAATGGCCTGGTTCTGTAAACCATTGGAAAGCTGAGAAAAATGTTACAACAAACATTCATAAAGTTAGGTGTGCAGCGGCATTAAAAGAATACAACAACCAGTTATTTGCAACAAGGTTCACAATTTTCATATAATTGTTATATTTCCAAAATTTGCTATGAAACAAACTGAAAATTCCTTAAAATGAAAATCTTCCGGGGGGCTCATGGTGAAAACGGCGATTGTTTTCATAAAATCCAATATGGCTACCAAATCCAAGATGGCCACTAAAAAAATTTTTACTTCATTTGAAAGCTCTGTTCTTCTTTTTTACAAAACTGGGCCATTAGTTAATTGTTTCATGGCAAATTTATGAAATATCACTTGATTCTTAAGGTTTCTTAAGGTTTGCTCAAAATTCAACTTTTTTTAACCTGTTAGGCCCCTTGACGAACGAGGGGTCCACTATTTCAAGGTATCAAAAGTGTAATTCTTATTTATTTACCATTTTCAACTAATTAAGCGCAAAAGTTCCAATACTTGAACAACTCGTGTCAGTAGTAGTAGCCCCGTTGCAGCGAGAATTACTCTAAATAAATAACTAGCTGACCCGACAAACTTCGTACTGCCACAAATTAAACTATGTTGTGCATAAATCGTGAATCTCGGATGACCTTTGTCAGAATCTCGAGTTTTGCAAGTTTCTGGGGAGTTCATGGGTGTTTTAATATACAAATTTTCCTCACAGTAAAGTAGAAAACAACTCCCCCCATTGCTTAGCCTGAAAAAATAAAGCGGATAGCATTTAAATATTCGCCATCATTACAAACCATTTCGCCGAATACCATTTTGCGGAACACCAATTCTCGGTTGACCATAACGCAGAATATAGAGTTTCGCAGAATACCATTTCGCGAAAAACCTTACGCGGGGTGTACCATTTCACGGAAAATCTTTTCGTAGAAAGTACCATTTCGCAGGGGTGACCCAACTGAAGGAAAGTAATATAGGTCAGTAGATCTAGGAAAATAAACCTAGATTGAGGTGATCTCTACGGGGGGATGCCCCCCGCAGTGGTCGGTGCTTCCAACGGCAGGTCGCCGGCAACACTCGCGCCCTGTGGCCGTCTCACGCTGAATTATCTAATGTTACTATTGATAGTTTTTGGTGGTCTTGTTATTGATAAATGTTTTATGAAAGAGTCTAAAATTGCTCGAGTTCGATTAGTTTTTGAGTTACGCAAAAATTTCTGTTTTATTTGTATGAGAGTCCTTATCCCCCTACCATAGGAGTGAGAGGTTTCAAACCATCATTCAAAAAATTCCTGCCTCCAAAACCCCTCACATGCCAAATTGGGTTCCGTTTGCTTGATTACTTCTCGAGTTATGAGACAATTTGTATTTCATTTGTATGGGAGCCGCCCCTCTTAAAAGGGAGAGGGGTCATTATTCCTCTCCTAAAGAGGGGAGGGGTCTCAATTCACCATAGAAAAAAATGCCCACAAAAGCATCCACATGCTAAATTTGGTTCCATTTGCTTGATTAGTTCTCGAGTTATGAGGAAATTTATATTTCATTTGTATGGGAGCCCCCCTCCTAAAAAGGTAAGGGGTCTCAATTCATCATAGAAAAAATTCATGCCTTCAAAAACACCCGCATGCCAAATATGGTTCCATTTGATTAATTAGTTTTCGAGTTATGAGGAAATTTGTATTTCATTTGTATAGGAGCCCCCCCCCCCCCCCTCCTAAAGTAGGGAGAGGTCTCATTTCACCATAGAAAAAATTCTTGTCTCCAAAAACACCTACATGTAAAATTTTGTTCCATTTGCTTGATTAGTTCTCGAGTTATGCAGAAATTTGTGTTTCATTTCTATGGGAGCCCCCCTCTTTGTGGGGGGAGGGGTCTCTAACTATCATAAACACCTTTCCTGGCCCCAAAAACCCCTATATGCAAATTTTCACGCCGATCGGTTCAGTAGTTTTCGATTCTTTAAGGAACATTCGGGCAGACAGATAGAAATCCATTTTTATCGGTATAAATTTGTATGGGAGCCCCCCCTCTTTGTGGGGGGAGGGATCTCTAACCATCATAAGAACTTTCCCTGGCACCAAAAACCCCTACATGCAAATTTTTACTCCGATCGGTTCAGTAGTTTTCGATTCTATAAGGAACATAGGACAGACAAATCCATTTTTATAGGCATAGATTTGTATGGGAGCCCCCCCTCTTAGTGGGGAGAGGGGTATTTTGCCACCGAGAGAACCTTCCCTGGGCCCAAAAACCCCTATATGCAAAATACATTTTTATAGGTATAGATTTTACAACGCATTAAATATACCTTACTGGGTTTTGTGTTTATTGTCAAACCATTATTACTGCCATACTTCATACTTTTTGCCGTTCGCACCCATCCCATCACTCGAACTTTTCCCCAAACACAACCCATTATGCTATGTACTGGTTATTTTTCCACTTTTTTGACAGCCAATTTCTTCTAGTCGCTTGCAGTTCCATTCTTCTTCTTCAATTAGGGCCCTCTACAAATGACCAGCAATCCGCAATTAGCCTGTGTTTGGTGATATTTGCTGGATTTCACTCCTTGGGTACCGCTGCTGTGGCGCCATTGTCATTGTACTACTCAGTGTTGCGGAGCCCGCACTTGTATGGTTTAATTTTCTCACACTCGCGCAATCGTTCTGATGAACACACTGGCATGAGCATCTCTTTTGGACTCTTTATATCTTATTTTTTCATGCCCTGCGACGGGTTTTGATTGAGTAAGATGAGCAGGGGCGTAAGATGAAAAAGAAAAGAAGTAAAGCAAAATCTACAGCCATTCATTCTACTCACGCTCGCGGGATGTTGATGGCTAACGAGCTGTTGGTTTCTTGAGTGAGCTGCGCAGAACGAGGCTACAACACAAGGCTGTGTGCTCGCGAGTGTGTCGGTAGCAATTTGTATAAACACAGCAACAGCAGTTATTCGAGTAAATGTTGGAAGCTATGCTACTCACACTCGCCCGCGTACGGGTCGGCATTGCTTGCTTCTTGCTTGATTTGCAACATTGGTATCACTCACAATGTTTTAAAAAACGGACGATGCTTATCTTAATATCACAGTTAAACTAGTTTAAATGTTTTGAGATTAAAATAAAGATTTGTTCATTCTAATTTCTACGGCACGACTGTTTTGGCAGTTTTGGCAAAATAAAAGGAATTTTACGTTGATCTTTTCGGCATTAGATGATATAAATGTTAATATCTCTGGATCCACTGGGTTAAAAATGATAGGTATTTTTCTTTGCCGGAAGGAGTAAATGTTTAATGTCATGCATCAAAAATAGGATGAACTGAAAATCTTGATCCTAGACTAAAAAGATCGACTTATTGAGGGTGAGAGTCGAACTCACAGCTCTCAATCTCTAGTTGAGCTTGTTGTTCAACCAATTACACCACCTGAGGTATTTTTCTTCAAACGAAAGCTATTTTTATTTGGACGATATATGTTACAAACCAACAGTTTTGCTTATAAAAAACTGTTGGAATGCTGTGGAAACACCGCGTATAACATAACATAACGCATAATTATTATTACAACTTCTTCCATATCCATCCCCATTATTACAGCAAAACATTCCACAACCGCAGCCGCAATAAACTGTCAAACCGAACGAACGTCTGAGCTGACGTCTCACTCACTTTCTCACGCTCTAAGTATGTACCTTTTCGGAATCGAAACACCGGAAAATCGCAACCATCCGCTGAGATTATTCCACCACGCTCCTCCGTCGTCCGCAACTGGTTTTCCCTCTGTAGAGGAATGTCTTTTTTTTGTGAGTGGGAAAAAAGTCTCTCTCCCAGAGTGAAGAAGATAAAAAAATCTCATCACACACACACACACGTACACGGACAGTGCAAGATGCACCCAAAAGGCCGTTTATTACATTCTCGTCAATTACGGGGGTTGGAAAAACCTTTCGCATCTTCGCTCGGGAATTTTCTCTCCCACTTTGGCTCTCCCTTTTTCTCTTTCGCGCCACCACCATCCTCCCGCAGTCCATAGCAGCAAAACCAGCGGAAGCAGTAGGTAGTAATGGTAGTGTGGTAGGCAGCAAAACAGCCGCTGATAGTATTGTGTTTTGATTATACGCTCCAAATATCTACGGAAGGGTGGCTCGTGCATGATACCGATGATTTAACTAACGCACTGCTGCTGCTCCCTGCACCTGGCTGGGTGGTGACTGACTGACTAACTGACTGACTGGAAGATAACACTAGACTTCCATCCTGCTGGCTGCTGCTGCGGCGGTGGTGACCGTATCGTGACGAGGTGGATGTTGATATTGGTCCAATTTAGTTTTATATCCTGGTTCCTGGTCCTGGCAGCCTGGCAGCCACTGACTGGACCGGGCGCTGGCGCTGGTTGCGGCTCTAATCAACGGGTTTGAAAACCCAGCGGCATCAATCAAGCGTTTCGACCGATGTGACGAGAAACTGGCGAGGCCACCATAAATCAGGACTTTACCGTTTCGAGGGGAGCACACTAGTGGAAAGTGTTTTGGTGCCCTTATTTTCTGGCGTTTTTTTATATGAGGAAAAAGCTATAGGATTAGCAATCATTTTTTGTTTGGCACAATTTTCGATTGCTTTTTACAGGTCGAGATTATAAACGTTGTAGGTCATCAGATTGTACGATTTATTTGACCGCTTTCAACTGTATTTCGTAAATATTTAAGCTTCCTCTTGCGAGGTAGATTGAATTTGTAAGACCCAACCGAAAGATTTTCTTCGCTATGACTGGCTCTCTGAAACGGAAAATCGGGTAAAGCTGTAAATCTCTTCCTCTTGCTGAGGTTGAGTCCAACGCTGAAACCACAAACGGTTACCCTACCGGTAAATCCGCGGGCTTTGATTCCTCGCCGGAAACACTTGTTTCGGTTCCCGTGACGCTCGTTTCATCGTGGATAAGTGATGATTTGCAATTTAAATCCACCGAATAATTGATAAATTCCAGCATTCATTACTACTCCTTTAGGCGGCTGCTTCGGTGCGGAACGCGATGAAACGTGATTCTATTCTAATTATCCCACGCCACGGTTGATTAGAAAATATATTCAAAGTATGAATCGGCTGTTTATTTGATGCAGTTGGAGCTAATGGAGTTTATTCGATTCGAGCTTATCGTGTTTCACCTTGGTAATCGGAAAATACCGGTCTCTGTCGTGTCCTAAAGCGTAACCCCAAATTACTAATTAAAATTACCTTCAAAATTCTTTTCCTCCACTCTTGTGTGGATAATGGCGAACGGTGAGAATCGGAAAGAGGCCATCACACACCGGTACAGCTGTCAATCAAGCATCGTTAGCAATACTCTTGCGACTGCACATTTTCCTGCCGTTTTCTCCGACAATCACAGCAGCTCTAGTTAGAGCTACTAGTGAGTAGAAAACTGGCCAGACGCTGGCCCACGCCAAAAGTTTGCCGGCCAGCAATCAGAGAAAGAACAGAAAGAAACCAGAAAAACGCCAACCAAAAATTCCGGATTTATTTTCGTAAATCCTTAACCCGCTTAACCCCCTTCCTCCCGGCGGCTCCGGTCTAATGACCCTTCTTCTCCCTCCGACAAGCAATCAATTCGCGTCTTAATATTGGAAATCGAATCATCTGGATCGATTGGCAGGACCGCCGCACCGCATCGGCGGATTCTCTGGTTTGTTTGGCAGCTGCTGCTGCGGGTAAAGTCGAAAAAAGGGAAAGTTTCGCCATTATTGCTTGGGCGCTTGTTTGCTTGCTTGCGAAATTGATGGCTATTATTTTACTTCAAATATGATCCGTTTTATTAGGACTCGCAAAACCCTATGTATGTGTTACGATGTGTGCTGGAAAAACTTAACAGAAATATCTCACGGGTGGTTGAAAACTCATATTATCGCTTTAGCAAAGAAGGAACTGCTTTAAGTGCTTCTTAATTGATAATTTGGCTAGATTTATAGATAGTATCTCTTGCTACGGATGATCAGGTCGGCATTTTGCGTTTGTAATTTCTTGCAAAAATCAGCTACTATAATTCTTAGACTTTCTGACTACCTAAATTAATGCTTCACTTCATTCATTCACGTCGATTACGAACTGTGTGTAATATTATTAATCTCCTAAGAACATAACCCCCTAACTTTTGGATCAAGCGCAAAAACACACACGGTCGCAGGCTTCTGCCGTGCTCTGCAAAAAATCTCAATTCTCGGCGTTTTTCCGGCAAAGCGCAGAAGACGAATCGATTTGCTCTCTCTCTCAGTCGGATGTCCTTCCCCGATGCGACGAATTTTGTTTTGCTTTTGCAGTGCTTTGCTGCTTTGCTCTGCCGACGACTGAGCATCAGTTTGGTTTCATCTCTCTTTTTTTGCCGGAGCGGTACCGAATGCATGCTCTCAAGGTCACGGAGCAAATCGTTCCAGTCCATATAATTGCCTATCGCATATTTTTTTTGGGATACGGAGCGAATAACCTCGTGTCTCCAGTCTTCGCACACTGGAAATATTAGCTCTGCTTGTAGTTGTGCTCCTTCTGCGCAAGATGAGTGGTCGTAATAGAAAACAGTATTCAGACATCGTCCGGAGGGAGAGGAAACGGTTGAACAGAAAATGAAAGCACTTGATCATTGTGAGAAGCAAATTGCTCTGTTTTTGTATGCATAAGATGAGCAAAATGAAGCCTGCGACACACGATTTATTCCCGTGAGATCCACGTTCAAATTCGCTCGTCTAATGTAGTCCCACTTCCTTTGCTAATTTTATCTTTAGCGGTCAAACTCTGGTTTAAGTTATTTTCGGTTTGATTATTTCGATTTCTCCATGGCGTTTTTGACGTACTTCTAGTCTAGGGTCTGAAATAGGGACAGTTAGCTGGAAGGAGCGTATAAATTAAATGATGACGAACGATTACCGACCGTGCTCGGAAATGCTTTATGCAGCTCAGTTAGGGAGTGCAATTTTGAGTGCCCTTGCTTGAGAGCTGCATCGACTAGGATCTATGTGATCACTGCTGTTCGGGAAGTTCGGTTACCAAATTCCAGAGAAAGGGAGTTCCGTGCAGTAGACATTATTGCAGGAACTTCATTCAAGTACCACGTCTACAACAGTGGCGGATCCTGGAATCAGTTTTGTAGTGTTGGAAAATTCAAAACAACGAGTTATCCCTGTGGAGGCCCGTAGATGATCGTAACTGTGTGTTGAGAATTAAGAACAAGTTTTTCAAGTAACCACATTGACAAACGATAAATCCGATTATGTTAAGGGTTAGTTCTTCGACAAGCTCGGGCCTAGGCATTCAACGTAGACTTTAGATCGATCATGCCTTGATTTGACGGTCAACACTAAGTCTGACAGGATTGTGAAGTGGGTTGTGGACGAGCGTCCATGGTGCGAGAGAGGTGGTAGTCGCGACGCGGGGAAGACTGCGTTACAACTGGTTCGATACTGAATTCTAGGGAGTGACAGATGACAAGAACCTGGCCAGGAGTCGCAAGTTCACTGCGGCCACACGTCAGAGCAAAGAAATTAACGTCAGAACAGAAAAAAGAACTCGCCGTCTATGGTAAAAAGCGTGAGTACGAGGAACACGTGCTCGCCGGTGCAAGCGAACGATTCGCCAACTACAACTTGCAGACTCATCATATGTGTGTTGACTTTAAGGCTGCGTACGATTCAGTAAAACACGGTCAGAACAGGTCAGATCATGCGGCAGAATGACGGATAAAACCTCAATCGCTTTTATGCACTCTCTGACCTGCTATTGGAGATTGCCTTGTGATGCCCAATACGAAGAGCAAACGCGGAAAGGAATGAGACTATCATCATCAAATCTCACATGCTTATTGGTATTCGGATGATACCTTGGTACGCTAGTGACGTGACAACAATGTAAGCTGCGAAGAAAAATGGCGAATCGCAGCCGCGATTTTGGCTCTCTACAGAACACTAAATCTTACGGTGGCCTTTTACGGACATGAATCATGGACGTTGAAGGAAGCTGATCGACGAGCACTTCGGGTTTTTGAGCGTCAATTTCTATGATCAATGCTTTGCGGCAAAATGGAAAATGGAGCGTGGCGCAATGAAGGTAGTACAATGTGGGCGTTTTCGGACAAATTCCTGGACAAGAACTTTAAATCTCGTTCGATCCGCAGAATGTCTCGCACAACTGCAAGAAATGACAAAAAAGACGACTTCTGGTAACATGAATCATTGAATTTATTATCAATATGAGCCTTTAGATGAGGCTGCTGTTTCCTATTCGTTGTCATCTTCACTTCTTACCGCAGTGGGGCTGATTCTACCAGCGTGCTTCAGTCGTCCCGGCCCTGCATGTGGATGTGAGGAAGGGTGCTTCTGAAAACCCTGAACAGCAAGCGCACTATCGTCAAGTTGGATTCCCCCGGGTGCTTTGTTTCCTGTTTCTAGAATAATGTCATACAACGCGCCACAGAACAATCTGTATGACTCCCACTATGGCATCTATGTTTATTACCAAAACGTCGGTGGAACGAACGGTAGCATTTACGACTATCTGTTAGCGTGTCTCAACCGTCCATACGAAATAACAGCCTTGAACAGTGTTTAGAAATCATATTCAATTTATGCAATACTCCTGAATTGAACTTTAACGTATGCTTTCCGACTGTAGTATGCAATTTTTAGGTTCTGTTTTTCGGCTATGTAGTCTGTATTTAGCAGTCAAAACGATGTTTTGCTTCTATATCCGACCGAAACCACCGAAACGTCGGATATAGAAGCAAAACATCGTTTTGACTGCTAAATACAGACTACATAGCCGAAAAACAGAACCAAAAAAACTCCTGAATTGATGCAATATACTGCTCATTCTCAACATACTGCTCAAACAGATAAAAAGAACTGAGCATCGCCAACCTGAAAACAACGATTTGAGCGAATCACTTGCGTTCATGTTCGTGTTGATCTCTACATTCATTCATTCTCGTGAATGAAATCAAATATGAATCATTCATTCATTTTGAAGTGCCGACAATGGCAAACGAAATTACAATAAACGTAAACATTGCTCCGAAGTTTTAATTAATTTCCTTAAGCCAGGTTTTGCTTGATTTAAAAAAGCAGGTAGGTTAAAAAACTACACTGAACTGAACAGATCTGAAATATCAGTCAAGAGCAAGAAAATGGACTGACAGGCTAGTCGAGCAATCATTCAGCACTGCAATTCATGAATGAATTGTTTTGAAGGACTGTCAGCAGCTCAGTAGGCATGTGCATGGGCATGATACTACCAGGGGTAAAACTGTGTGCGCTGAATGCGTTTTATAATCGCCTACGCCCTACATGCATGGATGCCAATTTTTTCAAGCACTGGCCTTGAACGAGATCTGGATCGATGATTGAACGTGCTACCAACGAATCTGCTATCCTTACGACCTCTGACCTCCTTACGAGGTTCTGCACAACAGGTTCATCGTCTTCTCTTCGGCTTCTATACTGGAATTTAACGATTGGCTGTGTGTGGAGTAAGTGTGTGTGACTGTAAGTCTACGAATGTACTACGGAGATGTATCGAGTTCGAGATGCTAATTTTCAAAATGCAGTTTTACCATCAGTAGCCAACATCTTTTCCACAGTTTCAACTTCAGATTACATGTTCATCTTGGGTCACTTAGATATCTCGATCTCCTATCAAGGAGCCACTAAATAGCACTTCATTGGATAATTTAAAGGACTTCGGAGAAGGAGAAACTACCGGAGAAGGAGAAACTACCGGAGAAATATATGGATGGAGTAATTTGTCCTATCTACCCATTAATTATTGTTGCGTTACGTTGGACAACGGCGTCTGTAAGGTCCCGACAGCTTCCTAAGTCGTCTATTCCCCATTAGAGAGAGATTTCGTAGGGCAGTATCAGGTAGGCTTTATGGGAGCCAGTGCTACAATGGATCAAGTTTTCACACTTTGTTAAATCTTTTAGAAATGTCAACAGTATAACCCACTCATCATGTTTTCGTGGATTTCAGGGCAGCATACGATACAGTCCAGCACTAAAAGCTAAGCCGATGATGCACGAGAATAGTTATCCGAACTATCAAATTGCTGAGCTTTCAAATTGTAACTTTGCTTCCAGAAGATATACTTTCACCTGGCGTATTTGAACGAAACCTGTTGCCAACTATTATTGGCGAAGTAAAAACGGAAGCGAAGAGTAGAAAATGAGAAAGTCAAATTGGGAAGCGTCCAACATATCTCTAGGCATCCCAAGCCTCTACGAGAGGCTTGGATCTAGCACCTCCATGTGGCCATACCCGGTAATGCTTTATCGAGTAGCTAAGCTAGAAGGTGCAATGCTGCGTGGTTCCCGGCTGTCTGATCTTAAAAGTGTGGTTATGGACAGACGACTGAGGCGCATGGCCTTGCTAACAAGTAAGCGTAATATAAGTTATCTTAATTTTTTTTCGTTTTAGCTCTTCAACCGCAGTAAAAATTTTAGTCGCAACAAGTTTAGGTAATAGACTAAAAGTAAATTTGGATGCCCTTCGTTCGTCACCGGTACGCCGCTTGTGGTAGAAACTAAAACCATTTGACATAACTTTGTTCACATGTTTATGAAGAACAACTGGTGCAAGTTTCGTCAATATATTTCACCACGTTGCGGAGCACTAAAGAATGGGAAGAAAAAAATCTTACACAAACACCTGGAGGAAAATCCAGGGTGGTCTGAAGCAAGGTTGGTGAAAGTGGTAAAAATTCCAAAAGCAGCCTTTTAGAACAGTATGTAATGTAACGAGAATCTAGGAGTGGAAAGGTGGCAAAGAACTTTTAAGAAAACCGGAACTAGGGACCGAAAGCTGAGGGGGAAGATACTAAAGTGCGTTAAGTCCAATCCTGGCATTGCCATACGGGATATGTCTAGAAGGAATGATGCCAACTATCAAACCTCGCGGAATATCCTCGCTCGAGAAGACTATAGGTCTTACAGTGCCAGTAAACATTTGAATCGGCACTTGGAAGCAGAATTTGATAGCCAAGAAGCGTGCTAGGTGCTTATACGAGCTAGTTTTGACAAAATTCAAGGGATGTAATTTAATGGATGACGAAACCTACGGGCACATGGATTTCAGGCATCCTCACGGTCAAAAATTTTACTTTGCGACGGAGCGTGGCGATGTGCCAGGCAAGTATAAGTGCGTGTTTCGTCTCATAAATTCGCAAAGAAGCCCATAATCTGGCAAGAAACATGTAGCTTTGGACAGAATATTGAGCCTTTCACCATTTCCTCAACAATGACATCAAGTTTATACATGGAAGAATGCTTGAAGAAACGAACTTTGCCATTCATTCGTAAACAATAAACATAAGGGTAACGTAGCATTCTGGCCTGATTTAGCTAGCTGTCACTACTCTAAAGTGGCGCTAGAGTGGTATGCTGCACTACATTCCGTTTTCCTAATGATTCTCATAAAAACGGAGAATGAAATATTCGCTGCTTGCAACTAAATTATACCACCAAAACAATAACAAAGAGCAGGGCGGCCAGTCGAAAAAAAGTTAATGAAAATGAAAGCAGAAATCGATCTGGATTACTGATAACGACCTTTAGCATGAGGACGGCCAGTTCATACGAGTTTCAGCATATCTAATGTTGCCAGTTGTGCAAATTAAAAACTAACCCCGTTAATTTGCGTGAGGAAACGTTGAAATTAGCGGGGGTCCACGGTATTTTTGGAGGAGTACAAACGGATAGCGAAGAGTGGCGTAGGCGTATGAACCACGAGTTGCAGGCACTACTTGGAGAGATCCCCATCGTAAATCTGGCGAAAGTTGAGAGACTGCGGCGGGCCGACCACATTGTAAGGATGCCCGACGACTGTGCAGTAAAATCCGTTCTCTTCAAGAACCGTACCGGCACTAGGAATAGAGGGGCCCAACGTGCCGGATGGCTCGGCCAAGTTGAAGCCGACATTCGTGCGTCGAGACGCTCAATGAATTGGCGACGGGTAGTCCAGGATTCTCCAAGATCGTGTTACGCCAGCTGTCACCGGTAGCACAAGGTTTCGTATGGAATTATCATGGGGAGCGCAACTACGGACCGACTTTTTACCATCCGACAGATCTTGTAGGAATGTCGGTAGTTCAACGTGCCCACGCATGACATCTTTATTAATTTCAAAGCAGCATATGATACAGTTGATCGAGACCAGCTATGGCAGATAAAGCAAGGTTTTTCGGATAAACTGACGCGACTGATCAGAGCTACATTGGATCGAATGATGTGTTTCGTACCCATCTCGGGGATTGAGATTTGGCGGAGTACTAGCTAAAAGCGAAGAGTGGCGGAGACGTATGAATCACTCGGCCAGGCCGAAAATGATTTGCCACTTCTGAGACAACTGGGAAGTTGGCGACGAGTGACCCAAGATATGCCGCGAATGTATACTATATTTTTAACCATTCTCACTCTCGTCCTGCGCAGGCGTCAAGAAAAACGAAATTACGATACCACCGCCTACGAGTCGGGTGCAAATGAAATTAGAACAAGCCTTTTCAGGACTATCATTTTTATGAACTTTTATTCTATAAACTGTTACCAACACTCGTTCTGTTACTCCATTAACCCAGACCCTAGGTATAAGCTCCATTATTTCTATTTAAATGATTAGATATCTTCGGAACCTCTTTGTAAGGCACATTAGATTTGAGTATGTATCAGGGTCTTTGAGAAAGTTCCCATAAATAGTTGAAACCTTTTCAACTAATCCAATATCTCTAGTTTTTCTATGATAATGTTTCAAGTCAAGTCTTAAAACACTAAAAATGAAACTTTAAATTTCGTTACTTTAAGCACGGATAATGCTATTTACATGCTTTGATTCTTCTAAAACCATTTTCAATTTTTCAACAAAATTACAAGTATGTTAACAGAACAATTCTCCCGAACTCAATTCACTGTGAAACGCCTTACATATGAGAAGTAAACTCCAACACCAAATTTCCTCAAGGACGTTTACAATATCGAACCACTGACTGTGCCCCACCTTCCGAAGCCTCGACCGCTTGCGAAGGGCAAGGCATAATTCTCACAGTAAAAAATTCGCTCCACAGCGCCTAGACTAGGGTTGCCCTTGATACCGAAAAAGGCCACTCACCTCTTTTCTGCAGTCCAGCGGCAGCAGTGTGATGCTGTCCAACGCAGGCCACCAGAACGGCCGCCAGCAGCAGCAGCAGCAACACCGTCAGCAGCATACCCTCTAGCCGTTGTTGACGTCCTCCCCGACAGCTGCAGCAGTGCTCCATGCGTTCCGTTCGTTCGTTCGTTCCTCCCCGTACGGGTTGTTTATTTGTTTTCGCTAACCTTCTTCCAGTCCAGTCCAGTGGACGACGATAAGTGCTGGGATTCACTTCACTTCAACATTCACTGTAAAACACTCACAATTTTACAACAACAACAACAGCAACAACACTTCGGGTTATTGGTTTGCTCTAGTTCTATCACTTGGCATTAGGCTATCATCGGTTTTTTGGTGTCATCGAGAGGATTTTAATTCCGTTTCCCGTTTCTTCTACGACGCCCTTCGTTCTTCTTTCTTTTCGCTTAAACGCTAATCGCGCGGGTGTGCGGAATCCGATGTTTTGGGGATTTCGGCCGGGTCTAGGCCGGGGGGTTGTGTACGTGTGTTGAGGAGGTACTGGTTATGATGAACACTTACAACGCTAGTAGATTCCTGTATTCGGTGTGTGGCACTTTTCGCCGTTTTTTTTCTCAGTGATTATAAAAAAAACACTTACTACTAGGTTTGTGTTAGACACTGTGTGGATATTGAGCAGATCTTAAACACTAGGTTTCTTTTCTTTTTTTTTTGCTTCGCTTAAACAAATACGGCGGTATACGTGTATGGGTGTGTTGAACGATGATGGGTTTGGCCGTGTGACTTTTTTCTTCTCTATATTTCCGAAGATAACAACATCGATGCTAGACGGCGAACGGATTCTAACTACTAGTGGTGAGACAATCAGCGGTAAGGATCGGAAATTTTACAGCGATTTGTGGAGGTTGGCTGGAATGGTAGGCAGCATTGGATGCTTTCGTATAACCTTTTTTTATTTTATTTTTCTTCTTGGAGTAAAGGGGCTAGAAGGTGTGATACACAGACGAATTAGACACTTGTAAGATTTGCACGACGGCTGCAAGCTCACTTTTTTCGGTTTTCTTCGAGACCGCGCGGGGGTGTCTCGAATGGCACTTGGAACATGAACCAAAACTCACGCGAAGGACTACGATACACTCAAAACGGCAATAGACTCCGATAAACACAAGCACTTCTAATCACTAGCAATAGATAACAACTATTATTGCAGCCTCCTGCGCCCGAATGCCTGCAAATTTTCGGTCAAAGGTTGGCTGCCAGCCTAAAACGCTGCTAGAGTACGGTAGAAAAATTTCCTCGGCAGATTTTCCTCGTCCGATCCGTGTGTGTCAAAACGTCGTGTTCCTCTCCTGGGTTCTCACCATCCGGTCCGTAGGAGCGTTGACACGAAGGCAGAAAAAATGGTGTTTTGCACTACGCGTTTTCTGTGGCACTCTTTCTCTCCGTCGTCGCTGACGCTCTCGACTAGGGCCTTGTCACGCCAAAAGTTAGCCTGTCCGCATAGCTTCACGCACTTCACGGTCGGGGTCGTGATTTTGGAGGGCTACACGTGCCCCAGATTTTCTGCACCACGAACTAACCTTTGAGGGATTCCCGCTTACCTCCAGCTGGATCTTTTCACTTGCAAAGTGCACAATCTGCACAACTTCTCGAATCGATTTCTTCCAGCACACGAGAGCCCTGTCTTCCTGTGAGTTTTAGGCAGTACACAGCAGTGCTACCCCGTTTACACCGTGGTGGTCGTCGTCGTCGAATAGGTTTTCCTGAGCGCACGCACACTCACTCACTCGCTAACGGCCGTGTGCAATTCGTCAATGCTGCCGTTGTTATTATTGTTTTTGATATTACAGTCGTTGTCCTGCTTCTCGAAGATCAATCATCTGAGCGGAATGATTTATTTACGAACACCCGTACTCGTTCCCGTTCTCGCACAGCATCGTCCTCTCACTCTTTCGCTCTCCAGAGCTCTCCCCCAGAATCCTCGCTGATGCGATTGTATGAGTGATTACCGAAACACCCACTCTCCACTTTCCACTCGACCTACTGATAAGAGCCACTCCGCTGGAACGTTGCCATCTTTCGAAATCGCGAAAACCGCGATGTTTCCAATCGGAATTCACTCAACTACTAAACGCGTTTCTCACTTTAGCACCTTGTAGTGGCGAGCATCCGGCATAGCGAAGTATTTCGAATCCGATTCCAAATATACAACATAAATTGCCATCACTAGCAGTAGCGTGAACGCCCTTAGTATCACTTCCTGCCGAACCGATCCTTCGGCGCTTCCTCTCGGTACATTACAACCCAAACTAGCAAAACACGCGCGGGTGAGAGAGATCTTGTTTACACACTAAACGTTTACACCATCGCCGTCGTCGTCGTCGTCATCGCCATCATCATCATCATGATCATCATCACCATCATGATGGTTTCTGCTCCCGCTAGATTATGTAACACACACTGCTTTCCACCACTATCCAGCTCCAGCATCCCGTGCATCTTCGCCAGTAGTGGCTGGCCACCCAATAGACAAGATAGGAAAAAAAGAACCCACACACACTCACGGCACTCGCCTAGAGTTAGGCTCTCTACAACCGCCGTCGTCGTCGTCGCCGTCGCCACCGTTATCTGACATCCACATCCGGCCCGCAGGAATCACGACTACGGCACAACAGCCGTTCCTGATAGGTACCAAGCACAGCACAGCAGACCACACGCAGTCGGATGCAGCCTACCGCTGCTGCTTCATGGTGACCACGACCGCACCAACAACAACAGCATCCGCGAAAACGCAAAACAAACCCCGTCTCGCGCGTCGTCTCACGCCGCCGCCGCCGTCGTCGTCGTCGTCGCCGGGCCAGCAATTAAAATTTATGAGCCGGTGAAATTTTTATCCCCGAAAAGGCTTCCAACGAAACACGCGGCCGCTCTCACCCGTGCTCTCCAGCTCTCTCGTCGCTCGATATGTTTTCGTGTGTCGTGTCTGGCTGCAACCACCGCCGTCGGAAAACTGGAGGAAAACATTTGGACGTTGGCAAAAACTACCACCCCCTCGCGAGCGTTTGAACGTATGCGGGAGCCAGAGAGAGAGAAAGGGAGAGAGTGTGTGTGTGTTTGAAAGGTGTGTGCATATTGGACGAGAGATTCCATCTGTCGCCTACTGCGATTGCAGCGAGCGCAATGGAAAATGCATAACATTAGTGACGTCACTCGAGAAATGTGACCTACTAAGAATTCGCGACACGAGAGACACAGGAAGACTGAGACTGACTACTGCCTGTTTTCTGCGTTGATCCGCTAGAGAGCGATAGGTGACGGACCGGGTAGCGCTTTTGATCGGGAAATTTCGCCTCCTGTTGGCTATGCGGAAAAGTGATGGTTCGCGTCTTCGCTATCACGTCGCGAATATTATCCGAAGCGCTGAGTTTTCTCGGCTATCGAAGCTTTGAACATTTATCAGGGCGCAGATCAATGCACCCCTTGGCGGAAAAACCGGAAAAGGCCTCTGCATCTTATTGAGGACACATGCATGCCGATAAATAGGTCCACTATGATACATAGTTCCAAATACAAAATATAATACGCAGTGTGTCGTGACGTGCTTTCACGCCGATCACCCGACAAAATGTTTGCGTTTGGCGGGACCAATTTAATGTAACATATTGTGAACTACTAAAACCATTGAAGAAAAATCAACTACAGTATTAAAAGCGATACGATAAGGTTATATCCACCAGCACGACAATTCTCGCACACATGTTGTATCAGACAATCGGTAAATCGCTAGAAATGTGGAAATTAGCCACAGAAATTCTCAAATAACTGCCGGAAATCTCAAAGTATCAGCAATTCAATTAGCTATCTTAGATGTTGCTCAGTGATAGCGTCGTGCTGAGGGGTATTACCAACGCTCTATTCTTGGTATGGGTTGGACCATTTATTTGTTCGTTAAGGTGCAGGCTATAAACCCGTTGAAGAGAACAATATCGCCGCACGGTCATTCGGCATCCTTACGACTTGACCGATCTACCATAGCTTTCCGACTTTCGCCAGATGCACGATAAGAAGCTCTCCAAATAGTGCAGTTACATTTTATATGTACTCATGTACTTCTGCGCAACTTTCCATTTTCCGTTTATATCTTACCAAAAATAGGCAGCACTATCTTCCACTTCCTATTCTCCAATTTTTAGCTGCGTCAGTTCAATCGGAAATTCGTACTCGTGCATGATATATCATAGCTGATTGCGTCCGACTGTATTGTAAGTTGCCTTGAAACCAACGTAAATATGATTTGTGGGCACGTAATATTACCGACATTAATCTTCTCAGAGAACTTGCGCATATCTTGGCCCGTAATTGTTTTAACTCTTTACGATCTCCTTCCTGCTTGTAGCGCTCTTTCATCTTCCAGTAATTTTGTGTCTTAAGGGTTTCTTCACCTAGCAGCGCGGTTGCAACCTCACTGATGGTCGAGCATGTCTTGCCCAATCCATCTTCGAGGGTCGAAGCATTTCTTACTTAGCCGGCACGCGTTGCTAATTGCCGAATGTTTAACTGCTAGGTAATTCACCATGATAGCTTTGTGGTACGATGCTGGTGTAACAAGCCAGTCGTCCAATATTCGAGCCTCGACTAGGAGGTGCTGCTAGATACAGTCAATAGGATTTTTGCACTAACCCCGTAACTGTCCTGTACTCTTACAGGCGGTCGCGAAGTCTGTCGATAAACAAGAATCAAGTCTTAGAAAGACGTTTAAGTTAATGTTTTTTTGAACACAAAAAAGGACAAAAGGTAGGAGTCACAATAACTATTTGTTAAGCGTTGCTACCAATAACCCCCCCCCCCCCCCTCATCTTTTCGCTGTTTGCCCTTCATTCCAAAACATTTTCTTTACTTTCCCCTACCGTCCCTTCATCAATTGTAATTGTAGAACCACCGCTTCAAAAAAAATTAATAGATATGCTTTACCTCATTTCAAGGTCAAGACTAAAAACACGAAGTTGGTCTAAGCCGTTTAAGCCCAAGGCTTTGCATTTTTTTTGCTAGGTAATCAGTCGAATCGATATGCGCTGCCCGTAGGGAGCGTATGTTAATGATGTTCGAAAAATACTGGCCATTGATGAGAATATTGTCGATTTACAGGCTATAAACCCGTTCGTTGGTCATTGTGTCTGATCATCAGCTCTCCTTACTGCCTTGCTACCTTGCTACTGTAGATCGCCTCCAGCTGCGAGTGGAACGGTTCCTTCTTGTCGTCGGCTCTATCTTCGTCTGGTGGATAGTGCAATACATCAGGTGATTCTTCATTCTACCCATCACAACCAAGTCCGTTCGCAGCTCATTGGATGTTCAATCGCTCTGATAGGCGTACCGCAAGGTGGTTTATCGAAGGAATTTATCGCAGGATCGTACACTCAAAAACGTCAAGAGCTCGTCGGTCACGGCTCTTTCAACGTCAATGCTTTGTGGCCATAGAGTACCACCGGGAGAATTATTCAAGCATAGTCTGCTACAGCTCATTTCGTTTAACTGAATCGTAAACCGCTTTGAAGTCTATAAACAAATCGTAAGTCTGCAAGTTGAATTCCCGGAACTTATCGAGGATCTATGGCAAGTAGAACATTTGGTGGTTTGGTTTGGAGCGTCCCTCTCGAAAACCGCCCTGGTATTCGCCAACAAAGATGTTCACCGATCCGCTCATCAGTCTTCCGAGAGTACTCTGCAGCAATTTCTTCCGCTGATAACCGTCGAATATTCAGTCGTATCTTCCTTGTTGGTTTCGATTTGAATACGTTGGACAACCGGGCGCGGTACTTGCTTACTACGAGATAGTGGTCCGAGTCGACGTTTGGTCCCCGGAAGGCTCGCACGTCTGCGACGTCAGAAAACTGCCGACCATCAACCAGAACGTGGTCAATCTGAGAGCAGGCCTCTCCATTAGGGTGTTTCCAGGTGTGCTTCCGAGTGTTCCATCGTGCAAAATAGGTACTACAGATAGGCATTCCTCGGGCTGCAACTATCAGCCTCAGACAATTGTCTTTTGTGGAGGCTTTCTCTACCAATAATCGAACGAAAGAACTCTGCGTCCAACCTGTTCATTTGTATGCTCGATGACTATCTTTATGTCATGTCCTGGATACTCTCCATACGTCCTTTCGAGAAGGTCATAGAACTCCTCTTTTACGCCATCGGGTTTGTCGTTCGTAATTCGCCCTTAATCAGGGCTTAAAAAGGGATCGCAAGTTGAATGTGACTGCGTGAATGCGTACGGTTTCCGCATTCAACTTGCGCTTCTTGAACGATCATTTGACTGTTTTTTGAATCCACTCAATCTGCCGCTTGCGCTGCTGCCGTCTTATAATTATTCATGCGGCCTCTCAAGAAACAACTGTCGTTCTCCCGCTTTGCGTTCATATCGAAGAATTTGAACGGCAAACTGACTGGAAGCATAAGATGACGAATTTTCTCCAAATCGGCTGCTCACAGTAGACTTAGACGACTTAGATGGGTTTTTAAATGCAAATTAAATGATGAAGATACTAAAAGAGACAAATGACTTAACATGTTTTAAGATAAGTTTTACATGTACCTTCACTTCAATCATATCTCGGTTGCCAGTTTTTACCTACTTTTTAATCTATAGCAGTACGAAATATGGCTAATTTTTACCTAAATCGTTCATTAACTCGCTCTGTATAGAATATACGCGTTTAGTTTGGGGTCCGTCATGAAAGACGCCTAATATCGCAAAAACTGTAATACTTAGAGGAAAACTGTTTTCAGCAAAAAGCTTCATAATAAGATTATCTACAACTGTCTCGAACATATTATAGCATATCATCAAACAAGAAAGTTAAATTTTGCAGCGCCACTTGTGTTTGAGTTCCGAACTAATACTAACCACCAGTCGTTGCATCTATTGATATACAGAAATTCTTTCGAAGACGCCATATTGAAAAAAAATACTATGAAAAGAGTTATCAAAAAAGTTCACGATTTCGAGCATTCAAACCACTGTGCATTGACGGACCTCCACTTAATGACACACTTCATTTGTTCTCCATGTAACATGAATCCGACTCCATGCTCTGCTTTTTTACCGCCACTACTATAGTAGATGTGATATTTGATTGTCGTGCCCGCAATAGGATCTACTGCGCGGAATTCACGTTCTCCCGTCTTCGGCTATCGCATCGCTTTATAACACTTAGGTATCTGATAATCCTCATTTTGACGGCGGACTTTTATTTGACGAAAAGCTACTCTTCTGCTTGCAAATCAAAGCAAAGCAAAGCCTATGTGGTACATTCCGTTTTCTAAATTTGATCCAGTCGCGATTCGAATATACGATGACTGGCTTGTTAGACCAGTCAGCGTCTTACCTCAAGATCAACTGTTCTTCTGCTTGTATTCTACTCAAATTCTCTGCAACTTTTATCCTCTTATTTGCCCAAGAACGCATCAGCAACGCGGTGTGGCATGTTGCACCGTCTCGCCGAAACCATAACTTTTCTCGATTAAAGTTAGTGATAACGGACATGTAGTGAATCCCATTAACTGCAATACTCTAGTAAGCATCATTTTTGAAGAAAAAACCAACGAGAATTCATTTCACTTTGAGGCAGTCTGATCTATCACGGTTTAAATTAAAATCTATACCTATAAGAAAGGATTTCTGTCTGTCTGTCTGTCCCTATGTTCCTTTTAGAAACGAAAACTACTGAACCGATCGGCGTAAAAATTTGCATGTAGGGGTTTTTGGGGCTACGGAAGGTTCTTTCGATGGCAAAAGACCCCTCCTCCCACTAAGAGGGGGGGGGGCTCCCATACAAATCTATGCCTATAAAAATGGATTTCTGTCTGCTCTATGTTCCTTATAGAATCGAAAACTACTGAACCGATCGGCGTGAAAATTTGCATATAGGGGATTTTGGGGCCAGGAAAAGTTCTTCTGATGGTTAGAGACCCCTCCTCCCACTAAAAGGGGGGCTCCCATACAAATTGGACTCAAATTTCTGCATAACTCGAGAATTAATCAAGCAAATGGAACAAAATTTTACATGTGGGTCTCTTTGGAGACAAGAATTTCCTCTATAGTGAATTGAAACCCCTCCCTACTTTAGGAGGGGGGGGGGTGCTCCTATACAAATGAAATACAAATTTCCTCAAATCTCGAGAACTAATTAATCAAATGGAACCATATTTGGCATGACTCGAGATTGTGACAAAGGTCATCCGAGATTCACGATTCACGAACACAGTTTAATTTGTGGCAATACGAAGTTTGTCGGGTCAGCTAGTAATTAAATAAACCCCCTTTTTTAAATCTCGCTCATTAATTTCACTTCACTAAATCGTATGCCGCCTTGAAATTTACCAACTGCGTACATGCATGTTGTACTCCCAGGGTTTGTCTAGAATTTGACGTGCAGTAAACATCTGTTCCTTCGTGAAATTACCATTTTCCGATGAAGAATTCCACTAACGGTCTCAATTTGTACTTCGGAATACGAGAGAGCACTATCTATGGAGGATTGATCAAAGTAATCTCTCGATAGTCGCTACGACCGATGGGATGGGATGACCTCTTTGTATAGATAGAGCAAATTGGACCTTTCAACCAGCCTTCTGACATTAGTTTATCCCATTTTTAGAAAGTTGGTCGCAATACCATCCTTGCTAGGGATTTTGCCGCTTGTTGTTCACCATTCAGCTTATGGAAATTGCTACTTTGACGTTTTTGATTGACCTACAAAAGCGTTCTCAGTTAAATGTCTGTAAAATTATGAATATTTTTCGAAGCTTTGTAGGGACTGACTTCAGCCCTTTCTGTTTATTTCGTTCTATTAATGTTGCTACTGCGCCTGCTCCGTTTTTAATTTTGACAGCTTGCCCAAAGAGGTCACTAGATGATGTTCTATAGGAGAGTGAAGCTTTGAGTGGTTCAAAGCTACATTTTCAACTGTTATGGTACCCTGTGATATAAAAACCTAATTTTCAAATGATTGTTAAATTAGGCTGACCGTTTGTTAATGCTAATTCCTAATAGGAACGTAGAAAGAGAAACAAACACAGTGAAGTAAAATTCAAAGATTCTACACAGAATTTATTGATAGTTCATAGTCTTTTTTTTTGCTGAAAGGTTTTATCGTCACAATTTACAGATGCTTTACGGATTTATTGCAGGATAAAATCGATACGAAGTAGGTGTGTAGGTAGTAATTACAGCAGCATAGCGATTTCCAACCTTTTCAACGAGAAACTTTTCCCGGACACAGAACCGTCGCTTTGCTTGATTTGTCCTACTTTGATATGTAAGTGAGCGATTCGAGCGATTAATGAAATTAAAAGTGTTAGAGAAGCAGTGGTTGTCAAGTTTAAAATTCGTTATACATGAATGTCATTTTATAGTTTGTTTTCTGTTGGAACTCGCATCGATCTTAAATCGGTGCCGCCGTAGCAGTCAAAGCCGAACCGTACTCGTAGTAACGGGATCGGCTGTCGAGCGATTGCTGTTCGATTCCGTAGTGCGGGACGCTAGCAGCGTCCAGATAGCCACCGTGTCCGGTGGAGGTGTAATATTGCTGGCTGGACGAGGATGGTTGTAGTTTCGAGTAGTACTGATCCAGTTGAACGGTTTCCGGTTGATTGTTTTGATTTTTACAAATGGTGCTATTGTTGTTCATCAGCGTACTGGCCTGCTCCGATGATGTTTGTGAGCAGACGATGTCACCGTTAGGCGTAGTAGTAGAAGCAGTACTAGTTGTCTGACCGCCATAATATTCACCTACATCGTTGTCACGGACAGCTGGAGTTTTCTACAAAAAAGAAAAGACATACAAATGTTAAAGACAACCAACTCAATCCTGTTGGCAAGATTTGGAATGTTTAGGAAAATTAAAGCGAAAAAAATGACTGCTAAATTGAGGTTACACACGTCATTGCTTCGACTTCGACCCGCGCGCGGAATGAAGCGAAAGTTACAAGTAACGTTGTGATGGTTGCAACGATTTCGGTTACACCCCGGGTCGGAAATGGAATGATGAATCGGCTAATTGCATGACAATTACCTTGACGACTCAATAAACAAAACACCGAACCAGAAATCCTGCGAAGGGGGGGTGAACCAAAAATTAGGAAACAAATCATTCCGCGAGGTTGTACCTGGCGATTCACTGGCGAAAGGGAGTTAATCTAATTTGGAAGTTTCTATTGGTTGCGCGGGTCTTCAATCATGGCAAAGTCGCAAGGTTACAATCGTGGTTTACCGACAAAGTTTGACGAGTATCAAACAAGGGGGACGACATCTATAAAGAACACTCGCTCGGAAATTTTCTGCAGCTCAGTTAAAATTGACCAAAAATAAATTGTTTTGCAACTGCAAAGCAAACCGAAAGCGAAAATAAAGAAAGCAGCTGACATTATCATAATCGTTTTATTGCGACCATTTCCCACTCCTACGCACCCTTGAAAGAACGTACGTGTGCAACGGAACGGTGCTGATACAAATTTCCGCCCGTGTTTATTGATACTATCTTGAACGGTTAAGGCGTAGCGTGATAGTTCCGGTCTGGGCCGAAGGGATACCCAGAGAAGAAAAAAACCTTCAACAAAACAACGTGGGGTGGAAGAAAGGGTCACTCTCCAACGAGCGAAAAAAAAACAACAAACGACGAGCAGGAAAAACATCATAATTCTGGACGTTCCGTCGGGCTCCCCCTTGGCTTGTTCGGTAGCCGGATAACAGTGAAAGTCAGTTCCTGATGGCCAGACCACCCTTCCTCTAGCAACAACGCAGGCAGACAATTTACGACCGATCGTATCTCGATGAGTTTTGTTATTTTATGCTTTTTTATGACTTTATTGAATTTGATTTGCCGTTACGGCAGTTTGAAGTTGGGATTTTTTTCCCTCGGCTGGCTGGCTGCCGCCTAATGTGGACCGGGTAGTTTCGGGTCAACCAAAACAAGATTAGAAGCGATTATCTCCCCCCGCTTCCCGGCTTCCTGGGGCTGTGGGCTGTCATGCGGGAAGTACAGCCGGAAGTGCTTTACAAGAGTTGTACATAATAAACGGAAACATGGGAAGGAGGAGGAAGTCGTCAACCAACCTGGCTCTACGTACCCGATCGGCGCTACTTAGCTGCGATTCCATGGCGTTGATGTCCGTCTTGAGTCGCAGCATCTGCGACTCGACTCGAGCGTTCTCGCGCTGCAGTTCGGAGATTTCCGCTTCCAGCGAGAGAAGATCCTCACCACCCGTAGTGGTGCTGGCTGTTGGCTGCTGGTCGCCTGTCGACGACAGCGATGGTTTGTGTTCGCTAGAGTAGGATTCCTGCTGGCTTCCGTAACCGTCAACCAAATCAGCCACGGAGTGGTTGCTGGCTTCGCTGCTTCGCGTGTCATTGGAACTGACCAGCTCGTTAATGACTATAGAGATGAAACAATGTCATTTAAACATTAAAAACCTGATTAACCATTTACCGTTATAGTTTCTGGAAATTCTGTCGGATCCCTCCTCAGAGAAACGTATTTTCTTGGAAGCTGAAAAAGAGGAAATTGTCAGTTCGGTTGAGTTCAGGTTCTGATCAAAATTACTCCGCTTACTTTCACAACCATCTGTGGAGTATCCGGAATCGCTGCCGAATTTCATTCCTCCGATATTGGTACCGCCACTGTCGATGATTCTCAACCGGTTGCGGCTGGCAATTGGACACCCGGATGCACTGAAATGATGGATGAGGATCATAAGATGAGTTTCGAATACAATTCGAATGACATCCGTGTGAGAAAGGTAGTAGTATGCTCACCTACGATGAGAAAGGAATTTACCCGTGGAATGTCCGGAACCGTCGCAGCCAGGGATTGGACATCTGAAAGACAAGATTTTACGCTAGAAATAACTGCTTATTCAACTTAATTCTTTTGTTTTCTGTCGTCAATTTCCTACTTGTCTGCTGAAGCAAATTTTGGCTTTTATATTTTACCTTGTTTCTACTTGTCAATTTAATTTTTTTTTAACTTTAGCGTATTTTTGCAATTGTATGACTTTTTTGTCTATTTATTTTTTGATTGCCTTTATTGATTTTTTATTTCATTTTTACACCTTTATTTTTATCCCTGCTTTCAGGCTTTTTCTTGTTCCAATTTATTCTATTCACTTTCTTTACTCTATTTCTGGTTCACGTTATTCTGATTTTTGTTGTTTCCAAATTTTCTTTTTGTGCGATTTGTCGAATTGTTGACTTTATTTACTACTACATCACTTTTACTTCACATTTTACGCGAAGGATACGTTCCGCGTACCTCAAAACGGCGGTCAATCAACGTCTCCCCTCCTCGTCGGTGTAACGCCACTCACCACGCGGAGGGTTTGGCTTCAAATTCCAAAACCACAAAAGTCACGAAAAATTACATCACATATCACATTTGTTATTCTGCTATTTTGCTATAATTTTTATTTTTTGTTTTTGTTTTTCTAGTTTGTGCATTTTTTATTGCCAGCAGTTCTGCTTTTTAGTTGCTGTTTTTTCGGCGTTTTCCTTTCAACATTTTCTGTTTTTTGCTTGTGTTGATTTGCCTTTAGTTTGATATTTTCTTTCACTGTTTTTCTGTTAAGTTTTACGTTCTACAATTACATTTTTGTGCTTTTGTGCTATGCTTCTATGCGGTTTTGCTTTAATTTGCTTTGCGTTCCTGATTTTTTTTTCTTGCAGTCCTAATGCATTACACTCAAGTCGCTTTTTACGCGAAGGATACGTCCCGCGTAAATCAAAACCGCGTAAATTCCGAAAATCGCGTAAAAAACCGCGTAAATTCCGAAATTCGCTTTAAAAAACCACGTAGATTCCGAAATTCGCGTAAAAAACCGCGTAAATTTCGAAATTCACGTAAAAAAATCACGTAAATTCCGAAATTCGCGTTAAAAACCGCGTAAATTCCGAAATTCGCGTAAAAATAGTCGGGTAAAAAGCGACCAGTGTATTTTAATATATTTCTAATTTTGTTCTCTGTTGAATTTGGATTTTATTCTTCTGTGTGTATCTTTTTTTTCGGTCTCGATCACTTACTCGATGTTTTTCCCTTAGTCTTATTTTTTTGCATTCTTGGTTTTTCTCTTCATTCGGGCTTGATTTTTTTATCTCAAAGTTCTAGATTTTTCTTTTTTTGTGGATTTGAGTTTTGTCTTCCCTCGGTCTTGATTTTTCTTTACTTTTGGTCTTGATTTTCCTCTTTCGGTCTTAATTTTTCTCTTTTCAGGATCTTGATATTTGCGTTCTCTCGGCCTCGACTTTCGTCTTCTTTCGGTCTGGATTTTTCTTTTCTTACGGTATTAATTTTTCTGTTTTTTTACTACTGATTTTTCTCTTCTTGTGGCGTTGATTCTTCTCTTTTCTCAATCTTGATTTTTCTCTTCTCTCTGACTTGATCTTTTTCTTTCGGCCTTAATGTTTTTTCTCGGGCTCAATTTCTATCTTTCTTGATTCCTTGGTTCCTCGGTCTATTTTTTTTCTCGGTCATGATTTTGCTCTACTTTTCTTCTGGATCTTTCTCTTTCTTCCGTCGTGATTTCTCCCTTCCTTCTTAATCTTAATATTTCTTCTTTCAGTCCTACCCTTCGTCCTGATGTTCCTCTTATTTCGGTTTAATTTTTCTCTTTTCTCGGTTCGGATTTCTTTCTTTCTGCGGTGTTTCCCTTCTTTTTGGCTTGATTTTTCGTTTCTCTTAATCTAGTTTTCCTCCTTTCGGTCTCGATTTCTTGCTTCTTTCAGTCTCGATTTTGCTCTTCTCTCGTTCCAGGGTTTTCTCTTCCCTTAGTCCTGATTTTTTTGTTCTGTCGATATTATTTTTTCTCTTTTCTTGGTCTTGATTTTTATCCTCTCTCAGTTTTGAGTTTTCTTTTCTCTCGTTCTAGATTTTTCTTTTTTTTCGGATTTGAGTTTTGTCTTCCCTGGGACTTGATTTTTCTCTTTTCAGGGTCTCGATATTTGCCTTCTCTCGGCCTCGATTTTCGTCTTCTTTAGGTCTGTATATTTCTTTTCTTACCGTTTTAATTTTTCTTTTTTTTTATTGCTGATTTTTCTCTTCTTGTGGCGTTGATTCTTCTCTTTTCTTGGCGTTGATTCTTCTCTTTTCTTCTTTCAGTCCTGATTTTTCTTCTCCCTTCGTCTTGATGTTCCTCTTCTTTCGGTTTAATTTTTTCTTTTCTCGGTTCTGATTTCTTTTTTTCTGCGGTGTTTCTCTTCTTTTTGTCTTGATTTTTCGTTTCTCTTAATCTTGTTTTCCTCTTTTCGGTCTCGGTTTCTCTTCTTTCAGTCTCGATTTCGCTCTTCTCTCGTTCCTGATTGTTCTCTTCCCTTCATCCTGATTTTTCTGTTCTGTCGATCTTGATTTTTCTCTTTTCTTGATCTGAATTTTTATCCTCTCTCAGTTTTGATTTTTCTTTTCTCGTTCTGGATTTTTCTTTTTTTGGCTTCTCTCGGCCTCGACTTTCGTACTCGTTCGGTCTGGATTTTTCTTTTCTTACGGTATTAATTTTGCTGTTTTCTTAGTGCTGATTTTTCTCTTCTTGTGGCGTTGATTCTTCTCTTTTCTTGATCTTGATTTTTCTCTTATCTGACTTGATCTTTTTCTTTCGGTCTTAATTTTTTTTCTCGGGCTTAATCTCTGTCTTCCCTCGGTCTTGATTTTTCTCTTCTTTCCATCGTGATTTTGTCCCTTCCTTCGGTCTCAAATTTCTTTCTTTCAGTCATGAATTTTCTCTTCCCTTCGTCCTGATGTTCCTTTTCTTTCAGTTAAATTTTCCTCTTTTCCCGGTTCTGATTTCTTTCTTTCTGCGGTGTTTCTCTTCTTTTTGTCTTGATATATCATTTCTCTTAATCTTGTTTTCTTCTTTTCGGTCTTGATTTCTCTCTTCTTTCAGTCTCGATTTTGTTCTTCTCTCGTTTTTCTCTTTCCTTCATCCTGATTTTTCTGCTCTGTCGATTTTTGTTAATTTTTCTCTTTTCTTGTTCTTGATTTTTATCCCCTCTCAGTTTTAATTTTTCTTTTCTCTCGTTTTGGATTTTTCTTTTTTCGGATTTGAGTTTTGTCTTCCCTCGCACTTGATTTTTCTTTACTTTTGGTCTTGATTTTTCTCTTTTCAGGGTCTTGATATTTGCCTTCTCTCGGCCTCGACTTTCGCCTTCTTTCGGTCTGGATTTTTCTTTTCTCACGGTATTAATTTTTCTGCTTTCTTACTGCTAATTTTTCTCTTCTTGTGGCGTTGATTCTTCTCTTTTCGCGATCTTCATTTTTCTCTTATCTAACTTGATCTTTTTCTTTCGGTCTTAATTTTTTTCTCGGGCTTAATTTCTGTCTTCCCTCGGTCTTGATTTTTCTCTTTCCGTCGTGATTTCTCCCTTTTCCTTCGGTCATAAATTTTCTTCTTTTGGTTTAATTTTGTCTTTCCTCGGTTCTGAATCATAACTTCTGATTTCTTTCTTTCTGCGGTGTTTCTCTTCTTTTTGTCTTGATTTTTCATTTCCCTTAATCTTGTTTTCCTCTTTTCGGTCTTGATTTCTCACTTCTTTCAGTCTCGATTTTGCTCTTCTCTCGTTCCTGATTTTTTTCTTCCTTTCGTGCTGATTTTTCTATTCTGTCGATCTTAATTGTTCTCTTTTCTTGGTCTTGATTTTTATTCTTTCAGTTTTGATTTTTCTTTTCTCTCGTTTTGGATTTTTCTATTTTCTTGGCCTTGAGTTTTATGTTTCGGTCTTTATTTTTCTTCTTTCTCGATCTTAATTTTTGCTTTTCCTTGGTCTTGATTTTTATCCTCTTTTAGTTTGAATCTTCTTTCGGTCTTAATTTTTTTTCTCGGTTGTAATGTTTGTCTTCTTTTGGTCTGGGTTTTCCTCATCTTTCCGTCGTGATTTCTCTCTTCCCACGGTCTTATTTTTTCTCTTCTTTCAGTGTTGATTTTTCTCTTCTCTCGTTTCTAATTTTTGTCTTCCCTTCGTTCTCTTGCTTCTCTTCGTCCTCTTTTCCCGGTCTTTATTATCTCTCTTTCTCTTATCGCGGTTATGGTTTTCTCTTGTAGTCTTGATTTTGCTTTTGTCTCGTTCCTGATTTTTATCTTTCCTTTGTCTTGATTTTGCTCTTATCTCGTTCCTGATTTTTCTCTTTTTTTGTCTTGATTTTTATGTTTTTTCGATTTTACTTTTTCTTTTTGTAGGTCTTGATTTTTGTTTTTGATTGGTCTTAGTTTTTCTCTTCTTTTCGTATTAATTTTTTCTCTCGGTCTTGATTATTCCCTTTTCTTGACTTTTTTTCCTCCCACGGTCTTCCTTTTTTATCTTTCCGTCTTGATTTTTTTCTTTGCGCGATTTTGATTTTTCTCTTTGCTTGGTCTTAACTTTTCTTTTCTATTGGACTAAATTTTTTTCTGCCTTGATTTTTATCTTTTATCTTGCTTTCCTTTTCTTTAGGTCTGAATTATTTTCTTTCGGTCTAAATTTTTTTCTCGGTCATTATTTTTTTCTTCTCTCATTTCTAGTTTTTCTCTTCCCTTCATTTTGTTCCCTTGTTTCTCTTCTTTCGGCTTAATTTTCCGCTTTTCTCGGTCTTGATTTCTCTCTTCCCGCAGTCTTCACTTTTCTCTCAGTCTTCGTTTTTCTCTTCTCTCGTTCCTAATTTTTCTCTTCCCTTCGTCCTGTTGTTTCTCTTTCTTTAGGTTTAATTTTACTCTTTTCTCGGTTTTGATTTTTTATATTGTTATATTGGTTTTAGTCTTTTTCTTCTTTTCGTCTTTTTTTCTCTCGGTCGTGATTTTTCTCTTTTCTGGTGCTTATTTTGTTTAGAGTGGTTTTAACCCAAAGGGTCATTTACTATGCTTTTTGTCCTTCACACGGTCATAATTTTTCTTATCTTTCCATCTGGATTTTTTTCTTTGCACTGTTTTGATTTTTATTTCAGACTTGATTTTTATCTTCTTTTACTCTTGTTTTTCTCGTTTTTCGGCTTTGTTTTTTCTCTTTTCTCGTTCTTAATTTTTCTCTTTCCTTCCTCTTGTTGTGTTGTTCCTGTTGTTTTCTGTCGGTTTAAATTTTCAATTTTCTCGGTCTTGATTTTTGATTTTTTTCTCTTTTCTCGGACTTGATTTTTTTCAGTCGTGTTTTTTATCTTTTAATCTTGTTTCTCTAGTTTTTCGACCTTGTTTTTTCTCTTTTTTCGTTCTTAATTTTTCTCTTATTCTTTTAATTTTTCATATCTTTCCGTTAGGATTTTTTTTTGCAGTTTCGATTTTTTCAGACTTGATTTTCATCTGCTTTTAATCTTGTTTTTCTCTTTTTTCGGTCTTGTTTTTTCTCTTCTCTCGTTCTTAATTTTTCCTTTTCCTTCGTCTTGTGTTGATCCACTGTTTTCTGTCGGTTTAAATTTTCAATTCTCTTGATTCTTTTTTTTTATTGCTCTTAGTTTTTCTCTTCTTTTCGTTTTATTTTTTTTCTTCCGGTCGTGATTTTCCTCTTGTCTCGTGCTTGATTCACACTCTTCACACGGTCTTGATTTTTCTTACCTTTCCGTCTTGATTTTTTTTTCAGTCGTGATTTTTATCTTTTACTCTTCTTTCTCTAGTTTTTCGACCTTGTTTTTTCTCTTTTTCGTTCCTAATTTTTCTCGTTCCTTCGTCCTGTTGTTCCTCTTTCTTTACATTCAATTTGACTCTTCTCGATCTTGATTTTTTTATGTTGTTATACTGGTTTTAGTCTTTTTCTTCTTTTCGTCTTAATTTATTCTCTCAGACGTGATTTTTCTCTTTTCTGGTGTTTAATTTTTGTCTTCACACGGTCATAATTTTTCTTATCTTTCCGTCTGGATTTTTTTCTTTGCACGGTTTTGATTTTTTTTCAAACTTGATTTTTACCTTCTTTCAATCTCGTTGCTTCTTGTTTTTCTCGTTTTTCGGCTTTGTTGCTTCTCTTCTCGTTCCTAATTTTTCTCGTTCCTTCGTCTTGTTGTTTTGTTCGCTTGTTGTCTTCTGTCGGTTTAAGTTTTCAATTTTCTCGGTCGTGATTCTTGTTTTTTATTGCTTTTGGTTTTTCTCTTTTCGTATTATTTTTTTTTCTCCCGGTCGTGATTTTCCTCTTGTGATCGTGCTTGATTCACACTCTTCACACGGTCTTAATTTTTCTTACCTTTCCGTCTAGATTTTTTTCTCCTCTCTTGGACTTGATTTTTTTTCAGTCATGATTTTTATCTTTTAATCTTGTTTCTCTAGTTTTTCGACCTTGTTTTTTGTCTTTTTTCGTTCCTAATTTTTCTCTTCAGTCTAGATTTTACTTTTTTCGGTCTTGAGTTTTCTCTTTGGTCTTACTTTTTCTCTTCTTTCGGTCTTGATTGTTCATTTCTCTCGGTCTCTCTCTCGTTTTCTCTTTCTGTCTGTCTCTCGTTCTCTCAGTCCTTCTCTCTCTCACTCGTGGTATGTATTGCTGTTTATTCTTCACTTTCTTTGAATGTGTAGCTGTTTTAGTTTTCCTATGCTATTCTTATTTGCTTTTTTTTAATTGGTTACAATTCCAGTTTTCAGCTTTTCTGATTTTTTTTTAATTTTGACTTTTTTATGTTATCTCCCAAGCAACAACTCGAGTTTTATTGTACTCTTATGGTGGTCTTCAAGATCAATTTTGGTCTTAAATGCCATCTTAAGAGTGCAATAAAACCCAAATTGTTACTTGGGCTAAACATTTTAAAAGCAACATCCTCAAAACAGCTTCATAACATTCACTAAGCATTGTCCGAGTAGTTTCATTTCAGATTCAGAGTAGTTTTAGAGCAAATTTAAAACATTTAAAATTTCAGAGCAACTGCTGTAAAATTTCAAAGCAGCTGCGTAAAACCAGTTCTGAAGAAGTTAGTTTTTGGACAGTTTTAGAACAGTTTCACAGGAATTTTGAAGCAGTTTGAAGGCAGCTTCCGTACTTTTAACAATTTTTGAACAGTTTCAAAGTAGTTTTAAAGCAACTTCAAAGGAGTTTCTGAGCTGATATTGGACATGACTCAGAGCGTTTTCTGGATAGTTCCAGGTATTTTCAGGACATATTTTGAACAGTTTGAGGGCAGTTTTAAAGCATTTTCAGAATAATTTCAGAGCAACTTCAGAGGAGTTTCAAAGCAGTTTCGGACAAGTCGCATATCAGTTCCTGAACAGTTTCAATGCAGTTTTGCAGCAGTTTAAAAACAGTTTTGGTAAAGTTTCTGAATAATTTTAGAGCAAATTTAAAGTAGTTTCTTAACGGTTTCAAAAGAGTTTCAGTGTAGGATTTGAGCAGTTTCTGACTCAGAGCGCCTTCTGAATAGTTCCAACCCAAGCAACAATGTGAGTTTTATTGTACTCTTATGGTGGTTTTTATGACCAATTTTAGTCTTAAATGCCATCATAAGAGTGTAATAGAACCCCAATTGTTACTTGGGAAGTATTTTCAGGACATTTTTCGAACAGTTTCAGGGCAGTTTTAAAGCATTTTTCTGAATAATTTCCGAGCAACTTCAAAGCAGTCTTAAAACAACTTCAGAGAAGTTTTATAGCGGTTACGGACAAGTATCATAGCAGTTTCGGTATTTTCAAACCAATTGAACAGTTTCATTGCTGTTTAAGAGTAGTGGTTTTGGTAAGGTTTCTCAAAAGTTTTAGAATAATTGTACAGCAGTTTCCGACAAATTTCAGTGCCGTTTCTGGGCACTTTCAGGGTTGTTTCGTAAAATTTTCAAAGTAGTTTCTGAGCGGTTTCAAAACAGTTTCACAGTTGAGCAACTTTTGATTTTTTTAACAATTTCTAAATACTTTCAGAGCAATTTCAAATCAGTCTTGAATCAATGCAACCTCAGGAGTTTCAGAGCAGTTTCGGATAGGTCGCATATTAGTTCCTGAACAGTTTCAATGCAGTTTTACAGCAGTTTAAGAACAGTTTTGGTAAAGTTTCTAAATAATTTTAGAGCAAATTTAAAGGAATTTCTTAACGGTTTCAAAAGAGTTTCAGTGTAGGCTTTGAGCAGTTTCTGATTCAGAGCGCTTTCTGAATAGTTCCAAGTATTTCCAGGGCATTTTCTGGACAGGTTCTGGGCAGTTTAGAGCAGTTCTCAAGCGTTTTCAGACAACATTCAGAGTAGTTTCTTGGTAGTTTCAGGGTTTGCTGCAAATAAGTTGCAGAGCAGTGTCAGTGCACTTTTAGAGCAGTTTTTTTCTGTGCAGTTTTGGAGTAGTTTAAGTGCATGTTCTGAGCAGTTTCAGAGCAATTTCGATAATGTCTCATAGCAGTTTCAGTTACTTTCAGGGAAATTTCAGAGCAGTTTCACGGCAGTATTGAAACCTTTTCTGAGCAGTTTTTAAGTAGTTTCAGGGCAACTTCAGATTAATTTCAAACCTGATTCAGAAAAGTTTCAGACAAGTCTCTCAGTTTCTGAGCAATTTTTAAGCATTTTCGGGCCAATCTCTTATCAGATTTTCTAAACAGTTTCAGGGCAAAGAAGATAAGTTTTTTTGTTAGATAATAGTCAGTTTAACACGTTTAAGTCAATCGTGACTTCTGCGGGGTTGGGATTTGAACCCGGGCCCTCGGCGTGAGAGGTGTGAATGCTAACCAATACACCGGGAGAAGTTTCGAAAGCGTTTCAAAGCTGCTTTAGTGCAATTTAAAAGCAATTTCGGACGAACTTCGAAACAGTTTCTCGGTTGTTTCATAAAATTGTCCGAGTACTTTCAGAACAGCTTGAGAAAAGTATCAGAGTATTTTCAAGACAGGTTTCCGAACTGGTTCTAAGCAATTTTAAAATATTTTCTGAGGTATTTCAGTGCAATTTGAAAGCAGTTTCAGACCAATTTCAGAGTACTTTGCGTGTAGTTTCAGAGTGGTTTTACAAAATTTTCCTAGCAGTTTCAGAATAACTCCAATGCAGATTTAGAGCAGTTTGAGGGCTGCACCAAAGCAATTCGAAAGCAGTTTCTGAGCAGTTTTAGTGCAGCAAAAGCAACAAAATAAATCCACTTTGTCTTAAATTTTGCCTATTTATCACATTTGTTTTTATTATTGACTCTATTTGAGCCTTTACATTTCTAATGAATCTCATAATTTTCTAATTACCGGTTGTTCCATTTTATGAGTGCTATTTTCAAGTTTTCATTAATCAATTTCAAATTTCCAATCTTCATTTGCATTTCAATACCGGAAGGTGTCTAGCTTCAAAACTTACCTCAACGGTTCCGCCTCGGAGCCATCGCGTGGTTTGTTTTTCGGCTTCGTAGCCCGCGGACAGCCGGACAAACTTCGATGGGACGAATAGTTGCCGGTGGCATGTCCCGATCCGTCACAGCCGGCCGTCGGACAGCGCAGCTCCTGCGAGCTGACATGCTGATAGGTTCTGCTCAGCCCGGCCAGGCTGAAAGTGTAACCGTCAATCCTTACGCATACACACGTCTCGCTTTTTTTTTGAAGCGGAAAGGGGAGGGAAAACCTGAACACTTACCCATCACTCAACAGTCGATCCTGCGACGGAATGTGGCTGGGTGGTGGCATCGAATAGTGGTGACCAGTTGCAGTGCCGTACGCTCCCGAAGATGGATACAGATGATGGTGGTGGTGGTGATGGTGATGGTGACTCGATGGTGGTGGAGGTGCTCCGTACGGGCTGCAGCTTTGATACGGTCCCGGTGGACCGTATCCCGGGTAACCGGAGCTGGCCACATACTCCATAGCAGCCATTCCGTAGCCACCCGATGATGAGTAAGCTGAAGTCCAAGTCGGGAAAAAAGATACATAATTAGAAATCTTGTCCGGTTTCTGGCCGGTTCCACCGCAGGTGGCAGAAAAATTCCTTAGATTTTTGATCCTCCCTCCGGTCGGTTCGGTCGGTGTGACATAAAAGGCTCGCAAAGCGTTTTCCCGTTATTAGCCGAAGGGAAATTCTTTTGTCGCATTGTATTTAACTGTTCGGTATGACCGGATGGATGGATGGACGGACGGACGGACGGTGGGAGGGTAGAAATATTTTAAAACAGGAAAAATATGCATTCTTTTTCATCTTGACCAGCTCGTTTGGGACCATTAACTATGCCGTGCTGGTGCTGACCGGAGAATGGGAAGGATTTCCACCTGGCTAGTAATAATCATCACTCTTTGATGGACATTCTCTACTCTGCCCAGTTCGTTGGATGCGATTTTTCGCTTTGATGCCTTTTGATGTGTGAGAGTCGCTCAACCAGTGCGGCGACAGGAAGGAAAGGTAATAATTTTAATGCTTCCCTACTGTGCTGCTGTGCTGTGGATGTTGAATGGTTGGTTGGATGCTTACCACTATGATCTCGATAGCCGTCGGAGATGTAATGCGAGGAAGCACTGTCCGGGGTGGAATCTCGACTGTAGCCCATAGCAACCGGCGGTGGAGCCATAAAGCCAAAGCCCAGTCCGGCGGTCGGTCGGGTTGCGGGTCCACTGAAATCCATCGGTTCGTTTTGGGGGGACTTGGGAACCGGTGACCCGGTTGTTGAAGCTCGTTGATTGGCCCGTGGGCTGACGGTGCTGTGGAAGTTGAGAAATCCAATCTTGGTTTAGGAATAAATTGAATTGGATGGAAGACTGACCTGTTGGGAAGTCGACCGACACTCAAATCCAGCGTTTGCCGTTGCGGACTGGTTACTTTAGAAGCGGCGCTTTGTTCCTGTCGATTAGCACCTGAGGAAGAGACGCTTGCTCCGGACAGGTCCATCACTGGTGCACGATCACCAACGGCCGGTGATCTACTGCTGCCCCTGGTAGTGCCGACTAAATCCATTTCCGAACTGATCTTGACACTCAAATTGATTGCTGAAGACGGTTGCTGATGAGTCGCTTTCTGAACAACTACCGTACCACCAATATTGCTGCTGCTGCTGTTGCTGCTGGTAGAGTTGCTGTTGATACTGGTGCTGCTGGTGGGATGATACAGTGGCCGTGGACAGAGCGGTCCAGTCGAGCTGCTGTTCTCGTCCGGTTCCAACTTGAGCACCGGAGTAGTCGGTGTGGAGGGCTGCCCCGGCGCAAGGCCAACGGTTGTCGATGTGTGACCTTGCGCCTGTTGAAACCCCACCGCCGAGGACGGTGAACTGTAGTCTTCCATCATCTGGGGATCGACGTACGGTGCAGCACCGTACCGTGGATCGTATCGTTCGAAGGCTCCCGTATCGTACGGTCGGCTCGGGTAGCCGGCGAATTCGTAGCCTACGGATGCTGCCGTTGCGGAGCCACCCATGTGACTGCTGCTCGTATACTGTTGATGCTGTTGGTGACTGTAGCGGTAGTCCACCTGACGATCGTAGCTCATGCTAGCGTCCAACATGTTCGGTCGATCGTTTCCGGAGGAAAGTTCACCGTCGAAGTCTGGTTTTTCGGTCTTAATAACCGGATTAAGTTCTTTGGCCGATTCTGGTTCGCTACGTCCAGATTCGGTAGGTTCGTCTGGTCGCCGATCGGTGGTCTTAAGGTTTTCGGGCTCTTCGTCAACTGTACTGTTGTCTACGGGTGAAAATTGTTCCGGTCGAAGATCGATCGGGGACAAACTGCGACTGTGCTGCGTCTGGCTGATCAGTGATGACCTGTATTCGTTCAACTGTTGATAGTTTAGGACTGAAATTGTAAACTTGGTTATTTAAGTCTTGAGCCGAAAAATTCTTGAAGTGCAAAGTTACCTGCAGAGTGAAGCTTCTGTCGGAAGAGCAATCCATTCTGGTACTTGAGTTCACGGGCAGCAGCCTTACTGGCGGCCGCTTTCGGACAACCGGAGAGACTACGGTGCGAGTTACGGCCGGCACTGACGTGACCTCTACCGTTACAACCGGGGGTTGGACATTTTAGAATCGTTTCGTGGAGGGCAAGTACTGAGTAAAGAAAAGATACACAAGCTTATCCACGCTTCTTAAGTTGTATGTTCAAATTATTACTTACGTTCAGAAGAGACCTTATCTCTTCGAGGGCATCCAGATAAGCTGTGAAAGTCAAAACAATTAGAAAGCAAGTCTAGAAACTTCTCTGATTCAAAACTCACCTTCGGTGATGGGAATAAAGTCCGGTGACGTGACCAAGCCCTACACAGCCTGGCGTTGGACACTTGCTAGACTCTGTGAAAACAATCACAAAAACAAAAAACCCCGTTGATCATATAGAATTTAAACAAAAATTCTGCGGTTCAACTTTTTCAGTGACCAAATTCCAATGGTTCCAATTCACAACTTCCAGCAACGACTCTTCGGAAAAAACAACGGCACTGAGAATCAACTAATTAAAATCATGTTTCGCCAGGATGGCGATGACGACGACGACGACGACGACGACGGATCACGTGCCAAAGCAAACAACGTCGCAGGAAAACCGCACCGCACCAAGCAGGGAGAGCAAGAGGAAAAGTTACATCGTTTCACCACACCACACCTGTGTCGGACGGCGGATCGGATCGGACGGGACGGGACGACGGGTTTTTGAAAGTCGAGTGCGCAAACAATATTTCACCGTTTTCGAAAACTCCGGCGTGCCACACCGCTATCAACCAGAGCAGATCTCGAGTCCTAGCCGACCGGGCTCGAGTGAGTGGTTTCGGGATGCAAAATTTTCCCGAAACAGATAAACACAGCAATAATAAGCACACGGAGCGGCAAATGGCAAACAGAGTCGCTACCTACAACAATTTCCTCGTAGTTTGCAATGATGAACGAACGAACGAACCTGTTTCGGCCTTCGGCCGATGGGAAAAAGGGAAAATCATCTACAGTTGCAGTACACAGCAGCGTACAGTAGTTACTGAGTAAATTTGCGATTATCAAAATCAACAATTTGAATTAATTAGATGGCTTTCGATGGTACTAGGAGGTATGTGTACGATGGTTTTAGTTGGGCCGAAACGAGGAGGAACATGTACGGAAGTACATACTTCGGGCTTTATTGTGCCGTGGAAATATCACCAGAATGAGCATTCGACAAGTTGGATCAACAATTCCATTCGAAGTGTACTCTGCTCTACCTATGCTGAAAACCGCCAGAACAGAAAAATTTACCTCCTCACGACCACACTAGACAAACAAGCGATTCCCATCAACAGCATAGTAAAAGTATCTACATTGCAAAATTATTGTTAAGAGTTTTATGAGCTTAATTTGCCCCTACGATAAAACTGAACCTTGTCGTGGTGTAGGGCTTTTTAACTAATCAGTAAATGAACAGCGGTCACGTTTACTTCTGAATGTGGGTATATATCAAAATACTTTTGTGATTTCAAGTGGGACTCGGGGTAAAAATTTACCAAATGTGATTGTTGCGTTGTTCAGAAAGTGCTTTTATTCCGCTTAAGAATAAGGCCAGTATGGGGATCTCTGACAATAGATGAAGTTTTCTGGGATTCATCCTTATTTATCACAACTGTCACAAATATCTCCGAAAAATGTCGGATTGATTGAGTTGGTCGGGGGCTTAGGGTTAGTAAGGGGATGTAAGCGGGATACCAGATCCGATTGGATGCCGAAGGACCACTCTGTAATGATTACGGGTAATAGCACTTCTTAGGTAGCAGATGGGAAAATTAGGTCAATTCGTGTCGCGTGTTCGAGTTTCGGCTAGGCGGTGCTGCTAGATAGAGTAGGATTTTTGCACTGGCCCCGTGGCTGTCCTGAGCTCTGATGGCCGTCCGCGGGCTCTGTCGATGGGAAGGGGTCGAGTCTTAAAGAGACGTTTAAGCCCAGAGCTTTACAGCACTTTGGTCTCGAGGGTTGGAAGGCGGGCGAGTCTCTATATTTTGAAGCTTCTGTCGACTACCGCGAACGTCCAGCTTGTGCTGCGCTCAATTTACTTTGTATCGTGGGAATGCACTGTGAATACTAAGGGGATGAAAGATTAAATTTGCCCTGATAAGTTGATAACCACTAATGCTCCGAAATTTGTTTTACCTATTGGTTCATTTGTGGTTGTTTGTGTTGGAAAACTGAAAGCGGGCGCGCGGTTGAAGACCGGTGTCAGGCGGGGCTGACGAATTCTCCACTTCTTCACTATACCACATATTGCAACTCGAGTGGTACAAAAAGTCCAAAGCACATTTACAAATTCGATCTATTATTTTTCTTCTCATCATCATCATTATCATCATCATCGTCATCATCATCATTATATTTAAAATATGACATTCCGGCCTTTGGCAGAGAGATCTTAGAGTCAGTTCGTGGAGTCCGCGCAGGGCCGAAACGCCTCCGCCTGTGGGTATGGGCGTGACGGCTATGCTTGGGGCTCTACCTGTGTTTTAGTGGGCGCCAGTGCCTGTCTCGTCAGGTAGAACTGATGTTTGAGGTCTCCCTCACACTTTGTTGACAACACAAAAGGGCCCAGCGCAGAGTTTTATACGCTATTAAGCGACCAGTTGGATAACCCGAAAAAAAGGAAAAAAGGAAAAAAAAGGAGTTTTATGAGCTTAATTTGCAGTTGAGTTATTCGCTAAAAAGACGGTTTTCTGAGACTTTTAACGATATTTTATAAAATGAGTAATAAGAAATGAACTTTTGTAACAGTTTAGATACTGCCAAAAACAATTAAATGACGAAATTTAGGTCGATGGAATAAATTATTTCGTAGTCATTTTTGGACATTTTTGGAAGCTTGCAGGGGTGGTGAGAGTGTAAAGTGTCTTCCCATAGCAAGACCAAAATTTTGTTGAAGAAAAAATAAAATCCCTGAATGTAAAAAAACTGTCTTACTTACTTACTACCTACTAATGTGTCAGTAGAAATATTAAATTAATTCAAAATTAAATCTACTACAGTGAGTGTCTACGGTGATTGATCCTAATTTAAGTTAATTCTGTTTTTTTGATTATCTACACCAGTGATGGCCAAACTGCGTCCCGCGGACTGATTTGATGGATGGTGGACGGGAACTATAGGTTGAATTTATTACTGTCAGAAGTCATTTCGGACCGCGAATCTATTGGGGAGATCACATTTAGCCCGCACTATGCTTAATTGCTTATACCGTGACCACCACGCACTACACTATGGGAAGCTTTCCATGTTTTCTATTCTACCTGGAAAAATATATATTCGAGGGGTTTCTGTGTGTTTCCTGAAAGCAAATGTTTTTGAGTTTGGACCGTGTCCAGTAAAGTGCTACAAATAAGTGAAATTGTAACACAATCAACTTATTTGAAAGATTATAGACAAACGATTGAGTTCAAATATGATCAATTACATCAATAATATTGACTATGCAACATTTACCAGCCCATTATGCATCTAAACCCAAAGACTGACAACACTATAGGCTAAAAGAGACAGTTAAAACTTTGTAATCCACGCACGAATTACAAGATAGGTCACAATTAACTAGTAAAAACATATTTTAGAAGCCCTAAAGAAGTTCTAAACATAAGATCGAAACGTTGGCGTAAAAGAAAACAACTTGTCTACTTCATTTAAAGACTGAACAGCCAGTTCCCCAATATATTATGTGAATTATGCCCTACGACGCGGTACATTGATCAGCGAACTAAGGCGAACTCGTTATCATTTTAGATGTACCAGTAAGCTGTAACAGCAATCACAGCAGTGATCCCTCGGTTCTAGAAAATTTGACTTGTTATCGTAGGAAAACTTTAGCCTGTGACGCCAAATCGCCAAAATTGAAATGTCTCACGAACAAGCTCTTGGAAAATCGCAGTGGTCTGAATGGATTCCGCCTGAGCTGAACGAAAAACAACTGGAAAACCAAAAATCACATGTGAAATGCTGCTCGCCAGGTATAAAATAAATCCTTCCTCCATCGGATTATTATTGGCGATCGAAAGTGGATTTATTTTGAGCGTCCTTGGCGTCCATCAACACATCAAATGCACGGCCTAATTGAAACAAAAGATAATGCTTTGTGTTTGGTGGGATTAGAGGGCTCAATCTACTACTGAGCTACCCAAACCTGGCGAAACCGTCCATACTGAACGCTACCGACAGCAAATATCCAAATTAAATCGAGCTTTGGTTGAAAAACGGCCAAAATACCACAAAACGACACAAAGTCATTTTGTTACATGATAATGCTCTATCACACGCTGCAAAACCGGTCAAGAAAAAACGTCTCACGTATTTTCTCCAAATAAATTCCGACTGCGTCTTGAGCTTGGTATCTGCTCAATGTTAAATTCCGTCAAGAAATTTTCAGGAGAAAATTTAAATCTTCGAAATAAAATATCGGCAATAGCAGAAACCGTCGCTTGGTTTAGCGTAACCAAAATTCAAATAATTCCACATTAAGCGTGAATCAATGTTGCGAATCGAGCGAGATGTCAAAGATGCCTACTCGCACGCGAAACAGTATGAGAAACATAGCATTCAACGCTTACACCGCACACGCAGGTGTAAAAGAAACAGCTGCCATTGCTATGTGCAGATATTCTGCTACCTACACACTCGCGCACACACACATCCTCCCATCGTCTTTCTGACTAGCTTTTTTTTCTCTTTGTGTGGATATTATCACTACGACCAGCATTTTGATCTATTGTGATCTTATCCAGGTGTTGGTCCGCACTTCGTTGTTATTGCAGTATCGCTACAGAATGAGCGAACTGCTATTATCCGTGCTTAAAGTGTCGGTGTGTTTTCACCCCTTTTTTCCCTCTACGCTTCTTACTACTTTTCAACCAATCTAGCTCTATAGTCAGGTAGTGCGGAGACTAGTTATAATTTGTCCTTAGACAAGAGGCTTCATTCGCACCTCGAGGATGTATCATTCTTATAACCAGCCCCGGCTAAAGGCTTCATGGTCGGTAAAGCAGAGTTCAGCACAGAGTGAGGGTGTGTATGTGTGTATGTATGTGTTCCTTAGTGCTTATGCATCACCAATCTCGTTCCTAGAACCAGGAACAAGCTATAATTTACCCTTGAACAAGAGGCTACATTAGCACCTCAAGCAAGTAACACTCTTACAACTTGCCCTGGCAAGAGGCTTTCATTGTTAGTAAATGCAGAATGCAGGAAGGATGAGGAGGGGCCTGGGAATAAACCTATGCTAAGTCACTTAACATCGAATGGCCTGATTCTACTAAGATTCGAACCCATGACCACTCGCTTGTCAAGGCAGACTCGGTAACCTTGCGGCTACAGGGCCTCCCTCCTGCCTAGCTTATTAGCGAGTCAAAAAACTCGTGGGGAATCAACTGCTCGTGAGGCTGGTGGCGCATTGGAATATAAATTTCGCATTACTTGTTCCTTCCTTCTTCTTCTTCTTCTTCTTTTTCGCCCTCGATTCTACTCACGGGTGGGAGTGCGAGCCGTCACGAGTAGTAATCGCTATCATCAGCTCGGACTGGAACGACAAAAGGCAGTGACGACTGTAGCTATTTTTTTATGGGCTTATCACTTTGACCACAATATTATTGATCTATTGTAATGTTGCCCGGGTGTATGCTGTGCACTGCACTGCATTTCAAACACTCATAAAAACTCGTTGCAGTGCATGAATAAATAAGAGCGAGAGTCCGAAAAGGATGCCTACGCCGGCGTGTTCGTTAAAATGAGTACGCGTGTGTGAAAAAATTAGCATTTTTGCTTAGCTTTCCGATGGTGGTCTTAAAATTAAAATCGGTTGGAGGAATAAAATCCAACATGGCGGCTAAATAAAACATGGCCGTCAATTTTTTTTCACTTTGTTTATAGGAGAGATAAGGCTCTTTACAAAACCGCGTCGTTTGTAGTTTGTTTCATAGCAAATTTTGGAAATATCACAATAATTATATGAAAATTGTAAACCTTGCTACAAATAACTGGTTGTTTTATTCAGTTAAAGCTATTGCACACCTAATTTTATGAATGTTTCTTGTAGCAGTTTTTCTCAGCTTTCCAATGGTGGTTTCAAAATGAAAATTGGTTAGGGGGCTCATGGTGAAAACGGCGATTTTTGATAAAATACAATATGGCGACCAAATCCAAGATGGCCGACAAAATTTTTTTTATTCCGTTGTTACAACTTTTTTTTGAAACTGTTAGGCCCCTTGGCGAATAAGGGGTCCACTATTTCGAGGTATCAAAAGTGTAATTCTAATTTTTTAACCATTTTCAACCAATTAGGTGCAAAAGTTCCAATATTTGAAGACCTCTTGTCAGTAGTGGCCCCGTTTCACTTAAATAGAAAGTGCAGTACGAGTCTTCAAAGCGCATGCTAGGGTTTGGAAAAGTAAGGCAATCGAAATATGAAGGAATTAGTTCTTAAGTACCGGGCGAGAACTCTCTTAAGATGACTGGTTTTTGTCAGTTTTGTGGAAAATTCGTGGCTATGAAACAACTGCTTATTCCAGAATGTGTTTATCTATTGGAATATGAAGTCAAACTGTAAAGGAGGCGTAGTAGTTTGAACACCTTACTTTTGACTCATTGCAAATATTTTTTGTTCTCTGTTACAGCGACAGTTTTTTTACAATCGGCGAAGGGGACAGTAGAAGAAAGTTATGAAACAAAGGTGTTTATAGTATCCAAACAGAGTGGGACAAGACGTGAAGGGAAAAGAGCCAAAAATTAGGTAAATGAGGGGCATTGAAGTAACGCTTATTAAGTATGTGTACCGTTTCTCTTTACCCAAGTTGGAGGATCTGCTTATCGAACCTCAACGAGAGATGGAGAAATCGGGTTGTAGGTCTTCATACAAAGCCGCTGGTAAGGACCGCTTTATAAACATGGACGAGAAACGCTGGCAACGACTCTACACTGGGTAATTTCCATGATTCGAGAGGAGGAAATGGTACCGGAGGAATGGATGGAAGGAGTGGTTTATTCCGTTTACAAAAAGGGTGATCGGATCGATTGCTGTAACTATCGCGGCATAACGCTGGTAAACGCCGCCTACAAGGTACTCTCTTAGATCCCGTTACGCCGGATGTCACCGATAGCACAAGGTTTCGTAGGGAATTGTCAGGCAGGCTTCATGGGGGCTCGCCCCACTACGGAGCAAATTTTTGCCATCCAACAGATCTTGCAGAAATGTCGGGAGTACAACGTGTCCACGCATCACATATTTATTGATTTCAAAGCAGCATACGATACAGTCGATCGAAACCCACTATGGCAGTATGGCAGATAATGCACGAACCCGGTTTTCCGGATACACTGACGCGATTGATCAGAGCTACATTGGAAGCTTGTGCACATCGGGGACACTCTCGAGTCCCTTTGAGACACGGCGAGGGTTGAGTCAAGGTGACGGCTTATGTCTCCCAGTTGGCCTCGAGGTAAGACGCTGGTCTAATAAGCCAGTCGTCCTATGTTCGTATTAGAGTCAATAGGATCGTAGCACTGACCCCGCACTGTCCTGTATTCTAACAGCTGGTTGCGAAGTCTGTTGTATAAAAAAACAGAAAGTTAAATTTCGATAACGGAATTAGCACCCAGGCTTTGCTTTGCTTATGTTGCATGCTGTTCGACATCGCTCTTGAGAGGGTGATCCGATGAGCGGGCATCGAAATCAGAACCACGATTTTCACCAAGGGTAGCCAACTCGAAGGCTTTGCAGATGACTCTACAATCAGACAATCTGACATCTCACAATCAACGCCAGATTGAAAGCGGAATCTATGAGGTTTGGGCTAAAAATAAATGTGTTAAAGACCAAATACATCGAGGCTTAAAGGAAACAACTGTACGCCTCCCACGGACAGTAACCGTTGACGGTGACGAACTAGAAGTGGTAGATGGCTTCGTGTATTCGGGATCGCTGGTGAACGTTGAAAACAATACTAATAAGGAGATCTCGTAGCTCATTCAAAGCGGGAAGCCAGGTGTACTTTGCGGACTTTGCGACGAAAACAGAGCTCCTCAACAGCTTCACTGGCATCAGAAACAGAGGGGCTCAACGTGCAAGATGCCTCGACTAGGTCGAAAGTGATTTGCGACTGCTGAGACGACTGGAAAATTAGAGATGAGTGGCCCAAGATTGAATTGAATGGAGACGACTAACAGCACAAGCAACTCCGGCTTTATGCTGCTGACGAGCACCAACTCGTATATCAATGTACGTAAATTATCGTAAATATCTCCTAACAAACTCGAAATCGTAACTAAAGCTGGATAAAGTAGGACCAAGTTGATTTTCTATCGTATATAATGATAATAACTGACATACATACGATTTTCAGCGTAAAATCGTATAGTAGTACGGAGCGACTCGCGCTTAATCGGATATTATCGTATATAAATACTTATATAGTCGGAAAGTTCAAAATTATTCGTTATCACGTATATCGCCTCCAAAATAGTACGGATATGCCAATTTTGCGCATCAAATACGAATTATACGCCTGTATATCTGTACGTAATGCTGATTTTTATCTTTTTTATACATATGAAAATGCTAGCTGGGGATGGCATAGCGATAAAAACTTCAAACCGAAATCACGATGCTCTCACGGAACCGTGATCGACCAAGAACCGGTCAAGTAGGGTTAATCTAATTTAGTGAGTCGTACCAGCTGACGCCCTGCCTTAACGGAATGGGTATTTTGCAAGTGGAAGGACGAAAAGTGAAAGGGAAATTCTCAGTACCTCTGCCTAAGCAGCACCGGATATTTCATCCGGTGGAGCTTTCAACTAGGTCTGGCTGAATTATTTCAGATTAGTAATGAAATCAAAATGCAGTAACGCTAAAAGGTACGAGGCATTCGTGACCTATCTTACCATTCGAGCGATACATTTCGTTACAAACACACCAGGACTCCTGCTTTCAGAATTACTATTTCATACTAAAGGTGATTCTTTCACCGAGTTGTACGTATCCTAGGGATTCCATTATTGGATTTTTGAACAAGAATCCTGGTTCTATAAGCAAGGCAAAATTTCTTCACAAGATTACTATGCGAGCAATCGCGGAGATTCTGTGTGAATCTTTTTTGTTCGTGCGGGTTGTAAACAAAATTGTTCGCTGCTTTGCAAGTCACCGAGGCCTAGCCGGAAACTGTTCGCCTTTCAATATGGGCGGCACATGGGAGCGCATGGTTAGCTCCGTAAAGTAGACAATGTTGGCCGTCTACCCCAGTGACCAGAAGATGAATGACGAATCGCTAAACACCTTGGTCATTAAAGCAGAACCCGCAAATTTTGCAATCTTTAGTCGAAATGACGAATAGCTCAGAAGCACAGAGCGATCCATGTATGATTATAGAAAATCAACTGTATTTTTTCTAGAGGCGATGGATATGAAAAATGTTGCCAACGAGATTAGTGTCTATGGGGAAGTCCTCTGTGGCCGGACACTAGGATTTCCCAAAAACAAAGTTTTATAAAAATATTCGGAAAGCATGTAACAATAGTAAATTGCAAGATTTTATGGAGTACCAATTATGACATCTTTGTTTTAAAAGGTAAACAAATGAGAACTGTCGAACGATTCAACTAATAAAACAAAGAGAATCGAGTAAATTTCATAAAAGTACAGTTGCAACTATTTGATGTTAGTTGTCCTAAAAGATGTCATATTTATGAGGCGTATGTATGTAGGCGTGATAAAGTTGTTTTCCGAAACAGTTTAAATTTGGCATAAAAATACAAGATTTTGATGAAAACACCTAATTTTTTTAAACTGTGTCGTGTCCTCTATGGCCGGACAGTAAAGTGATCAGTGAAGTTTGCTTACTTCGTCTAGAATTGCTATATCTTTGATCCCTAAGTGAAATATAATTAGTTAAGCAATGCGAAAGGTAGAAAAAATCATATTATTTTCAGCTAATGTTATGCGAAGCCACTTATTTTTCCATCAAAATTGCAATTAAATCTTAACTCTCCTGGAAGTAACCCAAAAAAACACAGCCAATTTTCAAATTAGCTCATCTTCTTCAAACACACATGCTCACAAACCCAATCCCGTACCTGGCATCCTAAGCAAATATTTTCCCGAAAACGGAGAGTGAATCTTTTCCCCGTCGCAGCGCACGCTGTGCTGCCGCCGCTGTTAAGTCCTTATTTTATGGTTCTGTAAATGAATTTACCATCCACACGCGTGTATCGTCCCATCAATAAGCAACTATTTTAACCTGTATGATTTCCCCCCTCTGCTGCTGCTAGAGTACCTTTTTGCGTTCCGTCAGCCGTCAGCAGAAGGGGAAAATCCGAGCTCATCATCCAGCGTCCAACGGCTACCACCTTTTACATCCATGTCCCTGTCCAGGATGGGACGGGGGAAAGAAAAATAAAACCAACACCCTTTTCCTGTTGTAGAGAGGCTAAGCATCGGCTACCGAAACAAGGTCCTTATCAGCTGGGTGAGTGTGAATCCTCCGGCTTGAGGAAGAACAAAGTATGTGGGAGGGGGAGAGTTAAGAGCACCGGACAAAGAATTCTAATCAGACCGATTTCAGTGTAACACATGTTTGAAGGAGGACCAAAGACCCCTCGTATGTATGTGCTTGCAAATATTCCAAACACGTCCATCCTATCTTTCTGTCGGTGTGGACTGAGGAAGCTGGAAGTGACTTTCCATCGACTTCGGCAAAGAAGAACATTTGGATGTTGTTTCCCTCTTCTTACACGATGGTAGTTTCAGATCGATCATCGACCAAATGGAGGTACAAATGTGTGAGAAAAAAGAACTCTCCACCAGGACGTACCATCGGACAACCGACACCGACAAGGACGTCATTATTTATTCAGGTTTGACTCACCTTTCAATCCGGAAGACAATCCACCGACCGATGGCGATGAATCCGAGGAACTGTGCCGCAGTAGGGCTACGGCAGAACGGTCCAAGTTCGCTTCGGCTTGCGGATGGCTACCGGAACCGCCACCGGCGGTGGTAGTCGTTGAAGAACTAACCGCACCGTCACTTCCGGGACTCAACTTTCTTCCGTGCGACGACGTGTGACGATAGCTGCCCGGATGCGGGTGTTGCTGATGTTGCTGAAGTGACTGTTGTCGGTGGTGATGCTGGTCGACGCTTCGACCGGTGCTGCTGCTGACGGTGGATACGGAAACTACCCCGGAGGAAGTTCTTTGCATGCCACTACGACGGTCGGTGGACGGTCTGGGCTGTCTCGGTTTCTGTTGCTGGCTGTGCTCCGTTGGCGGTGGCGATGAATCATCCATACGAGACCGCAGATCCACGGGGCTAGCCGAATGGGTTTCGTCGTCTCGGATGTGCACCGCTTTGGGCCGCTGGTGCATATCTCGGACGGACGTCGTGTTCGCAACTAGCAGCCGTAGCAGCCGGGTTTCCTACATGGCAGGAACCTGAGGGAACAAAGAACATCAAAAAAGAGGAAGATTGTTTCAGTGAAGAGGCTCATGTCCGGAATCCATTAATTTCTATTAGCGCTGGGTGTCCCCCGTCCACTGGCACGCATGTAGAGGGTGCGTGTGTACGCACAAATACGCATAATTTATCATGCACCAATCTCCCATCGGGGTTCGCTTTAGTTTTGAAGGGCACTCAGTTTGAGTAATGAAGCGGCTTTAGCCTTATCTTATGTTAACTTGAAGTCGGGAAGAAAAATTTGTAGCGAAACAATGGCTCAATCAGTGCCACTCGTAAGTTTTTTGCACCTAATTTGTATCATAAAACTCAACAAAATAGTAGATAAATATGCCTAAAATAAAACTTATTTGTTGCCTGATAATTCGTGCAAAATCGCAGCTCTTCTACGCAAACATTACAAAACATACGAGAAAAATCGATCGCTCCTTATTAAACAGCAGCCCTCATCTGTTACCTCCTCCAATCACCACTCAGCACCCCATAAAATCTCCACCGAACGATAATGACATTCCGGCTGAACGCATGATGATGACCAACCCGGATGCTGCTATTAGAAGTGCGGTATCGAACCCAAAATTAGAAGTCAACCAGGCAAGCAGCAAGCAAACCGGGAGACAAAGGCAGAAAACTCGGCCCGACCTGCTCAAGGTATTGAATTAACAAAAGGTTTTCGCTGCTTCTCTCACCCACCAGCCATACCGTGCCATCATCGTGCCATCGGGTTCGCAACCCTCTCGGTTGCTTACATTGTTGTTTACCTTCGCCCGTTCGGATACGCAATTCCTGACCACCCTCACCGAACGGCTGAGGACCGAAACGGTCGAAAGTCACCTCGTACGCTCATACGTACGGTACCTACACGCATGATACTTTTCCACCTCGCTTTTCCCTCTGCCCATCGAACAACAAAAATGTTTGAGCGCGAGTTTCACTTTTCAATCCCGCATCGGGAAAGGGGTTGATTTTTATTTCGTCCTTCGCTAACACCGCATTAGGGCTGAACGACGACGCCACGATAAACACTACCGACACCGACCGGACCGGACGACGGTCGACAACGGAAGAGGGTTGTCGGGTTTCGAAGAAATTATGCGCTTTATTATGATGGTAATCAAATTTGGTGAAGGGTTAAAATAAAAGAAATCGATGCTTGAGATCGAGCTGTGTGAGTGCGTGAACCCGTAAGGTGTGCATGCAGTGCAGTGGAGTGACGATTGCTGGAATTTATTTTGTTATGTTTCACTAGAAGAAATATTTTGAGTAATTCTACTAAGCAGAACATTATTTGGTTGCATGGTTGAAAACTTCAGCAAAAATATGTGTCCATATAAGATTTAAATGTTGCTTGAAGACAGTTTTTATAAAAAACTAGCTGACCCGACAAACTTCGTATTGCCACAAATTAACCTGTGTTGTACATAAATCATGAATCTCGGATGATCTTTGTCACAATCTCGAGTTTTGCAAGTTTCTGAGGAGTTCAACCTTAGATGATTCATTTTGGCAATTACGTAACTATTTAAGAATCCCAGGTAAATAATAAGCATCATCAATGCTATTCAAATGTAGGCCAATAAGCATTTAAGTCGCCTTAAATGCTACTTAAATGCTATTTTGACAAAATATAGAACTACTTTACTGATAACCTTCTTATAGTGCTGTGCTGACAGTGCTAATTTACATCTAATTACCGACACGAAGAATTTGAATACAATTTTGGATGCCAATTTACAACACCTATGCAGTCAAAAAGCTAATATACAACAACGTGCAGTATAAAATACCAGATATGCTGATTTGCTGCTTATGTTAACGCTTATTAGTTACCAGGAATAGGTAGTTTAATATACAAATTTGCAGTTTTTCCTCACAGTAAAGTAGAAAACACCTCCCCTGTCCCCTCATTGCATAGCCAGAAAGCGGATTGTAATATTCGCCATGATTGTACAACATTTCGCCGAATATCATTTTGCGAAAAACCTTAAGCGGAATGTATCATTTCACGGAAAACTTTTTCATGGATACACTCAACCCCCGCTAATATGAAAAACAGCTCGTTCAGATTGGGCGAGTTCATTTTTAATCTGAATATTTGGTAACTCTATTCATTTTCACATACGCGCAAGACGCGCACCCTATGAACTTGTTGTTTTGACGAAAACAAACGTTTTGAAAACATTTCAAACATGCGCGAATTCTAAAGGGTCGATTTGTAGAAGACGAAATTGGCTCGATAGTTTCGACTAAAATGGTCTATTTTGAGTGCTGGAGAGAGGTAAGTTGCATATGAGCTACATTGCCAAAGCTCCGAAGCAAGAGGAAACGCATTAAGATTTTTTGCTTTTTTTTAATTTACCGGTCAACTTTAACGTCAATTGTGTGTGACGCTTGATCGGTTTTTAGTGTGAACGCATTCATACCACCGGGGTACAGATTAAAAATGTTCAGATTAAACAAGGTCATACCAACGGGGGTACACGGTAGTACCATTTCCCGATCCTCTCCTTACTCGCTGTCGCTCGTTCCAGGAAATCCAGGTAGACCTAGGAAAACAAATAAACCTAGACAGTAGTGATTTCTGCGGGGGGTTGCCTCCCCCCACTGGGCGGCGCTGCCGACGGCGGGTCGCCGACAACACTCACGGCCGTCTCGTCCTGAATGATCTAGTGTTACTATAGATCGTTTTTGTGGTCTTGTTATTGATGTTTTATTAAATCGAGTTTTATGAGTCGAATTTCTCGAGTTCGATTAGTTTTTGAGTTTCGCAAAAATTTCTGTTTTATTTGCGTGAGAGTCCATATCTCCCTACTACAGGGATGAGAGGTCTCTAACTATCATAAAATAAATTCAAGACTCCAAAATCTCCAATTTCTGCCCCCTGAAGGCCCCACATGCCAATTTTGGTTCCATTTGCTTGATTAGTATTCAAATTATAAGGAAATTCGTATTTCATTTGCATGAGAGCCCCCCTCTTAAAAGGGGAAGGGGTCGTAATTCACCATAGAAAAAATTTCTGCCATCTAAAATTCCCACATGCCAAATTGGTTCCATTTGCTTGATTAGTTCTCGAAATAAGAGAAAATTTGCATTTCATTTGTATGGAAGCCTAACCTCTTAAAGGGGAGATGGGTTATAACTCGCTTTCTAAAGAGGAGAGGGGTCTCAATTCACCATAGAAAAAAAACTTGCCTCCAAAACCACTTACATGTCAAATTTGGTCCCTCAAATTCGCTTGATTAGTTCTCGTGTTATGAGGAAATTTGTTTTTCATTTGTATAGGAGCTCCTATTTTTAAAGTGGGGAGGGGTCCTAATTCACCATAGAAAATATTCTTGCCCTCAAAAACTTTAACATGCCAAATTTTGTTCCATTTGCTTGATTAGTTCTTGAGTTATGGGGAAATTTGTATTTCATAGGATCCTCCCCTCCTAAAACGTGGAGGGGTCCCAATTCATTATAGAAGAAATTTTTGTCTCCTAAAACACCCACATGCCAAATTTGGTTCCATTTGCTTGATTAGTTCTCGAGTTATGAGAAAATTTGTATTTCTTTGCTACAGGAGCCCCCCTCTTAAAATGGGGAGGGGTCCTAATTCACTATAGAAAATATCCTTGCCCTCGAAAACCTTCACATGCCAAATTTGGCTCCATTTGCTTGATTTAGTTCTCGAGTTATGAGGAAATTTGTATTTAATTTGTATAGGAGCTCCCCCCTCCTAAAGTGGGGAGGGTCCTAAATCACCATATAAAAAATTCTTGCCTCCGAAAACCTTCACATGCCAAATTTGGTTCCATTTGCTTGATTAGTTCTCAAGTTATGAGGAAATTTGTATTTCATTTATATGGGAGCCCCCTCTCTTAAAGGGGAGAGGAGTCATAATTCCCCTTCTAAAGAGGGGAGGGGTCTCAATTTACCGTAGAATAAATTCTTGTCACCAAAAACACCCACATGCCAAATGTTGTTTTATTTGCTTGATTAATTCTCGAGTTATGCAGAAATTTGTGTTTCCTTTGTATGGGAGCCCCCCCCCCCCCTCTTGGTGGGGGGAGGGGTCTCTGACCATCACTGAAACCTTTCCTGGCCCCAAAAACCTCTGCATGCAAATTTTCACGCCGATTGGGCCCCAAAAACCTCTGCATGCAAATTTTCACGCCGATTGGTTCAGTAGTTTTCGATTCTATAAGGAACATCCCGACAGACAGAAATTCATTTTTATATATAAGTTGACACGAAATCACAAAAGGATATGATCGCAAAACTAGTAAAATTGAAAAGAAAATATGATAAAAAATAGAAAAAATGAGAATTCCTAAAATATTAAAATTAGTTTAGATTTAATACTCGACAGAATTAAGCAAAAAATCGGAAACATGTCGATTTTAAATTTTTAGGATGAACAACATCCTAAAATTAACCTTGGAAAGTATAAGAGGAGAAAGATTATTCCCATTATTACACTCTCCAGCGATAGCAGAAGAAGCGCTCTCGAGTGGATCATCAATGTCTGACTAGTAGGATAATAAAGCGTTATAGAGGATTAAGGAGACTGTGTTACTGAGTGCCGCATTTTCGAGCATTTTGGCGAAGGTGTGTTGAAAGCGCTTAATTTTATCAGCTGCAGAATTTCACCTCAACATCACCTTTTTCGCAGATACAATAACGGTAGACGAAACTTGGCCACGCATGCGTGGCCAAATAAAGTGGACTCGGCGGATGTCGCTCGAAACTAATCTGAAGGGATACTGTAATACCGCTATCAAGTGATTCAATTGCTTGCAGTCGAGCATCGGTACCGGCTAGACAACGAAATCTATGAATAGATCAACTCCAAAGTCTAGAACCCAAGCAGCACACATTTGACACTTTTAGTTGCAGCAACTCATTTATGACTAAAATTGGTCACATATCGGTCGACACAACTGATTTGTAACAACTGTGCTACTAGGAATGGTCCTTCAAGGTCAATCTAGCATTACTGTCTACACCATTAACCTCAGCTACTTAAACAGGAATGCACACGCGGTACTCTCGTGTAAAAAGCAGACAAGCTACAATCTCGTTCGCTTGATTAAATCTCGAAATCAAACTACGCAACTTGACTTGACTTGAATAACTGGACTTTCAGAATGTCGGTCGCATTCAATAATGCTTAGCCAAGTCCGGGATATTTGAAATACACCCAGAGCTGTCATATTGAGCCACTTTCTTTTGTGTATAACTTTTTATTGCGTTTGTAAAAATTAATGAAATTTTGGGTAAAACTATTTTAGAGTGTTATCGTTATCGGTTATCGAGATGGCTTCCAAGCAAGAAGTGCTTTGGCAAAATATTATGGGCGCGGTCGTGGAAAATCCATGGCAGTCTCACAGATGGATTGTGAAATTGTTGGAAATCGACCATTCGACCGTATGCCGTGTAGTAAAATCGTTTAAGGAGTCCAGACGACCCAGCGGCGAGCTGGCAGCGGAAAAAAAGCCCAGACGACCGACCCCGTAAAGGCATGGAAGTCGAGGAACTACTTCAAGCACAATCTGTACCTTTCGAGAAGAAGCCAGTTTCGAGCCAAGAAGGTCAATTCTTTCGTCTAGTTCGTCCAGCAGACAACGAAGTGGGCCGAATTGCTTGTCTCCTAGGTAATGAAGGTGCCTTCCCGAACCGATAAACAGAATACGGTGGCCAAATCACGCACCAGGAAGTTGTATCGCGAGTGGTTGGTGCAGCCGAAATGCATCGTAATGTACGACGAGACGTACATTAAAACGGGCTCTAAGCAGATCTCCGGGCTGAAGTTTTTCGTCGACAAGTCCCGCCTGGATATTCCGGAGAAGTTCCGGAAGAAGAAGGTCGACAAATTTGCCAAGAAGCACTTGATGTGGCAGGCGGTCTATGGGTGCGGCAAATTCAGTAAGCCGTACATAACGACCGGAAGCATCAACAGCCAAATATATAAAGAAGAATGCCTCCAGAAGCGTACGGTACTCTTTTTTCGGTCCCACGAAGGTAACACTCTGTTTTGGTCTGATCTGGCATCGTGCCTACGCGAAACCGGTAATGGAGTGGTAGGAACCCAACGATGTTGTTTTTGTGCCAAAGGAGGCAAACCACCAAACTCACCAGAATTTCGCCCAATAGAAAAATTCTAGGCGATTATGAAGGGCAAGCTCCGGAAAACAGGAAAGGTTTTCAAAAAAAAAACACGAATTAAACAAAGAGTGCATGAAAGTATGTAAAACAGATGGCGCAAGTGTTGCCCTGGATTTGATGGGTAACGTTAAGTCTAAGGTGTGCGCATCTAGCCTAGGAGAGGAGGTTGAATAAATCAACGCCAAAAACATAGCTAATATGTATTTATTTATTCCCTGAGGGTTTCAAAAATATCCGACTTAAAATAAATGATTGATAATTTTTGTCTGTTGCACTATTTTCGAGTACGGTCTTTAACTCAAGGGATTGCGTCATTTGTGACATCGCCATTTTTTGTTACTTTTTTGAAATTCCCCGCTGGATCAGATGAGGCAGGAATATTTTTTGCAGATGTGAAAGGTCTGAATCTGTGAGTGCAATTGTTTAAGTAAATGTTTAAAAGAGAAGAGCGAAATATTCAGATTAAATTCTTCATTGAATGCAATGCTGGCTTTGAAAACACGTGGATGCGGGCTCTTAAGTACAACGCCTGCTAACATTAAGACATAGAGATTTCTTTTAAAAATCACTTGTGTCCCTAATAAAGGTTGAAATAGTAATGAATGACTAGCCTACAGATTATTGTATTAAATATGTTTATGCCTAGCTTGACATGTTTCAATAATCTTACTATAACTCGCTTGTGGCCTTGAAAAGGGCCATTGGTTACAAATAACATTGCCAAAGCACGTGCATCGCAAATATGACGTGCCATTCGAATGTCCTTCTCTTTTGATATGAATGACAACAGGCACATAAGTCAGCGGCGTCGGTACACTGTCTCTTGCTCCGAGAAGTTTTGCTAGTCTACTTTCACAGCTTACCGCTTGCTACATAGCAGACACATACGCAAAAATTTGTTTTATTTGTATGAGAGTCCTTATCCTCCTACCACAGCGGTGAGGGGTCTCAAACGATCATAAAATAAATTCATGCCTCCAAAAACTCCCACATGCCAAATTCGGCTCCATTTGCTTGATTAGTTTTCGAGTTATAAGGAAATTGGTGTTTTCATTTGTATGGGATCCCCCCTTCTTGAAGAAGGCAGGGGTCCTAATTCACCTTAGAACAAAATCCCAAACATACCAAATTTGGTTCCTTTTACTTGATTAGTTCTTGAGTTATGCAGAAATTTGTGTTTCATTTGTATGGGTACACTACCAGAATGTAAGTGGACTGCAAGCAAAATCCACTAGTAGTATCATCACTATCCAAGCTTCCCATGAGCAAGTAATTGCTATGCGAAAGTACAGTTGAACGCGCGTAAATGACCTTTCAGTGATCTGCTCTTTAATTACTGATGCTTATGCATCAATATTTAGCCATGTTACTCAAAGTAAATAAATAATGAATTTATGCCTCTAGAGATTTTTTTAGAAACAGATTCCAATTTGTTCACAATTATGTTTTGAATTATCTACTATATAAAAATGGATTTCTGTCTGTCTGTCTGTCTGTCTGTCTGTCTGTCTGTCTGTCTGTCTGTCTGTCTGTCTGTCTGTCTGTCTGTCTGTCTGTCTGTCTGTCTGTCTGTCTGTCTGTCTGTCTGTCTGTCTGTCTGTCTGTCTGTCTGTCTGTCTGTCTGTCTGTCTGTCTGTCTGTCTGTCTGTCTGTCTGTCTGTCTGTCTGTCTGTCTGTCTGTCTGTCTGTCTGTCTGTCTGTCTGTCTGTCTGTCTGTCTGTCTGTCTGTCTGTCTGTCTGTCTGTCTGTCTGTCTGTCTGTCTGTCTGTCTGTCTGTCTGTCTGTCTGTCTGTCTGTCTGTCTGTCTGTCTGTCTGTCTGTCTGTCTGTCTGTCTGTCTGTCTGTCTGTCTGTCTGTCTGTCTGTCTGTCTGTCTGTCTGTCTGTCTGTCTGTCTGTCTGTCTGTCTGTCTGTCTGTCTGTCTGTCTGTCTGTCTGTCTGTCTGTCTGTCTGTCTGTCTGTCTGTCTGTCTGTCTGTCTGTCTGTCTGTCTGTCTGTCTGTCTGTCTGTCTGTCTGTCTGTCTGTCTGTCTGTCTGTCTGTCTGTCTGTCTGTCTGTCTGTCTGTCTGTCTGTCTGTCTGTCTGTCTGTCTGTCTGTCTGTCTGTCTGTCTGTCTGTCTGTCTGTCTGTCTGTCTGTCTGTCTGTCTGTCTGTCTGTCTGTCTGTCTGTCTGTCTGTCTGTCTGTCTGTCTGTCTGTCTGTCTGTCTGTCTGTCTGTCTGTCTGTCTGTCTGTCTGTCTGTCTGTCTGTCTGTCTGTCTGTCTGTCTGTCTGTCTGTCTGTCTGTCTGTCTGTCTGTCTGTCTGTCTGTCTGTCTGTCTGTCTGTCTGTCTGTCTGTCTGTCTGTCGGGATGTTCTTTATAGAATCAAAAACTACTGAACCAATCGGCGTGAAAATTTTCATGTAGAGGTTTTTGGGGCCAGGAAAGGTTTTAGTGATGGTTAGAGACCCCTCCCCCCACTAAGAGGGGGGCTCCCATACAAATGAAACACAAATTTCTGCATAACTCGAGAACAAATCAAGCAAATAGAACAAAATATGGCATGTGGGTGTGTTTGGTGACAAGAAATTATTCTATGGTAAATTGGGACCCCTCCCCTCTTTAGAAGGGGAATTAGGACTCCTCTCCCCTTTAAGAGGGGGGGCTTCCATACAAATGAAATACAAATTTCCTCATAACTCGAGAACTAATCAAGCAAATGGAACCAAATTTGGCATGTGGGTGTTTTTGGAGACAAAAATGTTTTCCATGATGAATTGGGACCTCTCCCCACTTTAGGAGGGGGGCTCCTATCAAATGAAATGCAAATTTCCTTATAACTCGAGAACTAATCAAGCAAATGGAACCAAATTTGGCATGTGGGTGTTTTTGGAGACAAAAATTTTTTCTATGATGAGTTGGGACCCCTCCCCTATTAAGGAGGGGGGGCTCCTATACGAACGAAATAAAAATTTTCTTATAACTCGAGATCTAATCAAGCAAATGGAAAAAATTTGGCATGTGGGTGTTTTCGAGGGCAAGAATATTTTTTATGGTGAATTAGGACCCCTCCCCACTTTAAGAGGGGGGGCTCCTGTACCAATAAAATACAAATTTCCTCATAACTCGAGAACTAATTAAGCAAATGGAACCAAATTTGGCATGTGGGTGTTTTTGGAGACAAAATTTTTTTCTATGATGAATTGGGACCCCTCCCCACTTTAGGAGGGGGGGTCCTATACAAATGAAATACAAATTTCCTCATAACTCGAGAACTAATCAAGCAAATGGAACAAAATTTGGCATGTGGGTGTTTTCGAGGGCAAGAATATTTTCTATGGTGAATTAGGACCCCTCTCCACTTTAAGAGGGGGGGGGCTCCTATACAAATGAAATACAACTTTCCTCATAACTCGAGAACTAATCCAGCAAATGGAACCAAATTTGGGTTGTGGGTGTTTTTTGAGGCAAGAATTTTTTCTATGATGAATTAGGACCCCTCCCCACTTTAGGAGGAGGGGCTCCTGTACAAATGAAATACAAATTTCCTCATAACTCGAAAACTAATCAAGCAAATAGAACCAAATTTGGCAAGCGGAGGTTTTTGGAGGCAAAAATATTTTCTATGATGAATTAGGACCCCTCCCCACTTTAGGAGGGGGGAGGGCTCCTATGCAAATGAAAAATAAATTTCCTCATAACTCAAGAACTAATCAAGCAAATGAAACCAAATTTGACATGTAAGCGGTTTTGGAGGCAAGATTTTTTGCTATGGTGAATTACGACCCCTTCCCCTTTTAAGAGGGGGCTCCTATACAAATGAAATACAAATTTCCTTATAATTTGAGAACTAATCAAGCAAATGGAACCAAATTTGGCATGTGGGAGATTTTGGAGTCTTGAATTTATTTTATGATAGTTAGAGACCTCTCACCCCTGTGGTAGGGGGATATGGACTCCCATACAAATAAAACAGATTTTTTTGCGAAACTCAAAAACTAATCGAACTCTAGAAATTCGAGACTCTTCCATAAAACATTAGTCAATAACAAGACCACAAAAGCTATCTATAGTAACACTAGATCATTCAGGACGAGACGGCCGCGAGTGTTGCCGGTGACCCGTCGTCGGAAGCGCCGCCCACTGGGGGGAGGCAACTCCCCGCAGAAATCACTACTGTCTAGGTTTATTTGTTTTGCTAGGTCTACCTGGGTTTCCTGGAACGAGCGACTGCGAGCAGTGTTGCCACATGTACAGATTTATCTGGAAAAGTACAGATTTTTCCGATATTTTTGGTACAGATTCTGTACGGTACAGATTACAGATTTTTGTCATAAAGTACAGATGGGTACAGATTTTTTGGGTGTCAAAAACTAATTTTTTTCTTTCAGTTTTGTTACTTGAAATCAACAGAGGAGCACCTCTTGACATGAATGCAAACAAAACAAAACGTGTCTGTCTTTAAGGTTATGTACCAATATCATCAAAGAATTCAGTAATTTGCGATTTTTGTATTTTTTAAAGCAAACAAACCAGGTTTCCTTATGTAACAAACCAACTTTGTGATACAGATTTTTGAAAGCAAAAGTACAGATGAAAAAGATTTTTTTACCTTCCAGTACAGATGAATATGTGGCAACACTGACTGCGAGTAAGGCGAGGATCACGAAATGGGACTTTCCACAAAAAAGTTTTCCGTGAAATGGTACATTCCACTTCACGTTTTTCGCAAAATTATATTCGGCGAAATGTTGTACAATCATGGCGAATATTACTATCCGCTTTCTGGCTATGCAATGAGGGGACAGGGGAGTTGTTTTCTACTTTACTGTATAATTTGTATATTGAACTACCCATTCCTGGTAACTAATAAGCATTAACATAAGCAGCAAATCAGCGTATCTGGCATTTTATACTGCACGTTGTTGTATATTATGTTTTTGACTGCATAGGTGTTGTAAATTGGCATCTAAAATTGTATTCAAATTCTTCGTGTCGGTAATTAGCTGTAAATTAGCATTGTCAGCACTATAAGAAGGTTATCAGTAAAGTAGCTGTATATTTTGCCAAAATAGCATTTAATTAGCATTTAAGGCGACTTTAATGCTTATTAGCCTACATTTAAATAGCATTGGTGATGCTTATTAATTACCTGGGATGCTTTCATAGTTACGTAACTGAATCATCTAAGGTTGAACTCCTCAGAAACTTGCAAAACTCGAGATTGTGACAAAGATCATCCAAGATTCATGATTTATGTACAACACAGGTTAATTTGTGGCAATACGAAGTTTGTCGGGTCAGCTAGTGTTGAATAAAATTAACAGTACTTTCCTACTTTAGTCCGTAATACTACATTTAACTTTCGGCAACCTTTTAGATGTGCCTATACTTTTCCACAAATAATCCTTCCGATAGCATGACAAAAACGCATGGATGTAAATTGCAAACAAAAGAAAATCATGAAAATCTCTTTTGAAAAGACCACTGAAAAATTATTTAAAATTATTTTATAATCATTATTTGCAAGTTACCAGATTGACAATATACGAAAATACTGAAAAAAGCAAAGCCTAGGTGCTACATTCCGTTATCTTAATTTGACCTTCTGTTTTTATACGACAGACTTCGCAGCCAGCTATTAGAGTACAGGACAATTGCAGGGCCAGCTGCTACAATTCTATCGACTCTAACAGAAAATACACGATTATTAATTTAAGAATGCCGAATCGGGAATGCATAATTTTGTGCCACCATCTTTGCTCGAAAATAAAACGAAAGTACATTGAGATTGCATTCAAAATAACCCAGTTCAACTGTTGTGAGTGATGTTGCAGAATTGACGCGTTATTACGTCTGATGATGGCCGAAGGAAAACATTTGGCAGAAACGTCACACCAAATCAATAATTTTTGATTTTCACCGAAAACAATCAACAAGTTCTAATAACATTAGTGTCACGGTGATCTAAATAAGCAGAAAAAGTACTGTAAAGTACCTAAAAATTCACATTGATCATTGTTTTTAAAATTATTCATTTAGAATGCAGAAAAAAACTCGTAACGTTGGCAAAACTTTTTAAATAATAATCTTAATAGTTTTTTGAAAAAGAAAATTCGTGAATCGACAAAATGTTCAAATTTGGTAGTTTAGTTTACTCAATTCAGTTGAATTTAATCTAAAATCAAAACAACACTCTAACCTCAGCTTCCGGTTGAAAACATAAACTGCATTCCCGATTCCAAACTAGTCCCCTCACCGCCAGCCAGCACGGATTACAATCGAGTAATTCCCGTACCGAACCGAGTTTCGGGCCAATCCTGTTTATTCCTTTATCATTTTATTCGTTTATGGTTTTATACATTTTTCGAGATGACAAAAGATTAAAACGGGCACCACAGCGGAGCCGTCCTCCTGCCCTCCTGCAGGTCGATCCACTCCCGTTAAACGACGACTAGTTTAAACTGCACTGGCGAACTCAACCTCCCTCCGCCGGAATCCGAAGGTTGACACTGACTGTTGATACTCGTTTCTCCTCCCGGGCCCCCGCCTTCCTTACTGAAGTAACTCCGAGACAAACAACTAAGGCTATCTGTTTATTACCGTTATTATCTAGCCGCTTCCCCCGCTTGCTGCCCCTCGTCGAAGCACAAAGAATGAAAAACCACTCACCCTCTTCCGCATGGTCCTGCTGCAGCACCGTGCTCTACGCTGCCTGGAAATTCTCCTCCCCGGCAGCACAGCACCAGCGGTAGCGCAATTTCTTCTCGAAGAACACAGCCGAATCCCCGATTTTAAGCCGTCTTATTGTTGCACTAGTTTTCCTTTATTGTTGTTGATGTTCCTTCAGCCCGGCTCTTCCACACCCTGGCAAGATGTATCCCGAATCCGTGGGCTATCACTACCTGTCTATCTTTCCCTGCCTTCCCTGTCCCCGACGCTAGGAATCCGCACTCCGGCGGGTGCCGCACGGTAAAAATTATAAAAAAAATGCACACACTCGATGGGTACCGAAGCCTGCTGGCGCTCTACGTCTCCGCAGTTCCGGAATTCTACCTGTGCGGTGCGCGCGATTTGCTCGGCGGTGACGTTGGCAAAGTTTGCAACTAAACTGGGCTCGCACACAGCTTTCGAGCAGAGAGAGAGCGCGTGGTTCAAGTTTGCCCGAAACCCCGAACGCGCGTCAAACCAAGCGGAAGCGTCGCTCTCGTTGCCTCCCCGTGTTGTCTCGTCATCAGTGCTCTAACCGCACGACACACACGGTTCCGGAGCAGGGCCGAAGTGGATGAACTCCAGTTCCGCCTGCCTTCGTCACGTCCCCAGCACGTAGAAAAAGGCGTTAATATCTTGTCATTTGCAGTGCAGCAGTGATTTTTTTCTTCGTTTCTGCACCTTGCACAGTGCTTTCATCTAGGGGGGAAAGAGCGGGACAACAGGACTCCCCAGCAGTTTGAGCTACGCCAACCCAATGGGCCCCGCAGACGGACTGCGCAGATGCCGTCGCCGCGCTTCGAAAAGATATCGACCGGCAACGCGGACCGAGCGCCCGAACGAACGCAGAAAGTGTTCATCCAAAGGCTACACCCCCCGGGGGGACGAATCCGAGGTCGACCACGACGAAGCACACGGCAGTGTGCTGGCATGTTTGGGCGAGTAAGGACGAACGGAACAGAGAGCCGTCCTTTCGGCTTGCGTTTTCCCAGAACGAAATTCCAGCGTAATTTTGGTTCCCACGCTTGCTGAAATGCCGACGGTCGGTCGGTCGGTGTGGAAATCTGATAACGGTAGAAGGTTTTTCCTTTCAAACGAACAAACAAACCGGAGGAAAAAATGATGGTTCAATTTGAGTAGCAGCTTTTTGACGGTTTAGATTTGGACGCAGTGATAGGAAAATTGAGCCGCCACCGTCGTCGCCGTTGGCGAAGGCCTGCCGAATTGATGGGGACGCATTAAAATTTGACGACAGAATTATGCTAATGAATTCGGTGTGCCTCTGTGGTGGGAAAGAAAATGAGCGGTCATTTTTCATTTCTTGGCTATCTTGGCGTGAGGGAAGCACAATTCTATGAATGAAAATTAGAATGTTCTACTACTTAGTTAGTCGGAGATAAGCAGATAGAGCAGCAACAACGGTAACGGCTGGTCATTAGTCGGAGGAGATAAACAAATCGTCCGCCGGAAGTGGGGTTGTTAATGAAGACAGCTTTCAAGGTTATCGGTGTGGTGATTATGGTCGAGTAGCTACTTTATTAACTTAACTGGTGTCGTCGCTGGAGGAATATTTTTAAGCTAGATTTACAGTGTTGGAGCTGCTGGTAGAAATTTTATGAATGATTTTCGGGACAGAGGTTCAATATAAAAAATCATCTCCGGCATTATATACGAAGCACAAGCTTGAACAAATGAAATAAACCATTGCTTTACTCGTACCGTTAACAAACTATTCCTCTAATTAGGATTTAATAGGATTTGTTCTATTTTGGTTCGACAAAAAATGCTTTCTAATCAATGACTGATTACACTGGGTGGGCCGACAACAAAACAATATACTGTTGGCAACGTTTCTAGTTTTCGATAACAAATTCAATGGGTCTATCCAAACGATGCTAGTAACTTCAGAGTGTCTGCAAGGTCGACAGAATAAGAACAATGGAGAGCCTTGAAGCAAAGTGGGTCATTGAATTCACCAGCGTTCTTAAATATGATCCCAAGACTACGACTGGACTTGTCAGTTATGGCAGAAATGTGGGACTAGATAGTGAGTTTCTCGTCGTCAAGTAATACTCCAAGATCCTTCAGCGGTTCTACCCTATTCAGTTTGGCTCCGGCAAAAAAAGGAAAGCCGTGGACTTAACCCGTCATTAGACATTACCCTTTTTTATCGACGGACTTCGCAGCCGGCTGTTTAGACTACAGGAAAATTACGGGGCCAGTGTAACGTTCCCACTGACTCTATCTAGCAAGCACCGCCTAGCCGAGATTCGAACATGCGACCACTGCGACGTCGCTGGTCCAACAAGCGACCAGCATCGTACCTTGAAGCTAACTGGACGGTTGTTTGGCTTCGGTAATTTCGTAATCAAACACTATAGCGCTTCTAGTGCGATGAAAGCTACGCACCAGTCACTAAACAAGTTCCGGAGCTCCTGTAACATTCTGCAGTCCTCAATTCATCCGAATATAAGATAGATTTTTTAGGTCATTAACGAAAAAAGCCTTCCGTAATTGAGTAATAACGCTGCATCGTATACAAACACAGAATATCAGTGGTCCCAAATTGCTACCCTGCGGTACTATTTGTAAACGCGGCAGACCGGCAGTTACCAAGTCACCAGAAAAGTTTACTATCCGTAGGATATGGTTTCTACCATCTACGAAATCTACGAGCTCCACCAGTACTTCCTGATGACTGCTATAAAACTGCCTTCCGACAAAGGGACCCAGATCTTCCGAAGGGGTTTATAACCTCTTTAAGAATCATAAGCTTGTTATAATTTTAAGCTTAAGTAGTCTTATCAGAAAGCAGCAATAAAACCGATTACGATTTTTGCTGCTTGGTAGCCAAAGCCATAAATTAATGAAACGTTTCGCTACAAAGCTATAAAGCATACAGCTTGGTCTGGTAAAAAGCTAAATCAGTTCGCCAGCTTTGTTAACTTAACAATACATCCGTGAGCAGAAATGTTGTAGTTTTACTGTTAGGCCATCCTGATCGATTTGGTCTATAGCGACCATAATAAAATATCCCATAGAATATTTACTAAATTTTCAGCAATCTCCGTTGGTTTGCAGCATATGCGCATTAAATTATTTTGTTTAGAAGGTTCAGAAAAGCTAAAGTTCCTGCATAAAAAAGTAATTCTAATGCATTAAATATTTCTAATATTTATTCTACCTACCATATTACCGGTGCTCCTTCTTCAACTACCTTAAGACTTGAATAAGTAATGTCAATTGACACCAACAAAGACATTCAACATTCGGTTGAAGAGCATCAGTTTCGTTGAAAACAACAATTTCATTGTTCGTTAATAAAAGTTAACAAGACACACTAAAAAAATATCTAGCAATGCCAGCAATTCCATTAAACTGCAATCCTTGGACGGCCATATTTTCCATACAACCGTCGACATCGTCAAATGTTCCGGAACGTTGAAAACCATGATCGAAGATCTTGGTCTGGACTTTACGAAGGAGGAATTCGTTTCGCTGCCGAACGTGGCCGCAGTAATACTCCGGAAGGTACTGGAGTGGTACTGAAGTCACTTACCACAAGGACGATCCGGCACCGATCGTCGGATGAAAATCGGGAGAAACCGTCGGACGATATCTGCCATTGGGATCAGGATTTTCTGCGCGTCGACCAGAGTACTCTGTTCGAGCTGATTTTGGTCGCCAACTATCTGGATATTAAGGCTCTGCTGGACACTTGCAGTAAAACGGTGACGAATATGACGAAGGATAAAACACCGGAGGAGATTCGGCAGACGTTCAACATTAAAAATGATTTTACGCCGGAACAGGAGGAACAAATTCGCAGGGAGAATGAGTGATGTGAAGAGCAATGAAGTGATAGTTTTGTAGAGTCGTTGAATTCCGCATAAATAAAAATGGCTTTATTCGAAAGATAATTCTTTTTATTTAAATATATTTTGAATATGACTACCCTAGAGGCCAATACACGAATCGGCTAGATGAACCGTTTGCCGAACGATTTGTTCGATATCATTTTGTAGTAGATGTGGTCGAATGATTCCTCCGAACCGTAAAGCGCACTAAACAGCGACTTTCGGATGACAATGTACTGAATTATGACGGCGTATGCACAACTTGTGCATCACACCTTCCCCCTTTTCGGTGAATAATGTAAAGCTATGTAATGTAATGAAGTAATTCAAAAGAAATCTATCAAACTGACTCTTACATAGTCCCCCCAATAGTGGACGCAAAACGAGATTTGAGTTTACGTTTCGTTGATCACCCCCTCAAGAGCGATGTTGAACAACATGCAGAATAAGTCGTCACCTTGTCTCAATCCTCGTCGCGTCTCAAAGGGACATGATAGTGTCCCCGAGATGCGCACGAAACGTTCATTACTCGATCCAATGTAGCTCTGATCAGTCACATTTGCTTACCCGGAAAACCATGTTCGTCCATAATATGCCATAGCTGGACTGGTCACGATCGACTGTATCGTATGCTGCATTAAAACCAATAAAGATGTGATGCGTGTCGGGTCTCAATGGTTGCATTAAAATTGGATCAAATTTTCATAACGTGGTCCCTGGGTATAGAAGCTGTCTAGTCCAAAAAAACCTATAAAGAGTCGTGTAGAAATCCTAAAAGAGTCTAAAAATGATTCAAGGGTTCAAGGAAAGTCCTAGAAGAGTCCAAAGATTGCAATCTAAAGATTCCAAAAAGAAGCTAAGAATATCCAAAGAATCCAATAATAGTCCAAGAAGCGCTCCAAAAGCAGCCCAAAAATGGTCCTTAAGGAGTCTCAAAAATCTATAAAGAATTCTAAAAGAGTCTAGAGGAAGCAACTGAAAAATACACTGAAATCGCTTTTTATGCGGTTTTTTACACTACTATTTTTACGCGAATTTCGGAATTTACGCGGTTTTTTTACGCGAATTTCGGAATTTACGCGTTTTTTTTAACGCGAATTTCGGAATTTATGCGATTTTCAGAATTTACGCGGTTTTTTACGCGATTTTCGGAATTTACGCGGATGTGCTCAAAACGTCTATTTTTTCACCTAGTATAGAAATCTACAGTTTTTTTACGCGAAATTTTGGTTTTTCTTACTCGAATTTTGGAATTTACGCGGTTTTTCTAGGCGATTTTCGGAATTTACGCGGTTTTTTACGCGAATTTTGGAATGTACGTAGTTTTTTACGTGAATTTGGAAATTTACGTGGTTTTTTTAACGCGGTTTTGATTTACGCGGGACGTATCCTTCACGTAAAAAGCGACTTGAATGTAGTTCAAAAGGAGTCAAAAAACAGTTATAAACGATTTAAAAAGGATTCACCGAAATTCAAAAAAGAATCCAAAACGTGTCCAAGGGAACTTCAAAAGGAGTCCAAAAAGAATCCAGAGAGCTCCAAAAAGTCTAAAAAGATTCCAAGAAGAATTTAATCTTTATAGGAAGAGTTTGAAAAGAACCCAAGAAGAACCCAAAAGGGTCCACAAAGAAGCCAATAAGGTCCAAAGATTTCGATAACAGTCCAAGGAGCGTCCATAAAGAGTCCAGAAGCAGCTCAACACGAATCAAAAGGAATCCAAAAAGAATTTAGAATGAAACCGGAACAAATCTTAAAAGAGTTGAAAAACGGATCAAGAGTTCAAGGAAAGTCCAAAAAGAGCTCAAAGAAAGCGGATGCGGCTTTATGGTTTAAAGCTTCTGTCGACTACCGCGAACGGCCACGTCTTGCTGCATTCAATTTACTTCGTAGACCCATCTTGGGGCAGTGCATAAATGCCAGGGTTGAAATTTGTTCCGGCGGTCGAGCCTGATAAGTCATCAGGGTAGAGCTCTGAAAAGTTGATAACCACTGATGGTCCGAAATTTGCCTTCCTATTGATTCATTTGTGGTTGTTTGTGTTGGAAAATTGAAGGCGGGTGGACAACCGGTGTCAGATGGAACTGACGACATCTCCACTTCTTCTCTATACTACATTTTTCATTTCAAGTAGTACAAAATGTTCAAGGTAAAGCACATTTACAAATTCGATTTCTCTATTGTTTTTCCTCATCATCAGGTCTTTGGCAGAGAGATCTTAGAGTCAGTTCGTGGAGCCCGCCTTCGGCATGTCGGCTATGCTTGGGGCTCTATCCGTGTTTTAGTGGTTTAGTGGGCGCCATTGCCTGTCTCGTCAGGCAGGACTGGTGATTGAGGTCTTTCTGAAACTCTGATGATGACAACATTCTTAAAAGGGCCCGGTATAGAGTTACGCTACTAAGGGACCAGCTGGATGACCCGAAAAAGGGAGAAAGAAAACGTATCTATTAATGTAATATTGCGGTGATTGACAAAATGATTAAAACCATATTAAAATAAAAAGAGAAAAATGCATTGCTACTGTGTTGTCTCTCAGATCTTCTGCTCGTTTTTCGCCGTGCATTTCCGATACTTAAATTTACCATATATTCTAATTTCCATTGGAAGTCTAATCCAGTTCTCTGTGGTTCAAGGTTCACTTAATACCCAGCTAGCCTTTTTTGTGTGTATATAAAAGTAAAAAAAATAGGCATTGCGTACAGATATGCATGCTATAAGTCGTATTTGAACTGTAAAATTAGCATACCCGTAGTATTTGGAGGCGATATACGTGATGAGGAATAATTACACGCATTTCATGTGCAGTGTGACACATGCATATTCGAGCAAAAATCATTTTATGCTTACAACGGCATATAAAATTAATATAATCAAACTAATACCATGCGTGTGTGTGTCATCATGACTTAAGTCTTACTTACTTACTATTGTGTCTAGTTCGGCGTACACATACCAATGTTCGAGTTACGGTCGTTGATAATAAATTAACTTTGAAACGGTGTTGCATGCAGCACTATTTTTCGTGATGTTTGACTCGGTATAAACAGAAGATTCGCATACTGTGCAGTAAAAAGATTTGTCGAGACGGTATCTGTTGAAAACCGTGAAAAAAACCGAAAGAAAACGAAGCGTTAGAAGTGCAGAGACTAAAAACGTTGTTCGAGAGTGAATTCGTCACAGTTGCGACCGGTCCGCACGGAAAAGGGCAGTTAAGCTGATTATCAACGGGAAATCTCTTCGTCGAATTTTGAAAATGGATCTGGATGCGAAAGCTCCATCTACGCGTCCCATAATATTGATTAGCCGTCGATGTGGGACTTTTTGGTTTACCCACATGTAGAGTGCACTGCGTTGCGAAGATAATAGTCTCCGGGAAGCTATATTTCTCCATATTCGGGGCTAGTAGGTTCCTGGGTTTGCTATTTCCACTTTTGGTCTATCGGGGCGTTCCAGGAAAAAACGATGGATAAGAACAGTGGTAGGGTTTTGGCGGATTTGAAAGGGAAGGTTTGAATAATTATTCAGGATTTGCTTGAGACAGGGAATGTCGAGTGGGATTTTCGTGGGCATTGTAGGAACTATAGTAGGAAAGAGAGCCAATCTCATTCAAATGGCGATTTATAAGTAGCGCTTTGCACTTCATCACTGGGATATGCAGTTTAAGGCCTCCATCTTCTCTACTGCGAGTCAACTGATGCATCGGAACAGTCGCGCAAGCACTTATCCGGAAAGATAAGTTCTCATAGTAGCAGTTAGTTTTGCAACGTGTGCTGCCGTTGGTTGTAAGTTTGCTGCTATATACCACATTTTGGAGGACAAGAAGGTCTTGAGTAATGTAACTTTTTGGTGCAGTGATAAGCAGCGTAACACTAATATCGTCGGCACAGGCGACTATGAGATCATTTTCACACACTTGTTCCAAACGACGCAAGAGAGGATACAGAGGATCGGAGGTTAGAAACTCGTTGATTTTATTCAACACAAACGCAAAAAATTGTACGTACTAGCATAAATAGTAAAGAGACATAAGTGTATATGGGACCCCCTTTTAGTTCATTTGCACACAGACGAAGATTTTGAATTTTTTGCGAATTCTTCTGAGATAATTTGGTAGCCCTTAACGGCGGTTTGGATGTTGTGTGTTCGGAGGGTATCGGAACTAATTCTAACATTTACCGGTCCGGTCGATGGGAGAAAAAGCACGAACTGTCATTTTTACCCTTCAACTGTATGTACCAAGTCAGATCAACGGACGAGCTTCCGAGTGTAGTGGCATTTGTAGAATCCGAATTCTGCTACAGTCGCCGGTACTTCTTCATTAAGTCTACAAAAGCGTTAGCTGTTTATTGTTGCCCATAACTATAAAACAAAATTTATATGTAAGTTTGTAATTGGGGAGTATCAATAGCATAGTATAGCATAGCATAGACAACCGTACACAACATGAGTGGTTGATATGATGTACCCGTAAGTACACCATACACCTGGCCATGTCCTTACGATTGTAGAAATGGGTACGTTAGTTGATCACCTACTTTAAGAGGATGCGCAAAAACTCTTCATAGGTGTTCTTGTACCCAGTAATATACGATATGAATAAAATATTAAAAATAAAATTAAATGGATAATATATGGGAAAAATAGAACAATCTCACCATCAATTCTTCGAATGAAAAATAATTGCGTCAGTTTCCATCATTCTAATATCCAATAATTAATTTCATTTTTCCTTACGATATCCATGTGCATTATTTAAGCTTGTTACGGTTAGAGTCTCAATTGTACAATAGGAGGTGCTTGATGAGCTAAAACGAAACAAATAATTAAAATAACATATTATACTTACCTGCTACCAAGGCCGTGTGGCTCAGCCGTCTGCATCTGGGAACCACGCGGCATCGTACCTCCTAGCTTAGCTACTCAATAGAGTATTACCGGGTATTACCACGTGGAGGCGCTAGGTAGGAGCTTGGGCTGGCAAAAGCTATGTTGAGTTTGTAATTGGGGAGTATCAATTCATACATTTGTTGCAAGTCACATGCAAACTTACCATTCCTTACAGTATGGAATGGTAAGTTTGCATATGTAATAGTTGTATCGTTAGTACGGATACGATTAGTGTTTGGTTTTCAGCGTCCGAGTTCAGAGTACCGAACTATCGATGGACCTGAAGTCCCGTCAGTAAATTTCTCTCAGTAGCCAAGCCGAGTACGATGCTCTAACGCAGAACAATCACAAAGCCTTCTAAAGGTTTACATATACATTTTCTTTTAAATTGGTCCCAACGGCTTTAAGAAAATATTAAACTGGAAAATCTGTAATGCGAAACTGGGTTCAAAATGAACAGTGATTATTTGTGAAGCGTGAGGAGGAGGAAAATAAATGCGCATCGACGATATTAATGAAGGAAACCGTCTGTTGCAGTTCCGATAGCGGAATTGAAAAAAAACAGTATAATTAATTATATTTTACTGACCGTCCCTTCTCTGTGTACAAAAAGGGTACGGTGAATAAGAAAAGATTTCGATTTTTCTAGCTATCCGTATACTGTACAAAAGATTACCGAGCTGTGACTTTCCATTGCAATCTCGGCGTCGTCATAAGCCGACCGGAACCCGATCGCAAATGCCATTTTCCAAACCTGGCTCGGCTAAAATCCTATCCCAAATTTACGGAACAGCACCGCTGCGCTGCACGGTAACAAACAAGACACCACAGACAATCGGCACCGGCATGGAAACGGTCGTGTCCTGAGGTGAGAAACATCGTACCATACTCGTAGGCACACAGTCAGTTGCAAGTTAAGCCATTTTTCCGCATGTGTGAGGATGGTAAAAAATAAAGCCGTAAATGCATGCTCCCCTTACTGTCTCGTGATTGTACTTTTCTTCCCATGCATGGTGGGGGTGCGGGTTAGAAGCAATCAGTATCCGTAAGTAAGTGTTGAAATGAAAACATTATATTCTCCCGATTCACGCTGTCCGAGCAAAGGGAAATTGTAAAAATGTTACAATTTTGAAACATAAAAATAAGAGTATGAATTATTTAAAACCTTTATTAAACAGTTAATTAGACTAAAAAAATTTATGGTTTTAAAAATCTTTTAAACAAACTTATTTGTTAGACTCACTGCCTCGGCAACGGTAACCTTGGCAGTCAGAGTTCCAATCCGAGTGCGGTTTTAAAAAGGGTATATTTTGGAATTATACTCCATTCGCTTTCGTCTTCGCATCAGTATCGGCAACACTAGAGATGTCGTGTCTAGCGATATGCGGGTTGCTTCCATTTCCTGCAAGGTGAAATCAGAGAAACAATGCGGCAGATGAGCTGCAGAAATAGGATGTCGACGGCGACGACGACGACGACGACTCTCGGCATAAAAAAATCCATTCCGTCTGTACCCAACTGGGAATCGGAAGGTTCATGTCTTCCTTGCTTGCTCCTTGTAGTGGGTCGGTCCAATGCGATGGTATGAGAAACAAAGCTGCAAATGAAGTGTGATTGAGCAAAGGAATTACACACAGTGTGTGGAATGTGTCTTCCGTTGGAAAAAAGGGGTTCTCCATTCTCTACACAGCATCAAATCCGGTGGTGTCGATTGTTTCGGTTTATTTATCCGAGAGTGGAAAATGAGGAAATTGCAATTCTACTCCAACTACTTTAGGATTTCCTTAAGAATTCTTCGATCGATGTTAAAGAGGAGGATTACTTTAAGCTAAGAATATTTAATTATTCTCGGTTCTAACAGCCTGACTGATTTAATCTCTTCAAATTGTGATTATACCAACAACCCAACGAAGGTAAAAGTTCAGCACAGAAACCTTAAGGGCGTACCGATTAGTCGCACATAGAAATCCTTCAACCCCCAGCGCAAACATCACGTCGCCCGCAAAAGTGTCGTCATGAATGGGTTGTAAACTATTAGGTAAAACTGAAAAATAACAGTCAAAATACGCATCATCAGACAATTCTTGTACCTACTCTGCTGGATGCTAAGGATCCCATCCCCTTCGTCTTCGCCTCGCACGCTCAGAACGAAGCTATTCCGCCGATTAGTCACGTATGTGTAGTTTCGGGGACGCTTCATTGCCACTTGGTAGTTCGGCTGCGAAAGCTCCTGAAGGCGGCAAAAATCTTTGACACGTTTCCAGCTAGTGCTCTGGGTGAAATTGTGAAACAGGGTTCAACCGATTCGGTGGAGGTGAAACATTATCTCGAAGACAAATAAAGTTTAATATTTTTGAGCTAAAAGAAAGTTTTACAAGAACATTAAAAACTAAAAATGCAACCGTTTTCATTTCAAAATTTCATTTGTATTCGAGAAAGAATAATATGACGGAGCCTCGTCGTCCGCAAGCTAGTGGCTTGACTTGTACCTATACCAACTTAATGGCTTGAAAGAAAAATGTTTTGGATATGTATATGCTATGGATATGCGGAGTAGTAATAACTGTCAGTAAAGTAAATAATGATAAAAATAAGACGCTTGCATAATTTTTAATTTTGAGTGATATTTCGCGTAAAGTATATCCAGTAACATTTGTCCTAAACAAGTCCAACTCTAATTTTTCTCATTTTGCTTTAATAAGCAGTTGCAATCGTTGTTGGAAAGCGTTACAGCTGGCACGAACGATATTCTCACGCATTTCATCCCAAATTTCCAAACGTTCCTTGAAGGTATCCACAGGCAGTCCTTTGGTACTACCTAGTTTGCCTAGCATGTAACCCGAGACGATTCAAATTATACGAAAAGGCAGGCCACTCTTTCGTAGAAATAAAATCCGGAAAATTGTCCTCACACCAAGCCTGTGTAGCTTTCGCCTGGTGAGACGGTGAAGAATCTTTTTGGAAGCATTATGGTCATTCTTGGGAAGCAAATGACTCTTCAAAACATTTCCGATGTAATATTTAGTGTAGATTTAAAAACCAGGTTCAATGCACCAGTTAGTCCGGGCGTTTCGAGCTACTGCTGGTCTTCGCTCATCATCTGCGGACAACTTTTTCGTCCATTTGGTAAAGAGAAAGATAAACCAAGTAGAACCTAATGGACGAAAAAGTTGTCCGCAGATGACGACCGAAGACCAGCAGTAGCTCGAAATATCCGGACTAACTGGTATTTGAAAATTTTCATACTTATTTCGCCGAAAAACGTCGATTAAATCGAACAAATCTTTCGATTTTCACTCATACCCGTTGTTTTTTGTATTGAATCAATTGATGATCATCTTTCAAAATATTATTCATTGTTGACTGCGAAATTTCCAGCTCAGCTCTTTGGTCATCTTACGTCCAGACTGATCTGGTTTCCGTCGAATTCGCTCGAACTACTCGTTTGATAGCTTCCGGTGTCCTTATAATGCGATTGCGGTCAGAATTGGGGTGTATTTTCCAACAACTGGTTTCCTTGTATCATTTGATGGTACGAAAGCTGAAGTTTTCGTTTATTATGAGTGGCTTCACCTTCTTTAAAATATCACACGGTCGCAAATTTTTCAAAAATAGACTCTACCCAAGTTTCCTTGCTGCGTCCATGATTACCACGGCTCTTAAACGAATGAAAATTCAAAACAAGCTTGCAGGCTGTGTTGATATTTGAATATACTCTAAACGAAAAATGTGCAGACACATCTGTGAATAACACATTTTTAATCAAATACGTCCAAAATACACTGAGAGTTATTACTACACACCCTGTAGTATCTTCGAAGCATTTGTTCGTCCGTTATAATCTGAAAGCATCAAAAGTTGGCCATGGCTTATTTTCATAAAAGTTTTTTTTATATTTCCCTATCTCACATGATTTCGTCGGCAAGGTTGTAGAAACTATAAAAACAAGCAACTTTACTGAAGAAATGATGTTTCTATCTCCATCGAGTGCAGAGTTATATAGCATATTTTGGAAGTTTATTTAAAATTAGTTTTTTATACGATACCTCACTTTTGTCTGTGCCCAATATGGGTGGGTGAGGACGAGTAGTACCTGTACAAATTTGTAGTATCTAAGTTACTATCAAAGCGATCTAAGCTATAAGGTGGCGCAGCACTGATTTCCTCAATATTGCAAATCGAGAGAGAAGCAAACGATACCCACTCAGACGCGAGCGTGTATGAAAACCAAAGCATCCAACGCTTACGCTACTGACGCAAGCGTACGACAAACAACCGCCGGTACTGTGTACGTACATTCTGCTACCTACACACTCGCAAATGCACAGCCTCGTTGTCACCTTCCGCACGGCTCACTCACGAGGCCATCAGTAACTAGTGAGCAGCCAACAGCCCGTGAGGCACACTAGGTTGTATGGATACAGATTATGCTTTGCTTTTGACGTAGGACTGACTACGTCTTACGGCAAGTTTTGAGATGGGGTATCATTCCAAAAATTCGAAAAATGCGAGCGTCACGAAAAATGATAGGTCTTGAGCGCTAATAGCGATCGATTTTCAATATTCTTACACCAATCGATTGGAAAGTCTTCTAAGAATTGGCCCAAATGAAGAAAAGTATGGATTCTTGATGTGAAACTATTGAAAAATTGAAAATAATGAACCTATGTTTTACCAAAATTCTCGCTTCGTGATTGGTTGTTGGAAATGACGTCATCAAATTGGAAATGCGTTTTCACACTTCGGCTTATAATTCAGTCAATTTTCAATAGATTTTCAAGATATTTACACCAATTGATCGGAAAATCGATTTGGAAAATATTGAAAATATAGAAAATATAGAAAACTATTGAGTTTCAATGCGCGTCATTGGAAAATTTAATTATTTTAATTTTTTTGCCTTATCACGTCAGTGCTTCCCTAGGACGGATGACAGAAATATATACGATATGAGCTATGGTTTAAGCTTCCTTATGATTGTGTTTAATTTACGCTCTATAGAATCCGATCGAAAATTGTTGAGCTTCAGCTGTTGCTGCTTCCCCGGATAAGGCAACGAAGACATCCAAATTCACCAAGCGAGACGCCAACAAACCGAAGAATCCATCGACTCATCCGCCAGTGAACGATATGGTTTTGGCTGGTATGCCTTTTACTGCGCATCGTCAGTCGGTCAGCGGCTTTCGTTGGCGACACATCGGACAGGCAGCTAGTTTGCGACACATCGGACAGGCAGCTTTCGAATCACATCCGTGGCATAATTTTAAAGGTTGTATTTGAAACATTGTTTGCCTTACGGTGCATATCGTCATCACGTCACTTGCAGTTGCCCACCTGGACTGGTATTTCATCGTGACTCATGAGCATACACGAACGGCTTCGTCGATCGCATAGCTGCTGAGGCTTTTCGGCAATTTACCGAAAAGAGAATTACGTTAGGTGCCGTTAGTGCAAGTTTATTGCAAGCTAGAGTTATGATAAGCAAACAATCGGTCCTTTTAAGGATCACACAACGATTGAAGAGTTTATTATATTTTATTGCCCAGTTAATACCATAATAACACTTGAACTTTTCGCCGTTGCGGACGACCAACAAATGGCGGGAATAAGTTTTCTGGTCACGGGCGACATTTTCGAAAATTTTTCAGCTTTTTGAAAACTCGCGCGTACTGTCTACCGATTACCAGAGGAAAGGCACTATTCAACGTAGAAGCAGATCATGAAAATTTATTTACTGTTTGGTTTAGTGTGACTTCGATTCGTTTTAATAAAATAGATTCAATCAATTCATGGAAATAACACCGAAATCGGTTGAAGATTGAACGTATACAATGTTACTACTAGGATAAACGTTGCGTATGTAGGTTGTATACATGAAGAATCGTATTATTAGAGTCTTACCAATTATTTTAGTTACTGTGCGTACTGGCTCTACTAATGTTCCGGAAATTTAAAGTACTCCATAGACTATTTTTGTCATGCAAAATGTTAGACTGAGAAAATCCCTACGATAACACTGAACCTTGTCGTGGACTAGGGCTTTTTAACTAATCAGTAAATGAACAGCGGTCACGTTTACTTCTGAATGTGGGTATATGTCAAAATACTTTTGTGATTTCAAGTGGGACTCGGGGTAAAAATTTACCAAATGTGATTGTTGCGTTGTTCAGAAAGTGCTTTTATTCCATTTAAAAATAAGGACAGTACGGGGATCTCTGATAATTAATAGCTGAATGTATCTGGGATTCATCCCTATTTAACACAGCTGTCACAAATATCTCCGAAAAATGTCGGATTGATTAGGTCGGTCGGGGGCTGAGGGTTAGTAAGGGGATACCAAATCCAGTTGGATGCCGAAGGACCACTCTATAATGATTACGGATAGTAACAGAAGTGCTTAGGTAACAGATGGGAAAATTAGGTCAATTCGTGTCGTGTGTTCGGGTCTCGGGCGACCTAGTAGAGTCGACCGGGCTGCTAGTAGAGTCAGTAGGATTTTTGCACTGGCCACATGGCTGTCCTGTGCTCTGATGGCCGCCCGCGGAGTATGTCGATGGGGGAGAGGTCGAGTCTTGGAGAGATGTTTAAGCCCACAGCTTTACTGCACTAGCTCTTTGGTCTCGAGGGTTGAATGGCGGGTGAGGCTCTATATTTTGAAGCTTTTGTCGACTACCGCGAACGTCCAGCTTGTGCTGCGCTCAATTTACTTTGTATCTTGGGACTGTGCATGAATGCTAGGGGGATGAAAGATTAAATTTGGCCTGATAAATTGATAACCATTAATGTTCCGAAATTTGTCTTGCCTATTAGTTCATTTTGTGGTTGAAAATTGAAAGCGGGCGTGCGGTTGAGGACCGGTGTCAGGCGGGGCTGACGAATCCTCCACTTCTTCATTATACCACATTTTGCAACTAGAGTGGTACAAAAAGTCCAAAGCACATTTACTAATTCGATCTATCATTTTTCTTCTCATCATCATCATCGTCATTATCATCATTATATTTAAAATATGACATTCCGGCCTTTGGCAGAGAGATCTTAGAGTCAGTTCGTGGAGTCCGCGCAGGGCCGGAACGCCTCCGCATGCGGGTATAGGTGTGACGGCTATGCTTGGGGCTCTACCTGTGTTTTAGTGGGTGACATTGCCTGTTTCGTCAGGTAGAACTGATGTGAGGTCTCCCTGACACTTTGTTGACATCACAAAAGGGTCCAGCGCAGAGTTTTATACGCTATTAAGCGACCAGTTGGATAACCCGAAAAAAAATTAGACTGAGAAAATGAAATATTCCGGAGAAAATTATAGGGTCCCAAATTTACGCGTGTCAAATATCTCGCAATAATAACACCGCTGACCGTGGTTAACAGCTAAAAACACACTCGCAAAATCTCGTCTCAGTGCATGAAACCATATGAGCGAGAGTCCGAAAGAGATGCTCATGCCAGCGTGTTTGTTAGAACGAGGACGCGTGTGTGTGGAAATCACACCACACCAAAGCGGGCTGTGCAATACTACATTTCCGGCCTCTACTTGCCCCATTTGATCCTATAGGTTTGTGGAGTTCAGGAAAAATAAACCTTGAATATGTGATAACTAAGCATAGGAAGATCCTAGAAGTTTGCACTCTTCTGCAAAGATATATGATCTGTGGGTTTCGCTGACTGTCTCGAACAATGTATTTTTGTAAAATGCAACAAACAAAAGTTAAACATGAAAAACTAATTAGTAGCGAGCATTCAAAGAAAATGCTTCATAACTTGGTACTCGATGGAGATAGAAATTTAATTTCTTCAGCAAAACTGCTTATTTTTACATGTTCAACAGCATTTCTTAACACACGAAACCTGACATGTGTAGGAACGAGGAGGAAAATCTAATCACAAACGAGCTCAAGATGGTCGACAGGTGGAAGCGGTTCTTCGATTGTTATGTAACGGAAGGAGGTGGAAAGGAAGTTAATCTGGGAAGGCCATCATACGATGGCTGCCTCCCAGCTGCCGATTTTGTGAAAACTCATTAGCCAATAGAGTCATCGGAAAGGATCAAAATAAGAGTTATTTAGTCAATAGAGTCATCGAAAAGGATCGACTGTCGGTAAAACATCTTTTAAACAATTGTAGGCGCTCGTTGGAGAGATTCTCACCCATCACCTGGCAACAGTCGGAAGGGCGGGCCGACCATGTCGCGAGTTTGTCGGACAACAGGGCGATGATATCTGTTCTCTTTAATGCCCCAACGGGACCTAGAGTATTGAAGGGCTCGACCAGATCAAAGCCTCGCAATGATCCAGAAATGCGATGAGTAAGCTAGGCCCGAGTTAAGTGGAGACGAGTTATAGATACGGCAAAAAACGTTTCGGGGCTCCTAGCTGCTAGGGAAGTCAGTGATCGTCTGTTGTTCCAGTGAACATCATTATCATTGATCGATGTTCAGTGTATTGATCAATGAAGAATAGATTGACAAAATGAGAGAAAACAAACGGGAGACTTCGCTTTCATAACCTAGCCACACTTGCCTAGCTTTGGAGGTCTGTGGGAAAGGGTGGTGAAGTCCGATAAGACACTGATCGGGAGGACCAGCGGCTTACATAGTACATTTCATTTCATGGAAACCCATAAATTTTTGAGATAAAGCAAGCTTCTACATAGAAATGTAGGGTAAATTTTGTGGTGAAAATTTTACAAGATCGTCGCACCCTTGCTAAGTTCAACCCTGCCCAGCCCAACCGTCTTTACCTTGGAATAATGAAACGGGTTCAATCCACACGTACACGTCACTGCTCCGAATATATGTGTCTGCCTGAGCTATCCCGCACTCGAATTCCAAGCTAGTCCGCGCGCCACCTAGCAGTTGGTAGAAACTATGTCGGTACGCTCGCTACGAAGACGATAGAATTTTCCCCAACCTTTCTTTCGCAGCATCATCGTTTAGCCTACGCAAAGTAGCAGAAAATGCGAATATTCTTCGGTTGATAATTAGGTTTCTCGACACTGCGAAGACAAGCTGCTTTCGCCGATTCAGGATAATTGCCGGGTCGGGAGTCTGGCTGGAGAAGACTAGGACTATCTTTCTCCTCCCACGTTGTCGATGGTTGCGCCTTAAAGTAACCCCAAATCCCGTTCAGAGTAGAGTATGCCATTATTGCACTGTTGGATATATAATTGTTCCATTCATCGTACTTGTACGGAATCGATAGCGAGTGCGACACACTTGAGCTTGAAGCACGCGGAGCGCAAAACAGCGCGCGACCAGAAAAAGGGTTGTGAGAAATAATTTCATTTGTTGTCACCGTCAGAGACTCTCAAACTAACGATCGAAGGTGTTTGGGCGTGGAAAATTGTGTTACTCGAATGTTTAAAGTCACTTCACAGCAGCTTGCATCGCTCGAAATCACTCACTTTTCAGAGGCCAAAAATCCGAAAGATTTGTTTCCAACCCCATCAGCAAAGGGGTTTAAACAAACGATTTTGGTCTCCAATTTTCATTTCCATTATTATTTATTTGTTTGTTTACCACCGAGAGTGGTAAGTACCGTATCGTGTGGTACTGACTGCTACACCTTCCCCCTCCATTTGTCGAAATGAACTTCGGCGGCAGTGCAGTTGAGATTTTTTCGCATTTCCTCTAGGTTTTTCGCAAATATGCTTGCTTACGTACTAAACAAGCATGGTTTGAGAAATAACTTCCTAGCCGAGCGCCTCTAGTTAGCGACTCTATTTTTTCGCCTGTAATCAACAGCTCCTAGGAAAATGGGGAAAGTCAGCCTAGCCGAGGAGAAGTCGCGGTTTAGTCGCGGCGCGATCTCGTTTTCCAGCCCACTCGAGCATTAATAAATGAAAACTGTTTGCTCGATGACGACGACGACGAACGGGCTGGGCTCCTTTGCGTATCGTTTTAATTACTGCCATCGGAAAAAAGGAGAACTTCTTTCTTGCCGGTGCCGACGAACCGGAAATCTTTTGCCTCCTGGAAGAAGTCTGCCTCGGTACCGGTAACGGAAAAGAAAGCGAGCTCGAGCGAGAGAGACAGACAGACGGAGAGAAAGAAACGTGTGTTTGATTTATTTTCCCGAGTGTGATTTAAGAAATAATGAAAATTGCACCTCGCCTTTTTTGCGCTCGCAAATTTAGTGTTCCTCGCACAAGTTATTTACGCGAAAGGGTTGAAATGAGTGCGATGCTAAATTGAATGTGATTTCGGTGGAGATTTATGGGAATGAACATTAAAATTTTTGAAAAGGGTGATTCACCGTAAATTGCAATTTACTTACCTACTAGTTTTGAGTTACAATTTGCCTTATGAAAAACATTTCCGGCCAACCAGCGAAAACAAACAAATCTCATGCCAACCGGTGATAAACAGTTCGTTACCTAACTGTTATGATTCAGCCTTTATCAAACACAACAATAAACGTCACGCGATTTTTTCCCTGTTACTGTCCCCGTTTGCTGCATTCTTTGGACACGGCTAAGCTACACGTCGGGTTTCAGGGCTTTGCTGAAACGCGACGGTGTCCCATTATTTTAGTAATTACGAGCCGTTCATCGGTGAAATCGGCGATAATGGCAAATCGTAAATAATGCTATAAATTGATAGCACGCTCTATAGAATGCTATAATGAAATATGTGTGCAGTGCTTTTCGCCGGTTAAACGAGCTCACCTCACGTGAGCAGGAAAATATTGTCCGAAAATTTTCCATCAAAACCCAATAACTATTTATATACGACTTGGAATGCACTAAATTACTACTAATTGCAATTATCTGAAAGTAGTCATATTCAATCTTGTTTTGAAACGATTCTCCTACGCACAATCCCGGATTGGATCCTCCGTAATAGCTGTTTTCCCATCGAAGGCGCTGCAATGCGGGCTCTGTGACACAAATTAAACAAGAAACTTTCCATGCCACCCACCTGTTTCGTTCACCGAAGCCTGCCGTATAATTACGGCCGAAATCCCCTGAAACGATCCACACGAAAGAAAAAAAAATCCCGAAAGCCATTAAACGATGGGTTTCTACTCTGTCTCTCCCAAATGCAAGACCAGCATTAGGATACTTTATTATTAACGGTTCCATTTTCGAAAGCGTCCCGGCACCCGACCGAAAGGAGGACGGGCATTTAATTGAACAGCACTTAATTCAACCTGCAAGCAAGCAGCCTCGGTGCTGAATGCTGATGTGAGGGTATTGGCAGGACAAACGCGCGGTAGTAAGGATTATTATCATCGTTGTCAATGCTCGAAGCTTGGCTTGGCCATTACCCCTTTGTCGAGGGTCGAGTGTCACACCCATGGTCAATCGCTCGCTTAGGCGAAATCGAGTGCACTGTATGGCCCTGTTGCCCTGGATCGGGGGACAGCGTAAAATGGTGGTGGGTGGTAATTGTTAATTACCGAGGGCATTCAGTTCACCGGATTCGATAGTTCGGTGGATCTGGTTTCGCTTGTTGCATCATGTTGTGGTACTTGCTTAGGTCAACAAGGTGGCCAGCGACATTGTCGTTCCTGTCCGATGTGGATGGTTCTGTGGTTCCTAAGCGATAAACTTACATTTTTGTTCGATGCCATGTGAACGTCACTGGCATTCCCAGTGTGGAACAGAACAGTAAGAAAAAAGGTCGTAATTGGCATGCGTTATAAATGGAGCATTGAGCTGAAAAAGCAAACACTTGGGACAAAACTAAAAAAAAGCGGTTGGCTCTCTAAGAACAAAGGTACAGCGTTCGAAGATCAGATACAGATACGGTACAGATCCAAGTACGTTTTCGCAGGGACAGTATGTTTGTATATCGGCCTGAGATAGCAGCCTAGCCTAGCATAGCCTGAGTGTCAAATAGAAAATACAGGCCTAAAATTATCCCGAAAAGCGACACATACGTACCACCAAGGCATACTCGACGAGCTGATTTTTTTTGGCTTCCATTGCACAGTGCTCAGTTCGCTCAAAACAATCCAATTGACGTATGTTGTCGTGTATTTAATACTGTTTCTAACGATTAAGATTTTACTCGGACTACTTTCAAACTTAGAATAAGTAATTATTAAGAACTGTATGTACGAAATTTCGAAGACTAATATAAATACACAAATTTTACACAAATTGGTAATGGCGTAGGAACGCATAATGTTAAGCCCGTTTTCCCTAAAATTGTGTTTTGAAGTCATTCAGCAAGATTTCTCTGGAACGGCTGAACCGAACGGTATCAAATTTTAACACAAACTGTTAAAGTCTATTTTGTAGTAATTGGGCGATTAAAAAAATATTAGTTTGCTCACTGCTTATATCAATCACTAGAAAATATATTATATTAACATTTCGTTTTTATTCATTTCAGGTGATTCACACATTGGTATCGCGCTCACCGTAAGTTGTCGTTTTTTGAGGTATTCCTTGATATTAGTTATAGCAAAATTTAAAATTTTTATTGTAAATGAAAAATGTTAAAATATGGTTACGGTGTTCCAGATATTTTTACATTACTAGATTCAATTCAATAATTAGTGACAGTCTTCAGAGAAAATTTTTGAGATGAAGATTTTTTTTGTTTTTCTGACGTTTCGACATTTTGTTGGTGTCTTTTTCAAGAAGGTAAAATTTTAAGTAAAATTTATTTAATTTATTTGAAATACAACATTGAAAAACGATTAGGAAATCACTGAGTTATTAGCGCACACAAACCATCCACATTTCATGGCGCTCATATTTTTAAATTTTTGGAATGACCCCTTCCTAACCTTCCCATATAACAATTTGGGTTTTATTACACTCTTATGATGGCATCTAAGACCAAAATTGGCATTAAAAACCGCCTTGAAGTACAATAAAATTCACACTGCTGCTTGGGTTTATTCTTTTTTACGGATTTTTCAGCTGGTCGTTCAATAGCGTATAAAACTCTATGCCGGGTCCTTTCGTGTTATCATCTTCAGAGTATCAGGAAGACCTCAAACGCCAGTTCAACCTGACGAGACAGGCAATGTCGTCCACTAAAACCCAGGTAGAACTTCAAGCATAGTCGACACGCCTATGCTCACAGGCGGAGGCGTTCCGGCCAAGCGCGAAAGGTCGGATTGTCATATTTTAAATATTATGATAACGAGTAGCGGTAAAATGATAGATCGATCGAATTTGTAAATGTGACATTTCGCACTATTTGAGTTGTAAAATGTAGTATAATGAGGAAGTGGAGATCCCGTCTGCCTCACCTAACACCGGTTGTCCTCAACCGCGCACCCGTTATCAATTTTCCAACACAAATAACCACAACTGAACCAGTACACAGTGGGGATTTTTTTGAAAAAAAGTCCTTTATCTCTATATTTCAAAACGCCGTTGGACTAGAATCAATGTTTTGAAGTCAAAAGAAAGATATTGTTATAACAATTCTAATGGTGTGATACTTGTTTACGGCAGTTTTTGTCAAAAGAAGGGCATTTAACCCTACTTTTTCGACATGAAGAGATGTAAAAGTCTATATCTCCGTATTCCGCTGAGATAAAATTGATCTTTTTTCGCCATAAATAAGATATCATTAAGAGAACTTCAACGACATGGTATTTGTTTACGACACATGGTTGTTTCTTTATGTTTTGGTCGAATAAACGGCATTTTACCCTTGTTTTATCACTGCACCTGTTCGTATTTTGTAGTCTTGATCAAATAAAGATCAAAGCAAAGCAAAGCCTAGGTGCTACATTCCATTATCGAAACTTGACCTTCTGTTTTTATACGACAGACTTCGCAGCCAGCTGTTAGATTACAGGACAATTGCAGGGCCAGTTGCTACGATCCTATTGATTCCAACAGCCTCTCCCAGCCAAGATTCGAATATACGATGACTGGCTTATTAGGCCAGCATCATACCTTGAGACCAACTGGGAAGGCTAAAGATCATGCTACATTAATTTGGCAACGTTAACTGAGAAAATTAGAGTAAAATGACTCATTTTGCCGCGATCAAATACACTGCCATCGGAAACTACATAAAGTTAGCTTTCTTGTGGCGAAAAAAGATCGGTTTTATTCCAGCGTATTCCAGAAGTAAAGTAAAGTAAGTATTCCAGAGTTATTGATCAATACATCTCTGTACTCCTAGAAAAGTAGGGTAAAATCCCCTTTATTTGGCCAAAACTACTAGAAACATGCGCGTTCCGCAAACAAGGACCACACAAGGACCTTGGAATCCTCATAAAAATACCTTTCTATTGATATCAAAAGATTGATTCTAGTCTAGCGGCATTTGGAGTTATTGTGATAAAGGACATTTTTCACTGTGCAATAGGAAGACAAATTTCGGACCTTCAGAGGTTATCAACTTACCATGGTTTCCATCATCCTGGCATTTATGCACTGTCCCAAGATAGGTCTACAAGGTAATTGAGCCCAGCACGAAGTGGGTGTTCGCGGTAGTCGACAGATGCTTTAACGCATAGACTCGCACCCGTCTTCCTGTCGACCCGTCGTTAAACAGCTAGTGCGCAGTATTTCTAACGGGAATTCGTCACCATACTCCAAAAACCAACCGCTACCTAGCTACTAAGCGACCCGCTGTTCTCGCAGCCTGCATAGATATATGTTTGCAACTGCGTAATACGGTTAATCATTATGCCAATCATGTTAAGACGTCGAAACGTTTCTTTCTCCCTTCTGAATTTATAAAATTAACTAAAATTTTTAATATTCTGCTCCTACCTTTCTTCAGCGGTTCACTTTAGCTCGTCTCATTATCTTCTTGGTCAACTTTACCTGATGATTATTTACCTGTAACTCAAATAGAGTTGGCCAACATCACTTTACACTAATGATCGAACACTTTTTGTACGGATCACTTTGATTCGGTACATAATTACACTTGACAAATCTACAGCTACAGCTGTACGGATAAATTGTTACGGTCATGTGGGTGTTACTCCCCCTTCCTGTGCCACCGTCACTTACGTGAGAACCAAGCAAACATTTCGGAGCCTCACCCTGTTATGAACCCCCCCCCCCTCCTTTTGTCAATTCCTTCAGTTCTCATTCCCTTATGTCAACAAACATGTACGCCAAGTTTGATAGAAAACAGTCGAGACGTTTCGGAATTATGGTCTCCCCCCTTATTAGCCCTTCTTTCTTTGTCAACCGAAGTGCAGATTCCCTGATGTCAAGGAACATGTGTGCCAAGTGTGATGAAGAATCGTTCAGGCATTTCGGAGTTAGGGGCCATCCATATACCACGTGGACAGCTTAGAGAGGGGTGGGGGGTACGCGAATGTCCACGCTTGTCCACGGAAGGGGGGGGGGGTATAAAAAATGTCCACGTGGACAAGCGACATTTTTTGCAATAAATAGAACTTTCATTTGTGCCTTTTGAATTAATTAAAATTAGGTCACGACGTGTATTGTATTCTGCCTTACAATCAAATGCAGCTCGCCACGAAAAAGAAAATCCATTGACAACGTATTTGAAAAATAACTCGTCTTTCTAAAATTTCACGAACCACAACGGAGAGGTCTTGTGATGTGTTAAAGTCAGCGACCAAGCTAAGGTACTTTGGTTGAACAGGGGTTGAAACGTATGAATCTACAAACGAAGATCAAGCTGGAACAGGCTTTCCTGTAGTCCATCATTTATTTGCAGTGGACAAGATCAGCATGGATAGAAGAACAAATCTTGTAACATGCCTAGTTTAGCTTGCTTTTACGTAAGCTTTTTTCTAATTTTTTTTATATTACTGAATAACGCAAATGAAAACAGAATTGAGGACAGAATTTCACATAAAAAAAAAATGTCCACGTAGATAAACAATGGAGGGGGGTGGGGGTTGAGTCGATGTCCACGCTTGTCCACAGAGGGGGAGGGGGATGTTGAAAATTGGCATTTTTGTGTCCACGTATCTGAATGGCCCCTTATGGCCTCCTCCCCTGTTATGAATCACCACCCGCCCCCCTTCTTGTTGTCAACCCATCAGTGCTGATTCCCTTATATCAAGGAATATGTGTGCCAAATGTGGTGGAGATCGGTTAAGGCGTTCTGGAGTTTTGGTGAAACATACAAACTCACGCTCAGAAGATAGAAGATATAAGATAAAAAAAACATGAAGGTTTGCATCCCCTAATATTTGTATACTAGTTGAGCCCGAATCTTACGATCCGGAAAATATAAATGTCTGTCAAGAAAACTGCGGATACATTCCATTTGCGAAGTGTTTAATCTTTGTATTAGTTCTTTGAGTTCTTATATTGCATAATTTAGCTTTAGGATGATGTACATAAAAGAGTCAGCCGCAAACTGAAACAAATAGTTTTTATGGTCGCATTGGATTTTATTTAACTGAACAAAAACTTCTGGCTGTTTGCAACATTTATGTAGTCTGATTAGAGTAAAATGCTGCTTAGAAAATTCTTGAACTTTTGCTATCATTAACTCATTTTTAAAAATTTTGCAACTTGGTCCGGTCTGATTTAACACCGACCATATGATATCGCGACAAACAATCGAGTTGAGCAGGTGAGTCGAGCAGTCGAATCAAGTAATCGAGTCAAGCAGTATAGTCGAGCAGTTAAATCAAGTACAGTCAAGCGATCCGGTCGAGCAGTCGGGTCGAACAGTTGAATCGAATGATTTAATCAAGCAGCCGGGTCAAGCGGTTAAGTCGGACAGTTGAGTCGAGCCGTTCGTTCGAGCAGTCGAGTCGAGCAGTTGAATCAAGTAGTCCAGTCTAACAGTTTATTCGAGCAGTCGGGTTGAGTGGTTAAGTTAAGCAGTTTAGTCGAGCTGTTGAATCAAGCTGTCAGTTGAGTCGAGCAATCAAATCGAGTAGTCTAGTCGATCAGTTGAATCGAGCAACCGGGTTGAGCAGTTGAGTCGAGCAGCCGATTCGAATAGTTCAATCTAATAGTTGAGTTAAGCAGTTCATTCCAGCAGTCGAGTAGTCCAGTCGAGCAATGGAATCGGCCAGTTGAGTCGAGCATCGAATCGAACAGTTGAGTCGAGCAGATGAATCATGTGTCCTGTCAAGCAGTCCAGTCGAGCAGTCGAATCAAACAGTCCAGTTGAGCAGTTTATTCGGGCAGTCAAGTCAAGCAGTCCGGTCGCATAGTACGTCAAGCAAATGTGTCAAGCAGTCGAATCGAGTAGTTAAGTCGAGTAGTCCACTCGAGCAGTTAGATCCAGCTGTTCAGTCAAGCAGGCAAGTCTGTCCAATCAAGCAGTTGAGTCGAACAGTCGAATCGAACAGTTTAGTCGAGCAGTTTAGTCAACTAGTTGAGCAATCGAGCAGTCCAGCAGTCGACCAGTGAGGTGACTGAGAAAAGAACTCATTGCTACGAAAACATGATGTCCTGCCAGGGGTCTGTTTTTAATTACCAATAAGCCTTTTATGACGTCCTGTCAGACTCAGTTTTCGGTACAGATATAAGCCTCTTATATAAATAGATTTATTTACATCACGGCATGCGAAGATCTAACGATTACAATAAAGTAGCTCTAAGGTGTTGTACACAAAAGAATCATAGCCTGAAACTGAAACAAATAGTTTTTATGCTCGCATTGGGTTTTATTTAACTGAATAAAAACATGATCTCCACTGTTCTGATTCTATAGGTGGGCAAAATGGCTCTTTTGTGTGAGTTACTCTGATGGACGACTTAGTCACCTACAGAGACTATAGATTATAGAGACGACAAGGCACTCAAAAACCGCTAAATTTTGACGCAAAGCGGAGAGTTTAGAGACTTTACTTATAATGGTACTCACCGCTTTGATTCAAAATTGGGTGGTTTTCGAGTGCCTTGTCACCTCTGTAATCTATAGTCTCTGTAGGTGACTAAGTCGTCCATTTTCTGTCGCGAACCGATTGAAATATCGCGACGAGCAAACGAGTCCAGCAAGTGAGTAGCGTAGTCGAATCAAGCAGTCGAGTCAAGCAGTTGAGTCGAGCAGTCGAATCGAGCAGTTGAATCAAGTAGTCCAGTCGAGCTGTCCAGTCTAGCAGTCGAGTCGGCTGTCAAGTCGAGCAGCTAAACCGAGTAGTCTAGTCGAACAGTTGAATCGAGTTGAGTCGAATAGTTCAGTCGAGCTGTCAAGTCGAGCAGTTGAATCAAGTAGTCTAGTCGAGCAGGTAAATCGAGTAGTTAAATCAAGAAGTCCAGTCGAGCAGTCGAATAGTCTAGTCAAGCAGTCATGTCGAGTAGTAAGTCAAGCAGCCGATTCAAATAGTTGATTCGGCTAGTTGAGTAGAGCAGTTGAGTCGAGTAGTACAGTCAAGCACTTGAGTCGAGTAGTCGAGTCGAACAGTTGAGTCGAGTAGGACAGTCGAGCAGTCTAGTTGCTCAGTTGAGCAATCGAGCAGTTCAGCAGTCGACCAGTGAGGTAACTGAGAATAGAAACCATTGATACGAAAGCAAGTCCTGTCAGGGGCCTGTTTTTAGTTACCCGATAAACCTCTTATGACGTCCTATCCGAGACCTGGTTTTGGCTACAGACATGCCTCTTATATAGATAGATTGTATATGTATATGTGCGAAAAATGTAGTTAAACTAAAAAAATCTTGATTTGAGGCCAAAAGTTACAGACTTAGCGAAGGTGAGAGTCAAACTCACACTAGATTAGAGATTCTATATTTTTGACCTAATATCAAGAATTTTTCAGGGTATAAAATCGGGAAGGCAAATGAGGAAGGGTCCAACATAGCTCCAGCCATCCCAAGCCCCTACCTAGCGCCTCCACGTGGCCTTACTCGGTAATGCTCTATTGAGTAGCCAAGCTAAGAGGTGCGATGATGGGTGGCTCCCGACTGCCTAATCTCATAACTGCGGATTTGAATGACGGCTGAGCCACACGACCTTGTTAGTAGGTAAGCTTAACATAAGTTATTTTAATGATTTGTTTCGTTTTAGCTCATGGAGCCAGCACTTCCTACTGTACAGTGAAAACTCGGGCCGAAGAAAGTTTAAATAATGCTCATGGATACCAGAAGAAAAAATTAAATTAATAATGGAAGCACTCATGTAAACTCAAATGATGCAACTCTATTCCATTCGAAAAACTACTGGTGAGATTGTTCTATTTTTGTCTATATATTTTCATATAATGTATATTCATATAACACATATTTTATTACATTGCCATATACCATCATTATCGTAAAGGGGAGGGAGCATCAGGGTATCGAATGAATCGAAGACTGGATGAGGGATGTGGTAACCAGCCCAAGTCATATAAGGTCGGAGAGGATTTTGACGCGCCCTTCTAGCACACAAATCATCACGCAAGATAAGTTTGCACGGCGAAGTTATGTATCTGGAAACCGGAAGTCTAAGGTGGAAGGAGTGTTTTATATCCCGTGGAATCATAAGCGACATTGCTTATAGATCCACCCAACCCCTTTTGGTGCTTCACGAACAGCATTGACATGAAAGTTTCTAGGTAGATAAACTTGATTCTGCAGTAATTCTACTTGTATACAATAAGAAACCCTTGAGGTGATGGTGGTTACCCACATACATACGTACATACATACAATATCAAGAATTTTTCAGCTTGCCAAAATCTACATTTTTCGCGTTAAGCATTGATTCTTCCCCAAGAGTCATGCCCATATTTTATGCTCATATTTATGTTCCTAATATTTTTGAATTAAACAATCAGATCTAAAATTGGAGAGATAAAAAATAGATTACGCATATAACAAGGTATGATTCAAGGGATTGGCCGGGATTGGCACAAATGGCCGAATCCCGAATGGCCGAATCACGAATGGCCAAATCACAAAAGGCTGAAGAACGAATGGTCGAATGTCATATTCGGCCTTCAGCCTGCACAAATGTTGGATAGATGCCGTCCTTACTCGCTACCGCTCGTTTGGACTTAACTAAGGAATAATCCCTACTAGTCAGTAAACCTAGGAAAATGCATGCACCTAAATAGTACTGGCTTCTGTGGGGGGGGGGCTCGCACCTTTTAATAAACGTAAATCATTCGCACTTAGGGGAAGAAACAATTATCAATCATCTATCTTACTACCAAAATAAAAAAAAGACGCAGAATATGTTTTGTTTTTCTGAAACTAAGGTTCAGAATTTTACGAAAAGCTTCTTTCCTTCACCTGTCAATGACGCGGATCATCACAGAGTTGCGTTCCACTCGCAAAAGACAATGGAGGGGAAAATATTAAAGGATTTTCAGGGGGATGTTTCAATTCCACGGAGAGAAATAGATGAAAAAATTTATTCAAAATGTGTAAGGTTTTACAAAATGAGCAATAAAATTTTTGTTGATTAGGGCATTCCGGGAAAATTCGGCCATTCGTGATTCGGTCTTTCGCGCTTCGGCCTTCTGTGACTGTTGTTCACTCAAAATAATGCACACGTCCTTTCCACGTGAAAAATCACGTAAATTTCTCTACAGGGATTTACGTGACTTTCAGCTGATTGTTATTGGAAAAAATAATAACATCTATCTGATTTTCACGTTAACGCATGCGTGCGAACAGCGAACTACCTAAAAATCACGTAAATAGTATGCGTGCGAACTACCTAAAAATCACGTAAATAGTACAGGAAAAGCTGGATGGAAAATATTCACATGACTTTTCCTATGATTTCGACGTGAAGTTTATTTTGAGTGCTGAAATTCGGCCATTCGGTAGCAGCCCGGTTCAAGACATTTACACCAAAAAACACCTGAATACGTCTGGTCTCACGCACCGACCTGCTCTTCATCCCGGAGGCCATTTCGGTCCGTTTAATTGATTTAAAATGTTCCTTCACTTGCAACATGCTTCAGTCCAATCCCGACCTAGTTTTTTGATTCCTAAAGATACTCTGAAGACATCCATTCCCAGTCACCGACGACGTAGAGGCAGCGTGAGATTCCATGTTCAACATAAGAAGAATACTCACGGAGGTCGAACAGCCTCGAGGGCCTGTATTCCTCTGGTCTGGCAGCAGCAGAAATCATCATCACAAATGAACATGATGCGGCACCGTTTCTGGGGATCGATTTTTGCAGCGGACAGCGAGTCGACGTTCAACGAAGAACAAAGGAAATTCGTTCTATTTTTCGAGAAACTATTCTGGGTTTCGTCTACGGTGCTGTGCTGTGCGGTAGGCAACAAGTGTGGTGTGCGAGCGGGAAGGAGCGAGCTATTTGTGTGTTGCCGGTTAATTCTGAAAATGAGTAGGAAGTTGAAAGTCGCTCAAGCCTGAAAACAGATAATTAAATTATCCTCAATTTGAATTATTTCGCTAGGAATTCTTTCAGTACTCGCGTGGAAGGAAGAAGCCCGGTCGAGTCTGACTGTTTCCATAGAGCGGAAAACTATTTCTTACGCAGTTTCTGTAAGTGATGAGGGTCGCCCGGTTCGCCAGGCTGGCCGCATCATGTTTTGACCGTCCGGTTAGACACCCATCGGTGGGCAGTGGTGGCTGCGGCGGGGTTGTTTTGGACTGTAATAAACCACTCGACATGAGATAGCAATTCAATTCTGAATCCAAAGTTTCACATTATCATACTTGAACGATTTTTAATAATGTTCCTCATAAGAAACATTGTCAAGACTGGGTTTCAGCGTAGTCAAATTCTGTAGTCACTTGCAGCTCACAGCAAGGAAAATCCGACCTCAGTCTCGACTCTCGGTTCGTGGCATCGCTAAAAGGCAACGCACCAGCAGGTGCTTAATGCGTCTCCATAAATTACCCACCATAATGTATCATACCAAAAAGCCACCCCCGCCCGGCCGCGCACTGCCAACTCCACCATCGTCCGTGGGTTAGCCCTATTACACCATTTTAAGAAACTGGATCTCCCTCTCTAGCTCCTGCCGGCTCCCTTGGTTCCCGATCCCCGTGAAGCAACAGCCAACATCAAGTGATACATTATGGCATGTGGCTTTAAAATCTTCCGAAACCAACACCAAAACCGTCCTTTCCCTCAACCACCCTTCGCGTCTAGTCCAACAGCAAGCACTACACACTTTATAACTACGCCACGGAGCAGCAGCCGCCAAGGATGTAAATATCCCGTCTTGGGCGCGGATATTGTTGAAATCGTTTCGTTCGTTCGGTTCTTTTTTCCTTTCTACTGTTGTTTGCGTTGGATGATGATGTTGGGAAGGAAAAAAGCGGTTCGACCGGAGTAAGTTAACGCCGAACCGTAACCAAAGTACTTCTCGCGCCTTTCATCAGCTGCCGACTGTCGTCGTGTCATGCCGTGGCCCATGTGGGGCCGGGGGTGAGTATGAGACCGAGCGGAAAAAATCTGCTACTTGATTGCTGCATGTTGTTCCGATGATGCCGCACAGCTCAGTGAGGTGTTGGAGAAGCAATTTCATGGCGCGCTTGGAAGCGTTCTTCCGCGAGACGGCATTCCTATGCTGACAGAGGTGCGGTGTCGTTGAGGGGTAAGGTGTAGCAGAGTTCAAATACGAAAATTTGTTAATTTCGACGGTTGACGCTCTCTCTCCTCGTCCGTTGCGAAACGATATTAGCATATAATTATGCGAAATGCTTAATTTTGACGAATCTAAGGAAGAAAAAAAAAAGCGGTGAGGAAAAAGTAACGGGCTAAACGAGAACGGATCCATACGTGTTCGCATGTTTTATGGAAATGGAGCCCGTCGTCGTCTCCGGAAGAAGTGCTAATGTATGCTAAGCTCTGTCGAAAGCTGCTCGGTCGAGTACTGAGCTCTGTGCCTCCCGCTGGCGCTCGCTGGCTGGCTGGTGTGGAGTAAATCCGGCATTAACATCTGGCTCCGTTTTTCCCTGTGTGTGCATGTGCGACTGAGGATTTGCGAAGTTATTACGATTCGCGCTGTTGTTTATAAAAATAGAGAATGTTTTCTCACTTGACTTTTGATGTTGTTAAGTAAATCGTACCCGTTCGAGCGCATAGAAATTAATGGATTTTTCCGAGAAAATCAACATTTGCTCTGAACTTGAAATGCTTAATAATTGGTGTGTTCTAGATCTAGGGATAATTCTTCATCCTCATTGACATTTTTTTACTGGCAACGGTCCGTTACCGATCCTGCGCAAAACGAATTATGGTCCTCCATAATCCCTGTCGGTCTTAGGCTGCCGTTCTCCAATCCCCACGAACACCAGGGGTCTGCCTCGGAGTCTATAGTCTCTTCCTGGTTTTCTGCTGTTTAGTTTTGGCTACTCTTTCGTCGGGCATTCTGGCCACGTGCCCAGCCCACTGCAACCAAAGGAACATCGGGAGGATTAGTGTTCTGTAGAGCGTCAGTTTTGTGCGAATTTGCATACTACGGGACTTCAGCTGGCTACGTAATCCATAGAAAGCCCAGTTCGCGGCTGCAATTCGTCGTTTCACTTCGTGGCTTACATCGTTATCACATGTTACGAGTTTACCAAGGTATATAAATTCCTCCACCACTTCATACAGTTCCTGATCTAACTCCACCTCGGCACCAACACCACTTAGTCTCCCAGATCCCCTGGCAGCAATCATGTACTTCGTTTTCGTGGTGTTAATTGTAAGCCTCAATCTCGCCGCTTCCCTTTTAAAATGCCTGAAGACTTCTTCCACTGCTCTACGGTTGATTCCGATGATATCGACGTCATCCGCAAAGCCAAGAAGCATGGGAGATTTCGTGATGAGGTCTCGCCCGCTATTCTAACGCATGATTCGGACCCCCCGAATCTGCGTAACTAGTTTCGTCGGAAAACCATATTCTAGCATCATCTGCCACAGCTCATTTCGTTTGACTGAATCGTACGCCGCCTCAAAGTCCACAAACAGATGATGTGTCTGCAAGTTGTACTGCCGGAACTTGTCTAATAACTGACGTAGTGTAAACATCTGATCCGTCGTGGAGTGATCCTCACGAAAACCAGCTTGGTACTCGCCGACGAAAGACTCCGCTAAGGGTCTCAGTCTGCAGAACAGAATACGGGAGAGCACCTTACAGGCAGAATTGAGTAATGTAATAGTTTTTACACTCGAGTCGATGCCACTTTTTAAAAATTGGGCAAATGAGGCCATCTAACCACTCCTCTGGCATTTGTTCTTCTTCCCAGATCCTAACAATGATCCGGTGGATTGCTTCGTACAGCCGCTTGCTCCCCGCTCTTAGAAGTCTAGCCGGGATAGCGTCCTTCCCAGCAGCCTTACCATTTTTCAGCTCAATGATTGCCTTTTTAACCTCCTCCTGTGTTGGTGGCTCCATAGCTTAGCCATCGCTTAGAATTCTTATCCTGTTCCTGCTGATCTCCGCGTTTATCTCTCCATTGTGGCAACAGTGTCTGGAAGTGCTCCTTTCACCTGGCTGCTACTGCCGTTTTGTTAGTAAGCAGGTTGCCAGCGCTATCATTGCAGCTGCACAGCCATGGCAAAATTCCTGCATCTCGCCGTTTTATAGAAACTCCGTGTGTCGCTGCTGGTGTGCCGCTCCTATGCACGGGCGACCACGTGCTCCTCGTACTCGCTTTTTTTAGACGATGGGTTCTTTTTTCTGCAGCCCTAGTCTCTCTGCTCACTGTACCTCTCTCTATTTTGACGCGTTGCCGCAGTGAGCATGCGACTCCTGGCCTGGTTATTTTCATCTGTCACTCTAGCATTTGACATCAAACCATCTGTTTCGATGGTACCATGGATGTTCCGTCACAGCTCATTTATATCTTTTCCTTCTACCTGCTGTTCTGCGGTTCGTTGATCTAGCTTCCTGGCGTACTCCACTGCCACACCATCTGCCGTCAACTGCTGGATGTTGAAACGCAGCGTCCTCTCAGTGTGTGCCTTCGCCGTGTACTTCCACTATATGTTTTGTACACCAGAAGGACTTTGAGTAAATTTAGCATTTTTACGAAAGCGTTTTGGGGTCTTTTGACCAAGTTTGATTCTCGGTTTTTTGCTCAGTAGACGCTCATTTGACTACAGCGCCTGAACTAAACAGAATTCCAAAAAGTAGTGTAAAGGGTAATTATAGTGCTAATTATTACATTATTGTAGAAGAAAGTATAGTTCTATCTTTCGTATTTACGGCGCTATGGGGCTGCTACCCCGTTGGTAGCAAAAGATCGCTCATTTGGCTACCAACGGAGTAGCGGCCCCATAGTACCGTAAATACGAAAGATAGAACTATACTTTCTTCAACAATAATGTAGATAATAATTAGCTCTACAATTGCCCTATACACTACTTTTTCGAATTTCGAGCATCTACTGAGCAAAAAACCGAGAATGAAGCCTGCTTTTAACATCGGACTACGCCTTACGCCTAAGATGCTAGTTACCGTCACGAAAATATGAAAGATTTTGAACGCTAATAGTTTTGCTAATTATGAATGAATTTTCCGCCGCCGATCGACTGTTAATAGACAGCATGACAGGGTCGCCCCAACAGATCGAAGATCCTTTACGACGAATACACGTAGACCAATTTGATGTCTTTGCTAGGAAAGTACGCCAGAAAAAGTGACAAAGTCTCTTCGTCCCAACAAGATTTCTTACGACCGCGATTACACCTATACCAATTTGATATCTGTGCTTGGGAAGTAAGCCAAAACAAGTGACAAAGTTTCCACGAGTCGCTACGAGATTTCTTAACACCACGGTTGAACCTAGACCAATTTGATGTCCTTGCTTGGGAAGTACGCCGGATCTTTATCAAGGCTCAAAACGACGTGATTCAAATCTATAATTTCAATGCATCTCTTTGATGTTTTTGAGCAATGATTCAAAAAATATTCACTGTAGGCTATTTCTCTGCTTCTCTGCTACTATCTGTAGGTAGGTACTCTTCCAAATATCTTAATATCTTATCTGGGAATCGCAGTGACACCATTGTCGTTGTACTACTGACATAGGGATCTTACGACCTGATAAATTTAATTCCGGATCGGATGCAGAGTATACCAAAATATGAATTATTACTGACCATGTTAAAACACTAAAATAGAAGCTTATTTCACCGCTATTTCTTGTACATTACATCGGACCCCAATGTCTGCTGATTGTATCAATTTTCCGTAAGCGTGACACTTGCATTAAAATAGTTTACTGTTTTGTAAGAGTTTAGGCCATTTCAAATATTTTATAAAGTTTTTGTTATTCCGGTGTTGGGCAACTGAAGGGGAGGGGGGTCAAAAAACCAAAGAGATTTTTTTAATCGACCACAAAAAATATGCGTTTTAAATATTTTTACTTAAAGTATAAACATGAAATCCAAATTTATTCTTGCTTTTTATATGTACGTTATAGCAAAAGTCTACGAAAAGAGACACGAAATTGAAAGAAATGTTTTTTGCCGATTTTCGAAAATTCCATTGTTCGAATTTCCATTTCTGTTTTGTGTTAGAAGCGCTCCACAGATTAATTTTTCGAGTTCTTTAGGCTGCACAGTGGTCCCAGAGGCATCGAAACACGCGTTTTTTTAATTGCGCCGAAATAGTTGATTATTATGGTTAAGTATGTTCAGAGAAATTTCTCAACGTTAAAAGCTCTTTCATATGTCATGAACGATTCTTTGATTAATCCCCCTAAAAGTCAAATAGAGAATTTATTTTTTGAACAGTAAGAGATACAGCAAAACAATGTTCTACAAAATTTTTGAGAAGTTTATTGTAAAGAACTTTTCCAAAGAAAGTAACCTTCTAGCTATTATAGTTTTAGAGATTAGGAACAATTTCTGTAGAGACTTTACGAAAATCAATTTTTTGACCACAGCACTTTCTACAGTATTTATACACATTTAATATGTTCGGCAAAGATTTTCAAACAGTCAAATTACATACTTTGCTAGAATATAGTAACTAGCTATCGTCAATATTTGAGAAGAAAATTAAAGTTTTCTTTCAAAAATCATACAATTTTCAATAGCAATAACTCCCAAACATGCGAATACATGCAAGCTATTTATTACCCATGTGAAAGTACAAGAAAAATACTACAAAATGCAAAACAAATTAGCTTGACCCTGGCTATCCCTCTACCAAAACACTCGCATTAAAAATTGTTACTCGGTTAAATTTAGTATGGCGTGTTACCCCGATCAAGTAAGTGTGCAAAATAATGAATGAAAATGTGTAATCCAAGCAGCATGGATTATTTTTAGAGATTCAAAAAAAGATTTTCAAAATTCGTTTTTGCATGCAATTTAATTACTGCAGTTCGAGGTGTACAAATTTCGAAATGTATTTGAAGATTCTTCATCCTCTCAAAAAATACACTGCAAACATCACGCTGAAGCACATCTTCTCCTGCTATCTGTTTCGTGACCCTTCCTAATCCCTACTATCAAGATTCGCTTTACCCCAGTTTTTGAAAAATAAAAAATAAAAATGCAAAAACAAAAAACTTGGCTACGGCTGCGATAAGTGAAGCGCTGCTGGCTATTTAACGATCAAGGTAATAACTGTCAGTAGTCAGTAGCATTCCGTTGGTTGATACCCGCTAGACAGTACGGCAGTGCGTTTGGTTTGAAAGTTTGTCTACTGTTTTTTTTACTATTTCGAGGATATTTTTCAATATTTAATATCTAGCTTACCAAAATGGAAAAAAGAATATATCAAATACTAGCATTGGTGATTGTTTTTTCGATTGGAACGGTTAGTCTTGAATTAATTTTTTTTTCAGATAATTTTTGCTGCTGTAGCATTAATGTGAAAACTAAAAAATTCTACTTAAGGTACAAATGGCTGAACCGTCCATTGGTTTCGGAGGACCTCGACAGATTCCGAAGGAGGAGCTCAAGAGGGACGATCATGTGAAGAGAGTCAACAGTATTTTTGCCGCATCGGGAGGCGATAAACCGAAGTAAGCTAAAGAAGCTTTTAACTGTAGTATTTATTGCAATTAAACAAAATCACAACTTATTATTCATCAGCAATCCAGAAATTCTCAGTGGAAGCGAGCAGGTAGTTGCAGGACTCAAATACGTTTATACCGTTTCGTTTTTGGTCAACGGAGAATCTCGGGTTTGCGACATATCAGTATGGGAGCGAAAGTGGTTAGAACAAGTTGAGCCTCATAATGCGTATATCTATGATAATAAGTGCAATTAATTAGTTGTTCTGTAATTTAATTCAATGGTGATTGATTAAACTTGATTAAACTTAAACGCAATGTATTGCGTTTTTGTATTGCATTTTTTCTTTGATTTTACGAAACTACTTTTACCCAGAATAAATATCAATTTTAACTGACAGATTTTAGGAATTCCTTCACGGCCAACGGAAATTATCTTTCTCTGGAAACCACTTCAATTTGTTCCCGCTCGGGGGCGGCTTTCACAACCTCACAACCGATTGTCAATTCCGATCGTATTTACGTCAGAAAACCGCTAGTCGACGTGTCGGTTCCAGCACAGAATATCTCTGACCAATTACAAGCATAATAACATCGGCAACTCCGGTGGAATGGATCGGTCCATCCCGTCGTTGACCATCCAATTTCGTGTGTGCGGTTTTTAAAGTTTCACCTTTCGAACCAGTCAGTCTAGGCATCATTCGATTGCAGCAGCCGGATCAACTGCCGAAGGCTCACTAGTCAACTGCCACTGCAGAGAAGGAGAAATTGGTTTTGCTTGGTTGCATAAATATAAGATGATGAATTGATCCCTGGTTCGTCGGTCAGATCTGACCAGGTTGACTTTTCGGTACGAAAAAGTAAGAGGTGAGAAATGGGTTTCGGTCGAATTTGCAACTTCTACTTCTGGTCTTCAACTGGTATGTTAACACGGCGACGGCCGACCAGACGTGATTTGTTTCCATTATCATGATGGGTTGTTTTCTTACGGATTCAAGATTTTAGAAGAATATGCAAATGTGGCCTGTCAGATCTTTCTGATAGGATATCTTCCACAGCTCAGTTAGCCAATTCAATTATTCACTTCCTTACGTTGAACCATTTCCCGATTACTTACCCTAATTGAAATGGAAAATATTTTCCTATCGACTATCTCCGATTATGTTTACTCATAAATTCCATAAACCTGTTTTTGCTTTCCGAGTTTGCCCCCTGCTGGTTCGAATCATCATCCTCTATTCACACATGGCTGCCCGTACCGTTGGCGCATTATCGTCGTCACCGGAGAGCTTCCAGCCTCTTACAACTCGTCTTACACGAAGATGTCCTTAGACCTAATCCGCAAACAGTAGCAGCAGCAGCAGTGACTTCACGTCCCATCCCCCGAACCGAGCAGTAGCACTATGCCAACCGAGTTGTCTGCATTTTTCCAACACCGAACGTTACTTTTACCCCAAGCCATCAAACTTTCTTCCCCCTCCATACCTCTCGGCTCACAATCTAATATGATCGAACCCATCTCCGCGCGGTTTAGCGCCACTTTCCGGCAAATATTTACCCCACCATCAGCAGAGCCTGCCGCGCTCGTAAATTGGCTAAAGATATTTATCCCCGACTTTGCCGCCAACCACTTCTCCGTCCTAGTCCTCTAGTGTCGCTCTGCATTTGCTTTTGCTATTACCGCTACTGCTACTACTGATCAGCTCATTTTTTTTCTTTCTGCCAACCAATTTTCCGTTTAGGAAAATATTTCCACCGAATTTATGTCCGCGCACAGCCTGGCGTCGTCGTCGTCATTGTCGTCGGTCGTCGATGTTGTCATATAGTCGTCGGTTCCGGTCTGTGCGCGAGAACACAGTGCTGAACGACGATGACGACGGTGCCGCGATATAAAAATAATCATATCATCGATGTCAATATTAATAATTTCACTCTCGGTGCCGCCTGCTACTGCCACACAGCAGCTAAGAGAAAAAGAGGGGTCACAGCATAGTGAAATTCCACCCAGCCTGCGAAGTTCACTCCTCTGACATGACTCTGGTAAAAGAACGTAAAAAACGCGGAATTCCATTCCGATCGCGGCTTTTGTCTTTACCGTAGATATAGAGAATGGCATTGCGGCGAAGTTTCTCTAAACTGCTATCGTGGTTTCACATTTTTGAGAAAAAAATGAACGGATATTTTTTCTATACTTCTACTTGCCGTATCAAAAATTCCTCTCCATTGTACTCGGTCCTGGGCTACTCGTCGCCAATTCGTTGCGCGTCTCGACACACGCAAGTCGGCTTCAACCTGGTCGAGGCATTTAGCACGTTGGGCCCCTCTATTTGGAGTTTGGATCAGTCGCGTCAGTTTGTCCGGAAACCCGTTCTCGTAAATTATCTGTCATTGCCGTTCGCGCTCGACTGTATCATATGCTGCCCTGCAATCCACTAATATGATGCGTGGGTACGTTGTACTCCCAACATTTCTGGAGGATGTTTCGAAAAATGACAATTTGATCCGTAGTAGCACGGATTCCCATGAAGCCCGTCTGCTACTGCCCTACGAATTCTCTTGCTACCGAAGATAGACGACGTAGCAGAATCTGGGAGAGCACCTTGTAGGCGGCGGTAATCAGCGTAATGCCGCGGTAATTATAGCAAGTAATCTCTCCTCCCAAATCCATTTTTTTTTGTTTAGATTATAGTCACTTTAACCAGTTTTGGGTCAATCGTGACTTCTGTGGGGTTGGGATTTGAACCCGGGTCTTCGGTGTGGGAGACGTGATCCCAATTCCTTGAAATATTCTGTAAAGAACCGTTGCTAGCGTTTCTCGGCTATTTTTATAGAATTCTGCCAGGCGTCGGTCCTTTCCGGTGGCTCTACTATTCTTCAGCTGACCGGTTTCTCGCCGAATCTCTTTGGGATCGACAGCCGGGACGTTGTTCAAAGGTTGATTGAGTACTAATCTTTACTGTACTTGATTTGTAAAATGTAGTACAGTGAAGAAGTGGAGATGTCGTTAGCACCGTCTCACTCCGATTGTCCTTAAACGCGTACACGCCATCAATTTTCCAACACAAATGACCACAAATAGGAAGATCAATCTCGGACCATCAGCGGTTATAAACTTATCAGGGCTGGACCCATGGAACAGATTTCCTCTTATAGCTGTCCCAAGATACGTCTACAAAGTAAATTGAGCGCAGCAAGACGTGGGCGGTCGCGGTAGTCGACAGAAGTTTTGAACCATAGAGTCGCACCCACCTCCCAACCCTCGAGACTAAACAAAATCCATGCATGTCAACGTGAAGACGTCGAAACGTTCTTCTCTCTATTCTGAATTTATAAAATTAACTTAAATTTTTAATACTTTGCTCCTACCTTTCTTCAGCGGTTTACTTTACCTCTTCATACCCTTCACTATTGATTGTAAGATGTCTCTTCGATATCCAACCGGATCGGGTGATTTTGCTCTTTATCCCTTAGACACATTAAATTCATAACCGCTCCCTCCTATTAAAAGATTTTTAGGAGATTTTTATGAGCGTTAAGGATATTTAAGAGACCAATTAATTTAGAACTATTAGTTAGCAGAGATCCCCGTACTGGCCTTAGTCTTTCTGAACAACGCAACAATCACATTTGGTAACTATTACCCCGAATGCCACTTGAATCCACATTCAGAATTAAACGTGACCGCTCAATTACAAAGGCTCTCACCACGTCAAAGTTCAGTTTTATCGTCGGGAATCTTAAATGTTTGGATATAGAAAAATTATTAAAAATAGATTTTTATTATTTTTTTATTGGATTGGTTTTGAGTGTGGATGGTATTTAGGTTAAATATTCGGTTTTTGCAGTCTGCGAAAATAATTTCAAACGAGTTTTGCTGTATATCCGACGTTTCGGCCGTTGGCTTCGGCCTTCTTCAAAAGAAATATACATATTAGACTAATCTCAAGTTTTTTTAGTCTTGACCTTGAAATGCAGTCATACATATATATTAATATTTTTTGAAACGATGGTTCTGCAATTAATGAAGGGACGGTAGGGGAAAGAAATGAAAATTTTTTTGGTGAAGGAGGGGAAGAGCGGAAAGGAAGGGGGGGGGGGGTAGGAGTCAAAATGACTACTTGTCAAGCATAGCTACCAATACCCCCCCCCCCCCCCCCCCCCCCAACGTAAGAGCTTCGCTCACTGGAAGGTGCCTCAGTTATTGTAATAATGTTTATAAAACGAAAAGGGTTTTTATGCCTATTGAAGAAGTTGCTCGAAAGGTACAACACTTCAACAGGCTTTTCCCTGGAAAATATGGAAATAAACAATGAAATGTAAAAAAAACTCTTGATTAAAGCAGAGGAGCGTTTGGTGCGAAAAATGGTAGACTGAATACTGGGAAGTTTTGATCTGCGGCTAAAAATATTGGGTAGTTTGTGGCAGTGGGACTCCAATCCACAATTTCTCGATTAGTACTCGAGTGCTAATCTGCTTTAATCAAAATATATATTGTTTTTCGTTAAGCGAACTAAAGGGTGTCCATGATAAAATTGCAAGACGCTCAAATTACTCTAACTTTTGAACCGTTGGGTAATATTAATTGAAATTTTACATGAACTTCAGTGCAATGTTTAAACTGTGTGAGTTGTTTCATCCGGTGTGCAAAGATATGAAAAATAGCGTCAAAAGAACAGCTCGTTCGCGAAAAAAAACCTGCACAAGTACATCGAAAATAAGAATCTATCACATCGCGCCAACGGTAAAAATTGGAAAATCCCCAATTCTACGGTTTCTCGTCTCATAAAACGGTGCAAAGAAAGTCTGACCGTCGATCCTAAGTCATGATGCGGAGAAAAACGTCGTCCATATACTGTTAAGGATCGCTCCTGCGTAGTTGAGGGCTTCGACGGAAAACCAAACTCTTCTGTTCGAGATATAACTGAATCTGAGCAAAAATTTCGTCCAGAAGGCCAAAATTCGAGCTGGATTACGTACGTTCAAGATTCAAAAGGTCCCAACAGAATACGGTCGCGAAAAGCCGTACCCGGAATATAACTTCCAAAGGCTGACAAAACCACGCTGCTGCGTTGTGTACGACGAGACCTACGTGAAACCGGCCAGATACCGAGGAACCAGTATTTCACTGCAAAGGATATGTTTGATGCTTCAGAGAACCTCTGAAAACAGTAGATGTCGAAGTTTTTCCAAGAAATTCTTGATTTGGCATTTGTTTATGTGGAAAGCGGAGTACACCTTTCATGACCACAGATACCATGAGCGGACAAGCGTATTTGAAAGAGTGTCTCCAAAAGTCGCTTCCTTCTCTTCGGAAGTCTCACAGCTGTCCTACGATTTTCTGGCTGGATTTGGCCTCATGTCGTTACGCAAAGGACGTTCTGGAATAGTATAAGGCGTATCTGCGTTATGTATCGGTAAGAAATATTCTCAATTTGCACCTTTCCTATTTTGCACTGGTGTATTGCAGCCTCCGTTAGATCGAAACTTTTCCAAACGTTTGTTTTTGGTTTCATCATCGGAAAATATTGGTTTTCCTTCGGCCAACATCTGTAGAACACACAGTTTTTTGCAGATCGTCCATTTCTAGTATCTGTAATATACTGCCTAAAGCTATATATAATTAGCTATACATTTTTACCTCATCCATGAATCGTACTTTTGCCCCGTCCGTGAATCGCACTTTTACCCCGCTAGGCGCTTGACGCGGTTAGATTAAATTACGAAAAAGTGAAAGCCTTTTCACTCTATTTTCAAAACAGATATGTGAGTGACGTAAAACGCTGCTACAAATTTTCAACAAGTAATATCCTCCTGTTGATATCGCATTTGCCGTATAACGAAAAATTACATCAAAACCGCCCTAAAATAACATTTGCACATAGCTCAGCAACTATGCTGCGTAAGCAACCAATGTTAACGTTAGATTCAAGCTGTCAAAGTAGTCACCCATCCATGCCAACGTAGTTAAGTTACTCGGTATCTGCACCGATAAATCATTGAATCGCACTTTTACCCCTCCTGACTCAAATTTAATACCCTGAAAAGGGGTCAATCCCGGGGTAGTGGTTAGCATTCACGCCTCTCACGCCGAGGACCCGGGTTCAAATTCCAACCCCGAAGACGTCACGAATGACCCAAGCTGTTTAGGTGACTATAATCTAAAAAACATACCCTGAAAATTTGATGGCTACCGGATAAAAACTCGAATTATGCGAATTAATTTCGTGTGTTGCAATTTTACCGTGGACACCCTCCAAAGCTCTGCGATCTTTGGTTAAAATCTTATTAGTTCAAGTTTTTATCATTTGTTGTGCAAATTGTAGTAGATTTAAATGCACAATTATGGAGTGATTTTTACTTGAATAATTAAAATTAAATTCGATATTCAACGTTAAACCATTTTCAGCATTCTTTCTCCGATTAACATTTTTCCAAAGACAGGACAAATCTATGACATTGCATTCAGGGAATGGAATTCTTTTGTACTGCACACACAAAACCCCCGAAACTGACATGTAAATTGTATTGTTTTACCCCGCTGGCTGCTATCCGGTCGTTTCGAGTTTCGAAGCCAAGTGAAATTTTCGCAAGTGAATTGCCGCTCTTCAAAAGACCAACGCGCACAAAAAAAAACAGTTAACATCCTATCTAACATTCAGATTCCGCCGTTGTCCCGTCGTCGGGTCTCCCACCCGCCTGCATCGTTCCGGCAGTGACTGACTGCCATGGAACAATAGAAGAGCAACTGCTGCCGCGCGCTTTTCACACTGCTGCCGTCCGTGCTGTTGTGAAACAAAAGAAATCGGGCGCGGTCTGTCAAAAATGGTGTTTTGCTGGGTGAAATAGAATGCACACACAAAAAAATCCTAGCAAGTACCGGGATCATTCGGTAACGATTTTTCGCTAAACGATGATGGATCATTCAATTGGGAATTTCACCACAGGCAGGCAGGCAGCCTGCCAGCCAGCCGTCCACCCTAGGATGGAAATTTAATTAACGCGTGTGTTTCCGTCGGTCGGACCACCGAACGAACGACAGAGCGGAAAAACCGAAAGACTCTAGTCGAGGAGAAACAATAGCGCGACCGATTTGATGCAGTGTTTTTCCGCCGCCTGGAAGCTAACATATGAATTGTTAATTTTGCAATTAGCTGTTCTTTTCTCGTTTTTTTTTTGCTTTTTTTTGCAAGTTGGGAGTCAACATGGTGCCAATTATTTTCTTTCTTTTCCCGTCTACTATAGTGGTAGAGCCTTGCTGCTGCAAGGATTTTAGATTTCAGCAAGTTTTTAACTGAACTGAATAAAATCTTCCCTGTTTTCTCATGGGATAAATTAAGTCTTTCGTATTCTAGGTAGGTAAAATAACCGGAAACAGTGATTGAACGAAACTTTCGGCGTGACTTTGAAAACTTTCCCCACCAAAATCAGTCACCCAAGGTCAGTCTCCCGAAACAACAAACAACTTTCGAACCAAACAAACATTAAATCTATCGATTTTCCACGGTCGGTGGTGGCGTTCCACTTTCTCGACGGGCGACGATGTGTTTTTGTGTGTTTGGCTGCTGTCGTCATCGCCATTATTTCGCAGGATTTAGGCGTCGAAAAAGTTTTTAATTTCATGCTAATTAAAGTTTGGTCGCTACGACGGTCTGATGTGATGGTGTTCGTGCAGTGTGGAGCTGGAGGTAGCAACGGCGACGATCGACCGACCGACCGACGACGACGCCGTCGTTGTCGTGGTGCGTCATAATTTTGTGCGTAAAATTTTTACTCACACCGCACCGCTCCGGCCCGCCCGGCCGGCCAAACTGAACCCGTCGTTTTGTTGAGAATGGTTCCTTGGAGGGACGTTACTTTTTTGCGGAGGGGTTGATGCTGCAGATGTGTCCTCACCGACTGGCCACTGAACCATTTTATGCCAGCAGAAAAATCAATGCAGCAGCTGGAGCTGAAAATTTTAAAGCAAAACTAAATCAGAAGTAAGTCTTCAAAATTTCTGCTTAACAATTATGAACTTCAGTTCTAAATCGTTGTCAGGTCGTGAGTAAATTATTTCTAACCTCACCCTTCTTTTGAACACCCTCTATGATGCACTCCCGCAGTACAGTTATTTTTTTCCTCCTAACCGCAACCACTTTTTCGCTTCAGTCGCAAAATTAGAATTGCAAAAAAGAACCCCAGGACACAAGTACCCACTTTTTCGCACATTAAACTCCATCCACCTCACACCGATAAAAAAACCGACCTGTCGACCTTCGCGAAAAGCATCCTTTAACTGCGCTGCGAGGCAGCCAAAAGTGGCGCTGAAATAATCTGATTTTAAATTCATGACACCCGAAGAGGAAAACTGCTGTTGTTGTCTCTAGATATAAACGGGGCAGCCAGGCACGCGAATCTCACCCCCGCTGTCCGATCATCGTCCTCGGAAGACAAGTGGTGGACACAAGACACAAGTAGGGAGAAAAAAATCCTACCTTGCAGCGAACGAACGAGACACGCGTTTGTGCGACATAAAAAGATCATCTGCAAGTGTGGAATAATAAAAAACAGTTCTGCTTTTTTTATGATTTTCGCTCTAGATGACTTTTTCATATGCTTATGCTAAGTATGTTGCAAAATGCTGTGCCGTTTGAGTGGCGAGATTGTGGCCCAGAGTGGGATTTGACGGGTGAGATCCAAATCCTGGGAAAAGGAAAACCAAACCAGATGAAATTGAATCAGTTTTACCTAAGTTTTCGGTTAGTATTCTTTAAATAGATTTGAAACTCGAAAATTTGACAACATAAGCGCACCCAAGTCGTTTTGGAAGATGTCGAAGAGCAATGGTCCAAGTACGCTTCCTCGGGGTACGTCGAAAGGAATAAAAATAGTAAGAAAGCCATCGGAATTCACTACAATGTGTGTATATAGACGTGATATATAGACTTAAAAGCGGCAAAATATTGTCCAATTGAATGGAGAAATTTTAGATGTCTTGCGTTTTCACAAAATGAATTAGATATTACCATGCAATGCAATAAGGGTCCGGAACAAACCTATTTTTGCAATTTATTGGGAGTTCCTCAAGGAGGCAACTGAGACCTTTTGCTTTTCACACTGTCACTACTTGTCACTTTTAAGTTATACTTTATACTTTATACAGTAATATTTTGCATATTTTTAAATTGTTTTTAATACTATTAAACAGATCTAATCCAAGAATCTTATTTATAGAAGAGAAAACAAGTCATCACTATAAATCAATACCTGCTAAGTCGAGAAAAAAATCCCAAATCCATCTCTGTCCGGTGGTAATCATCATTATGGAAATCACCACCACTGGAGTGTCCCCAGCCACATCTAGCTAGCTAGCTTGCTAGCACGGAATCATTTGTGAGTATGTTTCACCAAGGCCCCGTCAGTTGATCTTTCACACGGACCGTAATCTCCCTTCCAAGTGCTGCGCCGCTGCTAGGGAGTGAAAATCAAGTGCAAATGCTACAATAACAACGCGGAACGTTTGCGTGAAAATGACTTTTAATGATGTGCCGCGGCGGAACGCACAAATCTTTCCGAGATCAAATCAGAGAAGATGAGACAAAAAAAAACGTTATAAAACAAGCAAAACATCGGAATGATTTTTATCGACGAAAAGCAAACACTTGTTCGCACAATGTTTTGCGCTCTCTCACCCTCTCTCGAGTGGAGTTTAAGCCTTCGGCTTTGCCACCTCCGCCCGTCGTCAGGCGGTGTGATTTAATCCTTCAGCCAGATTAACCATACAGTTTTTCTTCGCTCCAGGACCTTAGCCGGCACGACCGCGGCGGCGGATGAGATTCGTAACATATGTTACATACTCTGTTCTCCCACTGCACTGCTATCTTAATGTAGAAACCATTTTTTTCTCTTGCAGGGTGTTTGAGAATGAAACAAAGTGCAGATTTGTTCGACAAGAAAAACAGCTGAAAGCAATTGCGTCCGACGACGAGGACGACGACGACGGAAAGAGTGTTTTCTTTATTCGAAACAATGTCGAAGGTGAGTACTTGGATTTGCTAGACACAATTGAAAGTTTGGTTTACCAACCGAGACTTCAATTGTGTTGTGTTTGTGGAACTTGCTGGAAAAAATAGTTCAAATAAATAATAGAAATTGAATTTAAAAAGAAAACTTAACAACAGACAAATGGGAGAAAAGTTAAAATAAATCAGCAATTTAATCGGATAGTTCGCTTCTCAGTCTAAGGCCGAGTCATAAATTTCCCCCCTACCGTTTCAGAAAGAAAATGTCAACCGTACCGAATCTTGCTCATTCAAAACAAGATTAAAATATTAGTTCCTTTCATGTTTTCCGGAAAGACGTTTCCGTCGGACCGCAACTACAGGCAAGCACAAGCAAGCAGCTGAGCAGGATACGTGAGTCGACCGATCAGGAAAAATTAAAGTAATTAGTTTCAAGAAGATGTTCGCTGTCGGTTCGGTCTACCAGCCGGACTTGGACCTGGAACCGAAGACAACTATCTTGCAAAACTTTCTCCACCTTCGTCCGGAACCGCTCCATACGATACGATACGATGATACGAAAGTTTCAGATGTTTGAGCAAATTCATCAAAATTTCAAGATTACCAACCCCCCTTGCTGCTGCTGCTGGGGCGGGGATTCCGTCTTCGAAAGCGACACATCGGTTGCTGAGGCTTGGACTTGGACAGATTGGTTTGTCAATAACTAATTGACCTGTCCGGGTCCGGGATCGGGTTCTGGTGGCGTCCTGCCGAAAACCCCGAGACTGCTAAGAGAGGAATTTTCTCAATATATTAATATTTACTTTGATACTTCCTGAGGAAAGTGGACATTCCGCAGGAATGATATGTGCCAAATTGAATTGAACTTCAAGACCCAGGTATTTACTTGCTATCAAATGGAACTCGACTTTTCTGTAGTATGCTGTGTGCGGTGAAGACGAATGCAATTTTCGAATATTAAGAAACAAACTTCAAAAGATGCTTGTGGCGATCGATTCGAACGGGTGTGGCGTGGGGGCTTCATAAGTGATTTCAACTTCCCTAGGAAGTTTTCACTGGAAATAAATATGTAGGAAAGTCTATTTTTGCCTACACTTCACCGGATCGAATTTTATTGCCGACTTCGCTTCGAAAGCGAGCGCCACAAGTGTGAGCCATAAATTATACTTTCAGCCCAAACTCACGCGTAGGAAAGGGAAAGCTAATGTTTTTTGTAGGTTCATAAATTAAATTAAAAAAACGGGAATTCTTCGACTATATAACCATGCTTTTGAAAATAAATAACACCAGGAGGAGCGTCGATTCGCAATTAGCACGGCAGCAACAGATTGAGCTGAACGATTCTAAATCAAACGGTTTGTCAGCCAAGCTTCCAGAGTAACACACGAGGGAAACAACATTCTTAGGTTAACCGAAGACATTAGCAGTCACAGAATGTGTGTCTGTGTCGGTCCTGGACTCGGAAGCCGTTCTTCGGGGACGTCACTTCAACAGGACAGGAGAGATGTTTCAAAATATTTGCGATAAAACATGAGACATCACGATGACGACGATGGGAACGAAAGACAAGTCCTGACCACATGCCCCCAAAGTGCTGACAAAGGGTTGATAGTCGAGTCGTCGTTCCTGCTTCTGTTGCTGTTGCTGGTGATGGCATCTTTCAAACCGACCGCAAGATTCTTGTCCTCCGGCCGTGGCGACCCGGTTACCCGGTTCGTTCCCGGGGTGAAGAGGGAAGATAGTTGAAGTTTAAAGGAAGTTTGAAATTTACTGCTCTGGGGAAGTGTGGCGTTGGGTGATAATTTGAGAAGTTCAAGTTTATTTTTCACTGTCTAGTTTTAATGGTTGTAAATAAAGTAAAAATGCATGTTGGACAAATCGTCTGAAATAGCTCTCTTGCTTTCTGTTAGGTGGTTTGTCGAATTGTTCTCTGTTTCTTCACACATATTCTTAGAGGAAGAATTTTGCCTAAGAAAGTATTTAGAAATAGTTGTAAAATTTGAATTCAAGTAATTAAATCTTCTCAAGATTTAAAACATTCCACTAAAATTTACTCCAACCATCACATCAATCTACAACGCATAGAACCACTTCCTAAATGATCGCCATTAATCTCCATCGCTCGGAGAAATGACTGAAAATCTATCACCTTCGGTAGAACCCAAAAATTCCCCAACTCATGCCGCACCGACGACTCTGTAGTCCACTTAATTATCTCGCCACTTTCCGGGTGTCGGGGCCGTGAAGGAACTGCTACCAAAAATGCGCGCAATGCCACATGATGATTGATGTACTTCCTGCGGCTTTGACACCAGTGCTCCGACTAGCTGCCGTGAACAAAATCATTACCGGCACCAGAGGGGGGAAGGTGTAGCATACAATTTGGCATCCAAAACCGAAAGCAATTATTTTGCGATGCGCGATTTGAGGTGCGGCCTGAAAAAAAAAACAAATCATTGACTTTCCCTTCCGCTTGCACAACACGGAGAGAATTTTCGAATATTCGAGCAAACATTGAACCTACAGCTCGAACGATGAAATTTTCCTCGGTGATCTGCTGAACTGAAATTGGTGGGTAATAAATCATTTTTACACACGTTCGCGAGTAGCGTGAATTTTCATCCAACCAGTCAGGATGCTGGATGCTGTGAATGCTGGAACAACACCGGAAATCGATTCGTTACACAACCCAGGCGATTTAGCTGATCGCGCTTCTCGTCCTCGTGCTTCTGTTCCTTTCGTGATGGATGGCAAATTGATGGATCGGAGCGGATAGCAAGTAGCTGATGGGTGGTTGTTTTTCCACCGCCGTCGATAACCCTTTCACCGTGGAAAAGTGGGGGGAAAAAGTTGATTGTTTTCTCATTTCGAAGATTGACTTGCAGATTTTTTCCCATTTGCGTTCGAGAAAAATTGATTATTTTTAATTAAATTGCTAAGGAATTTCACGAGTTCTGTGACCCCGTTGAGTGGTACGTTGCTAGAAGCTAAAACCAAATTAAAAATTCTTTACTCGATGATATGCATATTTACATGTCATTTCGAGAGATGTTTGCTCTTCTAGTCCGTGCGCTAGACAAACGAAACCGAATCACAGCCACACATACCGAATGATGCTATTTTTTCCATCCCCGAAGACGACGCCATGCCAATTGCCATGCGATGCATTGAATATTTAATTGGCTTTCATTTTAATTACCACTCCCGTATGTTTGCTTTCCTTCAAAGGAAGCTGAAACGTCGGAAGAAAAAAGCGACACTGCTTTCTTTTTAGCTATCAAGAAACCCTCTGCTACTGAGTAGCAGCAGAATATCTGCTGCTGCTGCTCGGTGTCCTGACACAGAGACACGCAGAGAGTATGAGAAACGCCTCATCAGTTGATTATGTAAATACACAGCAATTATTCACTGTTGAAAGTTGCGAGCAAAAATTCCATCGAAAATATTTTAAAATGCTCTTTTTAAATTTTCAAACTGTGTCTCCAAAGACCACGTCGACGAGCGACAACGACGACGACGAACGGAAACTTTGCCTCCAATTTGGGGCTCATATTCAGTCACACAAACACACCACCACTGACTGACTGGATACCCGCAGCCCGCATCCCACATCCCGCCGCCGAGCATTTTGGGTAAAAGAAAAACTTCCATCGAAAATCGTAGAAGAATTCGTCATGTCACCGACTGACTCGTCTTCGTCGTATAGTGCCTCTCCTTCTTTCGTTTTGTCCTGCGGTTAAGTCAAATTCCGTCATCATTCTTTTAGTTAGTTGAAACAAGAGCGAAAGGGATCTGAGGAGGAGTGGAAATTAAAAATCCCACAGAATCGTGGATCTGTCAGTTGGCCACGTGCACCACCAGTAGTAGAGGGAAGGATTGTTGGGTTGGTTGGTGGTGGTTTCTTGGCAAGAGACATGAATTCTTACGATTTCCGCCGAGCGACTATGCGAGGAAAAAATTATTCCTTCAGCTGTGTGGTGGCGGTAATTAGTGATGCAAAAATATTCACCACAGCAACGTACACGCACTGGAATTCCGGTGTGAATATTAATCAATTATGATGCTGAGATGATGGGTTCGTTTTGTCGTCGCTGTAAGTTCTCCTGGATAAATGGAACACGGGAAGACAATTTGAAATCATCATTGTTCAACTGTTCAGTGTGTTTTTTTTAATTTTTATAGTTGTGTCCTATTATAATAGAAGACAAGGAAAATGTTGGCTTCTTGATTTCTCACCGAAATATCTAAAAAATACGACATTTTGGCAGAATTTTTTTGGAAAGGGAGGAAGTGTCTGATGCGAAAAATGATTAATTGGATGAACTGAAATATTTCGATATAGACCAAAAATATAACGGGGGAACGGCAGGGGGGTTTCGCACGTACGCTCTCTCGGTTTGTTACTCGAGTGTTTTACTAACTAAACTACCGCAAATGCAGCCACAACAGTGTCTTATCTCTATGAGACAACATGAAGGGCAGTAGGTACTTTTAGAGGAAGGTAGATTCCGTTGATGGTACCCGGTTGGGTCATTTTGACGCACCCACAGAAGACCTACCAAACCAAGAACTTTTTGGCAAATTTATCCATCTTCTACTTCCTTAATACCTCAGGAACAGCCAACCGTGATGGGAGGAAGTAAACCTCCTACGATGCACTTCAGTTTCGCCAGCCACGCTTGGTACAGCTACCTAATGCGGATTTTAGTCAGCGTGTTTTGCTTGTCGTTCCGGTTCGGTGCCTTCCAGACCTTGAAGACGTCATTTTTTGGACAAATCAGATGGAAACATCTACTTTCTTTGGCACAGCTGGAGAGTTTGGTCGATGCTCAAACAGACGCTGGCCTTCACTAGGTTAGCTGGCTTCGGTTTTCTACTGCTATCTGATCGCCGCTGGGTCGTCCGGGTATCCTTGAATGACTTCACCACCGGGGACATCGTCGAATGATGGATTCACAAGTGTTTTCAGATCTCTTTGGGTATCTCTGTCACAGAGGAATTTCTACTATTGCTACGATCAACGTTATCCTGATAACCATTATACCCTTAGCATGTGTTACAAGCTCATTCAAGTATCTCATTTCTCGAGTGCAGTCTACATTCTATTTCTATTCTACGTTCATGCTCATGGAGTTATCTTCTGACTTGCATTGTTCCGACAAAGTGAGACTGTTGGAACCTATATTTTTTTAGTCTTTTTTTTTTTTAATTTATTTCCTGGTCTTCGATCATATCGTACAGACAGTTCTTAATGTAAACTTATTCTATTTTTAAAAGTTGTTCTAGTTACATTAAACTCATAACAGTCAGATACACTATTAAATTCGCGGGAACACACATCAATCGGGTTATTTCGGGCGAAAAGAGTACGGTGTAAAGGAAGCCGGAAGAAATCCGCTCGACGGGTAAGCCTAGGAGGTACGTTGAACCGAATTTGACCTAGTAGCTCCGGGCTATCCACGTTATTTTCCAGAAGATCGTAGATAAATAATCGTTGCAACATACTTCTCCTATTTGTCAGAGTGGGTAGACGTATAAGCACGCATCTGTTTTCGTACGGAGGTAGACGAACAGGATCATCCCAGGGTAACCTGCGCAGAGCGTACCGAACGAATTGACGCTGGATTCGTTCTATCCGGTTGATTTGAACAGCATAATAAGGTGCCCACACAAGCACCCCGTATTCAAGAATACTGCGCACGATTGAACAGTAAAGCGATTTCAGACAGTAGATATCGTTGAACTGCTGCGTATTCCTTTTGATGAAGCCTAGCATAGCATAAGCCTTAGCAGTAGTAACGGCAATGTGTTGAGCAAAACATAATTTACTGTCCAAGAGGATGCCCAAGTCTTTCACAGTTTCGACACGGTTGATGGTCTTGCAAATATTCATCCCACGAATCGCTGAGGAAGATAAAGTCCTTTGCTTCAGAGCCAAACATTAACACACAAGGGCAAAATATAGTGGTATCCCATAACGCTCCAGCTTGCGACAAAACACCAACCATTTATCTTTTAGCATCTTGCTTTTAGGGGTCTTGGACCCTCTGCTCTGGTTTTCTATAGGTCCATTTAGTCATCTATTGCGCGGATCTGCCATCACAGGCGGAATTGGTGCAGGTGAGAGAGGGGGGGTTATTAGTACCTACGCTTAACAAGTAGTCGTTGTGACCCCTACCTTTTGTCCAATGCTGGAAGGTGCATGGGTCGAACCAAGCTATAAACTGATAATATAACCGGATTCGAACCCACAACACCCGCCAGGGCATGTGGCTCGCTGGTACTAATGTACCTTTGAACCATAGAGACGCTGGACAAAAGGAGACTGCACAACCCCCTTATTAAGTGAGCGACGTATCTTCAAACTCCACCGGCAGATGGGTTGAGTTATTTATAGACTCAAATTGTGCCTCTTCCTCCATCTATTGTAGTCGAACCACCGAATTGAGAAGTTTAATCTAACTCGTTTTTACTAACCGGGACGTCGAAACTGTACAGGCACTTGTGACTTACAAGGTAGAAGGTACTGCATGTGACGTCCGTTAGTGTGTTAGCCGCGATTCTCAACGCGGATCTTCGGGTTTAAGGCTCTTTTCCTATGGGATAGACCAACCACGTATTGTTTTTATCTTGACCTTAAAATGAGGTCAGGTATATACAATTAGTATTTTTTGAAACGGTAGTTCTTCGATAATTGACGAAGGAATGGTAGAAGAAAGTAATGAAAATTTTTGGAGTGAAGGTGAAAAAGCGCACTTGACTTGACTACGTTGTTTCTGAAAGTAGTTCCGCACAAATTATGTATCAGACCATCATGCCAAGCGTTGTCGAATGCCTTCTCAACAACCGGGCTGTTGTCTTGGATAAACAGTTATTTATTTCTGTGGATGATGGTACGTTGTCGAATGGCCTCTTCGAAAACGAACTGCTTGTCCAGCAGTGTTTGGTCCGTCGTGTAAAAATTAAAATATCGTTGGTAAAATACCCAGTTTTCATCTGTCTGATACTCCCATACAGTGCTTGAAAAAAATGACAGCTCTGAATGGAGGTGAATATAAATTATTTTACATGTCAGCGAACCAGCCACTGGTTGAAAGCCCCTTTTAAAAAAGTTAATAAATAAATAAATATGTCAGCCCACGGACATAACTACTGAGCTGCTGACAGCGTTTATCTTTCTCAGTTTTCTACTCTTCAATACAATTGATTTATGAATTACAGTGCTGAATGATTGCTCGTCTAACCTGTCAATCTTGACTGATCTTTTAGGTCCCTAAGTTTAGTTTTTTAAACTGTAAAATCAACCAAAATTTGGCTGAAGGAAATTGTTTAAAATACTAAATAAGTCACGAATTGTAGAGAACAACACACGAACATGAACGTAAGTGATTCGCTCGAAAGTTTGGTTTCAGGTTGCCAATGCTGAGTTCATTTCATCTGTACTAGAAATTGGCAAGAATGAGCAGTATATTGCATCAATTCAGATGTATTGCATAAATTGAATATGCGATTTCTATGCACTGGTGCGTATATGCTCTCTTAAAAACGGCTCAACGTTCAATTGTTTGGTAGACATATATGTCTCATCATTTAATATAAACTCAAGTAATCTAGCTACATCCATGAGATTCATGCCGAAAATATAACAGATATGTCATTTAAATAAATCCTCATATAAAAAGTGACAGTTTTTCAAGTCAAACTTGAAAAAAATATTTTCTAATTACTTCGAAATTCACTTGCATTGAACCGCATCCAACTAAACTCTACAGTTCCGTCCGGAGTCAATTAGAGGCAACACAAAGCAAATCCGTAAATACCTACCCAAAAGCGGATCAGAAAGGCCTGCCAAAGTGAGTAACCACTACCAGAAATCGGCGTTTTAGCACCGACCGGTTACCAGCAAGCCAGCCAGCGGGGATCAAAGCGTTTTTCGAACGGACCACTTCCTCGTTACGCATCGGTTGTGCTCTCTCTCTCTGTTGTACGCTGATTAACGGCGAACTCAATTATGCGCAGCTCCTCATTAGCGGTTCGCTGGTGCCGGTGGTAACGCGACCAAAACAACCAACCGGAAGCTGATACAACAGCCCAACCCGCGCACAAGGTTGGGGACATTCAAGAAGCCGAACAACAGCAGGACTATTAAAATATTTAATAACAATTCATTAACGCCATTTATCGCTGCCGCTGATGCTCAGGGCTGCACCAAGTGGTGGTAAAGTGTCTTGTTTCGAACGCGAAAGGTGAAGAAGCTCCCCCGGTTGTTTGTTGGTGCTCTACTCAGCACTTGCACAGCAGGAGAGGACACTTCAAAGGACTGCTGGATGTGGAAGCTTGGAAAAAACGGAAACCCCCCTTCCTTCGGTTTGGTAAGCGGCGCCGCTTACGCTCAAGTGGTGAGATAAGAACGTGAAAAGATGCAAATAGAAGAAGCCTTCCTTTGTGTAATTAATTCCGTTAATTGAAAAACCTGGCCGAACCGAAAAGGGGTTTTCGCCGGGCAGCAGGGCGTTCTCAAACACTGATTCCAGGTAGGGGTCGGAATGGTGGTAAGGGTACTGAGTGAGGTGTCATTCAATAGCTTTGGAGACACTTGTTTTCTGCAGGCATCCGAGAAGTATCAGCAATCAGTAGTTGAAACACTAACCTAATGTAAGAGGATCTGGAAAGTGATTTCGGTGAATTAATTTTCGGCTGTTCGAAAAAAATGTAAACATAAAAGCAACGGACATCCGCCAGACTGGCGGATTTTCAAACCTCTGGAGAACCACTTTCCTGGAGTTGATGGTCTTAGCCGAGGTATAGGGAAATAAAAAGTAATTTTATATGTTCATCAACCGAGTAACAATGGAATTGGGGGGAAAAAAGGTCAGCTCCAACCACTTTTCACCTATCCAGGACGTGTATTCTTGATACAGCTCAGCGATAAACGGTCGACGGCCAACACTCAGCAGGACACAGGATGTGCGGCTTCATTATCTGCCTGATGGGCCGCAAAAGTGCACAAGCCTTGAAGAGAAAAAAACCGGCAAAGGAGAGCGGTACCGCACGGACATGGCGGTAAAATTTAGATTAAATTATCCTTTTTTGATTAATTTTGTGAAACCTAACGACGACGACGGTGAGCGTAATTGAAATTTATGAAAAATATGCATGGAAGCTTGGTTTACGTCTACGTTCTTTGGCCTCTTTGCGGATGAGGATTGTTCCTCTGTCCAAAATCAACCGGCCCACATCATGAGGCATAGAGAATAGTCCGTTTTTCCACTGAACCGGAAGCTTAAATCCAACATCTCACATCCTCCTTTCTTTGTTCTGGATTGGCTCCCCGAATGCCATAGTAGAAACAAATAAAATCAAATTCCTTCGAGAATACTGTTTCGGATTTGGCGTTCCCCTCCATCGAAGGGATTTTATTGCTAAGAAATCTCTCCGTTTGCTGCTGACGAAGAACAAGAGATAATTCAAATTACGCACTTCGTTATTAAATCTATTAATATCGAACATTCGGCGAGGCGCACACTGAACGGCTTCATCATCCTTTCCATCCGGACGTCCGCACAGGGACACCAACTGACGCTTTCTTCGTACCCTCAGTGGCTGGCCAGCCAACCCGCTTGCGATGTATCGTCTTCAGTGGCAACTTTTCCGAAGACAATTCGACCGACCGCTCAAAGAAAGGGAAAAGCGAAATAAAAGGATAATCGAATGGGAGGAGGAGGTGGTCGCCGCCCTTCAGAAAATGTGTTACATTACACCAGACCAATGGCATTTTAATTACTCTAATAGGATAGTCATTAATGGCACAAGGCACGCCCGGCCCGGCCGGCCCAAAACGGTACGGATGGCTTCCTAGAAGGATGCTGCGGGAGTGATTTTCGTGTGTCGGCTTTTAGTTGCTGGTAATTTATCTAATGACTTCGTCATTTATCACAAATATTGCCCTCGCGTGCGCTTTTCGGACGATTTTGCGACGTGTTTTCCGCCGTTCCCGGCGGAAGGATTCCCGTTGAGGTTAGCATCGCAATAACAACAAGCACACCAGCAGAAGAAGGCAGTAAGAAAATTCGTTTCTCTGTTCCGATTCATATCGCAACTATGTATCAGCTCATTGGTAAATCCAACCGGAAGAAACTTGGTTCAGCAGACACATTTTGTCACTCCCGCGGGACTCGTTCCGAGCGTTATTGCCAATAATAGAGTTCGACTGCGAGAGACAAAAACCTCCGCAGAAGTTCTTACTTTCCTATTGTGAAAAGACAAAGTTAAAAAAAAAGAAATTCACACAACGCTAGTTGAGACGTTCCCTTGTTCGGGAATGGAATTCGATTCCCCTGTCGTATTAGGGAATCATCTCTTCCAATCACAACACGCTCCCAGTCAGCAGCGTCCAGATCCCCCTGCGAAATCCAAAACTAGAGCGACCACCGAAACGGAACTCAGTTGAGCGGTTAGGATTTTTTAATTTTTGGTATTCTCTACCGAACGAACCGGTGGTGTTCTCTCGCGGGATCCGGCAATTGGCCACCGCCGTCGCCGTTTTCTTTTGGAATCCCGGTTGCTTTCTTATCTGACTTCCTTCGCCTAGCTTGTTTGCTTGTTTATGAACCCGATGGGACGAATTATGGAGCGTATTTCGTACTCTCCCGCTTCCGAGATGCCGAGTGTCCGATTTTTAATCTCCGCCAACTTTATGACTGCCTTGCGTGGCGTTGACTGCTGGCCGGAATCCTCCGCTCCACTGGGATGCGCTTGGGATTGTTAGCGCTAATATGCTACTGACTGTCGGCGACACGGTCGCCATCAAATACGAAGGGCCACAGACAAAAAAATCATCAAATTTACACTTCCCTGCTGACGCACGCAACGACGACGATGGCTGGCGGTAAGTGGCACTGTTTATGGGCTTTTTGGTACGGTTCGGTTCAAGTGGTTGCATTCGAAGGAGGCACACCGCGGAACGAAGAGGAGGAAGCATGGTGAAGGAATTATAAATTACTCAAGAATGAGTGTCATGTTTTACTGGAAGTACTAGATTGATTCGCAGAATTTTAAGCTTCTGACGAAAAAATCATTGGAGGCTGCTTCAGTATCATGAATGTATGTTTAAGACGGTTCAAATATAAAGGCTTTAACAGATTTGAGGAAAATAGTTTAGTTTGAGTGTTTAACCGCACTTGGGTTTTTTTAAAAGAACTTCTTTCAATAGTTCCTAACAAGAAATTAAATTGAAATGAGCGAACGGACAAAATTGCGTAAAATTCTGGCATGTTTCGGTCCAATCCGTCACTTATTTTACTGCCGAAGTCACTCCTAAGTCACGTTTGCGTGAAGATAAACACGTTATACTCCCTTTTGGATAATACTGCATGCTGACGAGTAATTTTAGCCCACAATCCTCTGACGTTTTGATAGTAGACAAAAAGACACACATCGGATCGGAACACTGCCTGCTACACTAAGGCTGCCAACTAGAGCGCATCTCGGTGGACGATGAATTGAACTCTGAATAAAATTAGTTATCGAAACAAACGATAACCCGAAACCGGTAGCTTACGGAAAGACACCGATAAAGGATACTCCAGAATGATGGATGTCATCGCAGACACCTTTGCTGCGGACAGAAAGAACTTCTGAGTCCGAAGAAGTACTATCAAAAGCGTTTTTCGTGAGAACCTCCATTACCGAGACCGAGCACAGGAACGGAACAATCCTGGTGGCAGGTAGTAGCAGTTATATAATCGAATTGTCTGCGATACTCGACTGTGACGGGCGCGCTAAGGGTTTTCATCATATTTACTAATGTGCGTTCCATTGATGTAAATGAGGAGAGAAAATGGATTAATAACATGAGTAGAAATTAGTTCCCAGTTGGATTCGAGGTATGGCGCTGGCCTTATAAACTGGGAGAGGCTGTTAGAATCAATAGGATCGTAGCAACTGGTCCTGCAATTGTCCTGTACTCTAACCGCTGGCTGCGAAGTCTGTCGTATAAAAACAGAAGGTCAAGTTTCGATGACGTATGTAGCACCTAGGCTTAGAGATTAGTTCAACTGTCGCCGAGTTATTCGCAAAACTCCCCTCGCAGGGAGGATTGGGATGTAACGTTATCGCGGAACCTTCCTACAGCATCAACTTCTACATAAGTGCACCTGAATGCATGCATTCTCTCGAAGCCACACTCTCGTAAGAGGGCAAACTGCATAGAATCCCTCTCTAAGACTGTTGGAACGTCCATGAGCAGCATAGCAAAAAACATCCTGGGCCCGCTGAACAGAATCAGTGAAACGACTTGTATGACTATGAATACAAAGGTTGATGGAAAGCAGTGCAATGCCACTTGTCAGAATGTGGAAAGACACAGACAGACAGGGTGATTACTTGAAAAATTGAGAAAAAACCAAAAACTCAAGGGAAATAGTTTCAGTCAAGGAATGTCAGTGATATTCATTTAACTCCGGCGTTCCACAAAGAAGTAATTTGGGCTCATTGCTATTCCTCATATACTTCAACGATGTTTGTTTTGTGATACCACCTGGAAGTAGATTATTGTATACAGACAACTTCAAAATCTTTCTTGCTGTAAGATCAGTTGAGGATTGCAAAGAACTACAAGTTTTAGTTAACCGATTTGCTTATTGGTGCAGTCTGAACAATCTGACTATAAGCGTTGCCAAGTATTCACTTATCACGTCTTACAGAAGCAAAAATCCAATCATGTACCGATACAGGATCCAAGGGACTTGAACGTACTGCTAGCGTTAAAGATTTGGGAGTGGAACTGGATTCCTCAAAAGAAGAGAGGTTTCTCGAGCTATCTTCGCTGCCAAGCTACTGAAAGGAGAAATCGACGCTCCAGAAATTCTATCCCAGTTGAACATCAATATAGCACCAAGAAATCTCCGGACCCGTGACTTTTTCCGACCTGTATTTCACCGTACTATGTATGGTAGCAACGAACCGATCCAGGCCATGTGCCGCTTTTTAACCGTGTGTACCATCTCTTTGATATCACGCTTTCAATTGACCAGTTTAAACAAAAAAATATATAATTGTGATATTTTAGGTTAAACTATGAAATTGTAAATGTGTAAATGTATTGTAATGCTTTTAATTATGTTGTATGACTATTATGTATGTAAAATTCGAAGTGTAAAAGATGATGGGTTTTATACCAATTTGAGAATGGTTATAATGCTCTCAACTCAAATTCGCTTCTCCCATTCGCCTCAATAAGCTAATCAGTCAGTTGAGGATAAGTAAATAAATAAACGATGAACAAAAAACTATTATAACGTATGAATTTCATTTGAAGTCGGGGAATTTTCGTAGTCCAAAAAATTATTTAAGGTTATTCAAAAACCGCTATATGCGAGCTGCACAGATGACTTGTCATGCCAGATTACCGAATCGTCTGTTAGTGCACATTAAGGAAATGCTTTGGAAAGGTGTAACAGAAGAAAGCAAATTTTCAACTATACAACAAAAGTTGAATGCGGAATTTTGGAAACTTTAAAGGACCCCTTCGCATGACACTGCATCCAAAGCTGAATTACTCTCAGTTATTAGGGGTAGGAACGAGTTAAGCAGTGTTACCTATTTTAATCAGTTGAACATAAATGATCCGAAAATGCACTTTTTTATTCATATTTTCAAAATCTTTTGATAGGATCATCTTCACAAATCACTTAACCATACATTTGATTCACACAAACACAATTTACTGGGTTTCCGACAAGAAATATGATGAATTAAAAATGGTTGTCCAAAAACGTACATTTTTCAGCTGCTCTTCAGCAATCGCCACCTCGCTACTAACGAATTCATCAAATTTTCAGCACTGATTACAACCACTCTGAAAGTCAAGCACTCAATTGTCACATACCATATTATTCAGTCTCTTTTTTTTCTATTATCTAAGGCTTTGTCACTAGCCAAAAGTTTTATTATTTTCTAACAAAACTGAAAACAAATTCTGAATTGACGGAAACTGTTCACCACTAGCAGCAGCTGCAGCACAACTGATGAACTATCGTGTTGCCAAGACACTGTTTCGGTTCTGGAAATAAGAATTTTAAGTTTGAAATTAACTAAAACCTCCTATGGTGAAAACGTGGTTCAATACTTTCAAGAGAAATGTATGTTCATAATTAATTTTTCTTTATTAAAAACAACACAAAAGACAGCTTTTTCAATAATTTTCGAAGATTTTCTCAGTGATTTAATAAAGCAACGATGTGTTTCAATGTTATTTGCTTTGACAACACTGTTCTGTCGTTCCGGAGTCGGATCGTTTGTACTGCTATATGTTTATCTCTTTTGTTCTCCCACCATCCTTATGAACAGCGAGTGAGACGTCAAACTCGCAGTTTCCCATAAGAACACCAGAGAATAAAAGAGACGACGAATACCGTTTGCCGAACGGTGCGGTGAGTGTATGCCCCGATAAACAATTTAGACAGATGGCATTTTACGCATCTATGCCGATACGCTATGCCGATTACGCATCAGATGCCGATTAGTAGGTCGCGGATAGGAACGCGAACTTACTGAATAGGGGGAAAAGTTCGAGGGATTTTATAACGGGACGTAAAAAAATTCAGATTTCGGGATTGCTTAAAATAGCACCTTGCGGGTGAAAATGGGTTCGGTGTGTTCAAAATTAGTTCCGCCGCTTCAACTTTTAAAGCGAAAAATCAAAAGCTTAGCTCAACAATAGTGTTTTCCAATGGTAACAGCTTGAAGAACTAAAGATAGCAAGAAGATTGATATGCTGATGTCCCCCACTTAGTCAACCCATCGCTTGTAATAAGGTAAAACAATCAGTGACCCGCTTAGACTGCTTAAAACTAGTTCTTTACCCTACATTGATATGCGGTGTATCGCATGAAACTACAAAAATTTTAAGTAGGTTTTTTTTGGTGAACTTTAGATGAGAATCCGAAACCGAGATATTTGCCGTTTTCATCCTGACACAAATGTTGGGTATATGCTGTCCTTACTCGCTACCGCTCGTTGGAACCTAACTTAGGGATAAGCCCTACTAATCAGTAAACATAGGAAAAATGCGGAGGGCAAACCCCCTCCTCCCTCTCCCCACGAATGGCCGACGGTACTTCTAACACTTTTGAAATAAAATGTGGAATGGTATGGGAATTTAAATTATGTTAAGTAATCGGCCCCATAACTCCGCCTGCAAATGACGAATCTCTGTAGAGGCATGTTCGAACGAACCTGAAGCTACTGAGAACCAGAGCAGAGGGTCCAAAGCCCCTAAAAGGAGGATGGTTTTAATAGCTGTGGCGCCCTTCACAGTAGTTTGCTCTCGCTGCATTAAGCCGGTCACTGATGCAGTGGATCATTTCTAACCGAGCAGCCTCTTTCTGCCGGAAAACAAAGAAACGAAGAGAGTGAAGATGAGAATATGGGAGGAAAAGGACCTTAAGGATGCGCTAGCAGAAGGTTAGTCTTGTTCCTCGTCTATCCTCAACACGCCGACTCGTAGTGAGTCGACAGACGAGGATGTAGCTCCAACTCTCCAGATTCATTCTGCCGAATCTATAACTGTGTGCTGAAGGGTGAACTGAAACAATAGGAGATCCGAACAGTCATGACCAATAGGATGGCCGTACAATCACTCAAACAATAACAAAAAATATAAAGCCGAGGTTAAGTTTGCACGTTTTGACAGAAAATATCGCCGTTCCTCAAAAAATGTCGGGAGTGCAACGTGCCCACGCATCATATTTGCGTGGATTTCAGGGAAGCATACGATACAGTCGAGCGCGAAAAGCTATGCCTGACAGCGCACGAGTACGGTTGTTTTCGGGCAAACTGACGCGGCCGTTTAAGTAAGTGATGTGCTACGTGTGCGTTTCGGGGGCACTTTCCATTCCTTTGAATCGCGCAGAGGGTTTCGACAAGGGGATGGACTACCCTATATATTATTCAACATCGCTATTGAAGGTGTGATCGAAACGAGAGGAACGATCTTCAGAAAGAGTAATCAATTATTGACCTTCGTAGACTACCTCGACATCATTGCTAGAAACCTTGGGACAGCGGAGACAATCTACTCCAGACTAAAAACGGAGGCAAGGAGAATTGGGTTGCGAATAAATGCGTCGAAGACCAAATACATGGTAGGAAGAGGCTTCAGAGAAAACAACGTTTACCTCCCACGGACAGTGACTATTGATGGTGATGAACTGGAGTGGTTGATGAATTCGTATATTTGGGATCTTTGGTCACTGCCGACATTAATACGAATAAGGAGATTAAACGATGCATTCAAGCTGGAAGTCGATTCTAGTTTGCTCTCTTCAAGACGCTCCGATCAAGGAGCATACGTCGCTGCATGAAGCTGACGATGTACAAAACGGTAATCAAACCAGTAGTCCTCTATGGACTTAAGACAGTAACTTTGCTCACGGAAGACATTCGTGCATTTGCCGTATTTGAATGAAAGGTGTTGCGGATTATAATTGGCGGAGTACAAACAGATAGCGGAGATTGGCGTATGAACCACGAGTTGCAGGTACTACTTGGAGAAATTCCCATCGTATACCTAGCGAAAGTTGGGAGTCTACGGTGAGCCGCCCAGGTTACAAGGATGCCGGACGACTGTGCAATGAAACCCGTTCTCTTCAAGAACCCCACCTTTACAAGGCAAAGAGGGGGCCCCAACGTACTAGATGGCTCGACCAGATTGAAGTCGACTTACGTGTGTCGAAACGCTCAACGAATTGGCAACGAGTAGCCCAGCACCGAGTACAATGGACAGGAGTTCTTGATACAGTAAAAGCCACTCCGGTCTCTGCTGGTAGAAGTAAGTAAGTATGTGGAAGGCGATAAGCTAATCAATTAATGCAGAAAATCTTTTTGTGAAGGACCATATCAGAGTTCCCACGCAACATCTGTTGGTTGATTTCAAAGCAGCATATAATAGCATCGACCGAAAAGAGCTACGGAAAATCATGGTCAGTCCCAGGGAAGCTGATCAGACTACCCAAGTAATATTTTGGGTTTTATTATGATGGCATTTAAGACCAAAATTAGTCATGAGGACCGCCATAAGAGTATAATAGAACTTACATTGTTGCTTGGGTAATTAAATCTACGATAGATTGTACACAATGTAGTGTTCCGATTTCGGGTGGATTGTCTAGTTCACTCGAATCACACAGAGGGCTTCGGCTGTATAGCGGACCCAGTATTCAAAGGGTGGGAAAAGCTGGATGGGTACGACAGGGAGGGCATGTTTCAAGAACATGATTTTTTTGGGTTCACAATTTATATTTTGTATTGAAAATCTTCAAGTGTATGTTCTTAGTTGTGTGATATTGTAATTACCGGCTTTGTAAATCATTTTGTAAAATTTAAAAGTTTGATTTGCATTTTCCGACGTTCAACAAATTGGTTTCGTTGAAATCTTTTAAAATTGAAACAAATCGCGGTAGACGAAATACAAACAAGGAGCAGCGCTAAGCAGGAAAAATCTCCATTATTACTTTCACAGCGATATCCGAATCGTTAAGCCGAACAGATGACCGAATTCTTCTATCGCACCAAGGCACCGGCTCTCTGATGGCAGGATTGGCTAATATTCAGTTCGACCCCGTCCGTTCGGTCCGTCCGTGTAGGCAAATGAGCTCTGAACAGTCGGAAAAGAATCTGTTTATTTTTATTTGTAACATTTTTTTTCTCCTCCCCATCATTCAGGCAAACGATTGAAGGAAGGCGGAAAGGGTTACTAGGTACTAGGCTGGCTGGAATGTTCGACTTGGACGACCCGAAAGGGGAAACTTTTTTTTCTTCTCCTGCTCCTCCATGATACACGGGCAGGGAGGGTTTACGCTTGATGTGAACCATCATCAAAGTTTGTTTTTTTTTTTTCGCTGTGTTCTTTTCAACTTCCTTTGGAATTTTATTGCTTTGTTTATGGTTGTTAGAGCTTTAATTTGACTAATTAAAATCAAGGAATGGAAATCTTTACGGATTTCTTTCTCGAACTGTTGTTGTTGGCCTGGCTTGGCTTGGCTTGGTGCTTGGCTTCGAGTGCCAGGGAGTTCCGGTCGCGGGTTTTTTTTTCGTCCTTCCGACTCTGGTTTCGGTCGTTCACAAGTGATTGAGGCATTTGATTTGCATACTAATCAGGCGCTGGATTCTTTTTTTTTTTGGTGCTTGTGCTTGTTCTCGACCCACGCTATCGATGTCCTTGCCTACAAGGTTCGTGTGGATCCGGAGGATTAGTTTAATGGTTTGCCTTTTCTTTATGGGATTGTCTTTTTTTTAATTTTAGTGTTTTCTTACCCCTTCCAGGGTAGGCAATTGCCGGCCGGAGGCCGGAAGCCTGATCCGGGTTGGGTGATCAATGAAAATCATAAAATAGCGTTGTTTATCGTGTAAATAATGTAATAATTTATTCGTTGGATTCGTTTTTCCCGTGCATTAGCATTGCTCAGCATTAATGAGTAAATTTATGACAAACAAGCGAAAGGTTTTATTTTATTTTTCCTATTTCGTTAAGAAGCGCCATCTGCAAGTATTGGATATCGTTTCAATCCTCATCAATCCCCGATTCCCGAAGGAAGGGTAAAAATTTGTCACCAATCTTCTGCCAAACCTTTCAGGTTGAGGGAAGAGGAAATCCGTTTCGGTCGCTGAACGTCTTTTGTTCTAATTTTCTTCGGATCTCCTTCACAAAGCGGCAGCTTCATGTCAAAGCCCCTCCAGTAGTGGAAGGAGTGGATTTTTAATTATATATCCATTAATTTTTTGGCGGTCTCTTGCGTTCTCCCGCGTTCCTGGCTTGCATTGATTAGGTTGGGAAGAATTTCCCCTCAAATGTAAAATCGATAAATTAAACTTTTCGAGTGCTTTTCTGTTGCTTGAAAACAAACGGGAAAGACTTTCTTGCTTGATGGCCGCAACGTTGAACTGAACTAGTTCAACTAAAAACCCATTGAATTTCATGTAATCTATTCAATGGAAATTTAATCCGCGATTTTATTTTCAGTCAATAAAACCCAATAAATAATTCATGTTCCCATCGGTTAAGCCCTAAATCGTCGAATGTGAAATCCGCTGACTGTCCTTATCGAAGGTACGTCCTCCATTGGTTCGTCATAACCGTTTCGGACCGATGGATTTCGCGTTGATTCCGTCGATACACGGTGGCAAGCGAGAGCATGTTTTTTGCCACTCTAAACATATCATGAAATCATCGATGCTTCTTCCTACACGAGAGGAGGGAGGGTTTGCTATCGAACCGTCAGAAATGATAGCCATAAAAGTGAGGATGCCACTCGAGCAGTGCACCCGCCGATCAACAGGTTTTCCCGGGATCATCGTTCCCGGGAAGTTATGACGGCAATTTAATGATTTAAAAACGATTATCTGCGATGGGAATCACATGTGAGTGCGTGCGATTTTTGAGGATACGAGGAGGGAGGATGGGTAGAACTGTGCAACCGAGCAACCTTTATTGGCTGCTGCCTGTTTCTCCCCCTGGAAGATAACGTGACTGTTTCTGTACGGATGACATAGGGGTTAAGGACTGATTGGAGTTGTTTTTTTTAAAGTGATTTTCATGTGCGGTTGAAACGAGATTGTAAACGAATCATAATTGACGGTCGATTGAAACAGAGATTTGCTTTGATTTTCGCAAGAATTCTTCGGATTTATTCTTATTTAAATGTTTGGATCGTTCTTGTTTCCAACTTAAACTTTGGAAATTACTTCTTTCATCAAATATTGCTCTAGGAAACATTGCAACCTCAAATCGAGATTTAATTTCGGTACCATTTCTAAAAATAACTTTAACCCTCTGCTTTTCAAAAAATCACCGAAGATAACCGTTCGGAACGTTTCCGGATTTCCGATCGCAAAGTGGATTTCGCCTTCGATGTTTACATTTAATTAAAGACAAAAGCACTCTCCGACCGGGATCCCTTTCCGGGAAATGGTAGCAGCAGCAGCAGCATCGAGTGGCACATTAGAAGCCAAGATCACTTACCGAGATTATCGTAACTGCTTCTCGGTGACGAGTCCCATCAAGCGGAGTCTGACGAACGAACGGAACGGGGAAGACATTGAAGGGTTTCCTTGTATTTTTCAAAATTAACCCTTTTTTCATTTACTTCATCCCGCACACGTATGCTACCAGCGATGGGACGACGTTGAGGAAGAGCAGCAGTGTATTAAATTCAGATTTTTGATGAATTTTTCATTATCTTTAACCCCTTCCGCGCGGCTCCCGCCGACATGCGAAAGATTCCGGACGGGGGCAACTCTTATCGGTTAAAAATGCTTACTTTCTCCCGTCCTGTGCCGGTTCGATACCGAACTCGCTACAAATGCACGGAACCAAGAGGATCTACCCTCATCTGTCTTATTAACTTCGAATTTCCACTCGGCAAGGGTTGAAATTTTACTCCGCGCTTCACCACGCGACCCCGTTTGATCCGTCTCCCGACAGCATTTTCGGTGGTAATTTTTCTCTTTATTTCTTGCTCGAACGGAGCCATTGCTGATTTTTTGATGAATTTTAGATTATTCACGCAAAAAAGTCCCAACACCTTCCGCGCGTCGCCTTGTGCTCTTCTACCGGTTAAATTGCTCAACACGGAAATCTACTCGAGTCGCCTTGACGAAAGCCTCCCTGGATCACTGGAGCAGGACTCACTTCGACCCTGCCTGCCTGCCTGCCGGCTGCCTTAGACAAAGAACGCGATTTCCAAATGAGTAACGACAACTCCTCCGGCGGCCGAGAACGAGAAGACCGCATAGAAAGGGCTTCAGCGCACAGAAAAGGGAGACACAGGATTTTCCAAATTCAAATATGCATACATAATGCGCAGCGTCCCGACAGGCGAAAGGAACCACAACCCGTTCGTTCGTTCGTCGTTTGTCGTCGTCGTTGCGCTCGGTGCAGCAGCAGCAACAGCAGAAGCATCATCAGCGGTAAGAAATAAAATTTGACAACCCCTTCTGCTGGTAGGTGGTAACCCTTTCCACCACGGATTTTCACAGCAACCACGACATCAGCAAAGATAAAACGTTGCTCTCCGGTTCCTGCCAGGGAGTGCCAGGGGCCGCACTGCCGCGTGTGCAATATATTGAAATAATATAAAATACAACGCAAGAATTTGATATGATAAAGAATCCATTATAAAATATAATAAAACTCACCCACGAGGACGAGGAGATGGTTCCTTCCTTCGTCGTTTCACGAGACGGGACGAGACGGAAAGCAAGGGTTACACCGCGGCTTGTATCATCATCCGTGCGTGCGTGTGGCGCTTACCTACGACGGGTGCGGGTTTTATCTTCATTCTTTCGGCTTTGCACGTTCCTAACCCACCTCCGGTGCTGCGGGTGTCTCCAGCAGCATCAGCAGCAGTAGCAAAAGCTGGAGTGAAATTTTATGAAATTGGAAAATTCGCTACTTCCACAATTATATTAATTACGAAGAGGCGGCAGCTCTCCCCGGCAGCTTCGGTTTGAAGGGTAACGGTAAGATAAGACCGACCGACCAGGGCAGGGCAGGGGAAGGTTGATGGAAGGAAGCCACTCCGGCTGACATGTCATGCATGAGGTTGTTGCGTCTTTCGGTCCACCTACTGGAGATGGATTAAAGGGGAGATAACTTTTTCGAGAGAAGGTTTTTAACTTGGTTTGAAGGTTTGCTGATACTGAAACAATGGGAAGTCAAAAATTAAGGATTTCAGATACTGGCTATCGGATCATTTGAATTTTGGTTGCAATTATTTTCAAATAACATGGTTGACAATAATCATTGACAACATTCCGATCAATATGGATTCATGACTGGCCGCTCCGTTGCAACGAATCTTTTAAACTTCACTTGTGATTACATTACTGGAATAAAACGTATGAAACAGCGTTCACAAATAAATCTGGGACACCTCAAGGCAGTAACTTGGGACCACTTCTGTTTATTTTATTCTACAACGATCTTGCCTCTGTTCTTGGAACTGGTTGCAGACTGTATGCTGTATGCTTGAGATCTTAAAATCTACGATTCGTTACTTCTAGGATTTAGACTTTCATAGATTTATATTTATAAAGGGTGTCGCACATCAAATTGCACCACAGAAGAAACACTGTAGAAAATTACGCATTGGGTATTTTCTCTTAAAAATTTGAGTAGAAGTAGTTTAGAGTGTATTGTTTACACTCTATTTTTATCGTGAACAGTTTTTCTAAAATTGGAAAAAATGGCGTCACCCGAAAAGCAACGTCGCGAATTAATTTTGCGCAAGCACCTGGAAAATCCTTAACTCTCCCATCATAAATGATGAGACTTACGTCAAGGCGGAATTCCAGCAGCTTCCGGGGCAACTGAACTGTACCTCACCGCCCAGCACAAGTTTGATGTTCCGGAGGGAGTAAGGATGCAGAAACTTTCATAGTTTGCCAAGAAATACATCATGTGGCAAACGGAGTGCGCCGTTCGTGACTACCGGGACTTTAAACGGGCAGATCTACCTCAAGGAGTGTCTACAAAAGCATCTGTCTTCTCTGTCGAAGCAACACGAGGGCCCTACGATCTTCTAGCCAGATCTACCTTCGTGTCAATATTCAAAGGATGTATTGGAATGGTACGAAGCCAACGAAGTCACTTTCGTACCCAAGAACATTGACGCCTCCCACTCACCGGAACTGAGGCTCATCGAAAATACTAGGCTATTATGAAGCAGGAACTACGGAAGCAACCCAAAGAGGTCAAGTCTGAGGAAAACATAAAGAAAAATCGGATTTCCGTACAAATCATGATAGGTTTTCTAGTTTTAATGACGTTTTGAAGACATCCTTTAACCTGAAGCTCTATAAAATTACCCGATTTAAATGTTTACGAATAAATGGCTTTCAAATTTCGCAGAGTTTCCTGTCTCTCCTTCTGCTCATTCATTAACATTGTCATCAACATGACAATCATGAACTGCACACAATGTAAGTCCTTCGAAAGTTTTCTCCTAACCGTACTTAGAACGGAACGCATGAATTGGCGCGATTTGTTCCCGGAAGTTTCTAAGCAGAAATCACAGGCAGATGCCATTTGTACTAAACTAATAATTTTGCTTAAATTTAGAACATTTAGAAAGAGATAGAACAACTATTCCGGGTTAATGACACGCGCAAAGTTTTACGAGAAGGTGAACCAAACTTGTAAGGGCTACACACCGAAACCGGACATGTGTAGGGACGAGGGAGGGAATCTAGTCAAAAACGAGCGCGAGGTGGTCGACAGGTGGAAGCAGTTCTTCGATGAGCATCTCAATAGCGATATAACAGAAGGAGACGCAACGGAAGTTAACCTAGGAGTGCCTACAAACGACAACTCGAAGAGATCCGGCGAGAAATCGGTCAGCTAAAGAATAATAGAGGACCGACTCCCGGCAGAATTCTACAAAAATGATCAAGAACCGCTAGCAACGGCACTTCACTGGATAATTTCAAGGATTTGGGAGAAGGAGAAACTACCGGAGGAGTGGATGAAAGGTGTAGTTTGTCTCATCTACAAAAAGGTGCTCTCCCAGATTTTGTTACGTCGTCTATCCCCACTTGCAAGAGAATTCACAGGGCAGAATTAGGCGGGCTTTATGGAGGGACGCGCTACTACGGATCAAATTTTTAATTTTAATCACCGACAAATCTTCTAGAAACGTCGGGAGTACAACGAGTCCACACATCATATTTTCGTGAATTTCAGGGTAGCATACGATACAGTCGAGCGCGAACAGCTATGGCAGTTAATGCACGAGTACGATTTTCCGGTCAAACTGACACAGCTGATCGAAGCTACCCTGGAGTGAGTGATGTATTTTGGGGTTACTCTCGGGTCCCTTCGAATCGCGCAGAAGATTGTGGAACGGGGATGGATTGTCCTGTATGTTATAAAAGATCGCTATTGAAGGTGTGATCCGACAGGCGGGCATGGAAACGAGAGGAACGATCTTCAGCAAGAGTAGCCAACTCCTGGCCTTTGCAGACGACCTCAACATCATTACTAGAAACCGGACGACTAGAAAGAGGACAACGGAGGCATTCGAAAAACGGAATCTAGGAGGATTTGATTACAAATCAATGTGTCGAAGACCAAAAATATGGTAGGAAAAGACTCCACAGAGAACAACATTTGCCTTCCATGGATAGTGACTATTGTAGGCGATGAACTGGAAGTGTTAGGTGACATGGTATATTTAGGATCTTTGGTCACCACCAACAATAATACGAGTAAAAAGATTCAACGACGCATTCAAGCAGGAAGTCGAACCCACTTTTCCCTCGGCAAAACGCTTCCATCAAGGAGCATACACCGCCGCACAAGCTGACGATGTACAAAACGCTAATCAGACGGATCGTCTTCTACGGACTTGATACAGTACACGATGATCATATACTTGGCGAAAATTTTGAGTCTACGGTGGGCCACGTCGCAAGGATGCCGAATAACCGTGAAGTGAAATACATTCTCTTCAAGAGCCCCATCGGTACCACGAATAGAATGTTCCAACGTGCTAAATGGTTTGACCAGGTTGAGGCCGACTTGTGTGTGGTGAGACGCAACCACCTCTGTCCGTTATCTGTTACCCCTACCTTCTCGTGACGCTAGTTGGGTTTATCAGTGTATCAGCAGCTATAGCTGCTATCGTACTCAACAGGATAGTGCAGGTTTTCTCAACCACCTGTCTTCCACGTCACAAACAACTGGTTTAGGATAGGTACCATGACACCGTTAAGATAGTATTAGTATACTCAAGCTAAAATAGTAATACAAACCGATGGACCCGATGGAAAACTTGAACCCCGGAATGTCCAAACCCTCTAGAAACCGCAACGAGTCGACTTGTTCGCTTGAGAACTGCATTGAATTGCAGCTATTCAGGAAGTCCGATTGGTAAACTTTTGAGAAAGAGAATACGGTGCACAGTGGTCCAGCAGCGAAAATTAAGTGGAAAATTTTTTGTGGTTCAAAATAGCTCTCTACAATGTTCAGCAAAGTTGTTCAACGCTAAAAGGCAATTAATGTGAAATCAACGTCTAAGTTACAGTTTGGCTTCTAAACACATAACACATAATAACTTTTTATAGAAAAGAGATAGAAGGATAATTTCTTCGACAAAGTTGAAGCTAAATATATTCACGATATTCTGATATAAGCAGGTTGAAGTTTTCGAAAAGGTTCTATGCTTTATTTTCTCTTTTGCCTCTTTCGACATACCTACTTGTGAATAAAAAATGACATAAACAACTGAAATAATAATTTGCAATATTACGTGTGGAATAACCAATAAAAACTTGTTTTGTTTTTATCATAGATCGTAAATTTTCTCAAAAAGACATTATTGACGGTAGAGATTAACCACATTTCCAAAGTAATGAAAATTGAAAGATTGATATTTATCCAAAACAGCTGGCGCAGATAGAAAACTGATGTTATATCCGAAATTCGAAGACTATTTTACGTGACAATCAGAAGAAATTATGTCATTGTACGACAATTTTCTTTCGTACTATTGACTGGGCTCTCTAATCATCTTCAAGAAGATATTAGACATGGAATAATTAAACTGAAATTACTCGAGTTAGAGAAAAAAAAACAGTTTTTCATTTTCACCTATGTTTGAGATAAAATTTCAAGCTTTCAGAAACGACCAAGTTAAATTTTTTCCGTTTGCCCCTTTTTGAGATATTCTATTCTGAAAAAGTCTAAAAAAAACACAGGAAAAACCTAAAAATAAAAATAAGAAAACTTATCCAATTTAATTCTACTATGTGTAATTGGATAAGTTTTCTTATTTTTTATTTTTAGGTTTCGTATTCTACTAAGACGCTCCAAAATCTTCAGACAGGAAAAACGTTAGAACTTGTTATACGTATGAGTTTTCAACATGCAATGTTCTACAAAAATACGTCTTTTGATTAGAGAAACCACTTTGTAAAATATTATGATGCAATAAAACCAATAAATTTGAAGTAATTAGCGAAAAAGTGATTGTTGAGAGGTCTTTATATAAAACGCCCTGTGAGATAGAAACTATTAAAAGTACGCCTACTATGTCTTTGGCAAAGTTACTTATATAACCTTTAGTTATAACTATGTCGAAGAAATTATCCTTCTATCTCTTTTCTACAAAAAGTTATTATGTGTTATGTGTTTACAAGCCATACTGGAACTTAGTCGTGGATTTTACATTAATTGTCTTTTAGTGTTGAAGAAATTCGCTGAACATTTCAGGGAGCTATTATGAATCGCTTGGCCGCAAAAGTAAATTTTCACTTAGTTTTCGTTTCTGGACCACTGTGTAGTGAGTTCAGGCACTTATTCCACGTCTGAATATTCGAAAACCTGCTCACACATCGGTCGTGTCTTGATTGATTTGATGGTCGACACCGTTAGCTTCTCAGATTCGGCTATCGAACGTAACCGAAAAGCATGTGCTCTAGGAGGCAGAAGATAGTTTCGTTAAAATCGACGCACGGAGTTTTTACAAATCAGCATCAAAAGCAAAAATTTTGATAAGGACAGCTACCTTACCTAATGAGAAAACGTTGGTTACGGCCAGGTGAAAAAACCAAACCACCACCTCCAGGTACTGCTGTTAGGAAAAAAAACGCAGAAAAGATCAACAACATTTGTGCCACCAACGCAGGAGCTAGCCGTTTGTTTAAGTACGGAAGGGCGGGACAGGAGGTACACGCCAAACACCGAAAAGTGAGAGAGGGATCATTCAAAAGATCTGGGTGGATGAGCAAATACCGGACGAATGGTTGGAAGGTCTCATATGCCCTATCTGTAAAAAGGAATATCGACTCTATTGTAGTAACTTCAGAGGCATAACATTGCTGAATTCGATGTACAAAACGTTGTTCCGTATTCTTTTCTTTAGATCTTTATTGGTCTAGTAGCGCTGTCTTTCAGTAGCTCCACGGATGAGTCCACTTCCGATTCAGCAAGTGACGCCCTAGCTTCGGCCATTTAGCGCGGTGGTCAAAGCCTATTTGGCCCATCGAAGTGATCGTCTGCCGGAAGAAGATAAAAAGGTGGGTCGCCCAGTTTTGCATGATGGCCATCCGAAGGTTCTGCAAAGTATACTTGGAACTCCGTCGGAGATCTTTTCGGACAATGCACCATGCTTCCGAGGTACCACCCAACGAGATGCAGAAAGTCCACAACGAATGTGCAGAAGCTGTAAGCAGCGCGTCGACCGCATGGCATTTCAATCCACCAGCCACGCCGCCGCACATGGGTGGAATATGGGAGCGGGTGGTGCGGTCGGTGATGGAAAGCATGAAAGCATTGGACGACGGACGAACCCTCATGCAATTAATTCTCGACCGTTGACGTACATGCCGCAGAAGTCAGCCAACGAAGACGTGATTACCCTGAACCATTTCCTCCATGGAACAGTAAGCAGTAACGATAGCGGACATGAGAGTGGCTAGTTCGGTCCCAGGACTTGGGAAAGGTGGACCAAGCAATATCTGCCAACCATCAACGAGCGGACGAAGTGGTTTGAAGACCAGAAGCAATTGGAGGTGAACAATCTGGTTCATCGTTGACGGGAAGAACCGGATGTGCTAGACCGGAGTTACAAGGTGTTATGAACCGAGCGGATATCAACACGTGGGGCACGATCTTCAACAAATCTAGTCAATTCGTCTCCTTTGCCGATGACATGGATATTATCTGCAGAACATCTGTGGCGACGGCTGAACAGTACACTAGACTAAAGCGTGAAGCAGAAAAGATTGGGTTAAAGGTAAAGGCCGCTTGGATAGTAGTATATTGATCGATGGCGATGAGTTTGAGATAGCCGACGAATTTGTCTACCTTGGATCACTGGTAACGGGGGGTAATGATACGTCTCTTTGTGTGGGCTCAAAGCTATTTGAAATTCTAATTGGTGGAGTGCTATTCCGAGAAGCTAAAGCATACATCTCAATAGACCAACATGGATTTTTTCCAGGCAGATCAACTACGACAAATTTAGCACAGTTTACTTCGCACTGCATTAAAACTATGGAAAGCGGAGCTCAAGTAGATGCCGTGTATACGGATATAAAAGCAGCATTTGATCGCGTAGACCACCTCATCCTATTGGCGAAACTCGAGCGCTTTGGAGCCTCTTCCAACATAATTAAATGGCTGAAATCATATCTAATTGGCCGCACCTTATCTGTAAAAATAGGCGGTCACGAATCACAATGCTTCACAAACTTGTCGGGCGTACCACAAGGAAGTAATCTGAGATCATTTCTTTTTTTTTATTATTTTTTAACGACGTCTGTAAGATAATTCCATCGGGTCGATATTTAATTTATGCTGACGACCTAAAGCTTTACCTTGTCGTACGCCCGACAACTGATTGCATCGAACTTCAGCGACATCTAGACGACTTTAGCGATCGGTGTGCTCGAAATTTGCTTACCCTAAGTGTGTCCAAGTGCTCTGTGATCTCTTTCTCACGCAAAAAGAACCCGATTCACTGGAATTATTCCATATCTGGAGAACCAGTCAGTAGATTAACGGTAGTCAAAGATCTAGGTGTTCTTCTGGATGATCAAATGTCCTTCAGAAATCACTATTCCCATGTCGTTTCAAAGGCGAATAGAAATTTGGGGTTTATTATTAGACTTGCTAAAGAATTCACTAATCCGTACTGTTTACGAGCATTATACTATTCCCTTGTTCGTTCCGTATTAGAATTTGGAGCCCATACACAGCTGTTTGGTCAAACAGGATCGAAGCTATTCAAGCAAAGTTCCTGCGCTACGCGTTAAGAAATCTACTCTGGAGAAACCATCTAGAATTACCTCCATACGTTGAGCGCTGCCGCCTGCTTGACATGAATACCTTGGCTAAAAGAAGAGATATATGTAGAGCAGTTTTTGTGGCAAAGCTGCTTATAGGCGAAATTGACTCTCCTTTTATCCTTTCCAAAATCGACATCAACACTCCATCCAGAAACTTTAGGTCATGGGATTTCTTAAGACTGCAATATCAGCGCACTGATTACGGCAAAAACGAGCCTATAAGGGCAATGTGTGACGTGTTCAATAAATACTACGTGTATTTTGACTTTTCTATGTCCATTGATGTGTTTAAAAATAATTTAAAGAGATTACCCTAGTACGTAAGATTTCTATTAATTGTTTAAAGTAGTCGTAAGTTAAATTGTGTGTGATCCAAAATGTATTGTAAGCCCTGTAAACGTATACTATGTATTGATATTTAAAGATGATAGGGTTTTTACGCCTGCTTGAGAGCGGTCGATGTATGATCATCTCAAGGAGGCTTTTCCTCATCCAATCCAATTCATGAAGGTCTGTATGGCCAGATGAATAAATAAATAAATAATAATAATAATAATACCAGCCGTGAAATTCGGAGACGTATTATTATTAGCGGAAGTCGTGCTTACCCAAGTAACCAAAAGTTCCGATAAAAGGGGATTTTTTGGTCTAATCAGCCAACGAAATGATTATGAATAGAACTCTATTCAGCTTAATTTTTAAGCAATTAACCGTACCTTCAAGTTCGTATTTAATGATTAAACTTCAAAGGGAATACAGAGCAACTCCTAACTGAACTTGAAAGTTCGCAAAAAGTTCACTTAAGCCGCTATATAGAGCACTATTCAGCTTAAAAAGAAACTCCAATAACCTTAAAATTAAAAAAGATTGGGGGAATTTTCCCACTTCTTCCTATTTTCTAGATTCATGACATTTCCCATTTAAACTAAACCATTTAATATCGGTTAATAGTGATAGCCAATATCAATTATTTTATTTAAAGATCATCATCAGAAGAATAATCGACTGGTTTTTTATAAATATTAATTTATTGTAACTTACCACAACACCACCAACCACCAAAACCTCGGGGATTTGAACTCGAGAACCCCTTTCGGTGACTTAGATGCATACCACTGCTCCGTTGCGGAAATATGCGATCTGCATCGATTTTACTTGATGTGCTAATTTCTCATTTATTACAGCCCCGAAATGAACTTACACTCAAGAACAACTCATCGGCAAAACTCATGTCACTAGGGGCGTCAGAGGTGGCGCAATGCATTAGGATTGGCTTGCAACGCGAAACGCTCGGGTTCAAATCCAGCAGCGGTAGGTGTTAGTTGGAGTTTTTTTTATAAGGTCTGCCTTAATCGCATGAACTGACTTTACAGACGTTAGGAGCAGGCGGATAGGTAGAAAATAGAAAAATATAAAAATAGTACTTCAAACTATGTTATAAATTTTTGACAAGGTTTCTTTAGAAGCTGCTTAGCGCTCTATGCAGCGAGCTCAAGGCAACTTCGAAGTTTGGTTAATTACAGGTAAAGCTGTTCAGCAATCTATAGATCCATAGACATAAAGCTTATTAACCTTCCTTAGACACCATTACCTGAACTCTTTGTTACTTTAAAGTTGCATGTTGAGTTTTCAAGTTTCATGTTGAACTTTGATGCTGCATGTTGAACTTTCAAGCTGCATGTTAAACTTTCAAGTTGCTACATATATCTACGGTACTTTATTAAGAATGAAGTTCGGTTTACAAATGTAGTGTCTGGTTGTTCAGCAAGAAAGTTCTGCGGAACTTAATTTGAACCAAATATGAACTTCCAAGTTCGTTCCTTAAGTGAAATTCGAACTTTTGGTTGCTTGGGTACTATGGGCTTCACAAGCAATTGCGACCGAGCAGACTAAGCCCCCGTGGATGGTAAATGGTTGAATAATGCGCTCCAGAACTAGTGATCGACATCGGACCGGGTAAAGTCCGGAAAGTCCGGTCCGATGTCCGGTCCGAAGTCCGATCGGAACGAAATTTTAGAGTCCGATTTTTTATCGGACCGGAACCGGAACGAAGCGTTCCGGAACCGGACCGGACCAGGTCTTCCGTTGAAAGTCCGGAAAAGTCCGGAGCACTTTTGATCGTAAAACTGACCGCAGTGGAAACGATGACTAGGACTTACTTTATATGTTTAAAACTAATTTCCTTTAACTTCCTCAGTATTGAGGAAAGACAATAATTTCGCTAGCAATAATACACTTTCTGTTTAAGGCTCCAAAACAAGTCCAACTAGGGTAGATGATCCATTAGTTGCGCCACTAAGCACAATATAACTTCATTTTGCTTGTTTATTGAGGTATACGCTTCAATTAATGCTTGTGGGATTTAAATTTATTAAATACAAGGTATTTGTCACAAGGCAAGACAATAGCTTTCGTTGTACGAGAAGATTTATAAAGAAAAAATGAATTTTCCGATTCAATTATATTGTACCAACAGTTGCGCTAATGTTTCCTTAATTAAGTTTGATGTTCCTTTAATTGTGGTATTCCATATGCATTGCTAGGTTGCTAAGTGAAAAAACATCGTAGCAAAACTATAGATGAGCGCCTATAGTTGTGCGCTTCAACTGCGCGTTAGATTTTGGAAAGTTGGCATTTTAGCAAATAATGCTTTAATTTTAAATGGTGTAGTCTAACTACCAATACTTCTAAAAACCTGTTTTATATAATGAATGTAATTGTTTTATCTAAAATGCTACGGTGACGAAAATATGCATTAATAATGAATAGTAGCGCAACTATTGGTACTACCACAACTATTGGATCAACTACCCTAATCGATTTATTTTTTAAAAATTAGCAAATATCTGTGGGTCTTAAAACCGAACGTTTCGCAGCATCGGCTCGTGCGCTCGTGCCTTATGATCCCTCAAAATTTAATTTCAAAGAACTAATTTTAAAAGTTATGTAATTATGGCACTTCATCTTCTCGGTAATGCCATAGGTAACCGATATTCACGCTTATGGTCCAATATGAAAGATAACTCAAAAGTTTCATCGGATTTTTCAAAATTATCGTATAGGTTTGGGCCGAAGAGTCTCAGATTTTCATGAAATTTTGCTTACGAGTATAGGATGTTAACTTTTTAATGAAAACAATATGTTATCCTATTTTCCCAGAAAACTCCACTAGAAATTTTTCGATTTTTTCGAACATCGCTTATTTCGAAAGTTTATAGTTTTAAAATCAAGCATTGCAGAACAATTTTTTTATGAAAATGTAATAAAATTTTCTCAGCAATCCAGGAAAAATATTAGTTGGAACAAGTTTTCCACATGATTTTCTATGACGGTGCAAAATTTTAAGGAAATGTTGGAAAGCCCATGATCTAAGTCTTAAGAAATTTTGAAATACAGTGGACTTTCGGAAAAGTTAATGAATGGGTCGGCTAGCTTCTTCGAAATATTACCTTTTCTGAGTAGTCCTAAGAGTCATTGAAAATGATAAACACAAAATCGAAAAATATATTCTCGGATGCAGGATACTTATTTTTAGGTATCTGGAAGTTGTAACGCAAAGAAATATGTAGCAAGATCTTTATGAAATAATGCTTCCCCACGATAAAACTGAACCTTGTCGTGGTGTAGGGCTTTTTAACTAATCAGTAAATGAGCAGCGGTCACGTTTACTTCTGAATGTGGGTATATTTCAAAATACTTTTGTGATTTCAAGTGGGACTCGGGGTAAAAATTTACCAAATGTGTCCAGTATGGGAATCTCTGATAATAAATAGATGAATGTTTCTGGGATTCATCTCTATTTATCACAGCTGTCACAAATATCTCCGCAAAATGTTGGATTGATTGGGTCGATCGGGGACTTAGGGTAGTAAGGGGATGTAAGCGGGTTACCAGATCCGGTTGAATGCCGAAGGACAACTCTACAATGATTACTGGTATAATAATAGAAGTACTTAGGTAGCAGATGGGAAAATTAGGTCAATTCGTGTCGTGTGTTCGAGTCTCGGCTGGGCGATGCTGCTGGATTTTCGCACTGGCCTCGTGGCTGTCCTGTGCTCTGTGGCCGGCCGCGGGGTCTGTCGATGGGGAGGGGTTGAGTCTTAGAGAGACGTTTAAGCCCACAGCTTTACTGCATTAGCTCTTTGTTCTCGAGGGTTGGAAGACGAGTGCGTCTCTATAAAGCTTTATAAGCTCCAACTCCTCTCGACTACCGCGAACGTCCGGGTTGTGCTGCGCTCAATTTACTTTGTATCTTGGGACAGTGCATAAATGCTGGGGGAATGAAAGATTCAATTTGCCCTGATAAGTTGATAACCGCTAATGCTCCGAAATTTGTCTTTCCTATTAGATCATTTGTGGTTGTTTGAGTTAGAAAATTGAAAGCGGGCGCGCGGTTGAGAATCGGTGTCAGACGGAGCTGACGAATCCTCCACTTCTTCACTATACTACATTTACAACTCAAGTATGACCGCATTTCAAGGTCAAGGCTAAAAACATGAGATTAGTCTGACTCAAGTAGTACAAAAAGTCCAAAGTACATTAACAAATTCGATCTATCATTTTTCTTCTCATCATCATCATCATCATTATATTTAAAGTATGGCATTCCGGCCGTTGGCAGAGAGATCTTAGAGTCAGTTCGTGGAGTCCGCGCAGGGCCGGAACGCCTCCGCCTGCGGGCATAGGCGTGACGACTATGCTTGGGGTTCTACCTGTGTTTTAGTGGGCGACATTGCCTGTCTCGTCAGGTAGAACTGATTTCTGCGGGCGGCTGCAGAAAGTTTTTGGTGGTCTTGTTATTGTCTGTTATGTTTTAAGGAAGAGTCTAAAATTTCTCGAGTTCGAGTAGCTGACTTTGTATGAGAGTTCTTATTCCCCTACCACAGGGGTGAGGGGTCTCAAACCATCATAAAAAAATCCTGCCTGCAAAATCCCCCACATGCCAAATTTGGTTCCATTTGCTTGATTAGTTCTTGAGTTATGAGGAAATTTGTATTTCCTTTGTATGGGAGCCCCCCTCCTAAAGGGGGGAGGGGTCATAATTCCCCTCCTAAAGAAAGGAAGGGTTTCAATGCACCATAAAAAAACTCTTATCTCCAAAAATACCCATATGCCAAAGTTTGTTTCATTTGCCTAATCAGTTCTCGAGTTATGAGGAAATATGTATTACATTTGTATAGGAGCCTCATCCTAAAGTGGGAAGGGGTTCTAATTCATCATATAAAAAAATTCTTGTCTCCAAAAACCTTCACATGCCAACTTTGGTTCCATTTGCTTAATTAGTTCTCGAGTTAAAAGGAAATTTGTATTTCATTTGTGTAGGAGAAGTAGGGAGGGGCCCTAATTCCCCTCTTAAAGTGGGGAGGAGTCCTAATTCACCATAGAAAAAAAATCTTGCCTCCCAAAACCTTCACATGCCGTTAAGCGGATTATTTTACCAGTGGCCGGAAGCCATGGGTTTCGTTTCTATTTGCTGTTTGAAGTACTTTTAATAAATCGCCTGATCGCATCACTTACCACAGTGAATCCAGATCTGATCATACTCATACTAACACAATCCTTCTTCCCGTGACATTCGTGGAGATGCAGAGGTAAATTCGGACTCATAACAGCGAATGTTGAACTAACAATCCTTTCCTTTCCTAACGATCACAAGGACGTGGCCGGCGCCGTTATTGATCTATATAAAGTTGTAGCTACTGAATTGTTACACATTGACGATAGTCAACTTTCCCGAAATGCTATCTGTGTGGTTCCCTGTGCAACTGCATTAGCTCAGATCAATCACGGAGGTGCAACTACAATGTGTGTGGTCGTTCATGCTCATGCTCATGCTCATGCTCCCAAAACCTTCACATGCCGAATTTGGTTCCGTTTGCTTGATTAGTTCTCGAGTTATGCAGGAATTTGTGTTTCATTTGTATGGGAGCCCTCCCTCTTAGTGAGGGGAGGGGTCTCTAACCATCATAAGAACCTTCCTAGGCCCCAAAAACCCCTACATGTAAATTTTCAAGCCGAACGGTTCAGTAGTTTTCGATTCTGTAAGGAACCTACCGACAGACAGACAGAAATCCATTTTTATAGGTATAGAGATTAAGCGACTAGTTGGATAACCCGAAAAAAAGAAAACAAAACGAAAAAAACATCTTTATAAAATAATACTTAGTTCCTTTCAGTAAATTTAAAATAGTCGGTTTCGTCCCTGCTATTGCTTCTTTTGCAGTTAAAATTCAATCTAAGTTTGCGCTTTTCCAAAAATCCTAAGATAAGTATGTGCCCGTATTGAACTGTTGCTATAACTGTCCGCTACAAGAGTTTAATTTAATCCCAGTTATGATGAGACTCTGTATTAAACTGTGAATATGCGTTAGGAATCCAAAAATAAGAAATAAAGATTGGAGGAAAACACAGGTGTGTGAATGAACGCTTTGGATAACCAAAAAATTTAAACTCTCAGAAAAGTTAAAGCAAACATTAACTTTTTAGAGTGTTGCATGGGAGCTAATATTCGCTTAACTTTTCTGAACAATTAACTTTTCAGAGAGTTAACTTTTCCAAGAGTCCACTGTATTTTATTCTTAGTGTTAGTGTCAAAAATTTCACTGCAGTGATTTTATTTTTCTACAGGAGTTTTCCACCACCGTGGAAAATTTTGAGAAATATTTTTTCCAAATACAAGTCAAGTCAAGTCTTTTTTTAAAGTCAAGTCAAAATATCAAGTCTTTTTTTACACGGGGGATACGTGCCGTGTAAAAAAAACCGTTTAAAAAAAAACCGCGTTAATTCAAAAATTGTTGTAAAAAAAACCGTGTTAAATCGAAAATTGTTGTAAAAAAAACCGTGTTAATTCAAAAATTGTTGTAAAAAAAATCGTGTTAATTCCAAAATCGTCGTAAAAATGTAAAATCTTGTATCAGTACCATGAAGCATAAAATGTACGAATTCCTTTCGTTGTTTTCTACCACGAAACAGTTTCGTACAGTCTTAAATGAATTTACGTGTAATTAGATTCGAAGTTTTGTGTTCGTACTACCAAAAAAGTGGTAGGAGGAACACAAAACTGTGTTATTTGTCACAGTTGCATAATGCATTATTCAATTATTGGTAGCAAACAATCCGCTACTACCTCAAGTCGCTGGTCGAACCACTGGGGACTTCCGGGGTGGATACTCACGATCTCTTTTCTCTTGGCTAGCTCGATCTAGAGGGAGAGAGACTCCTTTTCGAGGTCGGCTTTCTGACCGATTAGGGACACACGGCAGCTTAGAAAGAACTTTCAATTTAGATGATGATTTTTATTTAACCTAACTTACAATGTGTGAGTATATCGGGGCCGGCCGGCTGCTGCTACTGGATCTGTGGAGGGGAAATCACTCGATCTACGAGCGGCTGCTACTGGAGCTGGCTGATGCTTTCGGGGAAGGCTGCTGCTTGCGGGGAACGCTGGCTGCCTTCGGCGTTGGCTGCTTCGTTCGGCTTGAGCTACTGCTGGCGGGGAACTCTACCGCTCTCGGGGGAGCGACTGGTACTAATCGAGCAGATATGCTATAGCTCATGTGCGCGTCGAGCTTTTCGGGTAGTAGGTTGCTTTTCCTTTCCGTAATCGACGAAAGGGTCCTGGTGGGACGCTTAACCGCGTGATTAAAATTGATAGTTTTTTGTTGATTGAACACTATTTTTTATTAATTAATAATGTGAGTGTGTTTTAGGTTCGTAATATCCATTCCCTCTGACCTACGTTGTTCTGCGCTATTCTATTCTGGGAATGTACGTATTAGACGTAGCATGTCTTGGTACTTCATATACTGGCTTTTTTAGAAAATTTCCGAACGATATACAAACATTATAATTTAAAAACCATCGAAAAAATACTGTGTAAATTCAGAAAACATAAATATCGCGCTGAAAAACCGTGTTAATTCAAAAAATCGTTTAAAAAAACCGTGTTAATTCAAAAAACCGTTTAAAAAAAACCGCGTTAATTCAAAAAATATCATAAAAAAAACCGTGTTAATTCAAAAATCGTAAAAAAAACCGTGTAAAAAGAGACTTGAGTGTACTATTTTTGCTAAATGGCTGAGGTTTTGTTCGCCGTTTCATAAAACAAATTGTTCAAGAGCTATAAACTTTTGAAGCAAGTGATGTCCGAGAAAACTGGAAAATTTGATTTAAAGTTTCCGGGGAAAATAAAAAATCGTGAAAAAAGAGCATAAACTGACGGTTGAATGACAATTTTTTAATTAAAATCTGACTTTTATGTCTGAAAGTGCACCATTCCATGATGGGTAAGCTACCAAGCACCAGTTAATGGTGCCGCATTTTTCAATTTTTTTAAATAATCCATTTCAGGCTGGTTAGCGTTTAGAAGTTACAGAAGGTTCTACACATTCAAAGCTTTACCTTTGACATTTACCTATTTTTTAAAAATTGGTAAATTTTGCATCCGGACAATTTCGGACTTCCGGACCGGAATCGGACCGGAACCGGAACAGAGCTAAATCGGACCGGAACGAAATCGGACCTAAAAATTTCGTTCCGATTTTTTACCGGACCGGACCGGACCGGAACCCGGACTTCAATTTTCGTTCCGATGTCGAACACTATCCAGAACTATCACGAAGTTCCACAGCCTCTTATTTAGCAACTCCTATCTCTACCTCCTCGTGGTACCATCCGGGATACGCTCCTTAGTGGAAATCGGACAACCGGTGGAAACTAGGGTCGTATGCGGACAGAGAAGGGGGCACTCATGCGAAGGCTGAGTGTAAACTCTCCGCCTGCAAATGACGGATCTCGGTAGAAGCATGTTCGATGAACCTGAAAATACCGAGAACCTGAGCAGAGGGTCCAAAGCCCCCAAAGGAGGATGGTTTTAATAGCTATTATCCATGGCTAAAAGTAAAAACATGAATGGATAAACCCCTAATCCAAGGTGTCATGCGACCCGTGCCGAGGGATGAATGGTGGGGGGGGTTCTATAAATACTCAGCCTCAAACGGAGCCTGTGGAGTACCAGAGCGCCCTCCACAGTAATCAGCCCTTACCGCATCATGAGGGGCTCTGATGTGGCGGACTTTTCTTTCCCTTCAACTCGTGGGATTCTTATGGAAGACAAAATCAAAAATACAACAAGTGTGGATACGGTGGAAAACCCGTTCGCTAGAGGAGGCATCCAGCGTTCTCCACCAAGGGTGGAGAAGGATGCAACTAGGAGCGCTAGTGTGGGTGGCAAAGGCAGCGGTATGCCTACCACGCCGGACACAGCGATGAACGGCCCAGCGCTTATCAGGGCGATGGAGAAAAATAGAGACGCTGTACCTAAAGTGGTAGCAGCGTCACAGCAGCTCGAGGTAATAATCGAGTTTACGTCAGGTCGCGGCAATTTCTCCAAGGACCTGAAGCAGAGCTTGCTCATGCTTCGGAGAACCTTGAATGCAGCGACCAAAACGCACAACGACCTCGTGGCGCGTGCAGGAGAGGCTAAGAAGGTGACCGTGAAGGCGTCGAAGGCAGTACAAACGGACGCTTGCCCGTTGACGGAGTGTCGTAACGCGGCCCAGGAGGCTACGGAAAGCGCTACCAGCAGCGGTAAGGCATCCGCCAAGCGCCCGAGACAGTCCCCGGGGGATAGCACCCCTGGCGGACCGAAAAAACGCCTGATCGGTAAATCGCCCTCAGGCTAGCGGGTTGGCAGAGCTAACCGATGAACCAGCGGGAAGCTCCAAGACAGGTGGCCCGTGGACCGAGGTTAGGGCCAAGAGAAAAGGCGGAGGAGGCTCCAGTAAAAAAACTGCTCCACCTAAACCGGCAAGAAAGCGAGCGAAGAAGGGCGACGCTCTTATCCTGAAAACCGACGGGTCGAAATACTCGGAGGTTCTGAAGGCCATGAGAGGAGACGCTCTACTCAAGGATCTGGGCGCGGACGTACGGAGCATCCGCCGCTCACGCACGGGCGATATGATCCTCGAGTTAAAGAAGGACGCCACAAAGAAGAGTTCCGCATACAAGCCCATAGCGGAAGGAGTGCTCGGGGACGGAGTGAAGGTACGTGCTCTCACACCAGAAGTGACTCTCCAGCTTAAGAACCTGGACGAGATCACCGAAGTGCGTGAGGTCGTACAAGCTCTCAAAGAGCAAAGTGGAGTGGTGGTGGCAACCGAGGCGGTTCGCCTACGCAAGGGTCCGGCCGGGACCCAGGTAGCCACCATACGACTTCCGCTGATTGATGGAAACAAAGCCCTGAAAGCTGCTAGGCTAAAAGTGGGGTGGTCGGTATGCCCACTGAGCGTGTCCAAGCAGTCGGAAGCTTGCTTCCGGTGTTTCGAGCACGGACATAAAGCCTGGAACTGCAAGGGGCCAGATAGGAGTCAGTTGTGCAGGAGATGTGGCAGTGCTGGCCATAAAGCAAAGGACTGCGCGGAGCCTCCTAAGTGCCTGATCTGTACCGGTAAACGGGACGCAAAGCACGTAACGGGAGGTCCAAGGTGCCCGGCCGGTGTGCCGGCGACTAAGCCACGTTCATAGTGCAAGTGACACAACTCAACCTGAACCACTGCAGCACAGCTCAGCAGCTGTTACACCAAGCAGTTTCTGAGTCAGCAATGGACATTGCCATAGTCTCGGATCCATATCGCGTCCCTGCCGGAAACGGCAACTGGGTCTCGGATAGGTCTGCGACGGCGGCTATATGGACAACAAGCAGGTTCCCGGTTCAGGAGGTTGTGTCAACTGCAGACGAGGGATTTGCGGTTGCCAAAGTGGGTGGAGTGTTCTACTGCAGTTGTTATGCTCCGCCGAGTTGGTCTATCGAGCAGTTTACGCGGATGGTAGACCGAGTATCAGTTGTGCTGACTGGTTTAAGGCCGGTGGTTGTGGCGGGCGACTTTAACGCTTGGGCGGTAGAGTGGGGAAGTCGTCGCACGAACCATAGGGGTCGGATTCTGCTTGAAGCTCTGGCAAAGCTCAACGTAGATCTGGCCAACGTCGGTAACACAAGTACCTTCAGTAGGAACGGTGCGGAGTCTATCATCGACGTGACTTTCGGCAGTCCTGGTCTGATAGGAGACTGGCGGGTAGATAATGGCTACACTCACAGTGACCACCAGGCGGTCCGCTATGGTGTCGGTCAGATAACGAGGCGGCAGGCGGCGAGTAGGGCCAACACTCCAACCACCCGTGGATGGAAGACATCATACTTCGATCCCGAAGTATTTGTGGAAGCGATCCGGAGAGAGTGCGGTGATCGCGGTATGCCCGATCCGAACGCTGATCATTTGGTTGAGGTCGCGAGCATGTGACGCTACCATGCCTAGGAAAGGTCGTCCTAGGTATGGCAGGTCACCGGCTTACTGGTGGACAGATGAAATTGCGGAACTCCGCGGAGCGTGCTTTCGTGCGAGGAGAATTATGCAAAGAGCTCGTTCGGATGAAAGCAGGGCTGAATGTCGAGTAGCACTTGTTGCTGCACGCGCAGCGCTTAAGAGCGGGATAAAAGCTAGTAAACGAGACTGCTTTGAAAGGTTATGTGCTAGTGCCAATGCGAACCCGTGGGGTGATGCCTACAGAGTCGTAATGGCAAAGACCAAGGGTGTGATGGCGCCCGCTGAGCAATCGCCAGAGATGCTGGAGCGGATCATCGAGGGCCTCTTTCCGTGCCACGAGCCAAGGCCCTGGCCCCAGGCCGCTGAGTCGTCCCACGGCCGACGTTCCAGTATCTCAGACCATAGCGTAGGATGGTCGGCCTCCCAGCCGAACATCCAAAGTAACGTGGGCGACGGCGGTTTGGAGGTCGGGGAGGAAGTGACGGTTACGAACGAGGAACTCATTGATATCGCTAAATCCCTAAAGGTGAGCAAGGCACCGGGGCCAGACGGTATCCCGAATATGGCCATTAAAGCGGCTATTTTAGAGGCTCCCGAATTATTCGGGGCAGTAATGAATAGATGCCTGGAAGCTGGCCACTTCCCGGACAGATGGAAGCGACAGAACCTGGTCCTATTGCCGAAGCCGGGAAAACCTCCGGGTGTCCCCTCGTCATATAGGCCGATCTGTCTACTCGATACTGCCGGCAAGGTGCTGGAGAGGGTTATCCTTAACAGACTCGTACAGTACACGGAGGGTACAAACGGTCTGTCAAGGAACCAATTCGGCTTCCGAAAAGGCAAATCTACGGTGGATGCCATCTTGTCTGTCACTAAGACAGCCGAGGTGGCAATCCAGCCCAAGAGGACAGGTATTCGTTATTGCGCAGTTGTCACGCTCGACGTGAGAAATGCGTTTAATAGCGCTAGCTGGGACTCCATAGCCAGCTCGCTTCGGAACGTCCAAGTGCCGGTGTCGCTGTACAGAATTCTGGAAAATTATTTCCAGAATCGTGTGCTATGCTACAACACGGAGGAGGGTCAGAAATGCGTTCCAATCACCTCAGGGGTTCCGCAAGGTTCCATACTGGGCCCGGTGTTGTGGAACGTCATGTATGACGAGGTGTTGAAGCTAAAGTTTCCGGTAGGGGTGGCGATTGTCGGCTTTGCGGACGATATCACCTTGGAAGTCTACGGTGAATCTATCAGAGAGGTTGAGTTGACGGCTGCCCACTCTATAAGCATTGTTGAAGATTGGATGCGATCCAGGAAACTGGACCTAGCGCATCATAAAACGGAGGTTATCGTGGTTAACAACCGCAAGTCGGTGCAGCAAGCAAATATCAGTGTCGGGGACTGCACTATTTCGTCAACGCGGTTCTTAAAACTCCTTGGAGTCATGGTCGACGACAAGCTCAAGTTCGGGAGCCACGTCGACTATGCCTGCAAGAAGGCTTCCACAGCTATTTCGGCATTGTCTCGTATGATGTCTAATAGCTCTGCGGTATATGGCAGCAAGCGAAGGCTTTTAGCCAACGTGGTCCAGTCCATTCTCAGGTATGGCGGGCCGGTGTGGTCATCGGCGTTAGGTACCAAAAGCTATCTAGCCAAGCTGGAAAGCACCTATCGTCTCATGTGCTTGAGAGTGGCGAGTGCGTATCGCATAGTTTCACATGACGCAATCTGCGTCTTAGCAGGTCCTATTGGTATCATCATCAGCGAGGACGTAGTGTGCTTCAACCAACGTGGAACTAGATGCATACGGAATACCACAAGATCGGCCTCGATGATCACATGGCAACGGGCATGGTCTAATTCCACAAAAGGTCGGTGGACACATCGACTTATCCCGGAACTATCCGGATGGGTCAACAGGCGCCATGACGAAGTCAACTTCCACCTGACATAGATTCTGTCAGGGCATGGTTGTTTTAGACAGTATCTGCACAAATTTGGGCATGCGGAGTCCCCCGAGTGTCCCGAATGCGCGGACGTTGAGGAAACTGCAGAACATGCTTTCTTCATATGCCCTCGTTTCGAGGGCGTCAGAAGCAACATGATGGCAGTTAGCGGACAGGACACTACTCCGGATAACTTAGTCCAAAGGATGTGTTCTAGCTCGGACGTCTGGGGTGCGGTCAATGCGGCTGCTACCCAGATCGTACTTGAGCTACAAAACCGCTGGAAAGCCGATCAACGGCGAATAAACAGCCTAACTACCATAGTCCAGTAGTTATCTAAGAGCGTGCGTTAAGCACAATAGCCCCTCCCTGAAGTAATACCGATAAGGTGGTTCCAGGGGGGATTGAGGCTGGAGACTCGAGTAGGGTTTTAGTGGGTCTGGATCTTCACGATCTTCACGGGATACCAAACCCCACTCCCTGAGCTGTCTTCTCAGGTGTCTGATAGCAGATTTCCCTACTCGTTAAAAAAAAAAAAAAAAAAAAAAAAAGACTAAGCCCCCGTACAAAGTGCACCCTGTACAAGACGCTTATTCTCTACGGGCATGATACATGGACAATGCTCGAGGAGGACCTGCGAGTGCTCGGAGTTTTCGAACGACGAGTGCAGACAGATGGATCAGACAAACGAAAGTCCGCACGACCGGAGTCTTTTGTCGGCGAATACCAAGTTAGTTTTCGTAAAGGATCGATAAAATATTTACCCTTCTACGCAGCCCTGGATAGATCCCGCGAGTATGACCTGCTCGTGGATTTCAAAGCGATGTACGATACAGTTAAGCAAAGTGAGTTGTGGCCAATAGTAATATTAATGCTTGACCATGATTTTCCAACGAAATTGGGATAGCGTTAACGACGCTCGATGGGCTTAAATAAAGCATCAGAAGCATGGTAGGCTGATACTCGGCGCAACTGCCCAGTAAGCTTCAAGCTGTGATGCTGGTTTAACAAGCCAGTAGTCGTCGTATGTTCGAATCTCGGTTGGCCCGTAATTACCTTGTACTCCATCGATCTGTCGGTAAAGAAAGGTGAAGTTATAAAGACATTTATACCCAATGCTTAGGCTTTGATTTGGAAGGTGCAGTACGAATGCTAATCGTTCAAAGAAACGGTACCATTATCACGAGAGCTCAGTTTTGCGGATGACATCGATATCATCGGAATCGACCGCAGAGCTGTGGAAAAGGTTTGCAAGCCTTTCAAGTTGGATGTTGATTGGGACTCATCAATTAAACTGCCAAACGCGAAGCAGATAGTTGCAGATAACGTAGAGATACACGGCAATTTGCGAGATAAATCTATCACTTTACGTTTTGCGGAGCTTCTTGTTCTCGTGGAGTGTTTACGGATATTTGAGGCGTCCCCTAAGGGAGTAATCTGGGACTCCATTTTTTTACTACCTATCAACCAGTTTTCCAGTTGTTGTACTGCACGGTTGTCATCTGGATGCCGCCTGTCCACGCCGACGGTGTTAAATGTAATGTTAATTCGAATTAAAGAAACGTTGACTGAAGTTTTTGGAGCGTCTTAGTAGAATACGAAACCTGAAATTAAAGAAAAGAAGACAACTTTTTTCCAAATTAAATTCTACTATTAACAGTTATTCCCGACATTTAATTTGGAAAAAAGTTTTCTTCTATTCTTTAATTGTAAGTAAAGAAACATATTTGCTTAATGCAAAATTTTGTCCTTTAAAAACCAAATTGAATGTTCACGTTTATAACAATGACAAAATTATTTTGACTCGTTCTTTTATTTACTGTTTCCCAGATGAATTGTTCAGATTGTGAATTAGGAATAAAGCTTTTATTATTAAATTCTAAAAATATTATAATACATACTATTTTCAACCTTCACTAGATTTTAAAAACCAACAAAGTAGTTTGTTTTGGTTTCGTTTATCATGCTGCTAATTTTTATAACCTGAAAACATCTTTTAGACAGATTATCTTTAACAAAAAGCTATAATTCTCCTGGTCTCCGCCTCACCAACCACTCGCAACAATCTCGTTGCGGCTGCTCCTGGCTAGCAGAAGAAATGATAACACATCCGGCTTCGCGTTCATCACCGACCACCAAATGAATGAATGGCACCCGCGGGGCCATCGCCGGTACAAGTTACAGATACGAGACATTAGAGTAACGTATGGCGGGACATTAAGCTTCCCATTCAGCGCAGCCGAAATGCCAAAATGCGCTGCACCGTATCGTACGGCGCACTGTTCGTTAGTTGGTACGTTGGTTCTGGTTGGTTGGGCGGTCGCGAGTTTCCCTAACCCCTACCTACGGCATTCGGTTCCGCAGGGAAATTCGTTGGTGGAAAACAAAAACCGGGAAAAAAATTACACAACAAGACCGATGAAATTCGCTTCGCTTCGCGAAGTTGTTTGCCGCAAAATGTACGATATTCATCACCGCGAGTGCCCGAAAAAAAAAAGAAATTCGACCAACAAAACGTAAATTGAATTTGAAATCATGTTTATATTTATTCGAGCACAACTAGACACACATAGATATGGTAGATTGAATTTTAAAGGCTTTCATTCTGAGCTACGATTCTGGTTCGGACGAAAAAGTCAAGAGAAAGAGAAAGAAATCAAAAAGGGTTCCCCTCGAAATGGTCATGATGACATCGATGATCGTCTAATTCGATTACACAATAAACTATCACTTTCCGGAAGCTCATACATACAGGGATCGGAATCCGAAGGACGGGAGTGAGCGGGGCTTTAATGGCACAACACGACACATTTGTGCTTTTTCCACTACCCTGTCTTCCTCTCGAGTCTCGACGAGGCAATCAATGGCATTTCTTTCGGGCGCTTCAATAATCCCGGAACCAGGGAAAAAGGGAAAGCGAATAAATAAACAATAAAAAATATATCATTTCCAGAGAGCAAATATTCGTCCGGACCTGAGTGCTTGCTACGCAATGACTGCCACTTTGCTTCTCGGGAGGTTACAAATCGAAGACAGGTCAATTGCGAAGAAAGTTCACAGGGATGGACTACTGCCCAGTTTCGAACTGTTAGTTTGGCTACTTTGAAGTTCCACCCTGTCCCGGCCTAGCCGTGCGTCGTATCACTTAACCGTGCAAACAAGTCGGTCCGGTCCGCCTTTCGTCCACGGTCAGTTTGCGAAACGAAAACAACTCCATCTTCCCCGTTCTTTCGTTGAAGGACACACGCACGTACGTCCACTAGAAACGGAACCGGGGGAATTGATTTTATTATTTATGAATTGGAACAAATATATTCCGATATCGGCCGGAGTGCGAGGGAGTGCATATAGTTCTAATGCGACATCCACTTGACTGACCCTTTTGTGTGCTTCTCCACCAGCAAGCAAGCAAGCACAATGCTTCGTGTATTTTTTATGACTCTTTCGGGTGTTATCTCCTCCTTCTCCTCCCCCTTTTTGGTGGCAGTTGGCAGATATCCTATCGGGAACGAAAACAAGTGGCACGACGGTACGGTGAAGGGGACGCAGATAAGCTGGTCACTCTCGGACTCGGTCCAAGCGGAGATGCTGGAGATGCTGGAGAAATTGGACCAAATTGAACGCAACGAAGCGGGAGATATCGGTTCAGTGATAAGAGTCAAAAAAAAATGCGCTAGTTTGCGAAAGGACATCACCCGAAACTCAACTCAACGTGCGTGAGGGACGTTTTTGCTTATCGCAGCGGGGTATCGCAGCATTTGAGGGATTGCTGATTTATTTGGCGTTTCCGCCAGGCCCATTCCGACGAGCGAGCGGTCCAGTCCGGTTGATGTCCGACAGCATTCGGCATTCGGACTTTGGTGGAAGGGTGGGTTGGTGAGGGGTTTCGCGAATGAATAACAGTCATGTATCATATCTGGCTGTCGACCGCCGGTTGTTATGATAATCGTCCGATTGGTCGTAAATATTTATTTGACCAAATCAAGTGCTACTCGGGTCGGTCGGTCGGTCGTTCGTTTTGGGTTTTCTTGTTCGTACATTGTCGTTTTCAAGGCGGTTCCCGGGCGGGACGAGGATGAACCGCACTTTCAGACACTGATCACTAATGCCAGATCTATGGATTTAGAAATTTTCTGCAGACCCAGGGAACAAGTGCTCGTGTCTACGGATTTTCCTAAACTTTACGGAAAAGGTCATGAACTTCTTTCAGTTGCAAAAATCATGAGTAGGTTAGATGCAGTGAATAATATCCGAAAAGTATGACTTTGTTTGTTAAGGATCTATATTAAAGTTTCTAATAGAGTTCTTCTGAAAGAAAGAAATGGATAGAATATTAAGGAGGGTTTACTCTAATGAGCAGCGAATTAAAATGGAAGCTTAACGCTTCTTTACTGTTTTTTGTCCTAGTAGCAGAAATCATTGTCCAATTTGCTTTAAATAACTTTATTCGCTTTACGCTATAATTAAAGACAAAAATACGACGGAAATGAATTGAAAGAAGGACGAAAAAACGCCAAAGCAAAAATGACGAAATGACGTAAAAATTACATATTTGACAGAATGTCGGCGAAATCATGATAAAAAGGAATAAAAAGACAACAAACAGGACGACAAAAAGTTATCGAAAAACTGGACGATATAAAAGAGACAAAAAGTTATCGAAATATCGCGAAACGACGACAAAAGGCGGCGAAAAGCTGACCAGAAAACGAAAAAATGACTACAAAATGAAAATGAAAAAACGCCAAAAAAGCGAAAAAATGAAGGTCATAAAACGACGAACAGACAATTCACATACGATGGAACTGTGAGAAAAAGACCAAGGAAAAACAACAGAAATCTGACCGAGTTGACGTTTTTGATGAACAGACAACACACAGATGACAAAAGACAGCGAAAAGGCGTCGGACAGACAACAATAAGAAGACGAAAAGACAGCAAAGAGACAACAAAAGGTCGACGAAGGGACAGAGAAAAAATGGCATAAGGATGGCGAAAATACGATGAAAAGTTAAAAAAAAAACGACGAATGATGACAAAAATACGACGAAAATAACTTGAATATACGATGAATGACGATCCAAGCCGTCAAAAACTGCGACAAAACAAAAAAAAACACTACAAAAATACAACAAAAAGACCTTTAACAAGCGTCAAGAAGGCGATAAAACATGGCAAAAAGATAATGAAAGTATAACGAACATACGAGAGAGACAAAAGAGCGACAAAAGTAAAAAACTACTTTTTTGTTATCTTAATAACAGACAGGACGACAAAAAAATGGCAAAAAAAAACACAAAAGAAACCATAAAACGGCAATAAAAGACGTTGCGAAAGTAACAAACTATAAAGAAAGGGCGACAACATGATGACATACGGACATCAAAACAGCGACGACGAAAAGATAACGAAAAAATTGCGAAAAAGATAGTAAAAACGGCGAAACGGTAACAAAAAATGATCAAAAAACGAAGAAAAGATGACAAAATGACGACAGGAAGACACCGCAATAGCAACAACTAAGTCGACAAAAAGTCGCCAAAAATGCAACAAATATTAAGATAATAAAAAGACGAACAGATAATTCATATACGATGAAAATATGACAAAAAGACGGCAAAAATTGAGTTGATAGAGTAGACGTTTTTGAAGAGAAAACAACTGTTGCACTGAGTTGATGGCCGCAATTCAAATTGCTTGCTTTGTTTGCTTCTTAATATCATATAATGTTTTAGTGCCCGCAGGTGATGAGCGAAAGCCAGTGGGTTTCTCAGAACGTACGGACCAAGTGGCATTTACAAATTCAAATGAAAATGCGATGAAAGGATGACATAAAAGTGATGGAAAGATGGCTAAGATACGATTAAATGTTGACGAAAAAACGACGGAAATGATTTGTAAATTCGAAGAATGACGACGAAAAGCTGCCAAAACAACGACAAAACAAAAAAAGAGCGCGCCAAGAATTGTCGGCTTCAATACGAAAAAGATACGATAAAAAAGAGGAAAATAAAAGTTATTTATATCCTTCAATTCTACTACTATACATAGCATCCTTATTTATCGTTTCAGATATTCTTCTAGGACGCTCAAATAAACATTAGTTAATTTGACGAAAAAGATAATGAACGGATGACGAACTAACAACAGAAAAAGGCGCAAGAACGGCGGAAGTAAAAAGACAATATTTTTGTAGTCTTAAAATAAACAGGACGACGAGAAAATGAAAAAAAGTGACGAAAAGAGAGCAAAAAAAAAACGGTGAAACGACGATAAAAGATGATGAAAATATGTCAAAAAAATGAACACAAAGAAAGGACAACAAGACGCCAAAACACAAATACGACGGAAATAAAATAAAAAGATGACAAAAAAACGAGAAAACAGCGAATATGGGAAATAAAGCCGATGAAATAACGACACAAAAGCCATAAAAAAACAGCAGATAGGATGCCAAAACAGACGAAAAAACAGGGAAACCATGACAAAAGACGTTGAATAGATGACAAAAAACGAAATAGACGACAACATGACGATTTGACACCAAAAAAGTCAATAAAAGAGACGACAAAAATGCCAAAAACGGAACCAAAATGTCAAAAAGACGGATAGACGACCCAAACACGTTGGGGATATGGCAAAAAGATCATGAAAAGATGACGAATATACGACAAGGCCGATAAAATAAGCTTAGCTTAGCTTAGCTTAGCTTAGCTTAGACTGATTGCACATATCAATGGTTGCACTCAGCGATTGATCCGAATCAGTGAAATTGCACAATGAATCAAACGAATGTGGTTGGGAGTGACCGGTCATTCTCACTGTGCAAAATTCAGTAACTCGATATATGAAGGATCAATAACTGCGCCGGCCACGTCCTTGCAATCAGGTGGGATTGGGGAAGGAGTGTTAATGTAATCTTTGTTGTTTTAGGGACCGTGTTAACCTCTGCATCCCAGCAAAGATTACAGGAAGGAGTTGAATTTTGTTAGTGAGGTAGGCTTGGTTGGATCGGGATTCACCTTGATAAGTGATGTGATCGGTTGTTTTTTTATAAAGATATTATTATGTATTTTTTTTATTTTTTTTAGCGTTAATCTTATATTCGACTTTTATTGAGCCGGCTGTTTCGAGAAGGTTGTTTAAGATAATTTAGTTATGTGAACAGATTTATGTTTGGAGATAGTTTAAACCAACAGTCGAAATATTGTTGGGCCCTTACCGATATATATTGTCATTATTAGTAGCAAATTGAACTCCAAACAGCCGGCCGTAGGGAGTTTTGCTATATTTTCATATCCACGATATAAAAACCCTATAAAAACCCTGCAATAAGCTTTCGAAAGTACAATAAATGAGCGAAAGGAGGGATCAAGGGGCCTCTAACAGCCCCGACTACTACGCGCCTTCAAAGAAGCCACCCTTGATAACTATTAATTTCCGGCAACCATACTCCTGCGATCATCAAAAATTAACAATAACTACCAATGATTACCCAAGACTATCATTGATAATCACACTGGTTACCATTGATTACTCAACTAAGACGTAAAAGGTTACAAAAGTAGTCCCCGGTTATACGCACGCACTTATACGCCTTGCTAAAAACCCCTCGGAGGCAAGCCTTGAATTCAGAAGCTTTGCTATTTTTCCCGATGCATAAAATATACCCACGTAAAGCACGCGCACGACCTTAAGGCCTTTCAAAAAATAACAATTTCAGATCATCTTCGGCCTGTGGCAGTCGGCAACCGTATTACTGTCTTTGGAAGGGAACTAAATGAATGGTAATTATTTAATCAACCCGGTTTGTTGTTAAGGCCGATTTGGCAATATTCCATTTATGTATCACAATCAAATTCATATACTATAAAATATGAGAAACGTTGGAAAAATATGTCAGTTTGTATCAATGTATATCCGGAGTGATTCGCGACCGGGGCCCAACCGGCCAACCGTAAACAAATCGGTTTATTACACCATCAGCCTTAAAAAGACTGATAATATCCTTGGCAAGAATTCTTTCTTCTGTTTTAATCGTTAGAATTATTTAAAACAAGTTTTTAGTGATGGGCGATAGAAGTGTTTAATCAAAACAAAAGACAATTTGCAGTTTGGCCCCTTGCTTTGTTATGAAGTGACAGACTTATTTGCAAATCGTTTTGTAAACAGGCGATAGTAAAGAGCGAAACTGCGTTGTTTTTAACACACAGGCGCATTGTAAACAGGCGAAACTAAATAAAAAAATCAAAACAAGGCGAAACAGGGCTTGGGGAATCTAATTGTCTAAATGCTTTGAGGCTCATTCCAAGGGGTTCAACTATAAAACTTAGATTTTAAGCTTGAATGCACAAATTTTATGCAGTATTGTTGTGAAATTATAAGATGATTTGTTCTACACCAATCTATGTTTTTAAACTTGTTTTATGTAGCTTTTATTTAAATTAAGACTTGAAAATGTACTGGCAAATTATCACAGTGATATTCCTCATTGTTTACACTTCGCCAGCTGCGTCCCTATCGCGAATCACTCCGGATATGAAAATAAAAAGTTCTTTCATCACATATGATTTCCAATTAGAATCGCGCAACAGTCGGATTGCTCCAAAACGAAAACCAACGAGCACCAGTAAACATAATGCTGACAGCAGCAAAAGCAGCCAAGCTCTCACCCACACAACAACAATAAAGGTTGTTATACGAATGCAAACATGTCGAAATCAACACTTATTGACCGGAAAAGTCAAACCAAGCGCTGACGCTGGTAGCCCCGCTGATTTGGGCGAATGCAACTACGCTGATATGTTTTGAAATACAAGGATCCAAGTGTACTTAGCTGAACTGTTCTGGTAGCTGTCCTCTCTAATCCATTGGTCTGCACTCTCAACAGTCCACGTCGCGAAGCGAAACAGAGCATCAACATGCACAAGTGTGTGTAACACCCTGTGAGCTATACAAGCATAACACAGCAAATAGGAGCCACGAAGCAAAATCTTCCAATTTCATTTTCACCGTTTGATTTCACTTTTTCGGACAAAAATTCACTCTCCTCTCATTCATCACACTTAATCAAAATGTTTTCCGCTGTTCTCAGCCACAATTACACTCACCACGACGGCTCTTGATTGGTAAAAACAAAAACAAGCATATAGAATAGAACCAAGTAACAATAGCAGGATGCTAAAAGAAATACCTATACGACAAGGTCGATAAAATAATCACAAAAAAGCAATTATAAAACGAAAAACATGACGATAAAATATAACCAAAATATAACAAAAAACGGCGAAGCGACCACAAAAGATAAAACGAAAAATGATAATAAAATGACGACGGAAAGACACTAACACAGCAACAAAAGTCGACAACAGCTGCGAAACATACGGACAATCTGGCATTTGAATTTACATTTATTGGAATATGAGGCTGACGAAAATGCAATAAAAAGAGTGATGGAAAGATGGCAAAAATACGATGAAAAGTTGACGAAAAGATGTCAAAAATGCGATGCAAATAACTTGATAATACGGAGAATACCGTTGAAAAGCCAACAAAACAATCTATACCTATAAAGAAGGATTTCTGTCTGTCTGTCTGTCCGTATGTTCCTTATAGAATCGAAAACTACTGAACCAATCGGCATGAAAATATGCATGTAGAGGTTTTTTGGGGCCAGGAAAGGTTTTAGTGATGGTTAGAAACCCCTCCCCCCACTAAGAGGGGGGGCTCCCATACTAATGAAACACAAATTTCTGCATAACTCGAGAACTAATCAAGCAAATGGAACCAAATTTGGCATGTGGGTGTTTTGGAGACAAAAATTTGTTCTAGGATTAATTGGGACCCCTCCCCACTTTAGGAGGGGGGGCTCCTATACAAATGAAATACAAATTTCCTCATAACTCGAGAACTAATCAAGCAAATGGAACCAAATTTTGCATGTGAAGGTTTTCGAGGGCAAGAATATTTTCTATAGTAAATTAGGACCCCTCCCAACTTTAAGAGGGGGGGCTCCTGTACCATCGAAACACAATTTTCCTCATAACTCGAGAAGTAATTAAGCAAATGGAACCAAATTTCGCATGTGGGTGTTTTTGGAGACAAAAATTTTTTCTATGATGAATTGGGACCCCTCCCCGTTTTAGGAGGGGGGGATTCTTATACACATGAAATACAAATTTCCTCATAACTGAAGAACTTATCAAGCAAATGGAACAAAATTTGACATGTGAAAGTTTTCGAGGGCAAAAATATTTTCTATGGTGAATAAGGACCCCTCCCCACTTTAAGAGGGGGGGCTCCTATACAAACGAAATGCAAATTTCGTCATAACTCGAGAACTAATCAAGCAAATGGAACCAAATTTGGCACGTGGGTGTTTTTGGAGACAACATTTTTTCCTATGATGAATTGGGACCCCTCCCCACTTTAGGAAGGGGGGCTCCTATACAAATGAAATGCAAATTTCCTCATAACTCGAGAATTAATCAAGCAAATGGAACCAAATTTGGCATGTGAAAGTTTTCGAGGGCAAAAATATTTTCTATGGTGAATAAGGACCCCTCCCCACTTTAAGAGGGGGGGCTCCTATACAAACGAAATGCAAATTTCGTCATAACTCGAGAACTAATCAAGCAAATGGAACCAAATTTGGCACGTGGGTGTTTTTGGAGACAACATTTTTTCCTATGATGAATTGGGACCCCTCCCCACTTTAGGAAGGGGGGCTCCTATACAAACGAAATACAAATTTCCTCATAACTCGAGAAATAATCAAGCAAATGGAGCCAAATTTGACACGTGGGTGTTTTTGGAGACAAAAATTTTTTCTATGGTGAACTGGGACCCCTCCTCACTTTAGGAGGGGGGGCTCCTATACAAATGAAATACAAATTTCCTCAACTCGAGAGCTAATCAAGCAAATGAAACCAAATTTGGCATGTGAAAGTTTTCGAGGGCAAGAATATTTTCTATGGTGAATTAGGACCCCTCCCAACTTTAAGAGGGGGTGCTTTTACACAAATGAAATACAAATTTCCTCATAATTCGAGAACTAATCAAGCAAATGGAACCATATTTGGCATGTGGGTGTTTTTGGAGGCAAGAATATTTTCTATGGTATATTTTCTATGGATTTCCCCACTTTAAGAGGGGGGGGGGCTCCTATACAAATGAAAAACAAATTTCCTCATAACTCGAGAACTAATCAAGCAATTGGAACCAAATTTGACATGTAAGTGGTTTTGGACGCAAGATTTTTTTCTATGGTGAATTGAGACCCCTCTCTTCTTTAGAAAGCGAGCTATGGCCCATCTCCCCCTTAAGAGGGTGGGCTTCCATACAAATGAAAAGCAAATTTCCTCTTATGTCGAGAACTAATCAAACAAATGGAACCAAATTTGGCATGTGGGAGTTTTAGATGGCAGAAACGAAATGATAATAAGAAAACCGCAAAATGACAAAAAGAATCGATGAAAAGATGACTAAAAACGGAGAAAAGACTACGGAAAGATGACAAAATAGCAACAAAAAAGATGGCAAAAAGCTTTCTAAAATGCGTTTTTGGAGAAAAGGCAACATAGAGATAGCCAAAATTGGCAAAAAAGCGTCGAACAACCAACAATAAGACGACCAAGAGTCGGTGAAAAAATAGCGTAAGGATGACGGGAATGCGAAGAATCGAAATTGCGCCAAAGCAGCAACAAACTAAAAGCAACACAAGAACGATTAAGCGACAAAAACCCGATAAGACATGCAAAAAAGATAATGATCGGGTGACGAGTTATAACAGAAAGAAGACGAGAGAACATTTTTTTTGTATTGATAGCAAACAAGACGATAAAAAACGGCAAAAAAATAACGAAAAGCCTGCAAGAAAAACGGTGAAACGATGACAAAAGATGATCAAAAACAGAGGTCTAAAAATGGTGAACAGACGACACAAACATGATGAAAATATGGTCACGAAAAAACGACAAAAATGCAACAAAGAGATGACAAAAGACGGCGAACAGTTTTCAAAAAGTTAACAATAAGATGACGAAAAGATGACAAAAGAACGACGAAAAGACTACGGAAGGACGCTGAAAAAGTGGCGAAAAGATGATGGAATGGTGACGACAAGTAGCCGATGAAAAAAGACAAAAGACGTCAAAAATTCTATAAAAAGACGCCAAAAACGCAACACGGCAATGAAGAGACGATAAAAGACGACAAGAAATGCAAAAAAGTGTACAAATTACAAAAAAGGTCACCAAAAGCAATCAAAAACACCATAAAAGACGCTCAAAAATGGCATCGCATCGCTAAAAAGAGTACAAAAAAAAAAGACGATGTAAAGATGCCAGAAAGGCAGATGTTAGAAACTCGTTTGACAGACGTTGAAAAACATCATAATAATGACTCTTAATCGACAGGCGACAGAGTAGACATAAAAAAAAGTTGAAAACTTAAAGACAAAACACGAACCCAAACCCAAACAACGTGCAAAATGAAAGATGCAACACGGAAAAACAAAGATGAAAGGCGAATGATGAAAAATCAAGACCAAAAGTTGAGAGTAAGCATTCTAATTCAGGTCAAATCTCAAATGCGTCGTAAGCTGAATTGATATTAAAATGGTTTAATTCCCTTCAAATACAACCAGGAACAATAGTTATGAAATAAATGCGTCGAATGCGACTGGATTGGAATCATGGGTACATAAAATCATTTGATAATTTTAATTTTACATTTTTGTATTCAAGCTAGGTGGATTTGAGTTTTATAGCAATTTTTTCGACTGCAGAAATCCAACAAAATCAGCTGATTCTTTCAGAAACTGGTCAGGCAATTAAGTCATTGACATTCCGAACAAGACGAAACCGCCAGTAACACTTCCCCGGGTTCGATAATGGCAATCGAAGACAACGAGTAGAGCCGATGACTTCGGCAACAGCGACGACGACGGTGGGCTGCAAACTTAAAAACGGCGCGTCGCGCCACCAACGCCCTCGCAAACTTATGTTCCCCGTCGCAGGGTGTATGTAGTTTTGAGGACAATGCAGGGGAAACCCTGCAACCTGCCGCTCGTGGCTCTAGCCTATTTTAGACAGCATCGTCGGCAAAGGCGACGGCGACAGTGGCGGGGCAGCGCAACTTTAGCGATAACTTTTCTCCGTAACTTTTCCTATACTTTGCTAACTTTGACCCACTTTGCAGACGCAAAAAGTTTGTTTTTTGAGTCGATCTCCGGCGCTCCGAAGTTTTGTTCCCAACAATCGCCTGGCTGCTGCAGAACCCGCACAGTTAGTGTCGTCCTCGTCCGTCCTTGTTTCTCGGTGGCTGGTGGTGGAAAGCAGGCGAGGCGGCAGATTTGCCTCCTTAATTTCCTTCAACAATAATCGGAGTTTTTAATCAGTTTTTGAACGGCGCGCGGGGGGTGTCGGCGTACTCTCAACACCCGCAGAGCAACAACGAGTGGCAACGACCTTCGACAGGATATCTGGGACAACTGTGCGGGGAGCATGATTGTTAGATTTCAAAATTTATGAATGAAGTTTAGGGAATCTTGTACCAACTTGTGAGACCACGAAAGTTGGCTACTCATTAAACTTTGACGACGACGACGTCGAAGACGACGCTTCAGCCAATGTCAGGGACGCCATTTTGAGTTTGATAGTGTTTCCATAAAGCTGCTGCTGCTGCTGCTGCACTTTCCAACGCGTTGCGATTGAAACCCGACAAAACGCATCCCGACGACTGGCTGACGTCAATGAACCAACCCGACAACTTTCGGAAGGTTAGCTCTTTGTTGCCAGCCAGCCTCGCAGTGAACTCATTATTTCGGGTAGTAGAAGTATGCCTGTGTGCGTGCGAGTGTAAATGGTGAAAGTTTTTAATTTTAACGTGAAAAGTTTGTTCCGGTTCAATTTGGCAAAATATGACACAAAAGTCTGCAAAGTTTGCGTGTGGTGGGATGGTGAGAGCGGGGTAGGGAGCAAAAAGTGGGGATTTCAATGACCCGCCATTGTAGTAACTGTGTGCAATCCGAACTGGGTTTGCCGGGCCAGGCTGGGCCGGGCCGGGTGTGTTTGTGTGGACAAGTGGGTTTTATTAAACTTTTTTCGGAGTTGTTTGGATCAGCTGAGCTCGGAAGCGCTTTGCTTCGTAGTACGGAAGTCAAGAGTTTTGTATCGATTTTCGTACGAGGTTGCGTTTTTATTTGCACCCCGGGAACAACCGGAGCAGTCGTGTTTGGTTGGACGTTTGTCAGAAGGAGGGTCACGGCGACGGCGGATTGGAGGCAAAAAAGTTGCAAAAATTTTCATCAGTTTGCTCTGACGCCGTATAGTTCTCTCGGTTTGTTTTGAAAAGTTATTGGACGGCCGGTGCGTAACTGCTGCTGCAGACCGGGGGTCCTTCGTGTCTGAGTCTGCCGGTGTGTTTATGTGTTTGTTACTTGTTTTGTCATGATCTAGAAACAAGAAAAGTTAATGCTTTCCAAACTGAACTGTTTGCGAACTAGAAACTGAAATACGGAAGTGACGTCGCAGAAAAGTCTGTAGCTGATCGCGAATTAGTGAGTGGGAAAGTTGTAGCAAGTAAGAAATATATACGAGACCTGGCACAGGTTTTTTACCCATTTCCACGAGAATAAAGGCTACTGTTTTGCTTTTTAGGGAGACCTAAATGGTAGAAATTTGATCCAGGCTGGATCTAAGATTTAAATTACGGATTTGTTGGCCGTTGGATAAACCCTACGATAAAATTGAACCTTGTCGTGGTGTAGGGCTTTTTAACTAATCAGTAAATGAACAGCGGTCACGTTTACTTCTGAATGTGGGTATATATCAAAATACTTTTGTGATTTCAAGTGGGACTCGGGGTAAAAATTTACCAAATGTGATTGTTGCGTTGTTCAGAAAGTGCTTTTATTCCGTTTAAGAATAATGCCAGTATGGGGATCTCTGACAATAGATGAAGTTTTCTGGGATTCATCCCTGTTTATAACAACTGTCACAAATATCTCCGAAAAATGTCGGATTGATTCAGTTGGTCGGAGGCTTAGGGTTAGTAAGGGGATGTAAGCGGGATACCAGATCCAATTGGATGCCGAAGGACCACTCTGTAATGATTACGGGTAATAGCACTTCTTAGGTAGCAGATGGGAAAATTAGGTCAATTCGTGTCGCGTGTTCAAGTTTCGGCTAGGCGGTGCTGCTAGATAGAGTAGGATTTTTGCACTGGCCCCGTGGCTGTCCTGAGCTCTGATGGCTGCCCGCGGGCTCTGTCTATGGGAAGGGGTCGAGTCTTAAAGAGACGTTTAAGCCCAGAGCTTTACAGCACTTTGGTCTCGGCGGGCGAGTCTCTATATTTTGAAGCTTCTGTCGACTACCGCGAACGTCCAGCTTGTGCTGCGCTCAATTTACTTTGTATCGTGGGAATGCATTGTGAATGCTAAGGGGATGAAAGATTAAATTTGCCCTGATAAGTTGATCCGAGTTGCTCCGAAATTTGTCTTATCTATTGGTTCATTTGTGGTTGTTTGTGTTGGGAAACTAAAAGCGTGCGCGCGGTTGAAGACCAGTGTCAAGCGGGGCTGACGAATTCTCCACTTCTTCACTATACCACATATTGCAACTCGAGTGGTACAAAAAGTCCAAAGCACATTTACAAATTCGATCTATTATTTTTCTTCTCATCATCATCATTATCATCATCATCGTCATCATCATCATTATCATCATCATCGTCATCATCATCATTATATTTAAAATATGACATTCCGGCCTTTGGCAGAGAGATCTTAGAGTCAGTTCGTGGAGTCCGCGCAGGGCCGAAACGCCTCCGCCTGCGGGTATAGGCGTGACGGCTATGCTTGGGGCTCTACCTGTGTTTTAGTGGGCGCCAGTGCCTGTCTCGTCAGGTAGAATTGATGTTTGAGGTCTCCCTGACACTTTGTTGACAACACAAAAGGGCCCAGCGCAGAGTTTTATACGCTATTAAGCGACCAGTTGGATAACCCGAAAAAAAGGAAAAAGGAAAAAAGGATTTGTTGGCCGTTGGATAATGCTGGCAATTCCTTTGAGTTGATGGATGGTGAACCTCCGCTTGCGATCCAAAAAAAAAATGTTACTCCTTGACGACAGCATTCTTATCGGCGAAAGAAAAAACAATGGCTTTGGATTGATTCTTCAAGAAGCTCCCTTTGATGCTCCCTAGTTTGCCTAGCATGATACCCATGCATTAAAACCGAGAGCATTCAAATCAGGCGAAGAGGCAGGCCAGTCTTTTAAAGAAATAAAATCCGGAAAATTATCCTCACACCAAACCTGTGTAGCTTTCGCCTAGTGAGACGGTGCAGAATCTTGTTGGAAGCAGTATGGTGCATTGTTGTAGTGTTTTTGACGATGGGGAGCAAATGGTTCTTCAAAATATCATCGATGTAATATTTAGTGTTGATTTTAACACCAGGTTCAATGAACAACAATGGAATTTTTAAGAAATATTCCCATACCAGCACCCTGAAAACATTATGAAACCTTTGAACCGCCAGTTTGTCCCAAGCAACATCAGAAAGATGCAAATGTTGTATATATCCGATCATTCTGTTGCTTGTAAACATTTTGAACAATTTGAAATTGCCTGGGACCTCGCCTCGACCAATGGCTTCATAGACGTTTTGCCCGAGAAGCTACCCATAATCCATCTTCATGTACGTTTCATCGTCCATGAGCATGCATCCTTCATATTTATCGTAGGAGCCCCATTGTACAACATCCGGGCACATCTTTTGGTCCCTAGATTCTGCATCAGTGTCTTGTTTATTTGGCTACTGGCGTCCGAAAAGATAAAAAATCTCCTCGCAGAGGAATCCTTCGCACTAAAGCACATGTTGGCGTTAAATTCCTCGGTAATATCCTAATCTGACAGTTCTGCGTTTGCCCAAATAGTTCTCAACACCTTCAAATACAACTTCCGATCTATAGTTCCGCTACGACACTTACTCACGGAAACGTTTGAGCACGCTGCACACCGTCGATTTAGCGTCGAATTTCAACGACTTTGTGGTTTCGAACCTGAACACGTCGGGTTTCGAAGTCTTAGAACGGTTTTTTGAGAGTTTCATGTAATTTCAAGTGAGTTTCTGAACAGTTTTAAAGTAGTTCCTTGGCAGTTTCAGGGTAGTTTCTACGTAGTTTCAGGACAGCTTGTGAGCAGTTCCTGATCGTTTCAATTCAGTTTCTGGGCAGTTTTAAATTGTTTTTTGAAAAGTTTCAGTGAAGTTTCTAAACAGTTTATTAGCTGTACCGGCCGAGATTCAAAACGGTTTTTTGACAGTTTCGGGTGTTATCAAAGCAGTGTCTAAGCAGAGTAGAGTAGTTGTAGAGTAGTTTCCGAACAGTTTCAATCCAGTTTCGAAGCAAATTTAAAGTAGTTTCTAGGCATGAACAGGTTCATTGCAGTTTTAAATTAGTTTCTCAGCAATTTTGTAGAAGTTTCTGAACAGTTTCAAGGCAAGAGCAGTTTTAGAGCAATGTGAAAGTAGTTTTAGACAAATTTTTGAAACTTTTAGGCAGTCTCAAAGTTGTTTCACGAAATTTTCCGAGCAATTTTTAAGCATTTCCTAACAATTTCAGAATAGTTTCAGAGCAGTTTATGACTACTTACTAAACAAAGCAACTTTAGAGCAGCTTCAGTTCAGGCAGTTTTTTGGCAGTTTCAGGTATATTTAGGTCAGTTAATCAAAACAATGTCTAAGCAGTTCGGGAGAGAAGTTTCTGGGCAGTTTCAGAACAGTATTTGAGCAGCTCTGAAGTAGTTTTCTCAACAGGTTCAATGCGGTTTCCAATTTGCTTCTCAGCGATTTCGTAGAAGTATCTGAACAGTTCAAGAACTGTATCGGAAAAATCTCAAAGTGGTAGTTCAGAGCAGCTCATTTGAGCAGCGCCAAAGCCATTTTAAAACAGTTTCAGGGCTGCACAGTGGTCCAATTTTCAATTTTATAGACAATTTTAAAATCTTTATTGACCAAAAAACCCCATATGATGTAGTCACAGATCAACCATAAAAAGAGATTGAAATACAATTTATACTCATTTGTTATTTTTATATTTTTCCTAAAAACTCATCAAGTTGAACATAACCATAACCATTGTTGAAGACTTTTTTTCATATTTTATAGGAGTGCAAGTCATCATAATGGACAAAGAAGACTAAGTTGAAAAGGTTAGTGGAAATCAATTACTGCCCATATAGAGAGGTCTGAAAACTGTACTTCTAGCAAAAAAAGATGTCAAACGAGTCAATCGGACAGTAAAAGAATACCAGTCGATTCTAGGAGACTCCTTTGGTAAAATGTGGACACGCAGTCCTAACATTACCCAAACACAACACAAACTAGGAAGCGAAATGTAGGAAATCATCGCGGCAAACAGATTATTGGACTGAGTTTCAAAAACGTGAATGGGGAAATAAGAAAGTGTCCAACATAGCTTTAGTTATCCCAAGTTCCTGTTTAGCGTCTCCACGTGATACCCGGTAATGGTCTATCCTTGTCCGTGAGATTGAGTAGCTGAGCTAGGAAGCGCGATGCTGCGTGGTTTCCGGCTGCTTGATCTTACAACTGTGATTTTAGACAGACGGCTGATCCACTCGGCTCTGTTGGCAGGTAAGCCCTAATACATGTGTATTATTTAATTATTTGTTTCGTTCCAGCTTATCAAACACTTACTGTACAGTGGAAACATTGGCCTTTAATATTTTGAATGATGTAACATGGATATTAGATGTACCTTATGGAAACGCAAAAGAGGCATGGGTAATGCATCAGGATATTGTATATGTGAAAGGCTGGATGATGGAGTGGATGCCAACCGGAATCATTAAGGTCGGAAACAAATATGACGCACCCTTCTCAAAAACAAATCATCACGCAGGTACAAACTGGTACAAAGAAATTGATTATTAGATGGAAGATCTTCAAAGCTGGATGGAGATTCTTATAACCCACAAGTGTCTCCGTTTGTGGGTCCGCTCAGCCCTGTCTAGCCTTTTTGTAGGCCGATCTTTCAGCAAGTTGCTCAGCAGAACCTTTCAAGACCGAGAGTTGGCCTTCATTGTAGAGACGAGCCTCGAGATGGAAGAGCTGCGGAAAGCCGTGAAGCCGGTGCCGATTGAGGATGGGACGTTGCCGGTGGTGGACCAGCGAAGTGCAGAAAAGCACGAGCGAAAATCATTTTAACCTTGGATCCCATAAATTCGTCTTGTTTCGAGATACCATCTGGGACGCCCCAGGGCATTTGTTATTTGTATTATTCGTTAATAAGCTGGGCATCCTTTCCAGCTCATCTAAACTGATGTACGCCGACGACTTAAAGATAGTCCGAGAAATTGAAATCAAACTTAACCGATGTACTCTCCAAAGCGATTTTAATTCGCGTATACGCCGAGTGCAGACTATAAAGGACTTGGGCGTTACTCTTCGTTCCAAAGACAAATTCAACGAACACATTTCAAGGATCACTGCTAAGGCTTTTGCAATAATTAGATTCGTGAAAAGAAACACCAACGCATTCTAGGATATCTGGATCAGGATTCCGCACCTAAATCATTATATTGTGTACATTCTGGAGTACGTAGTTGTTGTATTATGCTGTGCATATCAGCAGGCTAGATGCCATTCAGCAGAATTTTTTGAGATATGATCTGCGTCTTCTGCTCTGGAGCGATGCAGCAAATCTACCAGCCTACGAGGAGGAGGAATGTTGCAAGTTTATTGATCTGCATTTGTTAGCTGCCAGAAGATGCCGATTGCAGCACTCACTTAAGTCAGGTAGACATCTATGTTCCCCGAAGGCAGCTTCGAAATTATATCCTACTGTGGCAGCTCTCCCATCGGACAAAGTACGAGTACAACAAACCTTCGACCATGTACTATCGTGTTTTCAACGAAGTTCGTAAAGCCCACGATTTTCAAAAAAAAAAAATCCTGCAAAAAGCTGTAGAACATACTGAAATAAGCAACTTTGTTAAATATAGTAACTAACTATCTCCTACTGCTTGCGAAATGTAATGATGTGTTCAACAAGAGCACTTAGGAACCAGTTATGCTAGTATGTTAAAATACACATTTTTTCTAAAGAGTGTTTGTCGCTAAGACGCATATTTAATGAGTTATGAAATACTTAAAAAAATTCGCAATATTCAAAAAACTTTCATAGGAAAGTACTATCTTTTGTCTACAAAACAATAAATTTTCGTTAAGAGATCTCCGCACCATCCTCGGAAAATAATAATTGAAAAGTGTGTTACTTTTCGATAAAATATTTAATAACTCATTAAACATGCATCTTAGTGAAAAACAGTCTTTGTTTTAGCATACTGAATAACTTTGTAGAACATTTGAAAGCAACAAAAAAATTGTGTGGAAAGTTATTGAGCATAATTGATATTTTAGTGCTCTTTGTAAAAAAATCATTGTATTTCACAACCAGTAAGAGATAGATAGATACTATATTGAATAAAGTTGCTGATTTTAGTATGTTCAACAACTTTTTGAACAAAAAATTCACACTTTTGATTATTAGCCTTCAGTTTTCTACTTGTGACGTTGGTTGTTGAACCGTCTTGGAAAAAGAAATTTAGTCAACAAATATCTCCGTACGTCATCCGCTTCCGACAGAGTCACCAGTAACGGACGGAACCTTCCTCTGCGGACCGCAGTTGTATCGATTAAACTTCTTACGCGTCTTACGAATAGAACGTCAAAAATTTCAACCCCCGTTTAATGGCCAACCTTAGCGCAAAAGAACTCGCTTTAATTATCGTTAATATCGGTTGGCAGCGGGAAGCAGGCAGTCGGTTTTTTGCCTCCTCCGGCTTTCCGGGCGGGTGTCGTCCGTTCGCCCGCTCTCCGGGAGAAGAAAGAAGGGTGATCGGTCGAACAGTGTGCACATTTAAAAATCACAGTCTTGTTTCCCCTGTCCCGGCCCGGGCCGGGCTCGAAACAAAGGCAGTCAGTCGATTTAAAATCTTTAAGAATTTTAACTGCCTGCTGGCACTTGAACCGGCCGGCATGCAGAATGCCGCAGTGGGAGCCGCAAAACTGGGTAGCGCAATAATTACTGCGGGCTATGTGTAATGCTGTGCTGTGCTTGCTTCGTCCTGCGACGACGGGGAGGAAGGCGTTTATGGAAAAGTAATTTTTCATGTTCCTTCAGATTCAGCACGGAATCACGCCTTTGTGCCGGCGCTGCTGCCGGGGCAGTGGCGATCAATTAATGACGACGACCGACCGACCGGCCGCAGCAGCAGCAGCATCAGCGGCGTAAGAATTCACAGGCTATCGGTTCGTGATTTTCGACTAACGAAGGCAGCCGAAAAATCATGTACCTAAATTTCATCAGCCTCGAGGAGAAAGATGCAAAGATGGCGATGCTGAGTGGGGAACAGCAGAATCCATTGATTAATTGAAATTAATTAAAAATCACTCGAGCTTAAAGGACTGATGTGTTGCTGACAGATTTTAAGCCCTGCGACAAGAGTGATTATGGTGGCGATTTTTGGCGGAGTCATCTGGAAACCATCGAAGGGAGGGACGGAATCCATCTGCAAGCTGACGTTGATTTTTCTCGTAGCTTTTTCATTGACGCCGCGGAAAGAAGTGATTTGAATACCTTCAAAGATGCTGCCGGTGTCACCCGCTTAGCCCCAAAAGTCGAGGACCGTCAGTAGTAACGAGCACATTTTTATCCATACGTTGATGATGTATTCGAAAAATACCGTAGGAAAAAAGTGCATTTGTTTGGATTGGCCACAGGAAACGATGAGTCCCTTTCCCTCTGTTCGGTAGTTCTGGCTATCGGTAGACAGAATGTGGCAGTTGGATGGGTTTCTATTTGTTGCATGTCGGTACTATCTGCTTCGTTTGGTTCTGCAACCTGTACTGCTACTGCAACTGGAAAGTGTGGGGGGGAGGCATGGTGAAAAGAGAAGGCTTTTCTGCGGTCGCGTGGAATGACAAGGCCTTGCTTGCTGCTGCAGAGTGACGTGTTTATATCTGGTACCTACCGATGTTCCGGGACCGTAGAGAGAGGGTTTTCATGATGCGGTTGTTTACTTTTCACGGCAGCAAGCACACACACGATATGGTTGTGGTTTGCTGCTTTTTTCCCTGTGCATATCGAATGTGACTCAATTGCCGGTGTCGGCCGGTCGGTCGGTGGTTCGGCGAGGATCCACTACATTCAACGTAGTATTAGAGCTAATTGGTGAGTACAGCTTGTCTTGTTTGTTTGTCGAGTGATGCCGATACACTGTGCCAGCGGACTGTCAGGTGGGAAACAATGCAACAGATACCGGGAATGCCGCCGTACAAGTGCGATGTGTGGAGTCGAAACATCCGTAGGGTTAGGGTGGCGTGATGAGTTGCGATTTTTCGGAACAAGGGGTGATTTATGGACGGCTTGATTGGATTTAGAATCCTTGTTGTTCTGAAATCGGAATGGTTTTTTCTTACCATGGTTAAATCTAGTGCCTCCCAGTTGGCTTCGAGGTATGACATTAGGCCAGATGTCAGTCGCCGTATGTTCGAATCTCTACTGGGAGAGGTTGTTAGAGTCAATAGGATCGTAGCAACTGGCCCTGCAATTGTCCTGTACTCTAACAGCTGGCTGCGATGTCTGCCATATAAAAACAGAAGGTCAAGTTTTGATAACGGAATGTAGCACCTATAGGCTTCGCTTTGCTTCTCGGTCATGAAAACATGACATGATGGTCATGAAGGAATGTAATAAAACTTTAAATGGTTACTTGGGTAAATTGCCTCTGCTCGCATAACAGTCCCATTTTCTTTGGATTTTGGATATAAACATAAATTTTCATGACCTTATGTCATAAAACTGCTAATAAAACTATGGAGTTCCACCAGAACTCTTCAAAAGGATTTCATAACCTCTTTGAGGATCAGACTATGAGCTTAATTACTGAAGTTTTTTGGAGCGTCTTAGTAGAACACGAAACCTGAAATTAATTAAAAGAAAACTTTTTCCAAATCAAATTGTACTGTTTTTATTTATTCGCGTCAGATACGTATTTCACCTACGACTTGCAAGCTTCATCAGTCTCTGTTTTCGAACTAAAAAAAGTTGCATGATCGAAACTGATCAGAGCAACAAAACTGATTAGTTTATTATCAGTGTTAACCGTATAGTATAAGAGGCATACACGCTGCGAGGGTCTACCAGAAAAAAAGTATATGGTGGTTTATAGAGAGCGTGGCAGCCCGGGTAGAAATGCATAACGAATATTAATGTAAAAACATTACGGTTACTATGAATTTTACTGTTTACAACACATTATGCTGTAACTTCACTGTACCGTTCTTAGAAAATTTTTCATATTAATGTAAAAACTTTACGATTACAATGAATTTTACTGTTTATAACACTTTATGCTGTAACTTCACTGTACCGTTCTTGGAAAATTTTTCATATATTTCGGCAACAATGCAAATTGTTTCGAAGCAGGAAATAATCTATCTAAAGTCCAATCCTTGGCAGGTTGAGTTATTTGTACACACAAATTGTGTCTCTTCCTCCGTCTACTGTAGAAACCGACGAGCCAGAAGTTTAATCTAATTCGTTTTACTGACGGGACGACGACACTTTGCAGGCGCTTGCGACTTACTTGTTCGTCTGTCAACATATTAGCCGCGATTCTTAACGCGGGTGTTCGGAGAAAGACTCCGTTCCTATGGAATAGACCAAGCTCGTTGTGTACGTCTTGACATCGAATGAGGTGTCAGGCATATAATTAAGTTTTTATAACGGTAGATGTTTACCTTTATTCTTGTTTACAGCCGGATCCTGCATTCGTACGAATAGTTTGCTTCGAACAAATCGGGAAGCACTATTCTCATATTCGTATGAGCAAAAGGAAGGGGGCGTTCGAACGTTCGAATTGATTCGAACGAAAACAAGAATACGAATCGGTTTAACTTTCGAATGAATGTTCGAACGAAAAAAAGAATAAGGGTGTTTACAATTGACAGAGGGAACGATAGAAGACAGTAATGAAATAAAGAGTCGATAGGATCTAACAGATAGAGATAAGGCGTAAATGGGAAAAAGCGGAATTCGTTTAAGTAGGTGTACTGACCTCTAATACTTTCCTAATATGAGCGATGAATGCGGCTCGAAAATCATAATAGTTCGAAGCCTATCAAATTCATTGTCATCATACCTTTTCAAAAACATGAAATACCGTAATTAATCAGCCGGTTTTATTTTGTCCTAATAATCCGAAAGCCTACATTTTTTTTGCAGAACTTATCTTAAATTTCATTGTAACTTCGTTGTAAAACAGTGTAAAACTTATAGTGAATGTACCACAAATTTTACTGTTTTTGGTTTTTATTTGTATGGGAAAAAGCCGAAAAATTTAGTGTTACATCACTTAATCACCCCCTTATTCGCTGTAAAATTGGCGGTTTCCATTAAAATTTACTGTGAAAACAGCGATATTCATGGTAACTTCAGTGTAACTTTTACAAAGATTTTCACTGTTGCAATGTGGTTTTTCGAAGTTTTTCAATGTTTGTAACAGTGAAATTTAATGTTTTTTTGCTATACATTTTTATTCGGGAGTCCTTCGGTTATTGAAACTGCGGTGGTGATAGATGGAGTTACTTTTGAAGTGGTTGACGAATTTTGTACGTTGTGACATTTGACAACCATCCCGGGTAGAAATGCATAACGAATATTAATGTAAAAACATTACGGTTACTATGAATTTTACTGTTTACAACATTTTATGCTGTAACTTCACTTTTCATATTAATGTAAAAACTTTACGATTACAATGAATTTTATTGTTTACTACACTTTATGCTGTAACTTCACTGTACCGTTCTTGAAAAATTTTTCATATAATTTGGCAACAATGCAAATTGTTTAGAAGCAAGAAATAATCTCTATCTAAGGTCCAATCCTTGGCAGGTTGAGTTATTTGTAGACACAAATTGTGTCTCTTCCTCCGTCTACTGTAGAAACCACCGATCGAGAAGTTTAATCTAATTCGTTTTACTGACGGGACGACGACATTATGCAGGCGCTTATTGCGACTTACTTGTTCGTCTGTTAACATATTAGCCGCGATTCTTAACGTGGGTGTTCGGGGAAAGGCTCCGTTCATATGGAATAGACCAACCTCGTTGTTTCTACGTCTTGACATCGAATGAGTGTCAGGCATATTATTAAGTTTTTATAACGGTAGATTTTACAATTGACAGACGGAACGATAGAAGACAGTAATGAAACAAAGAGTCGATAGGATCTAACAGATTGAGATAAGGCGTGAATGGGAAAGAGCGGATTTGTTTATGTAGGTGTACTGACCTCTAATACTTTCCTAATATGAGCGATGAATGCGGCTCGAAAATCATAATAGTTCGAAGTCTATCAAACTCATTGTCATCATATCTTTTCAAAAACATGAAATACGGTAATTAATCAGCCGGTTTTATTTTGTCCTAATAATCCGAAAGCCTACAATTTTTTTTGCAGAACTCACCTTAAATTTCATTGTAACTTCGTTGTAAAACAGTGTAAAACTTATAGTGAATGTACCACAAATTTTACTGTTTTTGGTTTTTATTTGTATGGGAAAAAGCCGAAAAATTTAGTGTTACATCACTTAATCACCCCCTTATTCGCTGTAAAATTGGCGGTTTCCATTAAAATTTACTGTGAAAACAGCGGTATTCATGGTAACTTCAGTGTAACTTTTACAAAGTTTTTCACTGTTTCAATGTGGTTTTTCGAAGTTTTTCAATGTTTGTAACAGTGAAATTTAATGTTTTTTCGCTATACATTTTTATTCGGGAGGCCCTGTTGGCAGTTTCTATGCGCCCTTTTACTTCACAACTCACATATGTGAGTTGTGAAGTAAAAGGGCGCATAGAAACTGCCAACAGGGCCTCCCGAATAAAAATGTATAGCGAAAAAACATTAAATTTCACTGTTACAAACATTGAAAAACTTCGAAAAACCACATTGAAACAGTGAAAAACTTTGTAAAAGTTACACTGAAGTTACCATGAATACCGCTGTTTTCACAGTAAATTTTAATGAAAACCGCCAATTTTACAGCGAATAAGGGGGTGATTAAGTGATGTAACACTAAATTTTTCGGCTTTTTCCCATACAAATAAAAACCAAAAACAGTAAAATTTGTGCTACATTCACTATAAGTTTTACACTGTTTTACAACGAAGTTACAACGAAATTTAAGATAAGTTCTGCAAAAAAATTGTAGGCTTTCGGATTATTAGGACAAAATAAAACCGGCTGATTAATTACGGTATTTCATGTTTTTGAAAAGGTATGATGACAATGAATTTGATAGGCTTCGAACTATTATGATTTTCGAGCCGCATTCATCGCTCATATTAGGAAAGTATTAGAGGTCACTACACCTACTTAAACAAATTCCGCTTTTTCCCATTTACGCCTTATCTCTATCTGTTAGATCCTATCGACTCTTTATTTCATTACTGTCTTCTATCGTTCCCTCTGTCAATTGTAACATCTACCGTTATAAAAACTTAATTATATGCCTGACACCTCATTCGATGTCAAGACGTAGAAACAACGAGATTGATCTATTTCATAGGAACGGAGCCTTTCCCCGAACACCCGCGTTAAGAATCGCGGCTAATATGTTGACAGACGAACAAGTATGTCGCAAGCGCCTGCATAGTGTCGTCGTCCCGTCAGTAAAACGAATTAGATTAAACTTCTCGATCGGTGGTTTCTACGGTAGGCGGAGGAAGAGACACAATTTGTGTCTACAAATAACTCAACCTGCCAAGGATTGGACCTTAGATAGATTATTTCCTGCTTCGAAACAATTTGCATTGTTGCCGAATTATATGAAAATTTTTCCAAGAACGGTACAGTGAAGTTACAGCATAAAGTGTTGGAAACAGTAAAATTCATTGTAATCGTAAAGTTTTTACATTAATATGAAAAATTTTCTAAGAACGGTACAGTGAAGTTACAGCATAATGTGTTGTAAACAGTAAAATTCATAGTAACCGTAATGTTTTTACATTAATATTCGTTATGCATTTCTACCCGGGCTTCCATGGATAACGTAGCCAGCTGAGGTAGCCTGCAACTTCGCACGAAACTCGCGCTCTATAAGATGCTAACTCTCCACTCTTCCCGAATGCCACGAGCGTCCTTCGTCCGCTCTTCAGCGATCACGCATAATTAGCGTCTTGCAGATAGCGAGCCTTGTGCGAATTTGTAAGCTATGTGACTTTGCAATCGCTACCTCTTTCTTACTTTTCCGCCAATTTTATTGTCCTATCATTGGACCATGGACCCGTAGTATGACCCGACGGATTTTAAAAGTGCACGAGCTGAGAGCCTGATTTTGCTTGGGCCACCGCTTTTTGTCTCTCAGCTATTTGTACATCTATTTTCGTTCCAAAAACTCCCATAATCCCAAGGAACAAAGCACATGTACCTCAACTCAATTTGGGATTCTTGTTTCCTTGTCAGCTCCTCAGCTTCTTGGTGCTCAAGTCAATTGTGCGTCTGATGTTGGTCCGTAAAATCGCATAACGCAAGAGAAACGAACCCCCTTATCTTAATTTAAACTCGCCCTCCTCTCCCTTGTAGAGGACTACCGCTTTTTTAATTATCCACCCTATGCTGAATGTCTTATGTGATGGAATATGTCGCTAGTAGTCACTCGTCGCCGGTTTCCCAGCTGTCTCAGAAGTCGAAAATCTTGCACGTTGAGCCTCTCTGATTCTGGTGTCGGAGGGAGGGCATCCTTCTGACGTGTCCGGCCCTCCATATCCTAAGCCGTAACGGCATAGGCCGGATATCTCGCTTGAATGCATCGCTAGATCTCCTTAATAGTGTTGTTGTCCGCGCTCACCAGCGATCCCAAATACACGAACTCATCTACCATTTGTAGGTCGTCGCCATTAACAGTTACCGTCCACGGGAGGCACGTGTTTGTTTTCTTTGAGCCTCTTCCTTGTATTTGGTCTTCGACACCCAATCCTTCTAGACTCCGCTTTCAGTCTGGTGTAGATTGCCTCTGCTGTCGCAAAGCTCTTTGTCATCTACAAAGTCTAGAAGTTACCCTTGGTGAAAATCGTGCCTTTCGTTTCGATGCCCGCTCGTCGAATCACCCCCTAAAGAGCGATGTTGAAATGCAGGATAAACCGTCACCTTGTCTCAACCCTCGCCGCGTCTCGACGGGACTCAAAAGTGTCCCCGAGTTGTGCACGTAACACATCACTCGATCCAATGTAGCTCTGATCAGTCGCGTCAGTTTGTCCAGAAATTCGTATTCGTGCATTATCTGCCGTAGCTGGTCTCGATCGACTGTACCGTATGCTGCTTTGAAATTAATAAAGATGTGATGCCTGGGCACGTTGTACTCCCGACATCAATATACTGTATTTATGGTATATTCTAGTTTGAACTTTCTCACGATTGAGCTGTTAGCATAATGGAGCAACTCTTTTAGGTCGCAACACATTGCACTATGGGCAAAAACGAGCGAAAAAACAGACGTACAGACCCGTAAAAAATATACATTGAATTTTGCAGTAGAAACAATGCGTTTACAACAGTTTTTATTGTGAACATTGAAACTTATGGTAAAATTATTGTATAAATGCCTCAAAATCAATTTTTTTGATATTTTTGTTTCTTATTTTACGCTACAGAATTGGTCATATTTCATCATAAATTTACTGCCTTTTTTAATTCTATTTTGTTTTTTCGCCTAAAAAAATTACCATAGAACGGTAATTTTTAATGTAAATGAATATTTTTTATTCGCGAAAAACTAGATTTTTTATTGTTAAGATACTTAACAACCCGTCATTTTTATGGTAGAATCTCTGAAAACCATGAAAGTTATGGTCAATAACAATAAGTTTGATAGTTGGTTATCTTTCCGGACGATAAATTTTATTGTTTTTACTGTAGTTTGTATTCTACTACTACCATAATTTTTATCATGGTGTTGTGGTTATTTTTCCGGGCAATTAAGATACGACCTGCAGGCTGATATAATATAGGTGATCTCATGTAAAATTTTCCGGAGAATCTGGTGGGGCCAACCCCTTTCCTATTTGCCATCGGGAAGTGCCCCGTTTTGCTGTGTTTCCCGTATTTTTAACATTTTTGTACACTTTTTGAGCTATACTAAGCAAAGTTTTGGAAACAAAGCTTAAAAACCTGATAATTTTGTGTAAAGAAGTCCGCAGAATCGAATGGGGCTTATATCCCATTAATTTAAGAGTACAATAATTTTTTGGTTGAACTCGCGTTACCAAACCGACCATGCCAAACGGAAACTCAACCAATAAAATTAATGTGCTTTAAACTAATTGTGGTAAACCCTATTCGATTCTGCGGACTTTTTTATACCAAATTATCAGGTTTTTAAGTTTTTCTTTCTCCAAGTTTAGCTTGGTATAGTCCAATAAGTGTGAAAAAATGTCAAAGATAGGGAAAAATGAGCAAAATGGGGCATTTCTCGATAATTGACTGAAGTTTTTGGAGCGTCTTAGTAGAATACGAAGATTTCCCGATGGCAAACAGGAAAGGGGTTGGCATCATGAGATTCTCCGGAAAATTTTACATAAGATCACCTACATATTATCAGCCTTCAGGCCGTATCTTAATTGCGTCTGTTTTTTCGCTCGTTTTTGCCCATAGTGTACTGAGTAAACTATATTAATTCAGCAAGAAAATGGTTCTTTAAAAGTAATAACCTACAGCGTAAGTGATTGACATTCAATGTGTTTGATTGGATTTTAATTTTTGTTTCATCTAACTTACCCTTTTCAGGACGAAGTATTTTCCGCAATTTTACGGAAAATTGTTGCTATGGAACAACTACTTTTCCTACGAACTATTTAGATAATAGCTTTCACCTACACAATTGTGTGGACTGGTGCTTAAAGGGTTAAAGCCATTTCGCCAGATATAAGACGCAGTTCAAGTGGACACAATATAGACAGAGACACAGATCTCAAAGCTGCTTTTGACCGCATCGATCACCAATTTCTGCTCCGAAAACTAAGTCGCTTATGAGCTCCTGATAGCCTCGTCTGCTGACTTCATTACCTGAAAAATCGGTTATTCTCAGTTAAATTAGGCTCAACTGAACCGTACTGTTTTTGCGATCAATTATGGAGTTCCGCAGGGAAGCAACGTAGGACCATTACTGTTCATATCATATATCATATTGACATATCGAGTCATATATTTTATTGACGTTTGCTCTGTAATCCCATCGAGCTGCAAGCTACTATACGCTGATTGAAGTGACCCTCATCCTGCGTTCGCACCACATTTTAAGTGAACAAACGCGCCAAATTCTTAACCTGCACCAACGAACGATTTCCAAAGCAAATAAACTTTCACCGAGTAGGTAAATAATAATTCGTATGACTATTCGAGGTGCCAAAGCCACGTGACTCAAACGATGGCGAATTGGCATGAAAGGGTTGGCCGCTCAGCGAGGCTGGTATGCTCGGCGCGGGCGTGACCCTCTCATGAGTGCTTGTCAACTGTTGACAAACACAACCCGAATTTGAGGGTCGAATTGCAAGCGCGATAGGGAGGCTCGATGTACGATGAAGTCTGCCGCGGGGCAGAATAGGACAACACGATTCTCGCTAGGAGAAGTCGTGTTGGAGTCTAGAATAGAGTAGAAATTAATTTGTAACGAAAATGAATAATATATGAGAGATTGTGCTTTTAGCAGTCGGATCGTATGGTCAATTGTCAGTATTGTAATAAAAGATATTATATTTTTTAGAAGAAAATCTGGAGCCGCACTCGGGCGATGGAGTTGCGCTCCATCGTGGTGACAGCGGTGGGATCTAAAGCTATTCTTCTCTATACGATCTCTTGAAGGGCTACAAGCAAGGCTTTATCAATCAATTTACAAAATAATGTCGATTAAACATCTGACCATCCAAATGCTCAGTCATTACCTTCACATGATTCAAAACACCCATTGTATACAATTTTGAAATCGACGACTCTAGGATGACCATCGACAACCATTACTCAGACATTTCCGCGAATCGTAATCATGCGCGTTGCTTCCGTGATTCATATTGTTTGTGAGCTCTTTACTTTTTAATAAAAGGAAGATATCCCCAGAGTCGTCTTCGTTGGCCAACTCTTGAAATGGGAGGTCGACGCTCCAGAGCTTCTGAGTGTGATAGACGTGAATGTTATGCCTCGACCGCTCAGATCCCGAGAATTGTAAAGTGCTATATATTTAATGACGTGTATGAAGAACCTTTAACTTTTCGTTAGCGACGAATATTTTTAAGAATTGATTAATAAATATTGTAACTTGATGTAACATTTATGTTTTATGTTTAATTATGTTTGTGTTTGATTGTTACTAGTTAAAAGTTAAGAAGATAATGGGTTTTAATGCTCATGTAAGAAAAAAAAATCCTAACTCATATCGGCTTTTACCACTCACAGTTTCTAATCTTCATTTAGACATAAGATGCGTTAAAGTAAGACAATAAATAGAAGTTAAATAAAAACTACACACCGTTCCTCAAGGATGTAATAATCAGTTTTGTCATTTTTGTATGTAATCAATTCATACTTTCATCTAGTGCCTGTAGTATGTATCTTCTGGTCAACATTTTTTAGATTTGAAGCTCACTACAGCAACCAGTAAAAGTTGAGTTGTGTAAAGGGTTATCATTGCAAACTGAAATGCGGCAAGGAATTCTATTGAATTGAGCGCTAGAGCGGTAGCCAAGGAAATCTGTAAATGTATAACCGTACGGAAAAATAATTCCGTCTTTGAACTATTCCGGTATCAGTTCAATATTTTAACAACAAATTCAACAGCAGTAGCAGCACCATCATCATGTCGCACGAATTCTCCTGCCTGAGCACAAAAAAAACAGCACTTTCCTTCCATATCGTTATTCGAAGCTCGTACGATTGGCGAGCTTTTTTTTTGCTTCTTCTACCTCATCGCAGCATCGCCCATTCATCACGTAAGGCTTCTGGTAGTCGCCACAGCTGCACCAGCTGCGGCAGCCCCAACGAGCCCGAGCTTATGCATTATTAATTTGCTTCTCTCCTGGTTCCTCCGAGTGTTCGACATCCTGTTCTTTCATCCCCCATCCCCCGGCTTTTACTCCAACTCGCTTAGCGCCAACTGCATACTACCCACCTATAATATCGAGCTGTGTATACTCGTCAGTGCCGGTGTACGGGCTCTGGCTCGAACCGTTGGCTGGTTGGCTGTATTCCACAGTGGGCATGCTTCAAAGTTTAGCCAGTTGGAAGCGACTGAGAAACGCCCTCCACCCACACGCGAAGGACACGCACACACATTGGCGAAGAAACGAACCAACGGAACATGACGGATGTTTGTTGAAGATGAAAAACGAAACCGGGGGGGAAGGATGCGTTGGGGCTGCTGCTGCTGGGAAACTCGAAAGCGCCAAGTCAAGAGCGGAAGAAGAAAAAAATCACGTTTCTTCTTCGTCTTCTGTCGGGCGGGACTGCTGTTGCTTTGCTGGGTAAGAGTGGGACCTCTGCTGCTGTTGGAATAGGAGAAACAGAGCGAGAGAGAGAGTGAGAGTGGGAAAAAATCCCCGAATGGTGGACCAACAACTCGTGCTCTCTTTCTGTTCCGCTGCCGGTGCTTATGGTCCAAAGAATGATGCAGCTCCGTGTGTGTGAAAGTGTATTGGTGTGAGCCTTCTGGGAATCGAATGGTTGCCCACCCGGGGCTCGCCCTCTCCCGCTTCTTCACACGACTTGGCACACACCGGACGGAAAGCTTTCCCACTCGGTCCAACCCACGGGAAGCACGGGAAAGCTTCCACCCACCCACCCCATCTCATCATCCGATCGCCTTTGAAAGCGCTTTCCTTCGCAATCGCGAGTGTGGACCCAACGAAACATTTGAGGAATGGCTGCTGAAGATAAGACCTGGGCAGTTTGATTCGAGCAAACAACCAACGAACGGTTCGGTTCGGTTGGTTGGTTTGGTGGCAGGCAAAGAGAAAACAGCTAAAAAACGACGAAGAATGTTAAATGCATTTAGCGTATCTGCAAATGAAATATTTCAATTTATTTTCGTTCGCCATTTTACAATTTCTGCCTGCGAGCCATCCAAGCAGGATCCGAAGAACACCATACATAGTAGATGAAGGAAAAAACGCGCGAGCAATTTCCGTGCGCCTGGAATCGCCGCATCCGTCGTCATCGTCGTCGGTTTCGTCCTTGTCCTTGCTTCCATCAGTAGTAGTGCTGGTTGTGCTTTTTGTTCCGTTTTTTTCTTCTTTCGAACCTCGCTGGGTTGCTTTTTACTCAGCACAACGAACCGACTGATTCGCATAACTTTCCACTCACTTTTTTCCGCTTGATTTTCCACATCGTTTTGCTTGTGCATCCACCTTATTACTTACCTGCTTGCGTCCATGCGAGCTGCTGCTGCTGCAGCAGCAGCATCAGACACTAGAACGGGTTTTTACATAAAAAATTAATTATCCAGCATTCATTTGGAGAATTTTCCGAACTGTTTTTCTTGCCGTATAGACAATGGACGGTATTTTATTTTGGTTTTTTCACCACCGCGCACCGTTCGTTCCTGTTTCATAAGTGCTTATAATGCAATTGCAATGGGCGGAAAGTATCTACAACTAGAGTTACACCGTTCGTACGGGCTGGCTAACGAACAGCCGAGCACTGTGGAGTAATTGAGTTTCAAATGGTTTTGCCTTCCTTGGATGATTGATGTCGAACTGCCACTGTCAAACTGCAACGCAACTGCTTAGGTGTTGAGTGCAGAAAAAAAACTAAAACTAATGAGCTGTAAGATAGTTTAGTGGCTGTAGATGACTACAACTTATAAGTTTTGGTTATCAAAAAATAAATAGTTGTAGTAATCAGAAAGAAATGGAAAAAGTCAATTTTGATAGATATCAATGACGACATAAAGATCAAAAATCAGCTTCGATAACTACTGATTATTGAAATAATATTTTAATTTTATTTTTTGTGGTGAAACATTTCAATTGTCATTTTCCCCACTTGCTGTAACTTGCAATCGGGCAGCAATAAAAAAATCACAAAAAAGTCACTCACGCTGTCGTATTTTGTACAACGTCTGTGGAACGTTAACTTTACCTCGTATATCGCAAGTTTGATAATTTTTCACCAAGTGGCGTTAGTAATCAAGTAAGTTTTGTTTTGTTTTGTTCCTATGTGTATGAACTAAAATTGGCGTAACGAAAATTTAAGCATATATATTGGTGTATGGGATTGAAACCGGACCAGCCTGTTAGAAACATTTCTTTTGAATTACTTAATTTCATTACAGTATTCACCGAAAAGGGGGAGGGTGTGATGTACAAGTTGTACATTAATTCAGTACAGAATGTCACCCGACAGCCGCTGTTTAGTGCGCTTTACGGTTTGGAGGAATCATTGGATCACATCTACTACTAAACGATACCGGACGAATCGTTCGGCAAACGAAGTTTGTCGGGTCAGCTAGTATTTAAATAAAAAGAATTATCTTTCGAATAAAGCCATCTTTATTTATACGAAATTCATTGGCCATACAAAACTATCACTTCACATCTCTTCACACCACTCATTCTCCCGGCGAATTTGTTCCTCCTCTTCCGGCGTCAAATCATTTTTAATGTTGAACGTCTGCCGCATTTCCTCCGATGTTTTACCCCTGAGCATATTCGCCATCGTTTGACAACAAGTGTCCAGCAGAGCCTTGATATCCAGATCGTTGGCGGTCATAGTCAACTCGTACAGTGTAATCTTATCGACGCGCAGAAAAAGCTGATCCCACTGGCAGATAACGTCCGACCATTTCTCCCTGTTTTCATCCGCGTCTTCAATCGGTGCCGGATCATCGTCCTTGTGGTAGGTGGCCCACTCCAGTACCTTCCGAAGTGTTGCTGCATTTACGTTCGGTAGCGGAACGAATTGCTCCTTCGTAAAGTTCAGACCTAGGGCTTCGATCACGGGTTTCAACGTTCCGGAACATTTGACGATGTCAACGGTTGTATCGAAAATCTCGCCGTCCGAGGATTGCAGTTTAATGGAATTGCTGGCCATTTTTAGCTGGTTATGTTTTTAGTCTGCCTTATCAACTTTTAATATCAAATAATGAAATTGTTGTTGTTTTCAACGAATGTTATCCGCTTTTATACAGCAATAAGAATGGCTTACCTAAGACTAACGAGAGGTTTTTTCTTTACCTAACAAATTAGAAATCTATGTTGGTGTCAACTGAAATTGAAGACTACCGAGAGGTTTTTTCTTTACCTAACAAATCAGAAATCTGTGCTGGTGTCAATTGAAATTACCTATTCAAGCTTTAAGGTAGTTGAAAAAGGAGCACAGGCTGTAAATAATACTGTAAATATTTGCGAATTATTTTTTAGTGCAGGAAATTTAGCTTTTCTCGTTGGATTTTTCAACGAGTGGTTGGTTTGCCCCAATCAAACCTTCCTATGTTCTTTTGATTATATCTCTGGAAATAGATCATCTTCGTCAATCGGATTCGGATCATCCAGAGGATTGTAGATTGTAGGACATATATGATATATATGATCCTTTGAACCACAGAGGTGCTGGACAAAAGAGAGACTCCACAAGCCCCTTATTAAGCTGAGTTGAGTTATTTTGAGGTTGAGTTATTCTTAGACACAATTTACCTTTTCCTCCGTCTGGTGTAGAAACCACCGACCGAGAAGTTTAATCTAACTTGTTTTTACTGGCGGAACGACAATACTATGCAGGCCCTTGCGACTTACAAGGTACTGCGCGTGACGCTGTTCGTCTGTCAGCGTGTTAGCTGCGATTTTCAGGGAAAGACTTCGTTCCTATGGAATAGACCAACGTCGTAATTTTTAGTCTTGACCTTGAATGGGGTCTTTCATTATTACGTTACGGTCACATGCTTTCAACTGGATGAATCTGATTTGTATCCTCCTATAATAAACACAAATAACTCGAATTTATTAGTTCAAATCTATTGCTCAAAACTACTAACTACTACTTAAAATAAACAGACTTCATTCTTACATCAATTTTAAACGATCTTACATAGATATATGAAGTTGAAAATCATTCTATACACAGAACACAGTTTATTGTTTCAGGAAAAACAAAATTTTTAAAATGCTTATCTTGCTTACTTATTAAGCCGAGTTCCGGGATGGCTCTTGCCGTATCAAGAATTTATCTCCGTTGAACTCGGTCCTGGGCTACTTATCACCAATTTGTTGCGCTTCTCGACACACGCAAGTCGGCTTCAACCTGGCCGAGCCATCGTGCACGTTGGGTCCCCCTATTCCTGGTGCCGGTGGGGTTCTTAAAGAGAACGGGTTTCACCGCAGTGTCTTCCGGTATCCTTGCGACGTGGCCGTCCCACCCATCCCCATAGTCATCGCCAGGTGTACGATGGGAATCTCTCCAAGCAGTGCCGCAACACCTTTCGTTCAAATACGGCAAGTGTACGTATGTCTTCCGTAAGCAAAGTTACTGTCTCAAGTCCGTAGAGGATTACCGGTCTGATTAGCGTTTTTTACATCGTCAGCTTTGTGCGGCGGCGTATGTTCCTTGATCGAAGCCTCTTGCGAAGGGAAAAATAGGCTCGATTTCCAACTTGAATGCGTCGTTTGATCTCCTTTCTCGTATTATTGTTGGCGGTGGCCAGAGCTCCCAAATGCACAAACTCATCAACAACTTCCAGTTCATCGCCGTCAATAGTCACTGTCCGTGGGAGGCAAACGTTATTTTCTCGGAGCCTCTTCCTACCATAGATTTGGTTTTCGACGCATTGATTTGTAACCCTATCCTCTGTCGGGCGTTAATTGCCTCCACCGTCCCAAGGCGTCGAAGCAATTAGCTTGTTTCGAGTTCAGCAATTTAAATCCGTCGACCACAGCAGCGCTAGCAGCAGGAAGCCGGAGGAAATTGTCGTACTGTACTCCATCCTCTTTATTAAACCAAAAAATTTGTGTTTGGTTATATTCACCATCAATTTAAGACTTGGAAATTGTCTCGTCTTTGTTTCTGTTCTGCTATCGTCAAAGGAATGCAGTTTTCGCTTGCTGTAGTTTACATCCTACCTGACAGAAGTAAGGTTGTCAAATTTATCGATGGGCATGTTCTTTCAATCCGTGAATTACGTGACAAAGGGTCTTCAGACGAAAGAATGGAAGTCGTAGGCGAAATACGTATCTGTCAAGAATAAATATACATAGTAGAATTAAATTGGATAAGTTTTCTTTTTATTTAATTCCAGGTTTCATATATTACTAAGACGCTCCAAAAAGTTTCAGTCAATCCATGTCATTGGTTGGCGTGTGCAGAAAGCTCCAAAAACAGAACTCCCTGGACGTGGAGATCCCAAGCTGGAAATAGATCAGCGGAAGGAATGTTCGTATTACAATTGCTTTTACTTTATTTTTTCAGCGACAATCCGCTTAACAAATCCATGCCGAATTCAGGAGACGTCTCCACATTTCTCGGTCTTGGGCTGCCGCTAGTAATGACGAAGGTGTACGAACCATATATGACACTTTAATTGATAAAAATAATAAACTACGATGGAACACTAATTTAAGAAGCGATCGGGCCTTCGTCAGGGTCGCCTCAATGTCAACTATGGCTCTGGAAGTGATACCACAATAGATCAAAATAATGGTCGCAGTGGTAAAACCTTCTGACAAAAAAATGACTGGATCCTTGTGAAAAACATGTGGTCCAAAATATGGAACAAAATTTAATAAAAAATGTGATTCACGATTCCAGAATCTAGTTCAAAATCTGATCCAAAATCTGCTCCAGGTCCAAAATTTGATAAAGAATGTGGTCCATAACCTACTGTGTTACCTGACTCACTGCGAATATGCGTTGTATTCGCGGGATCGTGTTGGTTCGAAAGGTTTCGACAAATATCGCCCTTGTATCGAAAATATCGTTAATTTTGATCACTAAAAATAACGTACTTAAACGTTATATTGCAAGTGCTAGTAGTACGCAATAATTGTATTGTGAAACTGGATTGTTATTTATGCAACTTTTTACAATTTAAATGCAATAACAAAAGCACAACTTATAAAAAATCGTTTGTTATCGATATTAGCTGCATATGCGTTATAAACGAATAAAACGCATGGTGACGTTTTATTTCAATAATACGCATATTCGCAGTGAGTCAGGTAATACAGTAGTCCAGGCCAAAAACCTGTTCTTGGTCCAGTATGTGGTTCAAAATCTAATCCCCCAAAATAATATTCAAAACCCGAATTAATCCACCTAGCGGCGTGACCTAGCCTTTCTACTGCCACAATAATCATTATTTAATTTCTCAGGAACTTAATTGTAGATGTATAGATGTTATATTAGACTATATTTTTAAATATCCGTTCCGTATTCCTCAAAATCCTTATTTGCCAGTAAAGTTCACAACGTATTGTGTAGAATTATATTTTCTTTCCTTGGGTGCGTAAATACATGTAAGCGTCATTTATGTTACTTGATGAACACCTTATTTAGTTTTATAATCGGTCGGCCTTAACTTTCGGGCTTCAGAGCCACATACGAAACTTGTTTTGAATTGACAATATGAAATATGTGTTCATAGCAGATTTTTTGATATTTTCATATTAATACCATGCGTTCAAAAGTTAGCATCTTTGAAAAACAAGAGTTCAGAAAAATCATTATTATATTTCGCTTTTGATGAAAAAGGATATCAACAACAAAATGATTGATCTCAAAATTTTACTATTGGTTTGCTTGGCTTCAATTTTGCAATATATCTGAATTAAAAAAATTACTGAATAGAGCATTAGATATGAAAACGAGAAATGGAACTATTTCTTAGCTAGCGCTCCTTCAGATAATTATTTTTGCATGAAAATCAAAACTTAAGCTTCTTTTGAATGTACTTTCATGAAAAGATAGTCATTAGCTTGATCGCATCGTTTTTACAATGTTAGAAGGTTAGGAAAACAAGATGAGGTCGAAAAATAGTGCCAAAGCTGCGCCATAAACATGCTTGAGAATGGGAAATACGATCGATATGATTCCCAGTGCTTGTCTTTTTTTGATTTATTTATTAAAACATGATACATGATATAAGACATCTGTCCTTTAAAATATCACTAACGAAAACAAATCTTACAAAATTTCTACCGTGCAACGTTTACTTCCTATTTTTCATATAACATTTCTAAGCTCTAGTATCTATTGATTGAAAAGAGCATCTATTGATGTGCAGAATTTGTTTGAAATTTGTACGAATTTATTTGGAAAAATCAACTCACTAGTATTTTTGATTCTATACACCCCTATACCTACATGCTTAAATAAACTGCTTTTCTTCGCTTTTTGCTTTTCTTGTACAATTGTGAGTAACAGCAAGTGAAGAAAATGACAATTGAAATCTGAAATCAAAGAAAAGAAAAAACTTTTCGATTGAATCCCACTATTTAATATTTATTTGCAACAGATACGTAGTTCACCTACGACGTGCAGGCTTCATCAGTGTCTTATTTCAAAGCGTATACGTATCTGTCGCGAATAAATATTAAATAGTGGAATTTAGTCGGTAAAAGTTTTTTCTTTTCTTTAATTTCAGAGTTCGTATTCCACTAAGAGGCTTCAAAAACTTCAGACAATTGACATGTTTCTCACTTTTCTTGAATTTCATTGCAAATTTTAAAATTGCAAATTGTCATCACATACATACATACATACATACACACATACATACATACATACATGCATACATACATACATACATACATACATATATATATATATATACATACATCACACACATCTCATACATTGAATGCAATCAACATTTGATTGATATGTTTTGATTTCACACGTTTTAACGGTTTAATATACGGTGCTTAAGTGTTAAAGTTTGAATAACTTTTGAATGAACCGTCCGATTTTAAATAACTTGGTTTCGTTTGATAGATCTCAGCAGTAATTTTCAAATAATCATAAAATGTGTGATGTTTTTCATTAAATTAATGCTTATATGTTACATAAATATGTTTTAAATACTATTTTTTCACATTTCTTTATGTAATTTTCAAACTACAAGTCCAATCGTCATGAAATTTGGAAGTTAAGGGTTTGCAAGGCTCCTCTTTCATATGCAATCAATTTTGTTCAAATCGGTTAAGAGACCTATGAGATAATGAAGTCCCATATTTTTCGTATTTTTATACATAACTTTTGAACTAAAAGTCCGATCAGTATGAAATTCAATAGCGACCAATGGGACACCTAGACCTTTCATTTGACACTAAGAACATTAAAATCGGTCCAGCCATCTCCGAGAAAAGTGAGTGAGATTAAAAGCGTCACATACACACACACACACATACACACATACACACACACACACACACACACACACACACACACACACACACACACACACACACACACACACACACACACACACACACACACACACACACACACACACACACACACACACACACACACACACACACACACACACACACACACACACACACACACAGAAAATGCTCAGTTTTCGAAACTGAGTCGAATGGTATATAACATTCGGCCCGCAGGACCTTCTTTCCATTTCCGGTTTTCCAAGCGATTTCTATACCTTTATACTATATATTTATATAGTAGAAAGGCAAAAACTGGCTCAGAATCTGATGGAGGTTAAACATCTGGCTCAGGTCCAGTCCAAAATATGGCCAAAATCTAATCAAAAATCTAGTTCAAGTTTTCTAGTTATCAAATTTGAAAACAAAAGTAGTTCGCAATCTAATCCAGGTCCAAAACACGATCTAGGTCCAGAATCTGGTTCAAACCATGATCCAAAATCTGGTTGGTGGTTTAAAATCTGATAAAAAATGTGACCCAAAAATGTAGTTTATAATCTGGTTTAGTTCCAGAATCTGGACTCAAATGTGATTCAAAATGTGAATCAGAGTTGCTCTGATTCTTGCTCAAAAATCAACTTCATACATCTATGAAATATCTTTTAAAATTCATGTAAAAATGAAATCTGTTTATTTTAAGTTATCCCAAATCCCAAATCCTGGTCAGACCTGCTCTGATTCACATTTTGAATCACATTTGAGTCCAGATTCTGAAACTAAACCAGAGTATAAACTACATTTTTAGGCCACAATTTTGATCAGATTTTGAACCACCAACCAGATTTGGGATCAGGGTTTCGGCCAGATTCTGGACCTAGATCGTCTTTGTTTAAACCTTGCGTCCAAACTTTGATAAATGTGGTCCAAAATCTAGTCAAAAATCGTACCCAAAATGTGGCTCAAAAGTTGATACAGAATCTAGTCTAAATCTGTCCCAAAATCTGAAACAAAAGTTAATAATAGTTGTTTGTTTAAAAACTGGTCAAGCGGCTGCTGGGGCCCAAACAAACTGATACAAAATGTGGTCCAAAATCGGCTTAATAATCTGGTCATGTTCCAGAATCGGTTTCAAAATTTGATCCAAAATCTGCTCTGGACAAAAAATGTGCCTCAGCTCAGGTTTAGAGTTTGGTCTAGGTCCAAAATCTGGTTTAGTCCAATATCTGGTCCAAAATCTGATTAAAAATGTGGTTCAAAATTTGTTTTAATCTGAAACAAAATCTGATAAAAAAAAATTGAATTATTCAAAATCTGGTCTGAAATCTGGCCAAGATCCTAATGGAAGATCAACATCTGGTTCAGGTCCATAGTCTGGTCCAAAATATGACCAAAATCTAATTAAAAATGTAGTACAAATCTGTTGCCAAATTTGATAAAAAAGGAAGCTCAATCTAATCCAGGTCAAAAACACAGTCTAGGTCCAGAATCTGGTTCAAACTCTGATCCAAAATCTGGTTGGTGGTTTAAAATCTGATCAAAAATTTGGTTTGTACTCTGGTTCAGTTCCAGAATCTGGACTCATATTTGGTCTAAAATCTGATAAAATTGTGGCCCAGAATCAGAGCAAGGTCCGAAATTTGATCAAAAATCGGACCCAATATGTGTCAAAATTTGGTCCAGAATATAACCTAAATATGTAACAAAATCTGAAACAAAAGTTGATAATAGTTGGTGGTTTAAAAATCGAACAAGAGACTGGGGCCCAAATTTGATTGAAAATGTGGTCCAGAATCAGAGCAACGTAATTTGATAAAAAATGTGGTCCAAAATCTAGTCAAAAGTCGTACCCAAAACGTGGCCCAAAAGTTGATCCAGGATCTAGTCTAAATCTGAAACAAAAGTTGATAATAGTTGTTTGTTTAAAAACTGGTCAAAACACTGGGGCCCAAACAATCTGATACAAAATGTGGTCCAAAATCGGCTTTATAATCTGGTCCTGTTCCAGAATCGGTTTCAAAATTTAATCCAAAACCTGCTGTGGACCAAAATATGCCTCAGCTCAAGTTTAGAGTTCGGCCCAGGTCCAAAATCTGGTTTAGTTCAATATCTGGTCCAAAATCTGATTAAAAATTTGGTCCATAATATGTTTTAATCTGGAACAAAATATGATAAAAAATTTGGTCCAAAATATTATTCAAAATCTAGTCTGAAATCTGGCCAAGATCCTAATGGAGGATCAACATCTGGTTCAGGTCCAAAATATGACCAAAATCTAATCAAAAATGTAGTTCCAATCTGTTGCCAAATTTGATAAAAAAGGAAGCTCACAATCTAATCCAGGTCCAAAACACAGTCTAGGTCCAGAATCTGGTTCAAACCCGGATCTAAAATCTGGTTGGTGGTTTAAAATCTGATCAAAAATTTGGTTTATATACTCTGGTTCAGTTCCAGAATCTGGACTCAAATTTGGTCCAAAATTTGATCAAAAATGTGGTCCAAAATCTGGTCAAAAATCGGACCTAAAATGTGGCTCAAAATTTGGTCCAGAATCTAACCTAAATATGTTCCAAAATCTGAAACAAAAGTGGGTGGTTTAAAAATCGATCAAGATGCTTTGCTGGGGCCCAAACAAACCAATAAAAAAATGTGGTCCAACATTGGCTTTATAACCTGGTCCTGTTCCAGAATCTGTTTCAAAATTTGATCCAAAATCTGCTGTGGGCCAAAATGTGGCTCAGGTCTAGCATTTGATCCAGGTCCAGAAACTGGTTTTGTCCAGAATGTAGTCCAATATTTGGTCCAAAATCTGATTAAAAATGTGGCCCAAAACATGTTTTAATCTGGAAAAAAATCTGATAAAAAAATTTGGTCCAAAATATTATTGAAAATCTGGCCAAAATCTAATCGAAAATGTAGTTCAAATCTGTTACCAAATTTGATAAAAAGGGGGCTCACAATCTAATCCAGGTTCAAAACACGGTTTAGGTCCAGAATCTGGTTCAAACTCTGATCCAAAATCTGGTTGGTGGTTTAAAATCTGATCAAAAATTTGGTTTATACTTTGGTTCAGTCCCAGAATTTGGACTCAAATTTGGTCTAAAATCTGATAAAAATGTGGCCCAGAATCAGAGCAAGGTCCAAAATTTGATCAAAAATGTGGTCAAAAATCAGACCCAAAATGTGGCTCAAAAATTGGTCCAGAATCTAACCTAAATATGTCTCAAAATCTGAGACAAAAGTTAGTGGTTTAAAAATAGATCAAGAAACTGGGGCCCAAACAAACCGATAAAAAATGTGGTCCAAAATCGGCTTTATAACCTGGTTCTGTTCCAGAATCGGTTTCAAAATTTGATCCAAAATCTGCTGTTGGCCAAAATGTGGCTCAGGTCTAGCATTTGGTCCAGGTCCAAAAACTGGTTTTGTCCAGAATGTAGTTCAATGTTTGGTCCAAAATCTGATTAAAAATGTGGTTCAAAATATGCTTTAATCTGAAACAAAATCTGACAAAAAATTTGGTCCAAAATATTATTCAAAATCTGATCTGAAATCTGGCCCAGAATCTAATGGAAGATCAACATCTGGTACAGCTCCAAAATATGGTCAAAATCGAATAAAAAAGTGGAGTCCAGAATCTAGTTCAAATCTGTCCCTAAATTAATCTGCAAAATTTGGAACAAAATTTGATAAAAAATACAGTTCGCAATCTAATCTAGGTCCAAAATACGGTCTAGGTCCAGAATCTGATTCAAACCCTGATCCAAAATCTGGTTGGTAGTTTAAAATCGGATCCAATATGCTGCCCCAAATATGATTTGTATGTTGGTCCAGATCCAGAATCTGGATTAAGATTTGATTCAAAATCTGAGAAAAAAAATACAATCCAGAATCGTGGCAAGGTCCACAATCTGGTGCAGGTCCAGAATATGGTAGAAAATTTGGTTTCAAATGTGGTCCAAAGCAGATAAAAATGTGATTCAAAATTTAATCCAAAATCTGAAACGAAAGTTGATGATAGTTGTTGTTTTAAAAATGACCGTCACCTGGGGCCGAAAAAAACTGACCAAAAATGTGGTTTCATATCTGCTTTGTAGCGTGGTCCATTTCCAGAATCTAGTTTAAAATTTGATCTAAACTCAAAATTTGGTCCAAAATTCGATGAAAAATGTGGACCAAAATCTAGTCCAGAATGCAGTTTAAATTTAAATTCCCAATTTTGTAACAAAATCTGATCAAAAATGCGGTCCGAAGTTTAGTGCAAGTTTAGAATCTGGTTGTTGGTTTATCAAAAGTAATAAACTTGGAAGGAACACTGATTTAAGAAAGGCAGGAGTGCTTAGTTGGGTCTTTGCCAAGGGCACCACAATATCACGCTACGGCTCTGGGTAGGGGTTGCCCAACAAACTCAAAGTTTGTTGGGAATAAGTACAAAAAATATGGAAAAACGCAAGTTTAGCAAGTATTAGGCTGTGACTAATCTTCTTTAAATTTTTTAAGAAAAACGAATTGTAAACCATCTTTCTGAAAATTGAAGGCAAAGCCAACTTTAAGTAGTCAAAATGAAAAAAAAAATAGATTAAATATTATTTGCAAGAGCCAACGTGGATCAACATATGACCACGGGTACCATTGTGCCAGATATATTTCAATTTGAACTAGATTTTTGACTGCGTGCCAGACAAACAGAGATAGCCCAAAATCCTACAGAGGTTTAGGTAGTGTGCCAAGTTTTTGTCATGACCATACCTCATTTTAATTAAAATTTCAATTCTCTTTGGCGAGCAAGATGTTTGTCTAAAACTGATGCCTCTTCCTCGCACTAAATGATTGCCAGGTTTTTACCAGATCATTTTATTTTCATTTGCCAAATTCGGCGATTTTGTTCATCTTCTTCGGCAAGGTTTGTTCAGGAAAATTGAATGTTCAACATTAGTTGAGCGACAAAGCAAAGTTATAAGTTGAACGAGTTAGCGACAGAGTTTTCATCAAAAATCATGAAGTTATACTTTTTGGTTGCACTATCACGATTCTAAATTTCAAGAGCAAATGTGCTATTCGTCATATCTCACTAATATAACGTTTCATTTTAATGGCGGACTATACTGAACCGTGCCGCAAGGAAACAGTATGAAACCATTTTTGTTTATTACATTTTTTAAATTTCGTTCAATCCTTACCTGGAAAATCGTTTAAGCACGTCAGCTCGTATTGTCAACTGAAATAAACTTACACAATAATAAGCTTGTCATCAGCAGGTATAACGTAATGTTGTGAAATTTGACTTTTGTCAGTCCAAAAACTCAACTTAAACTGCATCATTTCTAAATAGCTGTCAAATCCGCACTGGTTAAGGACGTTAAATTGTATTTTCCTGCTTTCAAAAAATCAAGTGAGTTCAAGACAAGTTGATACAGAGTCGGCCTTTTCAGTCTCTTGCAATCCTTGGCTGGCAGTCATGTTTATAACTATTTTATAGTTTGAAAACTTTTTGTCCAGTTCACCTACCTGATGGGGAACAATTTTCCGACGGTACTTTTCGAATGGATCATTTCTCTCCGCGAAAAAAGAAAATCTCAAACGCACAAGCAGAACTATTATTATCACAAATATGTAATTTTTATTATTTTTAAAATTCATAACTGGGTTACATACAATAATGACTTTATACAATTTTGCTAATATGTCAGAGAGTGTGGGGTGTTCTTCTTCTGAGCTGACTACTTGCTGCTTGATTTTTTTGTAATAATAATTTTTTCACATTTCACCACCGGGTTTTTTTTTGCATATTCCTCGTTTTCGTTTCGTCAGAGCACGATTCAAAAAATAATAGATTACATTTTCTGCACACTCATTGTGCATTTTATTTTGTCATGCGTTTTGACTGGTTTTTCTTTTTGTTTAGTACGTTAAATTCAATCGATAATAATTAAAATGAGTCGTATAGCACATTTCGACTAGGTTTACTTCTTTTCATTGTTTGTGTGGGTGTTGCTGTGTGTTAGATAATCGTTATAGCAATTTCAATTCTACCGTTTCTTTTCTCTAACCACTCTAGATTCTTCCACAAAACTGCTTCTGTATTCACTTTCCACGTTTTTAGTATACAGTAGGACTTCACAACACTTCCTCAGTGTCTCACACTTACATGCACTCACGTCACTTACTTACTCACTCACGTCGATCACAAGCACTCTAGCACTCTCTCGTTCATGCGGAAACTAAAAAGCTCTAACAGGTCAGGAAATTTCATGTGATCCCCCGCGTCCCAATCTCGAGAAGCTTCGGCTCGTTATTGTTCAGCTGGGACTCCATCGCGTTGATGTTGGACTTGAGCCGCAGCATCTGCAGCTCGACTCGGGCATTCTCCCGCTTAAGCTCGGTGATCTCCTCGTCCAAGGTTAAAATGTCCTCACCACCGCCGCCGCCGCCGCCAGTTCCCTGCTGTCCTGTTCCGGTGATAACGTTCGATTGCTGCGACTGTGGTGGCACTCCGCCTCCCCCTGGTCCTCCGCCTCCGCCAACCACCACACCACTGCCTGGACCACCGCTGCCGCTCATTACGACCGAGGAGTGATCGTTTTTGGAACGAAGATCATCCGACGCTGAGCCGCCAAGAACGCCGCCCAGAGACGATCCCGTTACGATGGCCGAGCCGCCGCTAGTGCCGAGCAGTCCGTTCTTCGTCGGATTGTAACCCGTGGCCAGGTCTGTTGAATCAAGAGAGAGGCGGAGCTTTAGGACACACACACAGACACAGAAGAGGGCTACTACTACTAGAGTCAATCTTCGATCAGCTTACCGTTGAACGATTTGGCCGTCGCCGACGAGTTCATCAGCACCTCGTCACTGTAGCGAGCTTTCTTGCTGGCCTGCTGACCCCCTCCTTGCTGTGCCGTCGGGCAGCTGGCGGCCGATCGGTGGGTACTGAAGGTACCGTCTACGTGCCCGTTGCCGTCGCAACCGGGCGTCGGACAGGTGAACGGTTCGAACTTGCCAGCCGCGGCCTGTGCCATCGCTGCCTTCGCCTGCTCGATCGTGCCACCATTCTCCAGGATATGCATCTTGTTGCGGAACGCAATCGGACAGCCGGACGCACTGTTGAAGATAGAAGAGCATTGGGTCAGTTCGGGACAGAAGCTTGTCGGTGTGCGTGGCTGCGTTGGCGTGTGCCGCGGCAACAACGGCAGCGGTGCCTACCTTCGGTGGGACAGGAATTTGCCCGTCGAGTGACCGGATCCATCGCAGCCTGGGATCGGACATCTGCTTTGGTGAAGAAGGCGCCAGCGAGTGTGAGTGGTTTGCGGGGGAGAGATAGAAGAAGAAGAAGGAAAAAGAATAAATGAGAAGGTAGAAAAAAACGATTTTTTTTGGTGTTCGATATGAGAAAAGGATCGACACTGTGAAGTGACCTTACCTGAGTGGTTCGGATTCCTGTCCGTCGCGGGGCTTGCTCTTAGGTTTCGATGCACGAGGGCAACCGGAGAGGCTCCGGTGGGAGCTGTAGTTACCGGTTGCGTGGCCGGATCCGTCGCAGCCCGGGGTTGGACATTTCAGTTCCTGTGATTGCGAGGGGAACTGTGGTCGCTCGAGACGCTGGTAACCGGTGAGACTGTAAAGATAAATAAAGAAAGAAGGTGAGTTGTTAGAATCGGAATGGCACTTGGCTGTTGTACTAACGGGTGACAACTAGAATTTTGGAATTTTTTGCTCAAGCTGTCAAAAAAGACAAAAATACTTGAAGAAGATCTGAGTTACCGAAGTTAAACATACAGTGTCCATTGTTGAGAAAAAAATTAGTGTACATTTGAAAACGGTCCGTAATCGGCTGCTCGGCGAAGCTTACGTTTGATGTCGGAACAGGTCCGTTGTACGACCGTCATGTCAACTTTGCGAAAGCATCTTTTGATTCTACCAAACAATTGTTTGCAATTCATGGCTCTCCAGTTATTTTTGTTAGAAATGTTAAAGTAAGTGAAACAAGATACTAAGCTATTTTTTCACAATCATTGAGATCTAACACATTCATAAAAAAGTTATGGTAGCATTTCTGCAGTCATATTTGGTTCCAAATTGTATTAAATTCGGCTAAATTTTGAAATTTCACTTAAATAAACGTCGCAAAACACATTTCTGTAATTTTCCAATTTTAATAGTTTTATGTGAAAGAGGTAAATGACAAAACTTGAACTATTTATTCTAAACGTTACCTACGTTATTAATATGCACCTTCCACAGAATTTGGCACCTTTTGGGCTCAAGAATAACTTTTTAAAGGGCGTATTTATTTTATTAGGTAGTATGTTTGAAAAATCGTATCTCGGAAACTGCTGTTTGCTTCAAAATGATATCTTAGCATGAGTTGTAGAAAATTGATTTTTAAACATGAAAAATAAACTCTGAAATAAAATCTCACTATGTTCTAAGGTCAGCTTAGCACCTTGTTTCACTTAGGGTATGTTGCTGCTTCGTCATAATTGCCTATTCCCGTCCTATCCAACACAAATTATTAAAAATATCAGCATTTTTATGACACACAATGCAAAAATAGTTATTCCCCAACATTTTAGTTTGTTGTCTATCATACGCGATCAATCAAAGTGAGCTGAGATCTATTTAAATGCTTTTTATCATTAAAGAAGTTCTACCAGCCAAATTTCCTACGTTTTTTCGTGCGACGAAGAAGAAAATGTCGACTAACCGTTTTAATTTCCGTCATTCATAAATGAAAATAACTCACGCAAGGCATTGTCGTTATTCTACAGCCAGGAAAACTTGCCTGACCTGCAGAAATTTTGCAGAATAACATTTGTCATGCCGCCCTACACAAATACATGCACGTTAGCTTCGTAAACATTGTTGTGATTTTTAGTTCGGGCGAGGAAAAATTGTGATGGACGGATTTTAAAATGGTACGACGAATTTAAGAAATAAAGTCAGTTGCGTAATTTCAATAATGTGTTTTCGTAATCGCTTTTCAGTGATTTCAATGTTCACGGATCGGAAGGTAAGTGTGTTTTAGTCAAATCAGCACAAGAACTTTTGGAGTATTCATTAAATCCATCCAACAAATGATGAAAATTAGAATGGCTTTACTTACTACGACGGGAATTAGAAATAAACCCTACATAAATCGAAAGAGTATGTTACATTTGTTGATAATTTTTAAGATCAGCTGTCTGTCTATCTTAAGTTTGAGGTAAAACCTTATCGGACCGCTGGATGATGGAGTCGGCGAACCGAATTCTCACGTCTCCAACCGGAACAAGACCTTCCTTTACGGTACCCAAACTGTTCCTCCAGGAAGATACCATTCTTATCGGCGAAGAAAAAACTTGGCTTTGGATTGATCCTTTAAGCAGATTGGGAGCAAGTTGATGGAGCGATAGAGCTCTTGGCAACAGAAGAATCTTTTCCTGGTTAAGGCCTAGGATGACTTTATCTGTCTTCCTTCTTGAAGGGAAATAGCAAATCTTCAAACATTTCCAGTTCAAGTTTTTGCTCGATGTTGACTGTGCTATTCAGTGCACTTTGAAGTTGTGTAAGAGTGATCCGTGTTGTGTGTTGTGTCTTGTCTATCAATATTCATATTGTGGTGCTCATAAATATGTTGACACAGAATCCAGGCTGTTCATAAGCTGCTAGCTGAGCACCACAGTTGTGATCAGATGACAGTTTCTCGAAGGCATTTGGAACTGCATTGATGGCCAGGTTCACTAGAAAGATATTCAGAATAGAGAGGACCCACAATTTGGAGACCCTGGTCGAAATCTGCGTCCCAGGGTCTGCCTGGTTTGGAACAGATAACGGACTACTATTGATTGGTCCCATTGTTGTATTTCGGAACGTAAGGAACTGTCTGATGCGAAGAACGATTAATTGAATGAACTGGAAAATTTCGATGTAGACCAAAAATATATTGGGTTGTGAAAAGGCAGGTGGGGCTCGCACTCACGCTCTTTCGTAAGAATGGAAACTATCATTAAAAATCGTCAGTAATTATCAGTAATTTATTCCATCACGGCATTGAAGCAAAAACAGGGAAATTGTAATTTTATAACTGCGTTATACATTATAAATTTACATTATAATTTATCAGGCCGGCTTCATGAGGGCTCGCCCAACTACGGACCAGATTTTCACCATTCGACTGATCTTGCAGAAATGTCGAGAGTACATCGTGTCCACGGATCACATCTTTATTGATTTCGAAGCAGCATACGATACAGTTGATCGAGAACAGTTATGGCACATAATGCACGAAATCGGTGACGCGACTGATCATAGGTGCATTGGAACGAGTGATCCGTTTCGCATGTCTCGGGGACACTCAAGTCCCATTGAGACGCGCCGTCGGTTGAAACAAGGTGACGGCTCATACAGCATGCTGTTCAACATTACATGGTTCTTGAGGCGGCGTTCATCGAAATGAGAGGCATTACAACTCCTAAGCTTTGCAGATGACTTTGCTATCATAGCCAGGAACCTCGCGACGGGCACCGGTGAGCCGGGCACATCGTAAGGATGCCGGACGACAGTGCGATGAAAACAGTTCTCTTCAACAACTTCACCAGGAACACGGTTTGGCCAAGTCGAAAGTGATTTACGACTTGTGAGACAACTGGGGAATTCGCGAAGAGTTTAATTTAACTGATTTTTCTAACGGTACGACATAACTATCAGTAAACATCAATAATAGCGAAATCTTACTGATTCTTAGTTATATTATTGCTTACTGATAACTATCAGTAGTTATTGATAGCTTCCCAATCTCTACTCTTTCTATTGGTACCCAAATGTTTTGTTCACTAAACTACTGTCACCTAATACCTAGTTTTGTTTTATTCTCCCAATTCTATTATTCCCGTGTACGCATCGCACACTCCTATACAACGATATTATTTTTGTTTGACTGCTCTTTATTTCTATCACCGAGAAGATAGACTGTTATGTGCGATAGAAACAAACAGTGCGTTACCGACAGTCGCTCCGGAAACCCTCCTCTACCATTGCGTAACCCAATATATTTTTGGTTTTTATCCAAATTTTCCAGTTGATTCAATTAATCATTTTTCGCATCAGACAGTTTCTGCCGTTCCAAAACTGTTTACGTCATGTCCGCGTACAAAGTAATATACGAGTAAATAAAAAGAAAAAACACAGCCGGTGGTAGTTTAATCACGAGACTTGCCGGAGCGACTATCGGCAACGCACTGCTTGTTTGGATCGCACTGACCGAGGGGGGCTCCGTAGCCACAAGATTACCGAGCCTGTTTGACAAGCGAGTGGTCGTGGGTTCGAATCTTAGCAGAATATGAATCAGGTCATTTAATGTTAAGTGACTTTAACGGGGGTTTATTCTCAGGCCATTCAGTTACCCTGCATTCATGCTGAATTCCATATTACCCGATAAAGCCTCTTCGACAACGCAAAAGTCCATCTTATAGTTAAGTGACTGGTGAGAGGAATGCAAAATGAGTCCTCGCCAGGAACGGTTATAATATGGGATAATACTGACAGCGAGGAACGAATGGATAAAAGAGAGAAAGCTTTAAGGTTTGAACACGAATCGCTGATTTCTGGAATTTCAAATGCGATTTTTATGCTCTAAACAAAAGATATGTTCACGAAAAATTTGTTTTGTGTTCTTTGCGTCTGTCAGAACACAATGATAAATTTTCGTGAACATATCTGTTGTTTAGAGCATAAAAATCGCATTTGAAATTTCAGAAATCGGCGATTTTTTTTATTATAGGTACTTTAACCAGCTTGGGTCATTCGGTGACATCTGCGGGGTTGGGATTTGAACCCGGGTCCTCGGCGTGAGAGGCGTGAATGCTAACCACTACGCCGGGACTGACCCCAAAATCGGCGATTCGTGTTAGAACCTTAAAGGAAGGGTAAACCCCAATACACTAAAGCACAGCAGCTTATAGCAAAAAGAAATGAAGTGCAGGTTATACAGCAAACACCCGGGCGAAAGATCAAAGACACCGATCGCAGTTCGCACATGAAAAAGATCTGATTGATTGAGTAGATAACAATCTATCTAGAGCAGTCATACAAAAATAATATCATCGCAGAGGAGCGTGTGGTGCGTATCATGGGAATGATAGAATTGGAAGAATAAAACAAAACTAAATATTAGGCTATCCGACATAACGGGCGGCAGTAGTTTAATGAGTAAAACATTCGGGTACCAACCGACAGAATGTGGGTGCGAGCCCTACCTGTCATTGCACAACCCAATCTAGCTTTTTACGCGCCATAATGGCGGACGGAATAATCTATGTTCGTAATATTTGAACAGCATTTTTCTATATTGATTATAGCGGAACGCAGAATTCCCTCTTGACGATAATTTGGAACAAATTATTTTTCTTCGAGAACCGCTGTAAGTGGGGGATATCGATTCGATCTCGATCCTTGGCTTGCTTGTTGGCGTGTTGCAAAAAAAGGCAAAGCAGGCGACGGCAACGAATTTTCCAATGGGCAGGAAAACGAGAACGTAACAAGTGACTCATAGAGCGAAAGAAAGACACGTCTATTCAATGAAACACAAAAACCAAGATGGACGAAAACAGGAAACATGTTAATATTATTTAATGACGGCTTTTTAATACTTTTGTGAAGATTTCCTCAACTTAATGCATTAAACAGCCGGCTAAAAAAACACGGATGCAGTGTTTCGTCGACGTTTACCAATAAATCTGCAGATCGTCAGGGCAGCAACGTGGGATCTTTACTTTTCTTGCTGTTATTTAACGGTGTTGCTTTACTGTAATTTAGAGTACAGGGGTTAGACAAAATGTTCGGAACAGGCAAAATTTGGATGAAATTCAAACGGCCTTAACTTCCATAAAATTGAACATTTTTAGATGAAATCAATTGCATTCGACGGGGAAATCTTTACAGTTTTTCTAAAATATTTCAAGATTCACAATAGTCAGCGGACAACGGAGATATTCCGGGTTATCTGAGGGTATGTCAAAAACTGATTTTTTTCTTCACTTATATCTTTTTCTGTCATGGAAATTTATTCATATTCATATTTTATTACAAAACTAGATTTCATTTCCAGTCGATTGGTCGAAAAAGAACGGAAATCCGACGAAAAACAGCCAAGTTACGGCCATTTTTGTAAAATCACTACTAGTAACATCTATTGCTCTGGCCAGTTTAGGACATGACGCAAAGCATGTCAATATGAGCATCAAACGTTGAAGTTTTATGAGCCATTGACACTGGAAGCATTTCCAGGTCAGCAGCGTGCCATGGCAACCCTGCAGCAGGTTCTAGGATCCCCGGCGGAAGTGGTCGTTTCAGGGAATATTCGAAATCATGTCAATATGGGTGTTAAACTTCAGGGTTTTCAACCCTCGTAAATTTTTGAAGTTTGACATCCATATTGGAATGGTTTTGGTCATGTTTTAAAATGGTCATAAAGGTAAGACATAACTGGCAACATTCCCAGAACTGATTTCACTAAAATGGCCATATCTCGGTTGTTTCTCGTTGGATTTCCGTTATTTGAAAGTGGAATCTAGTTTTGGGATAAAATATGAAAATTTATAAATTTCTACGACAGAAAAAGATACAGGCGATAAAAAATCAGTTTTGACATACCCCCAGACAACCCGGAATATCTCCGGTGTCCGCTGACTATTGCAAATTTTGAAATATTTTAGAAAAACTAAGGAAATTTTCCCGTCGATTGCAATTCGTTTCATCTAAAAATGTTCAATTTTGTAAAAGGTATAGCCGTTTGAATTTCATCAAAATTTTGTCTGTCCAGATCATTTTGTCTAACCCCTGTACATTTATGACCTATGTTGATAAAATCATAGCAGCAAAAAATCTCATGCGTACGGAATTTCAATAATAGTGGAAGAAGAAAAAGACAAGGCCACATGTGGGTCGCTGGTACTAATGTACCTTTGAACCATAGAGGCGCTGGACAAAAGGAAACTGCACAACCCCCTTATCAAGGGCGCGACGCATTTTCAAACTCCACCATTTGACACAAATTGGGTTGGGTTATTTATAGACACAAATTGTGCTTCTTCCTCGATCTATCGTAATCGAACCGCCGAATTGAGAAGTTTTAATCTCACTCGTTTTTACTCACGGGACGACGAAACTGTACAGGCACTTGCGACTTACAAGGCACTGCACGTGATGTTGTTCGTCCGTTAGCGTGTTAGCCACATGCCCTTGCGGGTGTTGTGTTTCTCCTTCACTCTAAAATTTTCATTACTTTCTTCTACCGTCCCTTCATCAATTGTAGAAGAACTACCATTTCAAAAAATATTTCATCGTGCCAGTTTAAAACTTGTAAAAGAAGACTAGGATTGATGAAACTGATGAATAATTGGACATAAAAAGGATACGCTCAAATGACACCTCTCATCCAAATATAAAAACATAGAGACATCAAATTAGAACAGTTATACACTTACCCCGCCTTCAGCAGATTATCGTGCGGCGAGATGTGCTGCCCGAGGGCCGGTGGCGTCACGAAGCTGGCGCTGCTGCTCGGCGGATAGCCGGACGGAACCGACGGCGGGTAGACGCCGGTGCCGAGCGAGCTGGCGTACGGTCCGCTGTACTGGTAGGCATTGGGGGGCCCGTAGCCCGGATAACCGTTGGCGTAGTCCGGCTGTACGACCATTCCGTAGCTGGCGTGCGGACTGTAGCCTGCAGAGTACGGAGAAAGATTCTCGCTCGAGAAGAAGGTCTGGCCTCCTCGGTCTGCCGGTCCGCTGACGGATGGGCACTCACCACTGGTGTCGCGGTACGTGTCGGCATAGTACGAACCGCCACTGTCCGGCGTGGATTCGCGACTGTAGGAAGCGGACGGTGGCTGGGGTCGGGCGAAACCGATTCCCAGCGGGCGCTGCTCGCCTGAAGTGGTAAACTCCGTTTGGCCTACCACTTCCGACGAGGTGGTACGCGATTCCGGCACGTCATTCGTATACACTGCGTTATTGTTGTTGTTGTTGTTCGTATTGTTGTTATTGTTATTATTGTTCGTTGCCGCAGCAGTGGTGGTGCCAGCGGTGCTACTTCCATTCGTTGCTCCGTTCGTGGTGTTGCGGGCGAAGTGAGGACTCGTTCCACCGCTAGATAGAAACAAGGGGGGAAGTGTAAGTGCTGGAAACACACATGATAGTGGGAGAAGGGGAAAATTACCTATTGTTGGAACTGAGATCCAGTGATGCTTGCGGGCTACTTCGTTGATGCGGACTCGTTCCCGGTTCTGGACTTGTCGAAGAGATTTTGTTTGTACGATGATCGTCAGGTTTTCGACTGCCCGGGTTCGGAGAGGGTGTTCCGCTGGTTTTGTACGGGATTGGAGGACTCGCTTCCTTAACGCTTAGATTGATCGCCGAAAAGCCCGGTGGCATCGTTCCGCACGTTGGATCGTAATGGTACATCGGTCGTGGATAGATCGGTCCGCTGGTTTCGTCCATTTCAACTTTCATCATCGGATGATGACGGTCAGTGGGTCCGGCCGTCAAACCTAGATGATGCTGTGCCGTTTGAACATCCGGCGGTGCCGGTGGTTCCGCTGCGAGATATTTTTGCTCTTCGTCGATGATGGACTGCGAGTAACCGTACGAAGAGTACAGATTACTTCGCTGCGGTGGATAACTGGTGTCGTACCGTTCGAAGGCCGTCTGTGGAGCCGGTTCGTACGGACGATGATTCGTCAGATGTGATGCCGTTGGATCGTACTCCCCGAGCCGGTTTCCCATCGACGGTGGTGACGAGAGGGTACTCATTTGAGCGTACGACCGGCCGTCGTTAAGGTCTGTGTAGCGCAGGTTGTCCCGCGTGACGTACGAGTAACTGTTGTCGATCATTTTGTTTTTTTCTTAACTAGCACTATTGAGTAACACTTACGAGTATGCTTCGGTTGAATAACACTTTGCTTAACTTATTTGGTGATATCAGTAAAAATCGTATAGATATTGCACTTTCTTCCACTAGACTAAGTTCGCCGTTCAATTCAGTTCACTGAATCTTCCGTCTTTCCTTTCTGTCACGAGTATTGCACAGATTCAATCTGAAAAAGAGACAAGAGAAAACATTTTCTGATTAGCGAAACCCTCTTTAAAAATCCTGCACTAACTTTAAATATTGACCGCCCAAGGGTGGATGAAAGCACTGCTGTTGCTTCGACTTCGGTTACATTAAAAAGCGGGCCAATCTCGGGGCCCCCAAGGCACACAGCGAGCACGACGAGAACCGTAAAAAGATAATGAGCAACTAGAGGCCTCACCCCTTTCATTTGTTCGCTCATTCGAGTCGATTCCTATGCGGTCGACGCGGTGCGGCGCTTCATCCCAACCTTGAGCGGCGGCAGATATAATGCGAGCCGTCATATTTATCTCTGCGACGGAAATAAAATCGTATTCTACCCTCCGGCTCTACAACAGCGGCACTACACACCCGGACTGGCCCGGCCCGGGAAGAAAGGCTAACTGTCCTGCGGGGATATTTCCCAAGACATGCAGGATATGATTTATCGTTCCGCCTTCTGCTGCCGAATCTTCTGGCTGCTCTGCCAGCGGCAGAGACAACACCGCCACCGTCGTCGTCTTTGTCGTCATCGTCGTTGGTTCGTTCGTTGGAACCCCTTCTTTACTAGCTAGCTAGCTAGCGCTAGCTGGTTTGCGAGGAAAAATAGTGACGATGACAGTAAAGAGCACTTGTGACATTCATAATTTTTATTGATTATACGAACGATAAAGTCGGTGAATTGTGACGACGGCGGCGGTGGCGGCAGCAACGTCTGTCATACAGGGAAAAATATCGAATGGCTTTATCGTTCCTCGCCAGCAGTCCTTGCTTCGAGTGAGGAAGAACTACGGAATGATGATGTTTTTCCCATCTTTATTTCCTCTGTAGAAAGGTGGATCAAGCTTGTTTTGATATATTTTGTGAGCGTTGTAATCGCATTGTCATACATTTATTCATGGACGGACGGCATGTTGCGAGGTGGATTTCCTTCGAGCCACGACGCGACGACGACGACGACGACGACGGTAGATCATCGGCGACATGATTTACGTGTCGACGTTCAAGACGAAGGCTGAGGCTCTAGGAAAATCTTTTATAGATGTACGAGCTAGCAAATCCGAGGTAGCGGGGATCAAACACTTTTGTTTATGTTAGATGTTTAAAGCAGCATTGTTACCTTGTAAAAAGACATCATTTGAAAATAAACATCTTTTCTGAAGAATTAGGATACATGATATAATTTCATAAACTATCGAAATTGGCCAGCCTCGATTAGTTTAAAAGCCAGCTGTTTTATGTTAGAGTCTTGGTTAAAAAATTCTGGTAGAGTTAGCGAAACTTTTGGACTAAGAGTCGACTAAAACGTTTGTCGATTAAAGAGTTTAGAGTCGCAGAGTTTTTTCTGTGTGGACATTATCACTACGACCAGTATGTTGATCTATTGTGATATCGTTCAAGTTTTGTATTCCGCACTTAGTTTTTTTTACAGTATTTCTGTAGAGTGAGCGAACTGCTCATTATACGTGCTTAAGTGTCGGTTTTTTACCCCTTTTTTTCCTTCTATACTTTTTACTACTGGTTTGGTTTAGGTATACGGCTTTTGCAGTCCACGAAATGATTTCAAAACGATATTTGTTATATATCCGACGTTTCGGCCGTTGGTTTCGGCCTTTTTCAAAGGAAATATAGCAATTGTTTGTTTTGAAATCATTTCGTGGTTTGCAGTCCAGCCGTATACCTAAACCAAACACTATTCACAGTCGAAACCAGTAAAATACTTTTTACTACTTTTCAACCAATCGATACTCTCCTGCCAGGAAGTGCGGAGACTATTAAAATTTGCCATTGAACAAGAGTCTTCATACGCACCTCCAGCAAGTACTACTTTTATGACTTGCCCTGGCAAGAGGCTTCATTGTAGGTAATTTTCCACAAGCTTTATGCTTTTTACTTTCGCCGTGCAATCTTACTTGACACACCAAGTAGTAGTTTTATCGAATGGGATATAATAGAGGTTTCCTGTGGTGTTCCACAAGGATCAATTTTAGGGCCCCTGCTTTTCTCGATGTGCGTAAACAATTTACCCGGAGCTTCCAAACATTTCAAAATGCACATTTTCGCCGTGGACGTGCAAATCTCTTTTAATGCGGTTGATCTTTCCTTATCATCGTAGAAGTGGTTGGAGTATTCGCGGAAAAATGATTATTTGAATCGATGAACATCCCTCATGAACATATACTATTCGCCTGCCTCACCGGTGAGGCATCCATTGGCTTATAATTTCTATCACAAACATAACCTCATTGCGAACATCGGATTTCGTTCAAAAATTCAATATTGAACATAGAGTGTGGCCGATTTGGCGGGCGAAAGATGCCCGGGGACGCCGAAAAGTGTTCAAAATGATATCACATTGAAAAGAGAATAGTTAAGAAAAAAAGAGAGTTGCTTTAGAAGCAACAGAAGGTGTTATTTCGCACTTTTGCTTTGTACACGATATTCGTATATTCAACGATGCTATGAAGTGTGAGTGTATGTGACTCATTAGTTATAGGCCAATTGAACTATTCACTTCTCTGTTTTCTCATGATAAAATCGTTTGCCGATGCACGGCGCATCTCTTCATCATGCGATCGGCATCGTAGCGAATATAGTCTGCAATGTTTTAAGATTACAGTAGGATTTCTATTTGGCAACAAATGCGTGTCGCCTATGTTGCCAAAATCGAGACCCTATGATATGAAAAAATTTAATTTAAACGCGTTACAAAAATAACTAAATATTGTTATTCTACGATTGCAACCATTTTATGTTCAAAAAGTCCGCCAAGAGCTACTCGTCCGGCGCAAATAAGTTTTTGGCACCCTGCGGTATGACGTAGTCCTACGGCAATAAAAATATTGTTCGAAATATTCTGTAAACGCACACTTTTTTTCATGAACACACTGAGGGCATCATTTTTTCATCATTTAAAGCATGTATGCGGAAACTGACTGATATTTAAGCATATTTTTGGAAGTGAAATACTTTGTGTTGCCAAAAACGGATACTTTTGTTGCCAAAATCGAACCATGCCAATTTGAAATCCCACTGTATTACGAATTTCATCCTGCTAACCATCTACCTCAGTACCTATATCTCTTGAATGCTTCCGTTACAACTTTGAGCCGTTCGCGCATTGCTCTAAATTGTTGCGTTCGTTACACATTCAGTTGAACTAGATTTTCTAGGGTCTTCAGCATCAGCCAATCGGTTGTAAACTTTTTCGAAGTGAGTGCTTGCATGACACTTTTTAAAATAATTAATTTAAAAACACCACAATCCTTAGCGTAAAACCGCAACCAACTCAAAACACTCGTACAAAAACTATTTACTGTCAGTAGAAACTGTCACCTGGCTGCATGACTACAAGAATTTTGAAGGCCCTGATCCCCTTGACACAGTCGTGATTTTTAGTCCAGTTCTAATAAACAGTTAACTCAGTCTTATGCTAAAGCAAGCATTCCAATCCGTTATAGTAGGTAAATACATGCGGGACCGTTGTACGTACTTCTTCAGTATAGTCCGATTCTTCCAGTAATCAGCCATCCATCAGTAAAAGCGAATGACTCTGGATTCGGTTAATGGAATGCCTCGGGGTCTAATTTGATTAACCGGCCACTTCATCGCTCACAGAGACAGTATGGCAGACAGACAGTATGGTAGAAACCCCAGAACCCCTCATCACAGTCGAGCCATTGGAGTGAAGACGGGCCATTTCATTTCGTACTATTGAGCCTAATTTTGCTTCATCTTCATGCCCTTTGGGGCCATTTCCAAATTCAAACTACGCTAACCATCCTTCACCCTAACAAAGCAACCTAATACCTGTCGTAGGGATTCGCATATTCATGCCTTCTGTTTATGTGTATTATCAGAATGTTAGAGGTTTGCCATTACGCAAGTTATGTTTGCACGGTGAAGCTATGTATCAAGTGATCGGAGGTCTATGCTGGAAGGAGTGTCTTATATTCTCGTGGAATCATGGAAGTGATTTTGCCTATAGATCATCCCAATCCTTTTTAGTCATTTGTCATTTAAAAATTCATAGTGCGGTCTTAATACTAATACTAATACTAATACTATACTAATACTAATAATATACTAATACTAATAATAATTATAATAATAATAATAATAATTATAATAATAATAGTAGAACAAAAATACAATTACTCTACACACGAAGAAACATATAACTATTGTCTTTGAGAGAGTCGTCTTCTAAAAGTATCGATGAAGATGTCGAAGTAGTTGACTCTCCTTGCTTCGTGATGGAGAAAGTTCCTCGTTCGAAGAGCTCGTTCTGGGGCGCAGAGTTTGACTTCAAATGACTCGATCATCTGTTCATCATCATCATCTGTTGTAGTTTCGAACAGTCAAGTACGGTTTTTATAGACAGGTATATCCTGACGTCGTCAGCATAAACAAGTGGCATTCCGTTGGTAAGACTATAGAGAGCTCGTTGATGAATAAAGTAAAAAGCAATGGGCCTAAATTGCTTCCTTGAGGAACTCCCGATAGATTGCAAAACAATTCCGACTCTTCTTGACCGATTTTGACAAATAAACTACGGCCGGTAAGGTAAGACCTCATCCATCTTGTGAATGCAGCAGATATTCCAAGTTTCTCTATCCGATTCAGTAATATTTCGTGGTCGACACGGTCGAATGCAGCTTTTAAGTCTGTGTAAATCGCGTCTCCTTGCGCGCTTTTTTCTAGGCTATTTAAACAGAACGAATCAAATTGCGTAAGATTCGTAGCAACAGATCTTTTGGGGATAAAACCGTGCTGATCGAGAGATATGTAATGTAAGCTATTGATGAGAAGTGCGTTATGTACAATTATTTCCAAGACTTTCGAGCAGGCACAAAGTGACGTGATGCGGCGGTAATTTTCCATGTTTCTCTGATCTCCCTTTTTATGCACGGGAAACATAATGGATTTTTTTCACAATGTGGGAAATACATTCTGCACCAGCGAAAAATCAAATAACATTGCTAGCGGACGAACAACAGCTGTGGTACATTTTTTCCGAACACTTGAAGGGATTCCGTCTGATCCAGCAGCGAGGGAATAATTAAGCTTTTTGATTGCAGTTTCAACGAGTTGATCAGTTATCTGAAAAGTGTTCAAATTGATCATATCATATCTCCGACAGCAGAGACTACTTGTGCTTCCGATGCAATAAAAGTGTTGGAAGAATTTTTGAAGTGGGCAGCAAGGAGTTCACATTTTTCACCTGCTGTGTTCGCGCTACTCAGGTACCCAAAAACATGTTCAAAGGCAGCCCTATCTCGCTTGTCTTAGAATTCACGAACGACCAGAACAATTGTGGATTTTTACGCAACTTGGCTTGAATTTGTGAGGTAAATCATTTGTAAGCTCTGTAGTTACTGCTCGCTATATTAAATTGTTGCTTTGAAAAAGGACAGCGGAGCCTGGTGTATTTTTGTAGGGCAGAAGACCTGAGACGCTTCAAGAACCGCAGCTAAGCGTCACCCCACGAACAGAATTGGCTTGAAAGTTGCTAGGTAGATCAACTCCATTATGCAGTAATTCTGCTTACATGTGGTGGGAAACCCCCATACATGCATTATCAGAATGTCAGAGGTTTGCGGGCTAAAATCGCTCGGTTACGTTTATTGCTAGCCGGTTGTGAGTATGGTGTACCTCAAGACAGTGTGCTAGGGCCTCTAGACTTTCTAAATATCGAAACTTTCTTTTGCCGTTGATAAAGGTGTAAAAACATAAAAGCATTGAAAGCATAAAAACAGATAAAATCTGAAAAATATCGGTCAAATCTTGAATGTCTTGTCAATGTACATATTTTTTCTTTGAGGCAGTAAAATTTTTGTCGCCGAGCAGCCATAAAACAATCTGAGAAATAGAAACAGAACATCACAGAATTTAATTTCAGGCAAAATAGCAAGTAGCGTAACTTTCAGTTAGTTGAAAGGTGAAAAGTATGTTCTTGTTCTTCAAATGTGTCTTCAGAAGTTTGTTTAGTTATTTAAAAAGCACGTTAGTAACTTTGAAAACTGACGGAATAAACATAGCGAATACAAAAATAAATTAATAACAATTTATTTCAGATGCAGAATCAATCTAGATATGGGCCAGTCGTCGTATGGTCGTATTTATACTGGAAAAGGCTGCTAGAGTCCACTAGGTATCACTAGCCCTGCGATTGTTTTGTGCTCTAAAAGCTAGTTGCGAAGTTTGTCCGAAATAGCTATTGACCGAACCTAGTCTCATAACAAATAACATGAAAAGACCGTATTTTTGTAAGATACCATTGGAGATCGTCAGTAATTTCGATTAATTTCACTCTGTTGCATTATTCTCTCAAAAGGGGAATGGTGTAGCGTATACCTAAAGCTAGCCATTGAGTCAAAACGAAGCATAAAAGCATGAGTAGTAGTTGAAACAAAACAAACAAACGTTAACAACACACGCCGATGACAACGTGGAATTTTTCGGATTAAAAATGCTATTGTGCAATTTGTTGTTTACGTAGCTCGTTTAACCTTTACGTCCCAGACATAAAAAATAAGGTCACTAGCAGTAATACGTTCGACTCTAGCTTCATTGATTTTCGCTAGATTTTTATGTTAATAGTTTTAAAAAACCGCATTCGATTGGAGTTTACTATAAATACTAAAATATTGGTTCAACCTGTTTTCATTTTCCGGAGATATTCCGGATCGGATATCTGTAGACAGTACTACCGAGTGTCAAAACTGGTAATTTTGTGCTGTTATTGGTCCCACTGGGTGCCAAAACTGGTACACAATATCTCCGATAAAATTTAACTACATTTTGTTAACATATTTTTTCAACAAAAATCAATCTCATGTGATTCTTTTAAGACTAGTTACATAAAAATCGAACAAAAATCAATAGTCGTGGTGATAGAGTCCAAAGTGTACCAGTATGTACTTTCATTTTTGATACCGGCGCGTAAAGGATAATAACATATTTTGAAAACTTATTGTGATTAGACTTTTGCAGGTTGCAATTACTTCAGTTAAAATCAGAACCAGTTTTTTATTCATCCTGCATTGAACTCTTAGCAATAAACATTGTAGGTTACGATGAACTACAACCTGTTCTCATTAGCATTGTAACAAACACTTCCCAATCGGTAACTGCAGCGACATAGTATCGAAATAACAGTTTATTTCAAATTTCCTGTTTCGTCGAACGTTGAGTTCGCTGTAAAGAGTTTGCACGCACTCATCGGAACCACTTGCGTGTGTACACAGACACAGCTGCCTCTGGCTTGTAAGTCAGCCAGCCAGCCAGCCAGCCAGCCAGCCAACCAGCCAGACCAAGCAGTTGAACCAACAAATCGAACAGAAATTGATTGAAATTTCCTCTCCACGCCCGAATGCCACATTTGCGCTTCAGCTGTTTTGTGTGGCTAAATCCCCCCTCTTCTCCACCTCAGCCAGTAGAGTATAGTCCCGCACCAGCCCAGCAGCACAAGCGGCTCAATCAATTTGGCCGTACGGCAAATCGGCGGAACAGGAAATCAAGGAATTAGTAAGTCTTGAAGCCATTTCTTGGTGTTTCCGTTCTGGCTTGAATGGAGCAGCGGCGAGCTTGCATGTCATCACGTGATGGACGACTTGCCCGGCGCACATGGCTGCCAGTCAGTCAACCAAGTCAGCGGAAAAGTCGAGCCCCGGTAATCGCTTTTGTGGCGCGCGCGTGTGCTATTTTGTTGTCCTCCTGTTGTAGGACTAATCTTTGAAACAATGTTCCTTGCCTTCACTATACGTGAAAGGATGATTCCTTCGGTCCTTTCTTGGGAAACATTTTGCGTGACACTCCGCCGCCCGCCTCGGCTGTATCAAAGAAGCACTGGGCGATGACGGCTGAATTTCTATCCAATTCTACGGGCTTATCGCTGACGACGGCTGACGAATGTGACGCGTGACAGACAGGACACACCGGGCAACATAGTGTCACAAATTTAATATTTCACGACTGCTGCCCCCGTCGTCATTCGGTGCGTCCGGAGCTTTTTTGCTGCTGCGTGTCAAAACGCTGTCATCGTGGCAGTTGTCGACCCGTTGAAATGATTGCTTTTTTCTGGCTTTGTTTTATTAGGCTCGCCAAACTAAATCGAATGACACTTCGTGGGAATCCGGGTTCTGTGCTATTGAGCTGTTTGGTAGGGTTGATGGGGAACACATGTTTTAGCACTGTAAATTTCGGTTTAAATGTAATAACTGGTAAAATGAAGCCTAATGGTTTTAATCGCTATTTGGCACGAAGATTTCGTGACTTTCTTCCCGATACGATGGGTGATGGGAGGGAAGAAAAATATTTGCTATTTATTTATGAGTTTGTTGTTAGTCTCCATTCTATTATATTTACAATCTCATTTATACGAAATTGTTACTGAAAAAGTATAAAACTATCACAGTTTTTTACAACCATAATTTATTTTGATGTGGTCATTTTAACTTAAAGAGCTTTTCTGTTCTTTCTTAATGTCGCTGTTGTATAGTGTACATTGACTTTTTATTTAATCGTATATGCAATTGAACTTTCAAGAGAATTTTTAACCGAAATAATCGCTGAGTCAGTTAACGAAAATGGCAGATGTGAGAATCGGAACGTGACGCGATTCGGAAGTATGGCGAGTAAAATAACAGGAAAAAATTTGGACGCAACTCGGGTCCCATGCTCTACAATCTGAATCAGTTAGTAATACAAGCTTTCGACCGTAATATGTGAGCTTTCGGTCGGGATGCGGTCAGAAAACTGGAAACATTCAAGAGTACCGTCGACCTTGCTAAGACAAGAAATATACTAAAGACATATAAGAAGCGGAGAAATCAAAATGAAGTGCAATTCAAGCAAGTGGCACGTCTATTAAACCAAGGGCCTGGTGGCCACAAGGTTACCGAGTCCGCCTGGACATGTGAATAGTCGTAAGTTCGAATCCTAGTAGAATCTGACCATTCGATGTTAAGTGATTTTAGCATGGGTTTATCCTCTCTTCCTGTATTTATCAACAATGAAGGCAAGTTATAAAAGTGGTACTTGCTTGAGGTGCGAATGAAGCCTCTTGTCCATAGGTAAACTAAAACCTGTTCCACCACCTGCTTCTAGGAACGAGATCGGCGGTAAAGCAAGGTGGTAAAACAAAACAAATACAAACATACACACCTTCACTTGGTGCTGAGCTCTGCTTAACCGACCATGATACCTCTAGCCGGGGCTAGTTATAAGAATGGTACTTGCTCAAGGTGTGAATGTAGCCTCTTGTCCAAGGGCAAATGGCTTAAATATTCTCGGCACTTCCTGGCTTCAGCAAGCGTCGATTGGTTGAAAAGTAGTAAAAAGAAAAAAGGGGTGAAAAAACACCGACACTTAAGTACGGATAATAGGTAGTTCGCTCACTCTGTAGCGATACTGCCAAACGAATGAAGTGCGGAATACAACACTTGGACGATAGTAGTAGTAATGTCCACGTAAAAATCCAAGAGCCCGTTTTCATACGATACAATTCATACGATACATTGTTGTGAGGAGGATCGGTGTCCGTAAATATGTGAAATTCGACCACAAGATGCTTCTAAATCGCCAGTACTCATCCATCCATTTCCATTTTACGAAAAAATACAGCGAAAAGGTTATGATGTGACAAACGGTTTGTGAGTGCGAATGGTTTCAAAAAACATTCGTGACTACTGACATTTACATTCGGCAATGCTCGGAGTGGTGCCTGCTACCCAGGATCCGAAAACATGATGTTCCAGTACTGTCCTGGACAGATTTGGCAGCAATAGGTTACGCGAAGAACACGTTAGCCTTTATAAAAGCCAATGGAGATGGAATCGTACCACAGACGATGCATCCTCCTAACCGTCTCAAGGCTAGACCAATCGAATCTTCTTGGGCTCTGACGAAGGTATACTTTCGGTAACATATTAAGGCTGCGGATTTCATTGCAACTTTAGAGAAAGACTGGGAAAAACTATTCAAAATCATTGAAAATCGGTCGGCGTTCAGTAGTGTCAGATAAAAAATTTGACCGTTGGCGTACGCTTGAATAAATTTCAAAACTATTCCGTTAAACTATAAAAGAATGCTATAGAGAATATAGAGAATAGTGAAATAAAAACTAAATTTGCTTACAAAACCCGAACTCACATTGTCATAGGATGTATTGAGCTTTCCACATAACCCACCGAATGACAGGAAGGATCACTGAAAAGTTAAATATTGATTATTTATGTAATTTTTACTGCAATTCAGTCTGGTGAATATGGCAGGTGGAATAAGACTTTCAGGGACCTATTCTTCAAGTGTTTTTGAAAGCCATTACAGCATGTGACCGTACATGGCCATGACGGAAAACTACAAATTCGTACTCTCTCCAAATGTATTGGAAGAATGTCATCGAGGTTGGGCCACCGTTTGACCTTTGATCATAACGGGTGGCAACTAAAATTTTGGAATTTTTTTGAGGCCCCTATACTCCGCAACAAACGAGCTCAGAGCAGAGAGAAATGAGAGTATGTATGTGTACTCTCTCTCTTTCTCTCTCCTCTTTTTGTCAATATATTTTGATTTGTTTATGCTTGCCTTGTTTTGCTTAAAATGACGCCGAAACAAGAAGCATTTCGAGAGCGCGTTGTACACTTCTACGAACTGACACAGAAATCTCGGCAAAAAGTATACGGTACAACATTTAAAAAGCGAATATGTTGCGGCTTCGACTGTTTACCATATCCTAAGATGCCCAACAACTATTCGCAAGCAAGGTAGTGGAAGACCAGCCAAAATTATGGACGCAGTAGGACATCGTTCTCTTTGTCGTTTCATCAACAACAAGCCCTCAGGTTTGGCTATCAATTAAGATGCAGCAGACGAATGTTTGAAGAAAATTTAGATCCCGTTTCTACAAAAACATCATGCAGATGGACAATACGTGTTTTGGTCGGAACATCATCGCATTACGCCAAAAAACCCAATCGTTCCTGGATACTCATCCGATCCCGTTTTTACCCAAAAACCACGACCCGAAAAGTCTGTCTCAGTGCGCCCAATCGAAGATTTCTTCGGGATTTTGAGTTCCTTGGTGTACAAAAATAACTCAACTTGAGAGCCACGAATTGCAAACAGTTGATTGGTAGAATCAAGAGATCCATTCCCAAAGTTGACATGACGGCCGTACAACGCTCCTGTTCGGACATCAAACGGAAGCTTCGCCGAACAACAATGGATAATGTATCTTCGATTTCGATAAATCAGATCTTCTTCATGTATTTTTGTCTTTTTTTGACAGCTTGAGAAAAAAATTCCAAAATTTTAGTTGTCATCCGTTATCAAAATTGTCAGATAAATCGACCAACACAAATAGGTACAGCATATTGGTACGTATATGCCAATTTTGCATATCAAATGCGATATTTTTGAATGCATATCCGCACATAATACTGATTTAACGTCAAAACGCTGATCACTACCATTAAGTTAAAGCTCCTGACCCTGAACTAGCGATTGTTTGATTGGTAGAGGTTAGCAAAGGCAATTCTAATTACTGATTAATCGGTGGCTCTAGTGGGTTGTTTAACCCAGTTCTACGCTAAACCACAACATTCTTTTCCGAACATTCCTTGTTCTATAAAAAGCTTGCGGGAAAAAGACCCTCAATCCACTACTTTTGACATGTTTTGCAGTTCACAAAACTTCATTTAATACAAGCGATCATTGTACTGGTTGTGGAAGGCTGGCCGCAAAAACAGTTTTTCGTCAGAAAGCATGAATTCACAAACAACATGCTAGTCAAGCATAGTTTTATTTAACTGACAATCCATGAACTTTTTGTTTTTTTTGCGCACTCGAAGTTCCAAATCCTTTTTAACAACCTGCCGAATGGAAGATTGGGAAACACTAAACTGTCTAGCAACTGACCGCGTTGATCGTATCGTATCATCGTGCGAAATATGAGTCAATCGCTAACACCAATCTATTTCCACAGTCACTGTGTTCCTGTCATTTCCATGGATGCTCTCAAATGTGAATATTTTTGGTGGAAAGTACAATCATTTGACGTTTGAAATATGCTTGTTTTTGTTTTGTAAGATTGTTTGCTTTTGTGCTGTTTGTGCAATTATGGATTCCAAACGAGAATTCAAAAGAAACTTTTATTTGAAAAACATCGGAGCTTGTGAGTTTTTGAGGCAGCTATGTGTTTGAGAAACGTGTAAATCCATCAAAGAAACAGGGTAGAGTGTTTGGAAGTAGGGAGCTGCTGCAGCGGTATGACGTCTGAGAAATAAAATTTTTGAATTAAAAAATGTTCCTGTTACAAGATACTTAAAACGAGTAAAATGTAGCGAAGCTTACTGATATCTACAGCGATCAGTTGGCTGCTCAGCGGGTTTAAAATGTTTTGGAAGCATTTGTTCAGAGAGGAAATTCGTGAAATGTTAAACTTCTGCTACTTGCCATCGAAACGGGGATAAAAATCAATACCGACTACTATCGTAGCTCAGGTTTTGAACATTCATTTGATAAATCATGCGACCGAATCAATCCCTGATAGAAATTACTGCTTTTAACAGGATTCTGCTCCTTCTCATTAATCGAAAGCAACACAAGAGTGGTGTCGTCAGAATTTACCTCTCATAAAAACATCTCTAAAACGGTCTACTTCATAAACGGATCTTAATTCCTTATATTACATCACAAGCAGATGCATCGTCAGCTAAATTAGAAACACAGTAGGCCGTATTTTGGAATCCTCCAAGCAACTTTTGGTATTTGGTTGCTATTTGAGACCATACTCGTATGTCTCAGGAATCGTATGTGCCAACTGCGACGAATTTCATAACTGAATTAAACCGAACTGAATTAAATGGAGTTAAAGAAAAAGGAGTAGCTCTCCTCCGATCAAATAAATTCGACAAAAATATGACAGGATTGTAACTTCAGTTGATATTTCTAATAACTTTTGATTTAAATGTGACAGAAGAACTCTGCCCCTACTCGCATAACAGTTTCATTCTCTGTTGAGTTTCTTATATAAGTGGGACTGTTAGGCGCAACGCACAGAAATTTTTACAAAGATTTAATTTCGTTGTATCACTCATAACTGCCTGCCTTACGTTTTTATTCTATAGTAGGGCAGGATGTTGGCTTTTATCTGTCCAATAGTGAAATAAACTGGTACAAATTATAAAACAAATTGATATTTGTGATATACGCAAATCAAATTTTATTACAATTCTGGTTATTTTAATTACTAACGAGGCAAAGGAGATTTTGTTATAAAATACTTGTCATCCTGAACTCTTTTTGTTTGCGACAAGTTTGTTATTTTCATTTGACAGGGATTCGAACAGAGCTTTTCATTTTGAAATATTGGAACATAGCCTGAACGAAAACTAAAAGTTTGTGAAATTTAAAGCTGGTGTTATGATTTATTTCACTTTGTTTTACTGACAAACAATCTTAATCGGTTTGTAAATGTTGCTAAACTGGTTAAGGATCATTGGGAAGAAGTTTAGAGGCAAATCTTCGCTCACCCACCGTATTCACCAGACACCGCTTTTATATAGGTTTTTATATATTCCTAGCTGAATATCACCCCTTATTGAAGAACAGCTTGTCTTATGGATATTCTATTTAATGAAACTTGTGTAAAAACCGAGTCGAAAGAATCAGTTTTATCCTTCGAGGAATTGGTTTGCCATTTCAGTGGAATAATTTATATGAAACCATGAACATCTTAACAATGAACATTTTACTATCATATTCAACACCTACAACAGTAATAAAACAGATTGTGGGATATTTTTTCGACTAATTTTTTTTAAATTTAGAACAATGCATTAAAATAATTGCACATCACTGAAATCAAAGTCAAGCAAGAAGTAACCAACCAGAAATTGGTCAGTTTTAGTACTCTTATTTGCATTAATGTTTCTAATTATTTTTATAATACAATTTTAACATTCTGCCGGAAGTAAATTTTGTTACAACATTAAACGAAATAATTATTTTTCTTTCTTTTTTTTCAGGGGTTGCAAAGACTATTGCCAATAAACAGAAATCGGTAAAGAAGTAAGTTAAATTAAAATTTAAATATTTTTAAAATATAATTTGTTCTCCCACAAGCCAAAGCAAAAATTTTCGATCTGGTTAGCTCCGCTGAAGAGCTGGCAATATATTCAGGAAGCATAAGTCAGCATTCCAACGATTAAAATATGTATGCCCTGGTTACTCAAGACTAATAGGTGGGCAAAGAAAAACAGATTAATTATTGGCCAAACAATCAAAGCAATTTTTTGGTGTTCAAGGAAAAAAAAGTAGAAAAAACTGATTCTGTTTTATTATAAACGAAAAAGTCGGCAAAAGGACGTTTTCTTGAAAGTAAAACTTCAAAATTTTCATCTATTTTATATAATTTTTTTTTAATCATATCTTAATTTCGTACCTTTCTACTCTTATTGACTGTAATATTTTGAAATATAGTTTCTCAGAAGAACTAAATATTGGAGTTCAAGCAATAACTGAAATATTATACGGCAAGTAGACTTTTGTTTGAGTTCATGACCCAAATAGTTATGTTTCATCAACAATTTTCAAAGGTAATAGCTCACGAATCACATGTCATTTCCAGTAAACTAAAAGAAAAATATGTTTCTTTTACCTACCTTATCGTCCTGCGACAGTATCCTCCCTCATCCAGGTCCAGATTATCCTGCGCACCGTAACCACCTGACCTGACCACAAACCACTTGCCACTCAACTGTAGTTACGTACTTTTATTTTTCAATTTGCTGGAATTTGTTTCTTCCCTTCTCTCGTTTTTCTTTCTCCCTCACCAACTTCGTTTGTTTCTATGATGCACTACTATTGCGGCCTATCAGTTTTTTCTTTCTTTTTTTTTTCGTTTGCACCCTTCCGAAGCAGAGTGCACTAAAAATTCGTAAACTCTTCCTTGTTCGAACTTCTTCTTCTTCTGCACTGGCTGTTTTTGACCCCTACACCCGGAAGAAGAAGAACTTGGATCGACCGGGCGCTATCAACGGCACCGCCGCCTTCGCCGCCACCGTACGAGAGGCGCAAAAGTTTTCCCCCGAAAAGGGCGCCGAACCGAACATTCAAACCGCACACACTTCCCTAGTTTGCTGATTTGTTTTAAATTAATTATTTTAACTTTGGCGTCGTCTGGTGGCCCGATTCTTGGCTGGTGGCTTCCCCGCGCTCCACCGAAAAAAAGGGGACCTTCTTCCTTGCTGCTGCTGCTGCTACTTGGGAAACTTTGTGTCTACTACGTCTTCGGAACGGTGTGTCCCCGGTTTGCTGCCGGCACAAGTTCTTCGACGACTCGCTCTTAGACTGACGGGGGGGATAGCCAGAAATAATTGTCTTTCGCCTCTTTGCCTGGAACTCACTCTCCACCCGACACTTTCCACGCGACTTCAAAACTTGCAAACTTTTGATCGCGGAAAAACTTTGCTGCCGTTTGCTGGCTGCTGCTTCGGGCTTGAACGATTTTCGCGAGGACGCGCGCGGGGTTCGAAAAGTTTTTCGGCTGTTGCTCCCAAAGTTTGCAAAGTTTTTCCCCCGGTTTTTCCGTAGAGGAGAGCAGCAGCGGGATCACACACTTCTGGAAAACTTTGGTGCTTGGTTGTTGCTGGGAAAAACTTTCCTGTGGCAAAACTTAGTTCACTGGCAGTGTGCAAACCGAACGGCCACGGGACCACGGTGAAAACTCATCTTTACCTTCACCGAGTTTACAACGTACTGACGACGGAATGTCCTCCGGTTCGGTGGAAAACGGGTACCGAACAGGGTGTGCACCCATACACAGACCGGCCGGTGGGCTTTTCCGCACGCGCTCGCTAGTGTTGGTGAATGAACTCCGCCGCTGCTTGACGAACTGCTGCAATCCGTCCGTCGGTGCTGCAATCCTGCTCGGAAAGTGCAACCACCTGGCGGCAGATGGATCGGATCCGGTCCGTGCGAGCAAGTAGGACGGCAAAACATTCCTTTTGTCCTACGTGGTAGGAGGGTTGGCGGGACGCGTGCGCACTGGCCACCACCATCGGTAGCAAGGCGCTGCAGAATTCATCCAAGGGATCCGCCTCATTCGAACGGGAAGAAAAACGACACGGCACTGAAATTGCATCACACGCGCGCGGTCACAGAGCAGGTTGCAGGCTCGGCCGGTCGGTCGGTCGGTCGGTGGTTGGCAGCCAGCTGGGCAACGCAACGGAACGATGTCGATTCTTGTAGAACATGATACACACCGTCAGGCTGCTGGCAGGAAAAATGATTTTGTTTATAACAAATTACAAACAGTTTTTCATTCATTCTGAAGAGCTCTTTGCCAAGTTTGTGTCTTGGTCGGGTGGAGATTGTAATTTAATTACAGTCTCTGACAACGGGTTTCGCGATTCGGTTCCAAAGGGAAAAATTGCGGGGATGGGAGAAGGCTGGCGGGCGGTTGAGAACTGGTAAGGTTTTCTGCCAGCCAGCCTGAAGTAAGATCATGACAACGATTTTTAGCTTAGACATTGCTTGCTTGGCATGTTGTCGGTGCTGGTTCTTTACAAAATAGTTTCAGCTTATCTGTTTAGCTCAGTTTATCTTGGAGGATTTTTCCGCTATGAAACTGGTATTTTCAGAACCATTTTCGACTGATTTTTGTAATAATAAACTCCGATGTTCTGTCGTTTTTTGTGGTATTTCTATTTATGCTTTTTAAGTTATTCCAGTCTATTGATTAGAATGTGGAACATCTGTTTATGCAGAAGAAACTTTTACGAAGAATCTATGATTTGGCGTGACCTGAATTTGTACCTGGCCTGGCCTGGCAATACCTGGCGGGTATTGTGGGTACAATTCCGGTTATAATCTCTGATTATAGCTTGGTTCGACCCATGCACCTTCCAGCATTGGACAAAAGGTAGGAGTCACAACGACTACTTGTTAAGCGTAGCTACCAATAACCCCCCCCCCCTCACCTTCCCGCTCTTTCCCCTACACTCCAAAAAATTTTCATTACTCTCTCCTACCGTCCTTCCACCAATTGTAGAACCACCGTTTCAAAAAATATTAACATTAATGCCTGACCGCATTTCAAGGTCAAAGACTAAAAACACGAGTTTGGTCTAATAAACCGATGACCAAAACGCCATTATTAAAGCCCGAATAATAACGAGTGTCCGAAAGAAATACTCATGACGGCCTTTCGTTAGCACGAGAACGGGTTGTTAATGCCCGAGTGGCGTTTCAAGTTTTATTACAGTCTAGTGATGGTATTTATGACCAAATTGTTCTGTACTCCAATGGCCGACTGCGAAGTCTATCGATAAAGAAGGGTCTTGTCTTAAATATGTAACCCAAGGCTTTGCTGTTTTCTTTTTATTAAACTTTTCCGTTGTCTATTATCTGTTTTCTTTCGTGTTCTCTTCCCTTCATTTTTATTACACTTTCATGTGTGGACTCATCACTGCGACCAGTATAGTTGATCTATTGTGATATCGCCCGGGTGTTTGCTGTATGACCCGCACTGCATTTCTTTTTGCTATAATCGCTATTGAATGAGCGACCTGCTTAATAAATTTTATGCGTGCTTGTGTGTATTGGGGTTTACCCTTCCTTCAAAGCCTGATCTACTTTAACCACTTATTCCTAGCTGCCAGTACTACCCCTTTTTGCCGTCCCTGGCGAAGACTCATTCGTACCTCTGACCAGTACACTTAATTATAGGAGGAACATTTGCACTGTCAAGAGGCTTCAGAGGGTAAATATAGAATTCAGCATGAAGGAGGGGTGAATGGAGGGGCCTGAGAATAAACCCATGCTAAAGTCACTTGACATCGAATGGCTTGATTCTACTAAGATTCGAACCCACGACCCCTCGCTTGTCAAAGCAGACTGGATAACCTTGCGGCTACGGAACCCTCCGGAGTGTTCTTATGGAGTTTTATTTCCCGCTCTTCTGTTGATTAGATTATAGTCACTTTAACAGCTTGGTTCATTCAGGATTTTTTTTTTCCATTTCTTTTGTCCCTTTTCAATATGAGATAATATTCAATACGTTTCCTAGGTTATTTTGTTTCCTTGTTATTTATTTTCCCTCTTTCCCGGTAGCTTTTAATCGTTCAAAGTTTATCACCTGCGTGTTTTCAAACAGTTATCATTTGTCTTGTTTCTTAATCATTTCTTTCTTTTTATCTCTATTTTTCTTTTCTTATTTTATCTCATTTTATTGTGTGTTTTCTATCGTCAGCTCTCTTGGTTTTCATTGCACTTTTCTAACCTTTTTCTTTGAGATTCTGCGTTGCGTTATTACTGCTTTTTCTATTGCTTTTGTTACTTTAAAGTATTTTTTTGCTCTTTATTTCTTCCTGTCTCAGTATCTATCACCTTTCTCAGAGTTTTTACTCAATTTCTTCCTTATTCTATGTATTTTCTTTCAATTTTTCTCTATATACTTACTTACTTACTTAATCAGCTCCAGGCCGTAGTTTCCTCTGCTGTACGAAGAAGTCGTCTCCATTCCACTCGGTCCATGGCCGCAATTCGCCAGCCACGTAGTCTACGTAGGGTCCGCAGGTCGCCTTCCACTTGATCGATCCATCTTGCTCGCTGCGCGCCTCGCCGTCTCGTTCCAGCCGGATCGTTATTGAGAACTTTTTTAACCGGGCTGTCGTCCGACATCCTCACGACGTGCCCAGCCCATCGCAGGCGATCGATTTTTGCGGTGTGGGCGATGGGTGGTTCTCTAAGCAGCTGATGCAATTCATGGTTCATTCGCCTCCTCCACGTTCCGTCTTCCATCTGCACTCCGCCGTAGATGGTGCGCAACACCTTCCGTTCGAAAACACTAAGGGCGCGTTGGTCCTCCACGAGCATAGTCCATGTCTCATGGCCGTAAAGGACTACCGGTCTAATCAGCGTCTTGTAGATTGTTAGTTCTCTTTTTTCTCTATATATGTTTGCTTAATTTGTGTTTTTCGTTGTTACCAGTGCTCGAAAAAATGGACAGCCCTGCTCATGAAGGCGAACATAAAACGCATTCAGCGCATACAGTTTTACCCCTGGTAACATTCTTTTATCTTGTATTGCGGATTTTCGGCTTTCCAGTTAGTTTAATATTGAAAACGGCTTTTTTATACTGCCTATATATAGCAGTATAAAAAAGCCGTTTTCAATATTAAACTGACTGGAAAGCCGAAAATTCGCAATACAATATATGTACTTCAGTCGATCTTAACAGCATTCTTTTATCTATTAGTCCATTGACGTGATTACTGAACTGCTGACAGTGTTTGTCTTTCTTAGTTTTCTACCCTTCAAAACCATTCATTCGTGAATTGCAGTGCTGAACGATTGCTCGACTAACCTGTCAATCAATTGTGTTGCTCTTGACTGTTTTTTTTAGATCTCATAGTATAGATTTTTAAGCCTTGCTGCTTTTTAAAATCAACCAAAACCTATCTGAAGGAAATTACTTAATAGATCGTTTACGTTTATTGTGTCACATGTGTGTACACATTTTTATTAACTTTAAATATGTTTCTTTATATTTTCTCTCTTATTCAGTATACTTTCGGATATTATTTTTAGTTATTTTCACTAATAACTAAGAATAGAATCGAAATTCTTTGTTTTTTATTGTCTTTCCATTCTTTCCTTTCTTATTTTCTTTATTATTTTTCTTTAGGGTTCGTATTTTAAGATAGCTTTTCATTAATTTTTATTTATTATTACTGTTATTCTACTTTCCTTCTGTTTCGTCTCGATGTTTCTTTTTTAGTTGTCACTTTTTAAATATTTTATCGGTTTTCTATTGTCCTTTACTGTTGATCACTTTATCTTTACACTTTATCACTTTATCTTTTATAACTTTTGTTCTATTTTCGAACTGTTGAAGTCAGCCCTAGCCCTAGCCCTAGCCCTAGCCCTAGCCCTAGCCCTAGCCCTAGCCCTAGCCCTAGCCCTAGCCCTAGCCCTAGCCCTAGCCCTAGCCCTAGCCCTAGCCCTAGCCCTAGCCCTAGCCCTAGCCCTAGCCCTAGCCCTAGCCCTAGCCCTAGCCCTAGCCCTAGCCCTAGCCCTAGCCCTAGCCCTAGCCCTAGCCCTAGCCCTAGCCCTAGCCCTAGCCCTAGCCCTAGCCCTAGCCCTAGCCCTAGCCCTAGCCCTAGCCCTAGCCCTAGCCCTAGCCCTAGCCCTAGCCCTAGCCCTAGCCCTAGCCCTAGCCCTAGCCCTAGCCCTCGCTCTAGCTCTAGCCCGCTTCAAAAACATGAGTCGATTATTCAAGCTTGTTTCACAAACACACTTATTGTGGTCATTTCTGTGATGATTTATTTATTCTTTTTTTCTGTGTTTTGCTTACAACGCTTAAACCTATACCAATTTGATATCTGTGCTTGGGAAGTACGCCAGTGTGCAAAACCACTCGTTTTCTTCAACCGATTTTATCTTTTAAACATTAACCTAGTCCAATTTGATGTCCTGAAAGTAAAGTGTAAAACCACCCCTGTTTTCATCCCAATTTATCTTTAAACATCAAATCTAGTCCAATTTGATGTCCTAAAAATGAAACGTCATAGAAAAGTGAGCGGTCATTCTTCGCGTTTTTGCCACATTGCATCAAAAATATTCAACAAATTTGATAAATAACTGCAAGAATTTGTTCGGTACTGTTGTCTTGCACGACAACTGCAGCTGAAGGGATGTTTGTGCATGTGACGTGACGCAGCAATTCTCAAAGTGAGGAAAATCAGCGACTGCCTTATCCGAGAATAGTTTTTGAGCGTTTTGTTTGCTGCTTGCTGCTCAGTTGGTTGCTTACAATTCATTACATAGTTTTAATTGTATTTCTGTCAAGTATGCAATCAGCTGTATTCTGTAAAGTAGAGTGTAGAAAGGAACTAGTATGATGCAGAGGACTTTAGCTAATTGATATTTTAACTGGCTGTCCACATGTAAGTTGTAAGACAATTACTTCAAATCAATTTATCACAATAGGTGGCGCTATCAAACAATTATTTTTGCGTGGAAATTGACGAAATTACGTCAATTGACGTGGAAATTAGAATACAGTAAATTATAAATTTGCGTAACAAACTGCTGAACATTTTCAAATTGTCCAGCATTTTCGAACTGAACCCGCATTCGTAGTCCTACGTGAACCTCTCGTTCGTTGCCTTAGGCACAGACCTCCTTATTTTTTCTGTATTTAATTTGTGTTTCTTATTGGCTCATTATTTTGTCTATATTTTACCTCTGCGGTTTTATAAGTTTTATAGCGTACTTCTGTAGTAGTTTTGTTCTCAAAAGATACGGGAAATTTCTACAGTTTTACATTTTTAGCCAAGCTTTGTAAAAATTATAACATAAAAACATAAAATAGCCAGGTACAAAATGTTCATTCACATTAACTGAACCAAACAGAATTTCAGCTCCAACTTTTTGGTGGAAGGAAACACTTTCCGGAGCGGCCATTTTCAACATTAATGCCGTCACTCACGGAGAGTGCCACCGACCCACCACCACCCCAAAAGCCGAACTCAATAATTCAACAATTTATCAACACCGTCACAGTAGTAATAACACCGCATCGACCGACATCCACCGGGCGAGGACGTGTTTTCCGAAAGTGGACACTTTCCACTAGCCTAGCCGGGCCGACCGGAGCAACCGCAAACGACCGGGAACGCGATAACCGCAGAAAGTGTTTTCCATCCTGTCGAATGTCGGTTTTGTGAAAAGTTTAAATATTTTAACGTTAAGCCGCTCTGCGCTACTGCTGCTGCTGCTGCTGGTTAGCATTTCCACCTGCAACTAATGGATGGCTGGCGCTCCCGGCACGAAAATGCATTCCCTTCTGAAAAAAATAAAAAAAAAACAATTTCCCTTCCAGTTGACCCCGATGCAATGAATGTCTGACACTACAGCAGCGGGCACATCGGGAACAACATTCGAAGCGGGGAGGGGTATTGAATTTTCAGGCCAAACAAGCGTAGCGTAGCGAGTTTTTGTGGTTCTCCACAGCGTCGCGATGCCGTTAAATAAACATGACAGCTTGCGGCCGGCCGATGGCAGGACCGACAACCGATCGTTAGCTGCCGACCACAAAACGAGGTTAATTGAACAGTTGTGCGGAGCCACTTTCGGACCATTAAAAACTTTCCCATCGAGCGGATTTCTAACCCGGAGAGAGGAAAAAAACAGCGCTGCGAAATAAATCACTGATTGAAATGTCCTTGGCTTATGTTCGACTATGCATAAATCTGACAAATCTTCTGGCGGAGTTTCGTTCCGTTCTTCCCTGGCTTTGCCACCACCGCCACCACCAGTGGAATGCCGTCCGATTTGGCTGGTCCCGCTGGGACGCCACAGCCACGTTTCACTTTGGACAGGTTCGTTCGTTCGTTCGTTTCTGGGTGCAAAGTTCATAAATCAAACGTCAGAAGCATTAGGATGATTATACGCTTTGATCTGATGGGCTGCGGGTGGCCGAATAACTTCATACATACGTTCAGTCAGTCCACCGCCCGCCCACACACATCATCCGTGCCGTCCGCCCGTCGTTCGATTCCAGAATCCGGCGGGATTCACACGAAAACGAACGAGATTTAGGTGAAACGACCAGTCAACCAATAAAGCCCCGGTATTTATGGGCTGGCGCGGGCGATATTTCCTGCGCTGGAAAATGTGGCCCAAGGGGGGAAGCGAAATTTCCATTCGACCTCGAACATTTATGACGTGTGATATATGCGTGTTTGGCACGGGGGGACGAAAGTGCGATGGGATTTCGGGTTGATGGTGAACTGTGTGACTGGGAAAGTTGACAGCGAATTCCGGGAGCGGGAACGAGTACGTGTTGGTCGCACGCTTCGCGAAGTTTTCTTCTTCTTAGATGTGGACTTTTATCGGAAGCGGCCACTCTTCTTGACTGGGCACTCGTGAAACGACGAGCATTCGGTTTTGGACTGACTCAATCAGCCACTCTCAATCAGTAATTTATGCTGCACTCGTCGTCGGGCAGTGATCCTTTTCTAGGGAACGTCAGCCCCTGCCACCACCACCACCGCCAACCAACCACTGACGGGGGATAAATTTCATTTGGCAGTTTATTGTGTGCTGGAAATTAAACCAAAATGATTCCACTAATTTATTCCGCTGACGTTAAGTGCGGAAGTAAATCTCATTTCTAAGGCTGATCCCCCTTTGTCCTCCGAAGAAGCGAAATCTTGAACCACCAACAACTAGCGGCGCGCCGGGGCCATCGTCAGCACCATCATCATCATCTTCACCACCAACAACAACAATCACCCACCCTTCTTCTTCTGACGGCGAAAAAAGGATATCTTACAGAACTAGCTTGGTCGTCGGTTGTGGCTCGCCAGCTCGTCGCTTAATTTACGCTTTTCGGATCCCAGTCACGTCCTCATTAGAGATTCCTCCATCATTCTCGACTCGGCTCGGCTCGGTTCGTATACAGATTATCGTCGAGTGCAGCGCCACTCACAACAGTCTCACTCATTTTTCTTACGATGGACTCGGCCTTCTTCAGCTGGCAACACTTTCCCTGTCACGCACCTGCCGGGTTAGGTTTGCTTTCCCACATCTTGGATCTCGTCGAAGCTTATTTGTTTTAACTCAGCGCAGCCTTCTTCTTCGTTGTACACCTCAAACACGTATCACGAGTCAAGATTTCGTGATGAGCCTAATAGCAGCAGCCCTGAAGTTCGACACCCGTTGATTGGCTTTGTACGCACCAGCGGCCGGAGGTGAAAGACGGTGGTGGAAAGAAAATAGCAAAGTATCCCTTTTTGAAAGGTTTTTGCCCACCAGCAGTCAGCCAGCGCTGCTGGTCGTGGCGGTCGTGCCGAGTGGGCAGGTAGGATTTTCCGATCGGAACTACTGCTGGAATTGGCATTCCTTAACTGGTTGGCGGCGAGTAAGGGGGAAATGGTGGTTTGGAAAGTTACCTTGTTCTGGTTACCTGTGGGGATTTTTTACACTCAATTCCTGCCTCTCTTTCTCACTGCTGAAACTTGGCTTTGTTGTGGTTTGTTTGATTAACATTTCACACAAGGTTGAGGGTCGGTGGTCGGTGCGTTTGGTTTTGATTGTGGAATTTCTTTACTGAAGGGAAGCTACCAACCCATCCGTGCAATTTCACTAGACTGCGATCTTGAAAATAAATGGTTGCTCAAAAAACCTTCGAAAAACATTTAATGATACTAGCAAAGTAACGGTAGCGAAGCTCAGCATGCTATATATAGACTGAAACAAAACTTTGGTTTATCTTTAGGAATACAAAAAGTTCCGAAACAGTTTTCTTCGGATTTACTACATCAATTTTATTTCTGATAGAAGACTTGGTCCACATGACCAATATAATTGATAAAGGAAAACTGATGATCCAACCTCCGAAGTTCGAACTTAACTGTAGCGGTCCAATGCGATGCGACCATAGCTAAATTAAAAGAAATGGTTCGTACGATCCATTTACCCACTCTTGGTAACCAAACCATTTCTGTATAGTCATAAACTGACATGATTCGGTACAATCATTGCTGGTGAAGTATATGGTTCGGTACGATCATTGTTCAATGAAAAATATGGATTAGTACGACCATAAACGCATGAAATGATTCGGTACGACCATAGGTGAAAACATAATCATGTATGGAGCAATTCCAACTCAACTAACAAAACGATTTGGCTCGACTATTTTTGATTGGAAATCATTTTCCGCCGACTATCACCAATTGTAAACAGGTTTGTGGGAATTTAGCAAGCCGGCTTCGTCGAAGGTCGGTCTACAGCGGATTAAATATTTACACTGCGGCAAATCTTCCAAAAGGGCCGCGAATACACAGAGTTCCCACGCATCATTTGTTCGTTGACTTCAAAGCCGCAAATGATACCATCGACCGGAAAGAACTGTGGTGGAAAATCATGGACGAGAACAGCTTCCCCAGGAAGCTCATCAAACTGATTAAATCTACGCCACGTTAGCTCTTCACCAGATTTTAGGGCATAATTTAACCTTTAAATGCGCTTTCAGCGTTTACTCTAGGGATGTTTTTCACTATGTTGTTTTAAAGCAACATTGCGCATTTAAGGGTTAAGCTATCTTTTAAAAAAAATTAGGCAAATCGGAGAGGATGTTTTGGAGATAATTGATATTTTATAATTTTTATCATGGTGTTTTCTCTTTAGATCTTAAATTTGCAATAACTTAAGAACAGCTGGGCCTTAAAAAAGGTTATTTGACATAATTTGTTCAAAACGATGCGTAGAATTTGATTTTGTTTGAGTTTTATCAAAAACTGCAGAATTTGGATATTTTTGAAATTTCAAAGATTTTGTTAAAAAAATCCGAAACCGGGTCCATCGATAGCTCTTCACCAGATTTTAGGACATAATTTAAGCTATCAATTAAAAAAAATTAGGCAAATCGGAAGGGATAACTTTGAGATATTAAATGACATTTTATAAGTTTTATCATGGTTTTGAAAAGTTTTTTCTTTCAGTGTATTTTTTTCTAAAAATACACTTAATTTCCTACAACTTTTGCTTTGACGCCATTTTGATCAAATAAGTCGTTTTCAAGATATGATGTTTTGAAAAAAAAGTAATCTCATTTCTAAATACGCCGTTTTGAAAAGTAACTCTTGACGAAAAAAATCAAAATTAGTGGAAAATGAGTTCTTGCGTGAGATCCAACACATCAGGAAAATTTCATTCCAATCAAAAATAGTCGAGTCAAAAATGGCCTTTTTTCAGCGTTTTGAGCTGGAATTGCTCTATGGCATTTAATCAAAATGGTTCGGTATGACCATTGCTCTATGGCTCTATTGCTGGAATTGCTCTATGGCATTTAATCAAAATGGTTCGGTACGACCATTGATAAATAAAATGGTTCTGTATGGCACAGAATCGAATGGTCCGGTATGACCATAGACAAATGAAATGTTTCGACACGTTTATTGTTGAATAAAGTATATGGTTCGATGCAACCATTAATAAGTAAAATGATTCGTTACGATAATTGTTCAATCACGTTGCTCTGTATTACCCTCAAAGTACTCTGTAAGGTAATCCTCAACCGGATTCAGGAGAAGATAGACGCTACTCTCCGGCAGCAACAAGCTGGATTCCGTGCTGACCGATCGTGTGTAGATCATATCACAACGTTCCGCATTAAATTGGAGCAGATCAACGAATTCCAGAACTCTCTTCTGCTGGTGTTCGTTGACTTTGAAAAGGCGTTCGACCGTCTCAACCACGAAAACATCTGGTGCGCACTTAGGCGTAGAAGAATTCCAGATAAGCTAGTCCATCTCATCGAGGCTCAGTACGAGGCATTCTCGTGCAAGGTTTTGCACAGTGGCGTCTTGTCCAACCCTTTGAGGGTTACTGTTTGTGTGAGACAAGCTACATTTTATTACCGCTTCTATTTTTATATCGTTATGGATTATCCAACTAATATGGAGCTATTGACAGTATACCAAACAGAGGCTTGCCTTGTAATATAACCCCACGGTTCAGGAAGGCCAAGAGTACCTTTGCAGGTCTGCGACACATTTGGGGCTCAAACCAGATCACCCCACATACGAAAACCCGAGTTTTCAAATCAAACGTTAAATCCGTACTGGCGTATGTCTGCGAAACGTGGTGCGTCTCAGAGGAGACAATGCAGAGGCTCATGGCGACGCAGCTTAGCCAGCGACGTCCGGGCTGTAGACGAGAACCTGTCTTGGCGACAGGTAAAGGCCATGGCTATGGTGGTCAGCAGTGGAGATCTCTGATTTCATCCCTTTGTTCTGCCGTACCGGCGGACATGAACACATAAGTAAGTAAATAAATTGTTCAATAAAGTATATGGTTCGGTACGACCATAGATGGATAAAATGGTTCGGTACGACCGTTGGCGAATAAAATGATTCGGTATGGCATAGAATTGAATAGGTTCTACTTTAGATAAATAATATGTTTTGGTACATTTATTGTTGAATAAAGTAAATATTTGATGATGACCGAATAAAACGCAAACTGTAAGTCGAAACGTAATGAATAAAGTTCAATATTTCACCAAATTAAGTTTAGCACATGCACATTAACGCACAGTGACTGAAATCAAATCATTGCTTAAAAAAAGTTCGTTACGACCATAGAGGGATGAAACGGTTCGGTTCAATTATTGATAAGTTTAGCGATTTGGTTCGCTCATTGTTGAATGAAGTTTATGGTTTAGTACGACCATAGTTAACTGAAAAGATTGGTAAAATCATAGAGGAATGAAGTGGCCTGATACGCATTGGTAAATAAGGTGGTTTTGTACGATCCTTGTCGAAAAGCTGGCTTTATTCAGTATGATGGTACTTAAATATGTACTCGTTTTTTTTGGTTCAAGCTATTCATTTATTTGGATTTTTAGCAGATAAAAATGTTGATCCATTTTGAACAGATTCTTAAAACTCCATCGGATTCTGAAAAACTGCCAGTCTATTTGAGTACTATTTATAATGAATAGTATGGAACTATTTTTTTCCTTTTCACCGCATTCATTATGCCAGAATGCAATTGTGCACAGACCGTCACTGATTATCAACGGAGACTGTGATATTGAGAAGAAAAACTCAGAAGAAGAGTAATATGTTTATTGAAAATGAACAAGAATCAAACAAACCTCGGCTGGAAAATTCTATAACATCGCCTTGGCAAAATCCCCAGGTAGAGAATCCGGTGGGTCCAGAAAGACACCAAAAAGCGTGTGAAGAAAAATACCGAGAAACGGAATGAGCAGTTCGGTGCATCGTCAGTCTCGTATAGATTCCGACCACGTTCAACGACCTGACAGCTGACCACAGTCAGTCTTCTACAGTTGATTAACAAGTAAAACTTGGTCCAATTTTTTGTGGCTGTAAAATAGACTTCCCACAAGAGGTACGAAAGCTAGAAAATAAAAAAAAAAAGAACGAAGCTAGATAGAGAGCAAGAAAGGAGCGGGGAGAACTTTGAATAAAAATAATTAAGCAAGGAACTAGTTAAAACAAGCGTAAGGCGAGAAAAATACCGGGACAAATATAACAACAAGAAAATACGGTAGACAGAGAAACAAATCTGTGACAACAGAGAGATAAAAATCAAACAAAAGAAAATATGAAATACTGATGGAATTTCAGGGTGTGATTCAGAGTGACCAATGAGTAAAACGAAGAAAAATAATTATCCAATACAAAGAGAATCACTGGAAAAGACTCAACAACTGAAGAACAATGTACAGAAATTATAGGGGATGAACACTTATAACAATAAAGCAACAACACTTGGAACAGAATAAAGATAACCGAAGCCTCCCAGTTGGCTTTGAGGTATGCCGCTGGCCTATAAGACAGTCGTTATATGTTCGAATCTCGACTGGGAGAGGCTGTGAGAGTCCGTAGGATCGTAGCAACTGGGTCTGCAATTGTTCTGCACTCTAACAGCTGGCTGCGAAGTTTGTCGTATAAAAACAGAAGGTCAAGTTTCGAAAACGGAATATAGCACCTAGGCTTTGGTTTGCTTTGTTTTGGTAACCAAAATATTTCTATATGGTCATAAACTGAAATGATTCGGTACAATCGTTGCTGGTGAAGTATATAGTTCAGTACGACCATAGATGCATGAAGTGGTTCGGTACGGCTATTGATAAATAAGTAGGCCGAAACGTAATAAGAAAATGTTTGAATCTTTCACCGAAAAGTATCAATTTTAAAACAAACATGGACGTGGGCGCTGTCCGTGGTATATTTTGGCCTGCAACCAGATGACAAACGTTCCCCAATTTTTGTCAATTCTTTTGTACCTGTTTCTTTTTTAAAAAGCGAAACCACTTGATTAATTCTACATTTATCATTTCGTTTTTATCTTTTCTGAAATATTCATAGCTCTCCAACAACCGAACAACTTTATGCAATAATTTTGGGATCAAATGAAAAATGTTATAATGTGCTCAAAATAAACTGTTAGTTGCGAGAGCCCAAAATTTTTTATCATCGGAAACTGTATTTTTCTTATCATCTCATCAGAGCATCTTTAATTTTATACCAAAATTATCGAAATACGTTTATTGGTTCAAAAGTTACAAACTCAAAAAAGAATGACTAAAGATATTAGAACATTTGGGTTCGCTTTTGTTCAGCGCCAAATCAAAAAATACCACTACATGGCTTTCCGAAGAAAACAAGTGCACAAAATTTGAACAAAATTGGGACACTTCAATGTCGATAGTACTGTTTTTCATCGATTTGCGGATATATTATTTTATTTTCTAACCTCCCAGCTGGTCTTGACTCGTACGTCAACAAACCAGTCGCCTCATGTTCGAATCGCGGATGGGAGAGTCTGTTAGAGTCAATAGGATCGTAGCACTAGCCTAGCAGGTGACCTGTACAGTGTACTGTAACAGCTGGCTGCAATGTCTGCCGAATAAAAAACTGAAGGTTAAATTTTCAGTGTAGAATGTTGCACCAAAGCTTTGCTTTGCTTTGCATTTACACTTGTTAAGAAAAACCCTCCAAACAAAAATTGAAAGTGGATTTCCCATAGGTGTCTCGGTTGTTTGCTTATATAAGTTACGCTAGTAGTATTACAGCAATTCCATAAAAAAGTTGCAAAATTCAAAAGTGCCCTAATTTTTGACAACGTTGAGCAACAGTGAGACACTTGATCATGTTTGCCTTCAGATCTTTTCTTAAAACTTTGTAGATTTTCAACCGCCGAACCACTGAAAGCAATAATTTTGCAATAACAACAATGGAAAGGTAGTACTAGCACAGCACTTCTGTTATCGTAATAACAAAAAGGATGATATAAAATTGCAAAAAAGTTGTTTGTCACAACAATAGAAAAAAGTGAAACGACGATGAAAGACGATGAAAAGATGAATAGCAGAATAACAAAACGCAAGCGAAAAGGCGCTAAACAGGCAACAAAAAAGACGACAATAAAAGCTAAAAGTCGACAAACAGACTACGAAAATAAGATGAATAGATGCAAAAAGACCATGAAAAGATGACAAAAATACGGCGAGAGATGACGAATACAAAGAAAGGACAACAAAGAGCTAGCAAAAGACGTCAAAATGGCGTCGAAATATAACAATAAAATGACGAAAAGACGAGAAAAGAAAGATGAAAAGACACCGAATGGGGGATGGAACGTTGACAAAAAGGCAACCTGACAAGTAGGCGAAAAGACGAAAGGCAACAAAATTAAAACACGCCGAAAAAATATTAAAGAAGTGACAAAAATGTCAAAAGAGACATGTTCTATGATAAAGTTGTGACTTATAAAGCAACAAGAAATGCAAAAAAAGACAACAAATGCCAGTCAAAATACGCCATCAGAAGTAACCAAAAACGCCACAATAGACGATAAAAATAACATCAAATGGCTAAAAGGCCAAAGACTACGCCAAGATGGTAGATACAGTACATATAATAGGATTAAAGACAAGAAATTAGAAGAAAAAGATACAAAAATAGCACAAAATGATACAAGAAATAATAATAATAGAAATAATACTATGCAACTGGGTAACTATAAGAAGAGGGGGGGGGGGGTCTATAATAGACACAAAGAATCCCAAGTACCAATAGAATGACAAAAATGAAAAATAATACAAAAATAAGAAAAAAAAATACAAAAATTATGGAAAAATTATGCAAAAATTTTACAAAAAATAGCACAAAAATACCACAAAAACAAAGGAAAAGGATTCCTTTATCGCACCAGATAGAACTAAACTAACAGATATGAAAAATAATACAGTATAGTCTCGAAAATATACAAATATAAAGGAAAATTATTCAAATCTGGCCCAAAATGATACAAGAAATTATTAAAAATAACGTAAATGAAACAAAATAGAAATAAAAAACTATAATATAACAACTATACTATAATATAACAAAAAAAGATGGGTTCCAAACAAAATTAAAAAAATTAACAAAATGATACAAAAATGGGTGAAATATAACTCTCAATGCGATGAAAAGTGGTACATAAATGGCGTCAAAATGGTACAAATATAAGTGAATAGTGATTCGAACGACCCAAAAAGGCACAAAAATATCAAACCATTTTTGTTTGTCTTTATTTTATTTTTATTTTGCTTCTTTTTAATTCTTTTTAGTTTTAATGCTTCATTTTTTATCTTCTTTTTCGCTCTTTTGTTTTGAAAAAGTTTTGTTCAAAATATATCTCCAATATTGCCCAAATTTGGACGGCTTTTCCATGTTTTTTATGTTTCTTTTATTTTCAAGTATGCCCAGATTTAGTCTTTTATAAAAAAGCCGATTTTGTCCTACATCAGTTCTATTACCGCATCAAGTTTTTCATATTAAATAACAATATATTCAGAACAATATTTAGAAACTGACCAAAAATCAGTTTAAAGTTCAAGGATTTACTGTGCACTAGGAAGAAACTGTGAAGTCTCAATGGAAAAATCCCTCAGCGGACATCAGTCCGCTACACCGGCTGAGATACTACTCCTCGATACTTCTTCAGCTCGAGCTCGCTGCTTTCCAGACAAGATACGACCTAATACAGTATGTAAATTTGATTTCACATTATCCCTTCAAGTTTAGCTTTCAGCCAGCAGCCCGGTGGACCCGGCATTCTTTTATCATCCCACCGGCCACCTCCACCGAACCGACCAAACTTTTCCGCCTGCAGCCGGGATTCAGGATCGACGACGAATACTAGCTGCTGTTCCCGTTTTGCTCTCAACCGGAGCCAAGACCAACCGACGCACCCGCTGCCAAAAGGAGGTGCTCTAATAGGAAGATATTTACATCTAATTTACATACATAATAAGTGCACGATGTCGAGGACGACGACAACGACGACGTGAACAAGCAGCAAAAGCAGCAGCCAGCCCTTTTTCGTCGAGCACACTTTGTGGATCACTTGGCTTGGCGTGTTGGCTTAACTCCAACGGCAGTAGCTCAGACGTCAGCTTCCGGAATGAGATGAGGACTACTATATAGGTTGTAATGATATTAACCTTCCCTTTCCTCTTTCCCCTGCGTACCAGCAGCAGCACCAGCATTCAGCATCGAAAGGATCCATTTTTTCGGAATTAAATTACAAAAGGGTTAAGAAAATAGGCGTTAACATGAGTGTGTTCAATCTACTGGCCTTGAATTCCAAGCTAAAGTGCGCCCGCAAACGGTACTATTCCAATAAAAAAATCGAATCCAACGAAAGAAAGCTGTTTAAACAAGTGAAACGGATTTTATTGAGTTCTTCCCTTGATTGTCTGAAACAAAATCAACAGTATCAGTCCGACATGCGCCAAGTACAGTACCAATTTTTGAGCTTCGTGATAGCTGTAGTTTGCATCGGTCTGAGCTGGGTCCAACTCGGATATGGCCAGCGGCCCATCACAGCCAGCGATGACACCAGCTTCACGAAACCAAATCGAAAAGTCGGAGACAAGGTGGCTCGTTGGTACAATGAGGGTCTTCCCGGACGGCCTATCGAGCATCAAAGCTACTACCAGTTCGATGTGATGCTGCCGGATCTTAAGCAGGCCAACTCCTTGCCAACGGCGACTTATCAAAGCCGGCTCTGGCCGGGTGCCATCGTACCGTACGTGTTTATGGATGAGTTCAGTAGGTGGCCCCCTATTAGTTGGTGGTTTTGTTTTCAACTAAATTGGATTTTAATTTTTTCCGATTCCAACAGCTGAGTTGGAGTTGTTCCTATTCGAGCATGCCCGCTGGCAGTTTCACACGCAAACTTGCATCCGCTTCGTTCCTCGGACAACGGAAATCTACTACGTCAGTTTGGAGCGGAAAAACACCGGCTGCTGGTCCTACACCGGCCGGTATACCAACAACAAATGGAACAAGATCAACCTGATGCCATACTGCTTCTCCGAGGGTCCCGGTTTGGTTGTGCACGAGATGATGCACTCCGTCGGGTTCCATCACGAATTCATCCGTCCGGATCGTGATCAGTACATCTGGATCAACAAGACGGCCACCTTCGATTGGCCATCGGTGGAGTCTAACTTTGCGACGAAGAGCAACGCCGAATCGGAAGTGTACGGAACGAAGTTCGACTACGGCAGTGTGATGATGTATTCGCGCTTTGCTACTTCCGCTGGCTACTATCCGACGATGATTAATTTGGTAAGTAAATTAAAATGGATCGTTTCGGGCGGAACTAACGTTTCAGTTTGATTAGCAACCGTGGGATTATCGGACGGATTTCGGTAATCGCACCGGATTCAGTTACAGTGATCTGATCCGAATAAACTACATGTACTGCAATGGAACCAAGTGGGATCCCAGCGTTCGCAAACCATTCAGTTTACCCGTTCCGGTGGATGATGGAGAATCGGTGGCACCCGAACGACCCCAACCACCGGCGGTTATTCCAGCCGAAGAAGCCACCCTAGGCGATCTAGTGTATTGATTGACTGCTTGCTTGCCCGTGCCACCCGTAATAAGAAGGGCGAAATACCACACACACGCTCTGTATTTGATTGTGCAGTAATAAAATTTTAAGCAGAGAACGAACAGCCACGAATTTATTTCTAAGAAAATACACATGTGTTGGCGTGGGGTGGGACGTGAACTGTGAAGTAGAGGGCATGAAAGAACCGCAAAAAGTAATCTCATTAATTCCATTGTCTGCCTCGCTGAAGGCGTTGAATAAATCCGACGGTTTTGGCTTTCGGCTTTCCAGCCACTGACTGACTGCAGTCAGGCAGCAGCAGTACGAAACGGAACGGCGAAACCGATGCGATGATGGGTGGGGACATTCTAATGGTTGGCAAAACACGCACTTCTTTGCGGGCTTACTCCCCGGGGAAAGCCGAACTGGTACAGGGTTCCGGTGTCCTGGTCCGTCCGTTCGTCCGTCCGGGAGGAAATTGGTTATGTGCCCCTGCAAGTCTCTGTATGCAGTATTGATTAAACAAAGTCTTGGCCCAAGAGTTTTGATGCTACGGATGGCTGGCCTGGTGGCTGGCAGGCTGGCTGGCTGGCTCGAGTTTGGATGCTACACATTGCTGTACTGATTGTTTGAGGAAGAATTAAGAGCAGACAGCAGCAGCTGGTGGTAATTAGGCGAAGGTACGTTCCGTATGTGTGTGTGAGTAATTGTGTACTGCAGAAATTACCTTAAGGAGTGAGTGGCGAAATGGATGGTTTAAAGAAACAGCTGGTTGGTTTTATATTTCACTAACCAAAATAAATAAAGAATACATTTCAATTTCAAAATAAAGTAAGTAATTGAATCAAAAATGTGCAACTAGAAATCTCCCAAGTGTTGTTGAATCCGGCAAAAAATAGTTCCTGGTCGAACGCCAGAAACTTAACCATTTTTCGATTTTAGATTTTCTAGAATGACACGCTACCTTATCGTAAGACGTAGACCTACGTCAAAAGTGCAAAATTTTGCCCGCAAGCAAAGTGCTGACCATAACCAACGGGTAATCAACGACGAAAACCATTTTACTACATTTTTTTTTGGTAAAATTAAGTCAATTCTTATACTATTTTACATTTAATTCACAATAATAATATTTCTAGTGGTCGGTTTTTGGGGTTTGGTGACGGATCTCCGTTATAGATACTGCGCACTAGCTCTTCTTGGGCTCGAGGGTTGGGAGGCGGGTGCGACTCTATATTTTAAAGCTTCTGTCGACTACCGCGAACGTCCAGGTCGTGCTGCGCTCAGTTTACTTTGCAGACCTGCCTTGGGACAGTGCTCAAATGCTAGGGCATGTAAGATGAAGTTGGCCCTGATAAGTTGATGACCACTGTCGGTCCGAAATTTGTTTTCCTATTGGTTCGTTTGTGGTTGTTTGTGTTGGAAGATTGATGGCGGGCGCGCGTTGCTTAGCCAGATAAAATAAAGCGGATAACTCTTAAATATTCGCCGTGAGTTTATAACATTTCGCCAGATACCATTTCTCGAAAAACCTTACGCGGAATGTACCATTTCTCGGGAAACCTTTTCGTGGAAAGTACCGTTTCGATCCTCGGGGTGATCCTCACCTTACTCGCTGTCACTCTTTCGGACCCAACTGGGGAAAAGTAATTGAAAGTAATAGAGATAAGTAGACCTAGAAAAACAAATGAACCTAGACAGAGGTGATTTCTGTGGGGGGGCTGCAGACAGTTTTTGGTGGTCTTGTTATTGACTGTTATGTTCTATGGAAGAGTCCAAAGTTTCTCGAGCACGATTAGTTTTTGAATTACGCAAAAATTTCTGTTTCATTTGTATAAGAGTCCTTATTCCCCTACCACAGGGGTGAGGAACCATCATAAAATAAATTCATGCCTCCAAAATCCCCCAAATGCTAATTTTTTCCATATGCTTGATTAGTTCTCAAGTTATGAGGAACTTTGAATTTCATTTGTATGGGAGCCCCCCCCCCCCCCCTCTTAAAGAGGAAAGAGGTCATAGTTAACCATAGAAATAATTGTTGCCTCCTAAAACCCCGACATGCCTAATTTGGTTCCATTTGATTAGTTTTTGAGTTATGAGGAATTTTGACTTTCATTTATAAGAGAGCCCCCCCACTCATAAAGGGGGAACGGGTCAATTCGCCATAGAAAAAATTCCTGCCTCCTAAAACCCCCACACGCCAAATTTGGTTTCATTTACTTGATTAATTCTCAAGTTATGAGGAAATTTGTATTTCATTTGTATAGCAGCCCCTTCTAAACAGGGGAGGGGTCCTAATTCATCATAGAAAAAATTCTTGTCTCTGAAAATTTTGGTTCAATTTGCTTGATTAGTTCTCGAGTGATGAGGAAATTTGTATTTCATTTGTATGGGAGCCCCCCCTCCTAAACAGGGGAGGGGTCCGAATTCATCGTAGAAAAAATTCTTGTCTGAAAATCCCTACATGCCAAATTTGGTTCCATTTGCTTGATTAGTTCTCGAGTTATGACGAAATTTGTATTTCATTTGTATGGGAACCCCCCCTTTTAAAAGTGGGAAGAGGTCATAATTCACCATAGAAAAAAATTCTGCCCCCTAAAAACCCCATATGCTAAATTTGGTTCCATTTGCTTGATTAGTTCTCGAGATAAGAGAAAATTTGTGTTTCATTTGTAAATAAGCCCCCCCTTTTAAAGGGGAGAGGGGTCCTAATTCCCTTCCTAAAGAGGGGAGGGGTCTCAATTCACCACAGAAAAAAATTCTTGCCTCCAAAAACACCCACATGCCAAATTTGGTTCCAATTGCTTGATTAGTTCTCTAGTGTTTCATTTGTATGGAAGCCCCCCTCTTAGGGGGGAGAGGTCTCTAACTATCATAAGACCCTTCGTTGGCCCCAGACATAGAAATCCAGAAAATTTATAGGTGTAGATTAAGCGACCAGCTGGATAGCCCGAAAAAAGGAAAGCAATACGATATGAAAAACCCTATAATATAAACTTTTTATGGAAATGGAAAAGATATTCAATATCTATATTCGATGCCACTTTGAAATTCAAAATGGCATGTGGCTTTTCAAGTTCAAGTTTTTTCATAGAAAATAACTTGAACTTGAAAAGCCATCTGTCATCTTGAACCTATATGTACAATTTACATCTACAATTTAGACATTTTTGTGAAGTGAGTGTCTGTCAGAACACAGAAGTCATGAATCAACGCTATTTTATGATCCAATATGGCGGATTGTTCTTCCAGGTCATTTTGCATGACCATGTAACTCAATAAATGAAGTTTTTTGGCAAGCGGATGGCTGTTAGAAGTCTGGTTCTCCTGGTATGAAATGGGAAAGGTAATTAGGAAGAAGCGCCCAACATACCTCTAGTCACCCCAAGCCCTTCACCTTGGGCCTCCATGTGGCCACACCTGGAAATACTCCAATTTGTATAATTGACTAGTCAATGTAGGAGGTACGGAGTCGTGTAGTTTTCAGCTTCTGATCTTACAACTCTAGCTTTAGGCAACCTTTGAACCACACGACTTTATTTTCAAGTGTTATATTATGTAAACTAATATTTTTGGTAGTTGTTTCTTTAAATCTATTTTCGAAGAGCGAAATAAGGGTCTATATCTTTGGTCAAATGCAGACCGGCTTCTGGTATCCCCGAATGTTCGGAGTATCACTAAACCTTTATTAGCAAAGATTCTCCCAATGATTGTATTGTAAATACATTGTACAGTGTGGTATGGGAGGTTCCTCCCAGGTTATCTAAGAGTGTGCGTTAAGCACAATAGCCCCTCCCTGAAGTAATACCGATAAGGTGGTGCCAGGGGGGATTGAGGCTGGAGACTCGAGTAGGGTTTTAGTGGGTCTGGATTCTCACGCCCCAGTAGGGGGGTCGGGATACCAAACCCCACTCCCTGAGTTGTCTTCTCAGGTGTCTGATAGCAGATTTCCCTACTCGTTAAAAAAAGATGGGAGGTTCCCGCTTCCTTCTTTCCCCTTATTTTTAAGGAGTTGAAGTAACTATTATTTTTGGTTCTATTTTATTTCTTGGAATTCTCTCTGCGCTAGATGCTGCGCTGTTGGCCTGGTCGTCGACCAGAAAAATGATTGATTTCACTAATCGTCATTTTCCAGGATGTTCAAGAATTAGCTGTATTAGTAAGATCCCAAACAGCAATTCAAGTTTTATTACATTCTTCTGGTGGATTTCATGACCAATTTCATAAAACCGCTACAAAAAGTATGAGATCCTCTTAAACCTTCTAATGATTGCTATTAAACTTCCTTCCGACCAAGAGGCCCACTCCTTAGAAGGTTTTTATAACCTTTTGAAAAGTCAGGCCATAGGTTCAAGTAGGTTTATTATGCTCTGCTGAAAGCAGCAATATAACCGATTATGCTTTTCGCTGCTTGACGGCAACCGCCATAATCTAATGAAGCTTTTCGCTTTGTTCGATGAAGCTATACACCTTAAAGCTTGCTGCGCAAAACGCTAAATCAATAAAGTTTTACTGTTAGATCATCCTGATCGATTTGATTTACAGGCGCCATTAGTATAATGAAATATCCGAAAGAATATGTAATAAATTTTTAGCAGTTTCCGTAGTTGTGCAGCATATCCGCTTTTTAAATTTTATCGTGCATTATGGAATAGTGGCTAAAAGTAATACACCATCAAAATTTTGCAATTTTTGAAATCCTGAACATCGAATATATTAATTTGAACAAAATAAATATATTCGATTAGACAATCTTGGGTTCTGGAAAAATCATTCTAGTTGCATTCTGACATGGAAACCGATTAATAATAACTTTCTTTCGGCAACTCACAGTTTGCTTTGGTGAATTGTTCTTTGGCGATCAAAAAAATGCTAGAAAACGGCAATATGGCCTCGCATAAAAAAATGATTTCGATGTTGAAATCTAGTAGTCTTCATAATAGCAACAATATAACTGTTTGGTCAGGGTGTTGCCATATTAGTAGCACCACAAAATAATAGTTTTATTGCGTTTTGACAAGCAATCGCAATGAGATCAACTTTGATCCGTGCGCCATATTGTATTCCTACGCCACCCTTATAGCAAGTTTGTAAGGGATACGTCGCGGCTAATAACAGTTTTATTATGGTTTTATTCTAGCTATAAGTAGTGTTTGACTTGTATGGTGCGTATTTTGGCCTCCAAAGTAGTAGCTTCCATTCAAGTAGTACCAAACCAAGTATCCATCGTTCTAAAATATGTATCAAATTTATTACATTTTGACGTAGAATGACGCGTTTCGGGAAAATGCTTCCCTGATCTTGAGTGATTTCCTGATCAATTTTCAATATTTTTGCAACAAATCGATCGGACTACCAATAAAGGTGATTAATTTTTACTGGCCGCTATGGGAAAATTACCTGTCATTGTCCTCTTCCGTTTAGAGCAATGGTTGCTCATGCTGTTTCAAGCACTCGAACTTGAGCCTCGGTCTTGGGGATCTCGCGGAATCCGATCTTGGGCCGGTCATCGTCAATTTCGTAGACGCCTCAGGTTGTAAAAGGTTTTCGAACTAGTGGAGCCATCTCGTACGTTGAGGCCCTTTGCTCCTAGTGCCGGTGAAGTCGCCATCGCCAGCTTGTCTTGCTTTTCCCGGAATCCCACAAGGCAGCCATTTCGGACCGTTAGTTTTTCTGATTTATTTCAAAGACGTAAATATTGTACTTAAAAGTACTCGGTTTGCGTGCGCCGTCAACTTAGAAATGTTCTCCAAAATCAATGATTCATCGCACTCTCCCGAACTCTAGGAGCAGTTGTTGATATTCGCTAGATGGTGTAATAAACAACGGTTTGATACTAAACCCCGGCAAATGCGAAGTGCTTCCATCACCAGCAATCCGAAGGAACCGCAGGATAAAAAATCAATACCCATATCCCGTTATTTTCGAATTTGTAAAAATTATTGCTCTAATGGTATAAAATACTATTTATAAATATTACTCAGATTAATTTAAATAAATTTTTTGTTGTTGATGCATGAACTGAAAAACACGTAAATTGGCATATTCCACGTCAACACCGTCATACAAATCCGAGCTACTCATCGTGGCGAAATCCAACCTTCCTTCAATGTGGAAGAAACAAGGTGTTGTTCAAAAATAGTTTCCACAAAAATAACAATAGAATTGCCGCCAGGTTCCTGTTAAAAACCTTGTCCAACTAGAGTACTAAAACCACTGCTGGTCTAGAATTTCAAACATAACCCATCCGGCCGGTCTGCTGCTCTATCGTAATTGTTAATTATATGTATGCTCAACAGTTGTACTCCACTCACATGTGTGAAAGTGGAACTCCAGCCCTTGACTGAGGGCTGGAAGTGTAGTTCTAATGGATTGCATTCATTCCATTCCAGAGGCAGGCAGTTGAAATCGACATTTCAACCTGTTATTGTTGTACACATCCAAACGGAAGCACAAAAGCCGGAAGAGTCCAGTAATAGAGTATTAAATATTGCATGAGGTAAACTGGCCGTACTTTGCGTTTCCGTAAGAATGCTTAGTCCTGTGCTGTCGAAAGGGTTAAATGGTCAGTCCGATGTGTGTCTGACCGTAGGTCAGAGGCCATTTCAAATAATGGATGATAATTGTTTTGTGTGGGAAGCATTTAATTTGAATTACGAAACTTTAATTTCAGCATTTGCTCCACTTGTACATCAGATCAGATCCACCAACATGGCGAAAAACTTTAACTCTATCGATTTTTCATTAAAGATTATAAAAAGCAATGCGCTGCCGGGAGGCAAGCATCATCGCCGGCAGACAGTTAGTAGAAACGTAAGCGTATTAAAAACCACCACTTTCCAAAGCCACAAAACCACGGACCCCCAACCCAGCAGAAAGCTGTCGACCACAGCCTTGCCGTCATCTTCAGATTTTTACGCACTCGGATGCGAAACCGTCAGTGTCTTCCTTCCTTCGTCATCGGGCCCGGCCGGTCGGTCGGTTGGGGGAAAATGAATTAACGAACAAAGCCGTCGTCATCGTGTATACACCGAACCGCCAGCCAGGACATTCGCGATAATGAGCGAACGTGGAGAATGAAAAATCCTTTCCCCTCGCTTCTCCGACGGTCGGTGGCGTCCCGCGCATTCCGTTCCAACCCACCGAGGAAACAGGAAGAAACTTTTCGAAAGTGAGCGAGTTATAAAATACTAAACTTCTTCGACAAGTTCGCCGTCAACGCCATGTTTGCCGCGCGCACCAATACACCGGCAGCAGTGCCCGGAAGGCCGATGGCCCAGAATTCAACGTCCCCGGCTGTGTGCGGCGCTGTTGCTTGCAATGTGAGTACGGCCCTAGCCGACCGGAAAGTTTTGTCCCACGCGAGACTTCTCATTATGCTCCAACTTTCCTCCGGAGTTCGGTTCGGATGGACGACTGCCGGCGGCGGAAAGTTACGTGGCCCAGTTTTAGTAGATCCGTTTCGGGGGGACTCGCACACATACGTTCACGTCCGTCAGTACGGATGGACGTACGCAACGGTTTCGTCCGGAGGACGGCTCTTCGTCACGACGGAGAACCGCTGGGGGATCGTTGGATGAGGAATAAATTAAAAATTAAAAACCCACACACAAGCTTTCTCTCGGGCGGGCGCCAAACTTTCATCCCGACCTACACCGACAAGCGAAGGGACGACAGATAGGAAATAATGATGAGGAAAGAGTACAGTGGCCTCGGATTCACTACCAGAGGAGCAGACTTGGGAGTTTTTGGAACAAACAAAAAAAACTTTTCGAGACAGTTTTCGTCAGTTTTTAGTCATACGCACACACACACACCACGCACACCAACACATGTACAAAGAAAGTTTCGAACCAGATGGGAAAATCGATATCACGCTGATTGTTATACTGTTATGCTGTTGCTGCTACTGCTGGTGGCTCTTAACGGGGGCGTTAAATTAAAGTGAAAGGTTTAATTTGTGAATTTGAGGTTCATTAGTTGATTGGTTGGCCCCAATCACTTCCCAAAAAAGTTATTATTTTTCAATACTGAAAAACATTGCGAAAAATGGATTGTGAACTCTGGGGCAGAAAACATTTTTATGGATAATTTATTATAAGACATGAGTTGAGTATTGAGAAACAGTTCTAGCGCAAATGCGTTTTACTGACCCTGACTTAAGACGAGAGCGCATAAAATGGTTATGAAAATATACTATTGAAAATTAATTTATTTTGTATTTCACAGATTCTTTTACAGTAAAATACAGATATTAATAAAGTATCGTTCAGTACTACCCTTCATGGTCGCTTTACGTAACGTAGTTTGTGTGGTCATTGAGCGTGAAACTTTAGCTCCCCGAATGAAATCAACAATAAAACAGAGTGTGCTCTTGTTTTGAGGAAAATTTTACAAACAAGCTTTCGGTCTCAACATGGGCAATTAGTATTTTTTCATTTCAGACTTTGATTCTATATAGACATTCTCTGTTTATTTGGTACCAATTTCGTAACGACCTAACGCGGCTTATTGTGTCGAATTTGTTCCGCCTGGCACAGGAATATTTAGATTTATGATTTTTTCTCATTCACCTCCCGTGGTCGGATCGGTACGAATCGAAAAATCTGTGGAATCGGAAAAAAAATAATAGTATTCAATCCCTTTACCTATTGATAAGGGTGGTTCCCTAATGTAGACTTCAAAACAGAATATTAAATCACTCTATTTGAGTTTTATTGCAGTTTCATTGTGATTTTTATAGTCCATTTTAGTCACAAGAACCTTTACAAGCTTGTAATAAAGCCCAAAGTCTTAGTGCGAAGTGACCGGTAAGGTACGTTTTCCCAATCTTCGAAGCGGAGTGAAAATCAAAACATTCCTTTTTGGGGCTATTATAATAATTATTTAATATAGGGGGTCAGTCCCAGTGTAGTAGTGGTTAGCATTCACGCCTCTCACGCCGAGGACTCGGATTCAAATCCCAACCCCACAGAAGTCATGAATGACACAATCTGTTAAAGTGACTATAATCAAGGAAAAAAAAATTATTTAAAATATTTAAAAAGCCGAATTTATAAATTTTCGATCTATAAATATATACAGATCTTAAGGCTGCTTTTGACCGTATTGACCACCAAATATTGCTTCGGAAACTGAACCGTTTAGGGGCTTCTAATGGCTTCGTCAGCTGGCTTCAGATTTACCTGACAAATCGACAACTCTCAGTTAAACTAGTTTCCACTGAGTCGTACTGCTTTTCAAATCAGTCTGGAGTCCCACAAGGAAGCAACCTAGGACCATTATTGTTCATTATATTCTTTAATGACGTTTGTTCTGTGATCCCACCGGGCTGCAAGCTACTATATGCTGATGATCTAAAGATATTTCTCTCTGTACGATCTGTTGTGGACTGTAGGCTCTTGCAAGGCTTTATTGACCAATTTACAAAATAGTGCCGCTTGAACAACCTGATCATCAGTACTTCCAAATGCTCAGTCATCACTTTTACGCGAAGCACATCACCCATTGTGTATAATTATAAAATCGACGAGTCTTGTCTTGAACGAGTCAGAGTTGCTAAGGACCTAGGAATCGAGCTGGATACAAGAATGACCTTCAACAACCATTACTCAAACATAATTTCAAAAGCGAATCGTAATCTGGGTTTTATTATACGCATGGCTAGAGATTTCCGTGACCCATATTGTTTGCGTGCTCTTTACTATTCGCTAGTACGCTCCGTTCTGGAGACGGCTTCTATTGTATGGAGTCCTTTCACTAATATTTGGTCCACAAGAATCGAAGCAGTGCAACGGAGATTTATCAGATATGCATTAAGACATCTCCCGTGGTTGGACCATCAAAATCTCCCACCCTATGAAGACCGTTGTAAACTACTGAATGTCGAAACTTTAAGCAAAAGGAGAAACGTTTCCAGAGCCGTCTTCGTAGCCCAACTTTTGAAATGGGAAATCGGTGCTCCTGAACTTCTTGGTATGATAGATGTAAATGTTATGCCACGGCCACTTAGATCGCGAGGATTTCTTCGACCAACCTTTCATCGCACACATTATGGACAACACGAACCAATCCAGGCGATGTGCCGCTTATTTAATGATGTATATCAACAATTTGACTTCTCCATATCGACGAGTACATTCAAGAATAAAATTAGGAAAAATGATTTTTTATGATTATAACTATTTATGTAACCTATGTTGTACTGTGAATGAAAAGATGATGGGTTATTGTGCCGGTTTGAGAATGACGTCAATGTTGTCATCTCAAATCGGCTTTTCCCATACCTACACTTCAAGAAGACTCTGTCAGTTGAAGTTAAATAGAAAATAAATAAATAAATAAATAAATAAATAAATAATTAAAACGGTGGCGCACAATTCATTTCGCTAATGCTCAAACAAGCTCATTGCTACACTAAGAATAAAGCATGATTTCTAGGGTAATTGGACGATTGGTCTTACCAATCCATATCTTTTCATCTAACTATGGTCGTGCCGAACAATACACTTCATTCAACGATGATCGCACTGAAAAAAATCACTTACAAATGGTCATTCCGACCCATTTTAATCGTCTATGGTCATACCGAACGATATACTGCATTCCGAAATGACTGTGCCGAATCCTTTAATTCATTTATGGTCGTACCGAACCGAACCATACATATTAACATTAATCGCACCGAATCATTTTACTTATATATGGTCATAGCGAACCATATATTTATAATAATGATCTTACTTACATACTTATGTGCAGGGGCGGACTGGGAGCCAAAGGGCCCACCGGACCTTTGATATTAGGGGCCCCAGTTTGCAATATTCTCATGATAGTAAATTAACACAAAAAAAGACATCTACTCAAAAGACATCAGCGTTACAAGGACAGTAAATCGAATGAATATGGGCTCTATTTTGTAAGTCATGTCGTGCAACTCGACTCGACTCAGGCACTGTCGAGTATCGGGAGTACGGGCAGCATAGCGGCTCGATGCTCGAAACAAAACAAACTCAGTCGTTATTAGGACCGAGTTACCAGCTAGCATTAGCATAGCATGTGCGTCATATTAACGGTTCACGGTACTTTAGTTTTGACGCATTTTTCTTCAACCCAATCTTCGCTGCTTTGAGTTTTAGTTTGTTCAGCCACCACCCCAGATGCTGTTCTATCGACAATATCCATTTCATTGGAAAAACAGACGAACTAACTAGATTTGCTGAAGATTGTGCCTGTGTGTTGCTTCTTTGATAACATCCTGTAACGGCATGTTGAACAGCCCACTTGAGGAACCATCACGTTGATAAAGTCCCCTGCGAAGTTAGAATGGCCATGATTTTACAATCGATGGTATCATACGCAACTTTGAAATCAATGAAATAATTGTCCGTTGAATTCTCTATTCATGGACTTTTTGAGGATCTGCCGCAGCGTGAACATTTGATTTGATTTGCGTGATAAATGATATGATGTCAATAGTTCAATATATATGAGTAGCTTACTGCGTCTACACGTCAGAACAGAAAAGTTCATAGTGCAGGCGATTCCCGTGCCGAGTTATAGCTATCCCTGGGATTCAACTCTTGGATTCTCCTGTAAGAATCATGCTTCTATAAGCAAGGTATTCTGTGCGAATCCTCTGTAGAATTTCTCCACACGATTTCAATGTGAGGAATGCCCGAGACTCTGCGCGAATCTTTTTGGTTCATCCTGGTAGAGCTGCGGAAAAAAGAACCCACCGTCTAAAAACGCCAGTACGAAGAGCACGTGCTCGCCAGTCCAGAGGAGAGGTTCGTCAGCAACAACACACGGAGTTTCCACAAAACGGTCAGGTGCAAGAATTTTGCCATGCCTGTGATGTGCAATGATAGTGCTGGCAACCTGCTTACTGACCAAACGACGGTAGCAGCCAGGTGGAAGAGTATTTCCAGACGCTGTTGAATAGAGAAGTAAACACGAAGATCAGCAGCTACAGGATAAGAATTTTGAGCGAAGGCCAAACTGTGGAGCCACCAACACAGGAGGAGATCAAAAGAGTAATCAGTGAGCTGAAAAACGGTAAGGTTGCTGTAAAGGATGGTATCCTGGCTGAACTTCTAAAAACGGGGAGCGAGCAGTTGTACGAAACAATTCGCCACCTCATTGTCAGGAACAGAATATGGGAGGAAAATAAATATCGGAGGAGTGGTTGATTGGCCTCATTTCCCATAATTTTAAAAACGGACATCGACATGAGAGTAAAAACTATCGAGGCATTACGTTACTCAATTTTGCCTATAAGGTGCTCTCCCTATTCTGTGTTTTAGACTGAGTCCGTTAGCTGAGTTCTTCGTTGGCGAGTATCAAGCTGGTTTTCATGAGAGTCGCTTCACGATGGATCAGATATTTACCATGCGTCTAGTAACTGACGAGTTCCGGGAGTACAACTTGCAGACTCATAATATTTATATGGATTTCAAGGCGGCATACGATTCAGTCAAACGAAATGAGCTGTGACAGTTAACGCTAGGACATGGTTTTCCCACAGGACTAGTTACGTTGATTCGTGTGACGCTGGATGAGTAAAAATTATGAGTCAGAATAGCAGATGAGACCTCACGTGCTTTTTGATTTTGCGGATGACGTCGATATAACAAAATCAAAAGTAGAGCAGCGAAAGAAGCCTTTAGGTCATTTATTGAGAAATTGGGACTTACCATTAACACCGCCAAAACGAAGTACATGGCGTGGAAATCCAAATGGTGTTGGTGTCGAAGAGGAACTGAATATATTTTGGTATGCTCGTGATATGTGACAGCGATGTAAGTCGTAAATTAAAACGACTAATTACAACTGCGAATTGGCCTTTACGCAGGCATTACATTTTGTAGCTGAAGTCCCGTAGCTTGCAAATTCGCGTAAAACAGACGCTCTAGAGAACACTAATCCTCTCGGTGGCCCTTTACGGACATGAATCATGGACGCTAAAAGAAGCTGATCGACGAATGCTTGGGGTTTTAGCGTAAAATTTGGCAAAATCCAGAATGGAGTGTAGCGCAGACGCATGAACCACGACCTATCTTAAGAATGCAAATATGCTGTTATAATGAAGCTAGCACAGTGTGGCAGTCTGCGCTGGATTGGTCACGTGTCTAGAAGGCCCGACGAAAGAGTAGCCAAAATTATTTTAAGCAGAGAATCAAGAAGAGGCCGTAGACTTCGGAGTAGACATCGCACTGATAGATGTGCGCTATCGAGGATGATGCACGTTCAGCTGGTGTTCGAGGGGTTTGAAGAAAGGTAGGACCATAATTAATTCGGCGCAGGATCGACAACGGACCGTCGCCGCTGAAGTAAACTGAGTATGGAGCTTAAGCCGACAGTTCAATACTTATAAGCAGTCAAATAACTGCAAATGAAATACTAATTCTACATTTAAATACTCAGAATTGAAGCTGGTAATATTTTCGGAGCTTGGACCCCAACAGCTCAACTTAAATGATTTCATGAATCATGGGGTGCTGGGCCCCGAACATTCGTGATTCATAGAAAAAGTTTAATTGAAAAAGAAATTTTGGTTTAAAGTTCGGGGCCCCAACAGTCCCATTCGAAGATGAATTTTCAGTTATCAAATCGGTTGATTTCATGAATCATGGGACCCCAACAATCGAACATTCGTGAGTCATAAAAAAAGTTTACTTGAAATAGAAATTTTGGTTTAAAGTTCGGGGCCCCAACAATCCCATTTGAAGCTGAATTTTTATTTATCAAATCGGTTGATTTCATAAAGCATGGGGTCCCAGCAATGGAACTTTCGTGAGTCATAGAAAAAGTTTACTTGAAATAGAAATTTTGGTTTAAAGTTCGGGGCCCCAACAATCCCATTTGAAGCTGAATTTTTATCATCAAATCGGTTGATTTCATAAATCATGGGGCCCCAGCAATCGAACTTTCGTGAGTCATAGAAAAAGTTTAATTCAAAAAGAAATTTTGGTTTAAAGTTCGGGGCCCCATGATTGATGAATTTTCAATCATCAAATCGGTTGATTTCATGAATCATGGGGCCCCAGGAATTGAGCATTCGTGAGTCGTAGAAAGAGTTTAACTGAAATAAAAGTTTTGGAAAATCTCATTTTGTGTAACAACGAAATTTTTACTGGGCCCACCGGGCATTTGCCCGGTTGCCCGGTGGGCCAGTCCGCCCCTGCTTATGTGTCCTTGTCTGCCGGTCCGGCAGACCAAAGGGATGAAATCAGAGATCTTCACCGCCAGAACAGCGTCTCGTCTACAGCCCGGATGTAGTTGGTTAAGTTACGTTGCCGTGAGCCACTAGATCTACCTCTTCAACGCTGTTTTTGCGGATTCCAGTCGAGTGCTTCTCTGCAGATCTCGTTCGCTCCTTTCCTCAAGGTGTGTCCGATCCACTTCCACCTACGTTCACGAACTTCTGTTTGCTATCGGCTGATGACATCGATGATGGAGCTCCTCATTGGATATCCAGTTGTGAGGCTATAAGACACGAATAATATATCGCAGGGAAAGGAATAATAAATACCTGCAGTTTTTGCGTTGTCTCGGCTCAGACGCACCACGTTTCACAGGCACGGATTTGATGTTTGACCTGTAAAGGCAGTCCTAGCCTTCCTGATCCGTGTGGCTATATCAGTCGGGCGTTGTCTGGCTACCAAGATATTGAAAGGCGTCCACCTGCTCAACTTGTTGTCCCGCTACTATGAAGTACCATAGACTTAGTTTTTGCTACATTGACGGTGAGAACTGCTGCCTGGAAGCTCTCGGAGAGGTTATCTAACTTGCTCTGCAGATCGTTTTGGCTTTATGCGAGCAAGACAATGTCGTCGGCTAGGTCGAGGTCATTTAGCTGCACCATTGTCAAAGGATTCCATATCAATTCTCGATTTGGTCTACTGTCAATAGCTCCAGCTAACCCAGTCAGCACCAACTCGTATATCAATGTACAAAAAGTGTCGTAAATATCTCTTAACAAATTCGGATTCGTAAATAAAGCCTAATAAAGCGCACACAAGTTGATATTTTATCGTTTATAATGTTAGTAACTGATAAACATACGATTTTCAGCACAGAGTCGTATAGCTGCATGCAGCTGGTCGTACTTAATCGAATCCTTCCGTATTGAAACACCTACATAAGTGTATCTCTCAAAATTATTCCTCTGTGCGTATATCGCCTCGAAAATGGTATGGATAAGCAGATTTTGCGCGTCGAATACGATTTTGTTGGATACATATCAGTACGTAACTCTTTTTTTTTTTTTTCTTTTATTTTGGGTACATTTTCCACTGCGACCAGTTATTTGATCTATTGTGGCAGGCCCCAGTTTATTGTACGCCACATCAGGGTGTCGTATCACTATTAGTATGAGTGATTTCCACTTGCTGATCGACGGCATTGTCCCAATAAGGTATTATACAACGAATAAAGTTTATTGCCTTATTGGGAGAATTCATCCATACATCCGAGGATTGTATTAAAGTCATGTCAAAGAAAGTTTTTCTTTTATGAAGTAGTGCCACGCAATAACATAGTAGATGTTCCGCATTTTCACTTTCTAGGTTACAGAAGCGACACGTGTCATCTTCTAATTTTCCCAGTTGTTTTAAGTGATATTTACTTGCGCAGTGGCCTGTTACGAGGCCACAGTAAGTACGTAAGTCCTTTTTAGACAGGCTAAGAAGTTTCTGGGTTATTGTTTTATTAGGAGATATAAATTTCTTTGATTGTCGAGCTGTCAGATTTTTTTTCCAGACATCATCAATCATTGATTTTTCCCAGTTTTTTAATTCCATTTTAATAGTACATTCTGAGACCCCACAGAATGGTTCTGGTCCAATGAAAGGTTTAATCGATCCAGCTTTTGCCAACTGATCCGCTTTTTCATTGCCTTCAATTCCGCAGTGCCCAGGGACCCAAAAAAGATTAATTGTGCTTTTTCTAGCCACCTGCTGCAACAATTGAATGCATTCCCAAACCAGTTTAGACGAACACGAAACTGACTTCAGTGCTTTTAAAGCAGCCTGGCTGTCAGAAAATATACATATATTTGCATCTCTATAATTTCGTCGCAGACAAACTGTAGCACATTCAATAATTGCCTGTATTTCTGCTTGAAAAACAGTCGGCCATTGGCCCATGGATATTGATATGTTGACTCCGGGGCCCGTTACGCCAGTTCCAACTTTGTTGTTTAGTTTAGAACCGTCAGTGTAGAAGATTATCGATCCTGGTTGAATATTGGGCCCACCTGATTCCCACTCCGTGCGACTTGTTTCTGTTACATGGAATAGTCGTTCAAAGTTATATTGTCTATCCATCCAGTCCTCATGCGTTATTATGGGATTAATTTTAAAATCCTTTAAGATACTGAGATGGCCCCTAAGTACACACTTAAAAAAAAGCGCCGAAGTCGGCTAAATTTTGCCGAGATTTGGACAGCCGAGCATTCGGTAAAATTTTTTATGATGCCAAACGTTAGTGAAGATCCGTAAACGTCGATTTGCAAAACCGAAATTTTTACCGAACGCTCGGCTGTCCAAATCTCGGCAAAATTTAGCCGACTTCGGCACTTTTTTTTAAGTGTGTACGTAACTCTTATTTGCAATCTAATTAGACATATGAAAATGCTGACTGGGAATTGCTCTAATAATAATCGCACTGAATCATCTTATTTATAAATGATCGTACCGAATTGTGAAAATAATCTATGGTCGTACCGAACCATATACTTCATTCAACAATGATCTTACCGAATCATTTAAGGGGACATAAACGACCAAAAATTTTGGAAAAATCGTTGATGAATGAACAATGAAGTAAATGGTTCGGTACGACCATGGATTAATTAAACGGTTCAGTGCGATCTTTTATAAGTAGAATAATTCAGTACTATGATTATTGAAGAAACTATATCGTTCGAGACAATCAAAAATGGATTAAGAGGACATGAACGACTGAAAATTTTGAAGAAATAATTTTTTAGTTCAGATTTTAATTATGCAGTATTTTCCGTTTATTTTGATACTAAATTTGTAATTAACCGACCATGGGAAGTGGCCGAAAAACGATCATACACATAAGCATTTCAGTGCGGCGTGGAACAACTTCGGCGGAATAAAACGCCGCTCCTGGAAAGACTTTTATAACTTATGAGGGTTGTAAACGTAACACAGCCAGAGAAAAAAGAAAAAGAAGACAGATTTTTATTTTTTCAGCCATCTTTTCTTCTTCTTTTTCGATTTTCTCACGCTGCGTTTCGTTTACAAACCTCAAAAGTTATAGAAGTCTTTGCCAAGCTATTACCAACAAAACGAAAATTTTTTTGTTCCAATACGTTGTGTAGTTTCTGAGAAAAAGGTACATAAAGTTTGAAAATCGTGGTTTTTCAGGAGCGGCGTTTTATTCCGTCGAGGTTGTTCCACGCTGCACTGGAACGCTTATGTGTATGATCATTTTTTGACCACTACCCGTGGTCGGATCATTACATACTTTGTATCAAAATAAGCGCAAAAGACCGCAGAATCAAAATCTGAAATAAAAAAAATGATTTCTTCAAAATTTTCAGTCGTTCATGTCCTCTTAATCCATTTTTGATTGTCTCGAACGATATAGTTTCTTCAATAATCATAGTACTGAATTATTTTACTTATAAAATATCGTACTGAACCGTTTAAGTAATCCATGGTCATACCGAACCATTTACTTCATTGTTCATTCATCAACGATCGTACCGAATCATTTAATTTGGAGTAAATTCTGGTGTAGAGGTTAGCATTCACGCCGAGAATCCGGGTTTTAATCTCAACCCCGCAGTAGTAACGAATGACTGAAGTTGTTGAAGTGGCAATATTCAAATTAAAAAAAAATCATTCAATTCAGCTATGGTCGTACCGAACCATAAATTAAATACACAATGGACGTACCGAAATATTTCACTCATATTCGGACGTATCGAAGTTTTTTATCATTACACGACCAGCTTAACGCTTAATATTTCGATAAAATGCTTCAAGTTCAGTGCCTCCCAGTTGACTGAGGCAGTTGGCAGAGGCTGTTAGAGTCAATAGGATCGTAGCAACTGCCCCTGCAGTTGTCCTGCACTCTAACAGCTGGCTGCGAAGTCTGTCGCATAAAAACAGAAGGTCAAGTTTCGATAACGGAATGTAGCACCTAGGCTTTGCTTTACTTTGCTTCAAGTTCAACTCAATAAATCATAGCGCATCAAGGAAAAGAGAAAAAAATGCTCCAAAAAATGAGGGTAAAAAGCATTTAAATTATAATCGGAATATATCATACAATAACATCCCCTATACCTGGAATAATAAAAAGTAATAACTACCTCTCATAGCGTCTCATTTTGTTAGATCTGCAGTCTACCTGATGTGGTACGGGAAACAATAAGCACTCACTGGCGACAAAATCAAGTTACTGCCAAAAATATAACTTTTTCACTCACGTTCAAAATGCAGGATCTCTTGGGCGATTCTCTAATGCAGACAATACAACACTGAAAGAATGAATTCGTTGGATTTTGTAATATGAATATGAATGAATACATGGTAATATCACCTGCCTTAGCAGAACATCCGTTCATAACAATGAGCCTATCATGTCAAAAAGAGTTGAACATTTTCAACGATTGCTCATGCTTCCCAACTCTTGTATGAAGGGCCAAAAGGGAATTGGTCGATAAGCAACATCACTTACACGTACCAGGGATTTAGAGGATCTCCTTCCAAGGGCTAAGTCACCTGAGTCAATCGTTGTATAAACCGTCTTAATGCAGAATGACTCCAGCATGTGGGGAGAAGAGCCCGCTCATTATCCACGATGTGTTGTTATACGGGCCAAGACTAACCCTAGAAAGTTGACTGTTTCACTCTTCCTAGGCCCACCGCTTCAAACAAGTGCGCTGATGGTCCCTCCCTCTTCCCGATTCTAGTTTATTTATGAAATGTGGTATATATGGGTAAAAATAGAACAATCTCACCAGCAGTCCTTCGAATGGAATAGAGTTGCGTCCTTTTAGTTTCCATAAGCGCTTCTAATAATTAATTTAATTTTTTCTTCTGGTATGCAATATCCATGTGTAGTATTAACACTCGTATTGACCAAAGTTTTCACTATATAGCAGAAAATGCTTCATAAGCTAAAACGAAAAAAATAATTAAAATAACTTATATTATGCTTACCTATTAACAAGATCGTGTGGCTCCGCCGTCTTCCCAAAACCTCTATTATGAGATCAGGCAGCCGGGAACCACCCAGTATCGCACCTCCTAGCTTGGCTACTCGATAGAGCATTACCGGGTATGGCCACGTGGAGGCGCTAGGTAGGGGCTTGGGATAGCTAGAGCTTTGTTGGACGCTCCTCATTTGCCTTCCCCATTTCATACCCATGAATTCGTTGGATTTTGTAAGAGCACAAACTGTCCTATCATGGTAGCCATCGTGCAAAGCCTAATTTACAGCCTTAACGAACCGCTGCAATCTTGCATGTTAACCAACTGGAGACGACTGACTGAGTTCCGCAGTGAGGTCGTTGAACGCGGTCGGAATTTAGATGATACCGATGACGAACCGACGCACTGTTCATACCGTTTGTCGCGACGGTAGCACAACGTAACTCTTGCGCGGGACATGTTCTGATGCTTTCAGGCCAGTACAATATGTTGTATATCCAACTATTGGACAATAAGTATCCAACTATAGGAAAACGCTGTTCAACGACTAGGCATTCATAGTTGTCAATTGCATATTTTCCCACGAAAAACTTATTTATTCATTTTTGTACGATGATTCGGAAACCATCAACTGAAGGTTAAGCTATAAACAGAGAAGTTTGGAAAACGTAATTACCCAGTGATTGATAACTTTTCTCCTTCGCCGGGTTTACGAAAAAACCGTCTATTTTTTGCTATGTTCAAAGGCAGAAGGAGAAGTTAGTTCGTTTATGTGCTCTACTACATGCTTTCAAATTTCTTCTAGGCTACGGGATTACAACATTAGTTAGGTACATTTACATATTATTTATTGAATGTTGATTATGCAAAGTGCTGGTAACTACGCAGATCTCTATCGCTATTTCAAGACTAGTCACTGAAATTGCATGGTGACTACAGCTTGATTTAAAACTTGGCAGACAATATATCAAAACAGAGCTTGCATTAAATCTATCAAGAGTAGGTAATAACTGGAAAACCACAATTTAGATCATCTTGGGCCATTTCATATCTTTATAAAAAATCTATAGAAAGGTCTGGTACCAATATTAAGGGGAGGGACTGTACCTATAGGTGTACACATTCGTAGTTCTACGCCAAACTTACCTCTTTGTCCTGAGACAAAAACGCTTCTATATTTTTTATGTTTTATTACGGCCCATTTTAGTCACAAGAACCCTTATAAATCTGTAATAAAGCTTAAAGTCTTAATCAGATTAACTTCGTCAAATGAAAATATACTGGAATGAACCAAAAATACCGGGACTGGTAGGGTATAGTACGATACTTTCGAACGGAAGTTTCACTCATTCTGGTCTGACCAGTTTAGATGCGCCCCTAGAAGTAGGTACTAACAGACGACCAGGCTTAAACCGCGGGGTATGTATGATCGATGTATAGAGGAGAAGGATAAACCACGAGCTGGCGCGCAACTCTTCGGCGAACCCAGTATCGAGAAACTTGAAAAAGGTAGGCGCGACATGTTGAGAGAATGTCAGACAACAACCCCGCAAAAGGATGTTCGTTTGAATCCGGTTGGTACCAGGCGGTTAAACCAAGTGGATCAAATTCTAGGAAGTGTGGGACTTTCGAGCAATTGGAAGGAAACAAACAGCTATAGACCGATTATGATGTTGACATAGCATTGTAATGCAGGAGAAATTTGATGATAGAGCATTTTAATAGCCGACCTACAGAAGTTATAATTGATCATTGACATAAAAACAATTAGGTTATAGCAAGTTTGAGCAATGAAAGTTTATGTTGCAACTTCCTTTTAATAAGCGTAAAGCAGAAAAGCATATGATGAGTGTTATCGTTAAACAATCGATAAACATGACGATAAACTTCAAATTTACGCCAGGCGATAATTTTCAAACGAGCAGGAGGAGGCGTTAACCGATGATGAACCACCGGTTATTATTACCACCACCGGTGTTACGTCTGGTGTCGTAAACCGAACGATAATTAGCTGCTAGTAGTAACTCAAGGAAAGGCCTTTAATTTCCCAACAAACCAAGCGGCAGCACCCATATCTATCATTCCATCTTGAGTGGTGGAGCACCGAATTGGCCATCAAAAAGCTGCCATCAACCATAAAGTCAACCGTTAATCCGTCAATTTAATGGTGTGCGTGTCGTCACAAATTGGCAACCATTTAAAATGCTCCCGGACGACGAAGGAAGTCCGGGAAGGTGGGGGGTTGGTTGAAAGAGGCAATAAAACTATTATAAATTTAGATGAGACTCTCCTGATCCTGTTGATGATAGACAACGACGAAGAGCATCAACAGGTATGTTGTCTACACGGACTGATGAAGTGTTTACACCCTCGTATTCGTATCGAATTTCAATGGGTTGCACTTTTTTATTTGTTTTCTTCCTCGTGTTGCTCTATTCAATTTGAAGCGGGGAAAGAGTTGCATAATAACTGACCGTCTCCCCACCGATGATCAGAGTTAACAGGATTGACACCAGCCAGCATCACAAGCCAGCATCGTAGTCGGTCGTTCCGAACGACACAGGACGACTCAACCTGTTTGTGTTGATACTTCCGTTCCGTCCGGTTCGAGCGAATGTCACATCGAACGACATCGACTTCGCTGAATGGTTGCTGCCGCCAGTGTCAATCATTGCATTCACTGATGAAGCCAGCCAGTCATCTGAAGAGCTTTGCACTTCGACTGAATGGCCTTTTGTTGGCCTGTTGACGTTTGGGGCTGACGATCCGTCCGATTGGGGATGCTCCCGCATCCGCTTTGAGTCCATGGGACATCGCACTCGATACGGCAATTAAGCGGTTGTACGACACTTTAATTAGCGTGACGTGATTCGTGTGATTGCCGTGGAAACTTTGGACAAAAATAGATTCGATTTTTTCAACCCAATAGAATTCAAAAACGTTACAAGCCTTTCCTGTTTATTATTGACACAACTGCCAAACGGGGGTTTGCGTTCGGTTTCTCAGCGCAAAAAAACAACAGCTAAAATATTCATTATTTGGTTAGGGATTTTCGACTTCGACTGTCGTCTTACGACGCACAATCAATGCCGGATGTTTTTCCCCACCACGCGTTGTCAAACAACGCGAATTACAGATGCAGGTCAGCTCGATGGTGGTAATCCCTTCGTTGCGATTCCACTCAGGGAACCACTGCCACTGAACGCGGCAGGCAGGTCATCAGACTTCAATGGATAACCTTTCAATCAACCTGGACAGGCCCTGTCAAAACGGGCCCTGTCCGTACCGCACCGGTATCAAGAGGACGACTGTATTTACATAACAAATCCGACACGACACCGATGCGACCCCCGGCCCGGAGAACAGCACAGGAGACGGGGACTTGTCACGCTTTCCTGATAACCTAATCAGGATGTGTCAATAGAGAGCCAGAGCACCGTTCGGTTCGTTCAGCAAGAGCGAATGTGTTTGCGGTTTAATCAAAATTTAAATAATTTACAATCGTCATATTTCCTTGTCCTTGCTTAACGGCCCAAAGACGGACAGAGGGAAAAATGTCCGTTTTGCATCGTTTCATCCTGACGACGACGACGACGACGCCGCCGAAGAAGAAAGGTGGAAACTCGAAAGAACGACTTTCGGTCGAGGTCCAAGGGTTGAGTGATTGCCTTTGTTTCTGTTTGACGCCGCCGTCGCGCACTCAAATCGGCAGGGCTGAAGGATTTCCCCGGTGGGAGGATGGACGGCTTCGAATTTGAATATTTGATAACTTGTATTTTAACTGGATTTCCGGGCTCCCTTCGCTTCGTCGTGAGGTGGCTTCTCGGTTTAGCGTCGTCAGTCAGTCAGTCAGCCAGTCAGCCATCAACCAGTCAGGTGGACTGGACCGGCGGTAGCAGGGGATTTCTGGAAGAGAATTGTAAAAGAATTTCGTTTCTGAAGGGTTTCTCCGGCGTCTTTTGATATGGCCGTGAGTTCCAATGGACGTCGTCCCGTACCTTCTGTGAAAGGGTGAAAATTGAAGAGCTGTTCATTAGGCTTATCAATGGAAATGAGATTTGAATGATGAAGTTGCCGGCGGATAAGCGCTCAATTGCGGTAGAGCTTCCTGCAGAGGGGGGAGTTGAACGGGGTGGCACTTTCTTTGCACCAAATATCGGGAAGCTGCCTGTGGCGACATGTGGACAGGGGAAAGCATTTGAGGCATTATTTCAATCATTCAATCATAACGGAAATTTTTAGCCATGCTGATCACAAAGGCAATTTTCTTTCTTTGAAAGGGATCAATCGATTATTCTAAAAATTGCTAAGAATTATCGGCCCTTCATTTAGAAAGCTTCAAATTTATTTTTATGGTGTACAGAGTTTATGGACTACAATGTCACCTTTCGAGCACTCCATTAGCGAGAACGGCGGACAGTGCCAGCCGATTTTGACCTGACGTTACACACATGCTTGTAATATTGTAATTTTTGATAGAGCACGAAGCAATTGCGAGAAGTTTGTCTTTTTTCCACTAAAAACGAATATATTCGAGATAATTCTTTCACTTCTCAGCAATATCTTCATTGATTTTGGTGAGGAACAGTCAAACAATACGTTGTTTCTCACGTATTTTTTGACATTCTTCATTTTTTTTAGAAAAAATACTCGTAAAACTGTTTTTGTAACTGATAAAAAAAAATTCACACCATTTAAAACATTCTTAGGTTTATATTCCATCGCAAATCCGGTTATTACGAATGGTTCTTATATAGTGTGCGAGTACACATTCGTAGCACATTTTGCACCAGTTCTTACCATCTGCCACCAGCGTAATAATCACTATTCTGGTATCCAAACAATACAATATATATCGTCAAATATACCTTAACCAATAACAAAAATACCCCAACACTTAACTATAATTCAAGCAGCTGAAATTTTTTTACAAAAATCTTATTTTTCGGTCTTCCAGAGTAGGGTCCCCCCTTAAGTCACATAGAGTCTGGACGTACGAAGCATTTATTTGCAAATGCACACAAAGTGCTGGGTTGTACTTTTGATGTTCTGTGTCGACCAGCGTTCGCGTCGCGACCGGCGAGGTTTCCAATTACATTCATAGAATGATTTTATATAAAGTCCTAGTAGTCTATCTCTTTTAAACCTTAAGAACATATTAGGATCAGTAAAATATCGATTCATACATAGTAACTATTATTTCGAGAGTCAAAATTAGTAGAAAAGGAAACATTTTGCTAAATAAAATAAACCATTTCAACACTGAGCTTCGGGCCATCGCCTAATGATGACAAGTTCTTAGGGCAACCCCTGCGGACCACTGGCTTAGGCTCAAGTAAGAGCAGTTCAAGTACTTTGTTACTCTTCAACTCGTAAAAGTCCGCCGCGTAAAAAACCCGCCTTCCCTTCAAGATAATGTAGACTAGTTAGCTTCGAGATACGATACTGGCTAGTGGTAGCATGTTAGAATCATAGCTGGACGGTGCTGCTAGATAGAGTCGCTACGATCGTTGCACTAGTCATGTAATATTCCTGCACTCTAAAAGCCGACTGTGAAGTCTGTCGATAAAGAAAGGGAAGTATTAGAAAGACGTTTTATGGCCAATTTGAATCCCAACCCCACAGGGTTCACGAATGATCAAAGCTGTTAAAGTAACTATAATCAAATTTAAAAAAAAGAAGAGGACCTAATAATGAGCCTTGAGGTACCCCGGATGAAACACTGTTAGATTGTGAACGTTTATCATTAATACAATAATTTGTGATTGAATCATTCGATCAATCCTTGTTAGGAATGGAACACTTTCTGTCAATGCCATCACACTGTGATGATATACGCACATATTGTGTGCAGTAAAGCAGATGCAACGGTTCGAACGAACGTCTGATTGAGGTTGACTAAGAATGTTATTACTGATTAATTAACGGAAAATTTGCGGTTATCCTCCTTGTTCGAAGGGTTTGTATAGAACACTGGCGCTGTCTTGACAAAAACAAAAAACAGAAGATGGGGCACCGACTTTTCAGAACCAAATTTTGGTCTTTAAAAATAAAACTCTAATCAAGCAGAGTGCGGGTCTATCGTTATGAAAACTTCCGAGTTACATCACGAAAATTTTCCGAAACATTTTTACATTAAATATTGGAGAAGGAGCCAGGTCAACACTCATCAATAGACTTAAAAGTAAGCTTGAAGTTGGACGAAAAATTTGACTTTACATTACATTAAAATTGGGGCTTGAGTTTAAATTTGAATATGTACTTACTTGAAATTTTATTAGAATCTAGCTGATTGCCCGATCTTACTCGGGGACCATTTGTCTCTTAGCCAGGGCTTGAAAAGGGATCGCAAGTTGAATGTGACTGCCGTGAATGCGAACTTTCCGCATTCAAACTCCGCTTTTTGAACGATCATTTGACTGTTTTTCTTATCCATTCAATCTTCCGCTTACGCTGCTGCCGTCTTACAATTCATGCGGTATCTCAGCAAAAGCAAACAGTCAATCTCCCGTTTTGCTTTGCGCTTTGAGAATATAAACTGCAAACTGACTGGAAGCATACGGTGACGTATTTTTTCGTTTCTCTTTTTGTCTCCAAATCGGCTGCTCACAGTAATAGTTTGTCACCCGGACGTCGGTCCGACGCAAGCAAAATATTCGTTTGTATTGGACGGAGTCCGACCGACTTCTTCCATGCACATGTGTGGTTGTTTTTTTGTAGTATTGAATCATACGATTGTGCGGTTGCTTTTCGTTAGCGTGGTGATTGCCAGTCATTTGACTGTTTTGCAGTCATTCGCTGCTCCAAACGGTAAAGGCAACTTGATCGAAACGAAAATGTCAAAAAGCTGTAGAACGCGTTCATTCTGTTGCGTGCATTCGGCATTTGACTGAGCAAACTGCCAGTTGTGTTATGCATAGCGTTCGTATTCCACCTCTAAACGGACGGTGTGAACTTGAATGCGCGTTGGTGTGACTGCGGTAGAAAAAAAGGATCGGTCGAAGCCCTGCTCTTAGCCACCTGTATATCTGTTATTGTAACGGAACTCTCACAATGTAAGAAACAAACCCCTTTTTCTTCATTTGAATGTGTCCACCCCTTGTCAGCTCTCCCTCCTGTTGGCCCCCAGTCACATGTAAATCTGCGTTCTTGTCGGTAATCCCAATAAACAAAGCCAAAGCCTTTTTTTGCATTTTTGAATCCCCTTGTCAATGACCACCCTATTCCCTCTTGCCCTCTTGTCACTTGCACAACTGCATTCAGTCAAACTGAAAGAGAAACGCAACCCCTTTCACTTATTTGAACCTCCCCCTGGTGGTTTAGTGGAAAATGGTTAAGGCGTTCTGGAGTTATAGCGAAACATACAAACATATGTTCACTTTTACATATATAGATTATTAGCTGACCCGACAAACTTCGTATTGCCACAAATTAAACTGTGTTGTATCCTGTTGTAATCCTGAATCTCGGATGACCTTTGTCACAATCTCGAGTTTTGCAAGTTTTTGGGGAGTTCATGGGTGTTTTAATATATAAATGTTCCTCACAGTTAAGTAGAATACAACTCCCCCTATTGCTTAGCCTGATAAAATAAAACGGAGCATAGCATTTAAATATTCGCCATCATTACAAACCATTTCGCCGAATACCTTTTGCGGAACACCGATTCTCGGTTGACCATAACGCGAAATATAGGGTTTCGCAGAATACCATTTCACGAAAAACCTTACGCGGGATGTACCATTTCACGAAAAATATTTTCGTAGAAAGTACCATTTCGCAGGGGTGACTCAACTGAAGGAAAGTAATAGAGGTGAGTAGATCTAGGAAAATAAATAAACCTAGATAGAGGTGATCTCTACGGGGGACTGACCTCCCCGCCCCGCAGTGGCCGGCACTTCCGACGACAGGTCGCCAGCAACACTCGCGGCCTGTGGTCGTCTCGCGCTGAATCATCTAATGTTACTATTGATAGTTTTTGGTGGTCTTGTTATTGACTAATGTTTTATGAAAGAGTCTAAAATTTCGCGAGTTCGATTAGTTTTTGAGTTACGCAAAAATTTCTGTTTTATTTGTATGAGAGTCCTTATCCCCCTACCATCATTAAAAAATTCCTGCCTCCAAAACCCCCCGCATGCCAAATTTGGTTCCATTTGCTTGATTAGTTCTCGAGTTATGAGGAAATTTGTGTTTCATTTGTATGGAAGCCCCTCCTCTTAAAGGGGAGAGGGGTCATAATTCCACTCCTAAAGAGGGAAGGGGTCTCAATTCACCATAGACAAAATTCTTGTCTCCAAAAACACCCATATGTCAAATTTTGTTCCATTTGCTTGATTAGTGCTCGAGTTATACAGAAATTTGTGTTTAATTTGTATGGAAGCCCCCCTCTTAGTGGGGGGAGGGATCTCTGACCATCATAAGAACCTTCCCTGGCACCACAAACCCCTACATGCAATTTTTTACGCCGATCGGTTCAGTAGTTTTCGATTCTAATCGGTTCGGTTCGGTTCAGTAGTTTTCGATTCTATAAAGAACATAGGGACAGACAGAAATCCATTTTTATTGGTATAGATAATTTGTTCAACATTATGCGTACACTCAAAAAAATCAGCACGTCAAGTTTACGTGAAAACATAGGTAATTCTCATCCATCACAGTTTTCATGTAACATTCACGTGAATTGTTGGTAACTCGCACTCATACTAACCAGTTTACGTGCGATCCCGGTAAATTTTATCAATTTTTCCGTTAACTAGTACACGAAGTTCACGTAAGTTGCTGTACAGAAGTTTACATGATTTTTCACGTGGATGCGACGCGACGATTTTTTTGAGTGTAGAATTTGATTTTGTTTAGTTTTACAAAAAAAAAGTAAAATTTAGATATTTTTGAAAAATTTGTGAGATAAAAAAAATACGAAAGATTGTGCATCCATAGGTCTTCGCCAGATTTTAGAGCTCTTTTTAGTGGTTTTAACCCAAAGGGTCATTCACCATTTTAGAGCATGTTTGATGCTATATTTATTAAAAATGAGACAAATCTGAGGGGACATGTTTTGCAATAATTAAAGTTTGATGATTTTTGTTTTGATTTTGCACTGTTTTTTAGTGTATTTTTTCCGAAGATACACTTAATTTCCTACAATTTTTCCGGTGTCGTGATTTTTAACAAATAAGTAGTTTTCGAGATGCGATATTTTATAGTGTATATCATAGTGTATATTATTACCTTTAACATGTCAATAAATAAAATTTTTAAAAAATGCACTTTTATGGATATTTAACTTTTCTTTTTTTTTCAACAAAAAATTTTTTTACAGTGCGCATATTTTTTTAGAAAGGCAATTTTATTATCTAAAACTTTGCTGAAGACCAGTGCGCATATTTTTTTAGAAAGGCAATTTTATTATCTAAAACTTTGCTGAAGACACTATTTCGATCAAATAAACCATTTTTCCAATATAAAATATTTAATGGATTAGCACCATTTTTGGTTGGGCCCTTTTGAAAAAGCAGTCTAGATCTTCAAAAAATAACGGATATGAAAAAATGACATATTTTCTTAAACATAACAGCTATGCAAAATTTCAGCTAAATCAAAAATGACAAATTTAAATTGACTTGCGAAACTCCGTGGAATCACTCAGTTGTGCTGGAATTGCTCAAATAATTCACTTACCTACACCTCTTTCCTTCCAAGTGAAAACCAACTTTTATTTTGCTCTTTATTCATGTTTCTAAAAAAGTCAGGCAAAATTTTGACGTGAATGTTCTAGCATGCATAAAACCATGCTCAAAGTATCGTTTCCTACCATTATCTCGATTTTTTTTATTTTCTCACTCACACACCTTTCTTTTAACCCCCTTATTTGAAATAGGGCTTAAATTGGACCTGAAATGGGTTTGAAAATGCTGTTGAAATTGGCCTTGAATTTAAATTATTTCAGTTTGAGCTGGAAATTGCACTTGAATGTGGATTTGAAATTAAACCTAAAATTAATTTGGAAATTGAAATTAAATTTGGTAGGAATTGGAAATGGACATCAAATTGGATTGGAAATTGGACTTGAATTGGACTTAACTGGATCTCAAAAATACCAGGATAACACACAAATTCTCCTGACTTCCGAATTACACCCTGAGATTTTTTTGTTTTTAAATAAATCTTTTAGGGAAAGGAACCAAGTGCCCCAGTGTGCCTCACCCTGGGCATTTCAACTTGAAAATTTTAATGCTTAAACGCAAAAAACAAATTATACGCGATGGAATACAAATCAGAAAGAGCAATTTCCTTTGCATCCTTTGCGAGCAATAACATGACTGTATTCAGAGTTTAGAACAACATATTTTAGTATTATTAAGGTATTGAATAACAAATGCAGTAGTATATAAGATATTAAAAAATCATTTTATAAAATATTTATAATTTAAAATCTCTTTAATCAATAAACAAAATTTTTATGAAATATATCGAATGTCATTTAAGGCCAAAATAAGATATGATAACAAAATCAGTTATTAAACTCCTCTTACAACCACTGTTTTAAATAGCTACTCAATAACAACATGTGTTATCAATGTATCTCAATAACAAAATATACCATTATAACACAGTTTGATATTGTTTTCATATTATTTTGCTCTTCGCTCCTGCTCGCGGATTAGGTGTCAAAGTAAACACATACTTTTTTTTTCTTTTTGACTGTATCGCAGTCAGGCTTAATTTTTCTTTCTTTCTAGAAGAGTAAATGTTTGAATTGTAGTTGAAAGAAATTGTAGTTCTTTATATTCCTTTGTGTTTTTTTATTTCACCTATGATTATTTTCCAGTTCGAATATTTTTCTTGCTAACAGCGAAGAGAATAATAATAACCATACAAAATACGAAGTGCCCAGCAAGGGCACCGCAGAAAGCCAATTCCGCAGCCGATTTCACCACGAAGATGCCCATAAATCAAGTCGACAGGAAAGCCAGACAACCATCAGGACAGGACCTCCATGGTGCGAATTTTTCCTCGGACAATAGGCAAACAGCTGCTGGCTAACGGCGCTAAAACCCGCTGGATAGACTTTCGGTGTATGTTTGTATGTGCCTGCTCGCTCGCTCGCGCGTCCAAGTGAGAGAAAAGTAAATCTCTTAATTCCCGGTAATTAAATGTTAAGTGCGTTAGAGTAAAATATGGCATCCATTAGCATTTAACATTTAATTAAAAAGCAATGATCCTCTTCGCCGTCGACGACGGCACATCCGTTTCACCACGTTCACGTATTTCAGTCGTTCGACTGTGGCGACTCCCAGGAGCCATCGATTGTAGTCTGCAACGGCCAGTAGAGAGCGAAAAAAAAAGATTCATTTTCCTGCTTGCTGACCCAGCAAGTCCTGTCCGTTGACGTCGTGGTCAGAGGGGACAATTTCGGTAATTGAGAGGATGTCCACTCGCGTCCACTCGTGCGGTGCTCTTACTGGTCCGTTGGTTGGTTGGCTGGTCCCCGCGCATATCTGATCACCCTGTCAAGGACGCACAGTCCGATTGAACGACCGACGACGGGCCGGGTAGGTGGATGATATAAAAATTTCTGCCCAAACGGAAGGACAATTATGGCCCCAGGAGCAATAATCACGTCGTTGTCGTCGGCATCATCATCAGCGTGGTCGTGTCGTCGTCGTCGTCCTCGCCGTTCTTGTCGACGGTTTTCCAACGTCCTTTTTGGTGGAGTCCGAGTCCGAAAGGGCACTCGACTCTTTTGGCTATTTTTACGCCAAACAATCGAGTTGGTAGTGTTTTTTTGTCATCCGGGGTAAAAAAGCGAGTGGACGGGCGCGTGAACCACGAGTGGATTGTTGAAATTGAAGAGGACGGTTTGCCCTGCTCGGTTGGACGGTGAGTTTCGGTCCGAAGTGGATTCCGGTGTGGATTTTTTCGTTATTTGATATTTTAATCTTAATTTTAATCAAGGATAAAGGGACGTTTTTTCGGTGACATTGTCGTTCTTTTACTTGGGTGGGAGGAGGAACAACGTTCTCTAAATATGACTGGTTATATTTAATCGAGACAAATAATACAAACGCGGTCTAGCGGTTTAAACTCCACTCAGAGTTTGTTACCAAATCCAAATTTCCATCTAATGACAATTCAATGTTCCCTTCCGAAGGCAAACTCATAAATTTACTCTTCGCCATCAATGTGTGACATTTGCACTCGTTGACATGTGGTGTGTGTGTTTGTGTGTTGTCAGTATTTGCTACACCGCAAACCGTCATTAAATCATTCCAACGCAAACAGCAGCAGACAGCTTCAGTTTTGGCTTGTTCGGATCGAAAACTCGGCGGCGCGAGCTGGTCGGGGGGCTGGTAATAAAATTTCGGTAATGCATAATGTTGTTTGATTTGAATATGATACCGGCAATGTTGTGCCTCGTAAAATCATGCGGTTGATGGTAATATCGTGTATTTTTAAGGTTCCCATCCTGGCTGGTGGTTGGTTACCAACCACCGCCAGCAGATTAGAAGAGCGGTCTTTTTCTACTCCGGGGTGAAGCCAGGTAATTAAACCACTCGTCATTTTTCCCGAGCCCGATGTCTGCGTTGTCGGAATACACTTGAGTGGGCTCGTAAAATGTTACTACTAGTACTAGCAGAGCAGCTTCTTATGTGCTGGCTGGAGATTTTAGAGTGATGCTTACCGAGAGGAAATTGCAGCTTTCCCTGTGGATTCCTGCCCGAGCGAAGGGCAAACTGATCTCCTTGGCAATAAACGAAGGCTTGTTTGGTAAATGAAATTAGGATGTATTTTTCGGGTTTACCTTGGCGGCTGCCATACCGGAATCGACTGCCAGGGGAAAGTTTTTTAATGGTCCTTTATTCGGTGAATGGTAGTGGGAGAAATTACTATCTCCCATACAGGATAGTATGTACGTGGATACAGACAGGGCCAAGTTGGGGGGTTGCAATAATAGTAAAAGTAAAATGTTTATTACGATGAAATTTTTCCCTCCCTCGCCGACTCATTATTGCGTTATATTGCCAGATTCAATGCTGGCATTATGGGACTGGAGGTTTATTATCCGCCTCCTCTAGGATGGACAATGATGCTTAATTACGGCTGAATAATTTGTGTATGAGCTATGAGGCCTTGTTTCGTACTAGAATTGAGGTTTTCGTTGCGTTGATAAATATTATTGTGTCATATCTGTGTCTCTCCTGGCCTTCCAGGCTCTTCAATTCAAATAATTATATTAATTATCAGTGATTGATATTATTATCATTAACAATCAGAAGCAATTAAATTGAAGCCCGATAACCGTGGAATGAAATTCTTTAATGGTAATTGTTGTAACTTATTTCACATTTATTTTTGTTGGATGTACTTTTTGTTATAGAATCTTTATTGTGTTTTTTTTAATTTTTTTTAATTAATTTGTTTTCAATTAATGATACTGGCGGAAAGCAAACACTACAAAAAGAAACGTATGGTAGTTTTTGTCTGAAAGGAAACAGTATAACGCCTTGAAGGTGAGTTTGACGTTAAGCAGTAGCCCAAAGTCATTGACTTGAACTGCTTCTATGAGTTCATGTTCATTTATGTAGAAAAGTCATTTCTCTACATTTTGCGATGCTGATAACAAGCCAATTTTTCCTACATCAATCAACAAACACATCCAAGAGTCTCTGAATCCGGATGCAATCATGAATGGAACGAACTGCCCAATATAATTTCAAGTCGCCAGCACTATCAGCTTGTTTTCAACTCCAAGCAGTGAAGCAACATCGTTGGAAAATAACAAAACGGAAAAGGTCTCACATTGCTGCCTTGAGGAACACCCGAGAGGTTGATAAACCGACAATAGAAGCAGGAGTCAAACTGCACACGTAGAACTCTGTCACATGGCTAGCAACTAAGCCAAAAAAGCAAAGCAAAGCAAAGCCATGGGTATAAACATTCCTGTAGGACTTGACCCTTCTTTATCGACAGACTTCACAGCCGGTTATCAGAGTACAGGACAATTACGGGGCTAGTGCAACGATTCTACTGACTCTATAGCAGCATCGCCCAGCCGAGATTCGAACATACGACGACTGGCTTGTTGGGCCAGCATCGTACCCCGAAGCTAACCGGGTGGATTTTAGAAATACGCGAAGTTGCGAATTTTTTCTATTTCGTTTAAACTCGTAGAACAAACGTTTAAAACTCGTAGAACAAACAGTTTTTTAATGAAAATTCATCGAAATTGTCAGCAATTTACGAAAAATATTAGTTCAAAAAAATTTTGCAGAAATTTTTCCGAAAACTAGAAAATGGACTGAAAATTAGAGTAAAATCATAAAAAACAAATTCTAATTCTCATCAAGAATTGATTTGATTTTCACGATTAAACTTCAATTAAAAATTCTAGAAACGTTTTATTTTTTTTGCCTCAGATCTGTCTGTCTCTGTCTGTCTGTCTGTCTGTCTGTCTGTCTGTCTGTCTGTCTGTCTGTCTGTCTGTCTGTCTGTCTGTCTGTCTGTCTGTCTGTCTGTCTGTCTGTCTGTCTGTCTGTCTGTCTGTCTGTCTGTCTGTCTGTCTGTCTGTCTGTCTGTCTGTCTGTCTGTCTGTCTGTCTGTCTGTCTGTCTGTCTGTCTGTCTGTCTGTCTGTCTGTCTGTCTGTCTGTCTGTCTGTCTGTCTGTCTGTCTGTCTGTCTGTCTGTCTGTCTGTCTGTCTGTCTGTCTGTCTGTCTGTCTGTCTGTCTGTCTGTCTGTCTGTCTGTCTGTCTGTCTGTCTGTCTGTCTGTCTGTCTGTCTGTCTGTCTGTCTGTCTGTCTGTCTGTCTGTCTGTCTGTCTGTCTGTCTGTCTGTCTGTCTGTCTGTCTGTCTGTCTGTCTGTCTGTCTGTCTGTCTGTCTGTCTGTCTGTCTGTCTGTCTGTCTGTCTGTCTGTCTGTCTGTCTGTCTGTCTGTCTGTCTGTCTGTCTGTCTGTCTGTCTGTCTGTCTGTCTGTCTGTCTGTCTGTCTGTCTGTCTGTCTGTCTGTCTGTCTGTCTGTCTGTCTGTCTGTCTGTCTGTCTGTCTGTCTGTCTGTCTGTCTGTCTGTCTGTCTGTCTGTCTGTCTGTCTGTCTGTCTGTCTGTCTGTCTGTCTGTCTGTCTGTCTGTCTGTCTGTCTGTCTGTCTGTCTGTCTGTCTGTCTGTCTGTCTGTCTGTCTGTCTGTCTGTCTGTCTGTCTGTCTGTCTGTCTGTCTGTCTGTCTGTCTGTCTGTCTGTCTGTCTGTCTGTCTGTCTGTCTGTCTGTCTGTCTGTCTGTCTGTCTGTCTGTCTGTCTGTCTGTCTGTCTGTCTGTCTGTCTGTCTGTCTGTCTGTCTGTCTGTCTGTCTGTCTGTCTGTCTGTCTGTCTGTCTGTCTGTCTGTCTGTCTGTCTGTCTGTCTGTCTGTCTGTCTGTCTGTCTGTCTGTCTGTCTGTCTGTCTGTCTGTCTGTCTGTCTGTCTGTCTGTCTGTCTGTCTGTCTGTCTGTCTGTCTGTCTGTCTGTCTGTCTGTCTGTCTGTCTGTCTGTCTGTCTGTCTGTCTGTCTGTCTGTCTGTCTGTCTGTCTGTCTGTCTGTCTGTCTGTCTGTCTGTCTGTCTGTCTGTCTGTCTGTCTGTCTGTCTGTCTGTCTGTCTGTCTGTCTGTCTGTCTGTCTGTCTGTCTGTCTGTCTGTCTGTCTGTCTGTCTGTCTGTCTGTCTGTCTGTCTGTCTGTCTGTCTGTCTGTCTGTCTGTCTGTCTGTCTGTCTGTCTGTCTGTCTGTCTGTCTGTCTGTCTGTCTGTCTGTCTGTCTGTCTGTCTGTCTGTCTGTCTGTCTGTCTGTCTGTCTGTCTGTCTGTCTGTCTGTCTGTCTGTCTGTCTGTCTGTCTGTCTGTCTGTCTGTCTGTCTGTCTGTCTGTCTGTCTGTCTGTCTGTCTGTCTGTCTGTCTGTCTGTCTGTCTGTCTGTCTGTCTGTCTGTCTGTCTGTCTGTCTGTCTGTCTGTCTGTCTGTCTGTCTGTCTGTCTGTCTGTCTGTCTGTCTGTCTGTCTGTCTGTCTGTCTGTCTGTCTGTCTGTCTGTCTGTCTGTCTGTCTGTCTGTCTGTCTGTCTGTCTGTCTGTCTGTCTGTCTGTCTGTCTGTCTGTCTGTCTGTCTGTCTGTCTGTCTGTCTGTCTGTCTGTCTGTCTGTCTGTCTGTCTGTCTGTCTGTCTGTCTGTCTGTCTGTCTGTCTGTCTGTCTGTCTGTCTGTCTGTCTGTCTGTCTGTCTGTCTGTCTGTCTGTCTGTCTGTCTGTCTGTCTGTCTGTCTGTCTGTCTGTCTGTCTGTCTGTCTGTCTGTCTGTCTGTCTGTCTGTCTGTCTGTCTGTCTGTCTGTCTGTCTGTCTGTCTGTCTGTCTGTCTGTCTGTCTGTCTGTCTGTCTGTCTGTCTGTCTGTCTGTCTGTCTGTCTGTCTGTCTGTCTGTCTGTCTGTCTGTCTGTCTGTCTGTCTGTCTGTCTGTCTGTCTGTCTGTCTGTCTGTCTGTCTGTCTGTCTGTCTGTCTGTCTGTCTGTCTGTCTGTCTGTCTGTCTGTCTGTCTGTCTGTCTGTCTGTCTGTCTGTCTGTCTGTCTGTCTGTCTGTCTGTCTGTCTGTCTGTCTGTCTGTCTGTCTGTCTGTCTGTCTGTCTGTCTGTCTGTCTGTCTGTCTGTCTGTCTGTCTGTCTGTCTGTCTGTCTGTCTGTCTGTCTGTCTGTCTGTCTGTCTGTCTGTCTGTCTGTCTGTCTGTCTGTCTGTCTGTCTGTCTGTCTGTCTGTCCAAATTCAAATCGAAATTCAAGCTCAAGTTTAGATCTAAACTCCGGTTTGAAGTCAGGACTTACTTTGTTACTTTGGGATTAGAAGATTAGAAACGTAAAAAAAGTATCGAAAAATCATCAAACCTGCATCGAGAAGAAAATGAAATAATCATAAACAGAATCAAAAAGGGAAACGGTCGATCAAACAAGTGTCAAAATGAGTAGTTCAAACTCAATTTTAAGTCAGAAGCTTTCAACAAATACAAAAAAAAATTAAATAAAAGTAAATCAAGAAAAGGTAAGAAACACTCGAAAATAGGGGCTCTCGAGAGTTTTGCAGAAATCTGTGTTTCATTTGTATGGGAGCTCCCCCCCCCCCTTCTCAGAGCGGAAAGAGGTCTCAAACCACCGTAGAGAAAAATCATGCCTCCAAAAACCCACATTTGTTCCATTTGCTTGATTAGTTCTCGAATTATGCAGAAATTTGTGTTTCATTTGTATGGGAGCCCCCCTCTTAGGGAGGGGAGGGGTCTCTAACTACCTTCTAAGACCCTTTCCTGGCCCCAAAAACCCCTGCATGCAAATTTTCACGCCGATCGGTTCCACAAAGTTTTTTTTACGCGAATTCTGGAATTTACGCGGTTTTTTTTTACGCGAATTTCGGAATTTACGCGTTTTTTACGCGATTTTGATTTAAGCGGAACGTATCCTTGGCGTAAAAAGCGACTTCAGTGTACATTTCTTTCCTTCGTGGCTTCACAAGCAGGGACGACAGTTAAACACACCATCTGTTTAGTAAGTTTTCTCCATCCCTACAGGTCGAAGATTCTTTACGACATTTAAATCTATATCGATTTGATATCTATTTGCTTGGGAAATACGCCAGACTGCAAAACCATTCCTTTTCTTTAACCAATTTTATCTTTAAACATTGAATCAAGTCCAATTTGATGTCCTGAAAGTAAAACGGCATAGCAAAGTGAGCGCTCATCCTTTCCTTTCGTCAGATTGCATTCATGTACTGCAAGAATTTGTTCGGAACTGTTGTCTCGCACGGAAACAGGGCTGAAGAGATATTTGTGCATGTGACGTGACGCAGCAATTTTCAAAGCGAGGAAAATCAGCGACTATCTTATCCGAGAATAGTGTTTGAACGTTTCTTTTGCTGCTTTGCGTCAGTTAGTTGCTTGCAATTCTTTACATAGTTTCAATTGTATAGCTGTAAAGTAGAGTGGCGAAAGGAACTAGACAGATGCAGAGGACGTTAGTTATTTGATATTTTAACTGGCTGTCCACATGTTAGTTGAAAAACAATTACACCTCAAATTAATCTATCACTATCGTGTTAGTAGATAAGTCGTCTTTTTTTGAAGCAAAAATCATCTAATAAACCAATTCTCATTACACGAATCTAAATTTAACGTTTCGATGTACTCTCGCACCAAAATTAAACAAGCTGTAGAACAAATTCACGGCCAAATTAACAATTAGCTCCGCTCTTAGGCTTGTTATCGTGCTAAGTTGATGAAAACCTATTCACCTGTTATGATTCAAATCATTTAGGAAAAACTTTTCCCCCAATCCAGCTGCGAAAGCCATTGCACTGTATAGACAAATGATGAAAAGTAAAACAAAATCCCTGTCAAATTGTGAGGAAAAAAAAACTTTCGAGCGTATCGATGATTTCAGTGGTGCGTAGAAACGAAAAAATCCTAACCACAATTGTTTTCCCATCCGCTTTCGGGAGTTTTACTCTCACGGTTGGGAAAATCTCCTCACGCTGCCGTGATAATTTTTATTCATTTCATTGTTCGAGTGGTTCGGCCCGAAACTCCAGCTCGTCGTTTATTAATAAGTTGGAGACTTTGATTCCGCCGAAATGAGCTCGAGCAATCTCGAGCCAACCGACCAATCCGAAGAAATTTAATTAACCACAATCAAGCAGCCCTGGGTACGATCGATTTTCCGTCCGCTCAAATCCTTTCGAGAGCGTCCTTCGGTCCGACGGTGGGCAACACTCCGGTCAAACACCGGCTTTCGTGCAGAAATTTTGAAATTGATTTATGGAGAGTACACCATATTTCCAATATTTAATCCCCGCTGCTTGAGACGCGCGGTGCAGCGCGCGGAAAACTTTCCCGTCACAGACTTCACAACTCACTGGCGCAGGGGAGCCAGTCAGTGAAGGCGAAAGGGACAAAGGACAAATTACGACGACCGCCCGACCAACCAGTAGTAGTAGTGCCCATATTGTTTGCGGCCTGCCGCATACAATCGCGCAGCATCTTGGCACCGTCGGGCGGACGGACCGACGAACGAACCTCTTCCTGGAGATTTCGGTCCGAGGATTAAATATTCATAAGACGTTGGTAAACAGTGTGCGGTGCCGCCGAGCGGAGGCGAAGGACTTTCAAATTTCAACCGGATTCCCGATCCCGGTGGCGATACGATGCGATGGCGAGACGCACCCCGGAGCGTTCGTTATGCTGGGCTAAAATATTAAGTTTTCAATAATTTATTGGAAGATTATCGATTGGTTAGCTGTCCGGCCGCACGGCCTACGCTTGAAGATGGGAATGAAATTTGGTTAGCAGATTAGTAAACTGTGACCAACAATCGATTTTCGATTGGGTATTCCAGTAATTGTTAGGGTATAGAAAAAACTCAAACTTTCACAATTATCTTGTAAACTCGAGTAACATAAAGCATCGCTTAATCTCACGAGCTTTTAAGCTATGTTGAGTAAAATATGCTTGAAATGCAGTAAATTTAAATCATATACTGTCTGTTACAGTGCATTTCAGCACCATCGAACAAAAAACGGAACCACCTTCAGTGAACCCTTCACCCTCCGAAACGGTTCGACCTTTCACCTAACAACTCGGTAAATTTCATGCGGTTTGCCCAGAGAAAACCACCATCCAGCATCCATTATCGCTAAGACCGAATCCTCATTATTGCGTTTGAAGCTTATGCAGCTTCATCGTTGTCCTGCTTGCAGTTTGTTGGTTCCTCCTCTCCGGCTGGCGGCACAAGGGACTGACTCCGTAGCACTCGCCGGAGCACTCACTTGGCCGAACGATCCTTCTTCTCGTTGGTAGGTTGTGGAGTGCGAGAATCCATTAGACACCGAACCCCGATGTGCGTTTTCAAAGACCATCAGAGTCCACCCTTGAAAAACGGGTAGCCACCAAAAGGGCTTCCCTCCTGGTAGCCGGGGAGAAACGACGACCGGAACCCGAACCGAAAGCCAATTTAATCTTGACCGCAGCCGTTTTCTTGCATTTATGGGGGCTCTTCCGACGACGTCCGGACCCTGCTAGCTTGCTAGCTAGCTAGCCAGCCAGGATTTCGCTCTTCCGCCGCACGTTCAATGTCGATAATTATTCTTGCTCGGATTTACGCTGAATTTAAAATTAAATTTATGACCTTTCAAAGGTCGGCTCCGGGACCGAAGAAGGCGGAGACGTAGCTTTTGTCGCTTTGGTCGGAAAGGATTGTGCATGCCAACCGCATGACTCCGGCAAGGGGTAACGGTTTTTCCGAGCTTACAAAGAAGCAGCAGCGTATTTTTTTCTTGTATTTTCTCCAGCATGTAAATTTGACCTGAATTTTAATATTTTACAACGCCTGGAGCTCGCCCAGTCTGTGCGCACCCGCCGGATGAAATATTACCCAGTGGAATTTATTACCGGTTCATATTTTTATTCCTCGAAGCCATTAGCATCTCCTAGCTGTTGCTACCTGCCCGGCAGTGCACCCCACCATCGCAGCATCCATCGCGCTCTGATCGCTCATTCGCCAGCTAACAATGTGGTCGAATTGTAACGACGAGTGAACGTTTTCTTGCACTTTGCCGCGACTAGAAAACCGGAGGAAGGGGTCCTTTATCGGGTCTCGGCAGCTTCTGTAAGAAGCAAATCTGCATAAAACTCTCGTAAAAATGATGATTCTTAATGGTGCTTTTATTTTGCACCGATCTACCACACCGCGGTGGCAAGCGCAACGCAACGTAACCGTTCGCGGTCTTTGAGGAGAATCTGAGAACAATTTATGTCAAGTCAAAGATTATGAAATAAAAATGTCTTGATTCTGGTAGATTATGGGCTGGCCTGGGAGAAAGAAAAATATGTTGGAGGCTTGCGTTTTGAGCAAGGCTTAGACTAGGATTCTCTGTAGTGGTAGAATGAGCATTGCTTTCTGCAGATTTTCACAAAAAGATTAGGCATCAGACTACCCAGGTAACCAATAAGCATTTCCATTGCATTTCAAATGCAAGCACATAAGCATTTATATTGCCTTAAATGCTACTTAAATGCTATGTTGGCAAAATATGCGGTTAGTTTACTGCTAGCATTCTTATAGTGCTGACAATGCTTATTTGCAGCTAGTTACCGACAAGAAGAATTTAAATAGAATTGTGGATGCCAATATACAACAGCTATGCAGTCAAAAGGCTGATAAACAGCAACCTGCAGTATAAAACGCCAGGAATGCTAATAAACGATTGATTTACTGCTTATATTAATGCTTATTGGTTACCTGGGTAAGATTTCTCTGGGTGTTCTTCAAATCAGTTTCCCAATTCTGGATTGCCTCAATTATATTGTAAAATAAAACTATCTGGCTATTGAGATAAAGCTCAATATCTAACTTGTGAGTTTAAATTTTGTCCCAATATTACGTCAATTCTGGCTCGATTTCTTCGGATGTCATTTATATTTTAGCGTAAAAGTTCTGGTATGGTATTGAATTTTTTAGTATTAGATTGGACTGTGACTCGGACCGCAACCGGAACTGGAACTGGGGTTGGAACTAGGACTGAAAAAGCTACATAGGCCGGGATTGGGACAGTGACAGGAAATGGGACTGGGATTGTGACTGAGACTGACACTGGGACAAGAACTTGGATTGGAACAGCAACTGGGGGTTGGACTATGACTGGGACAGCTACATAGGCTGGCACTGGGATAGGTATATATGGACGAAGACTGAGACAGTGACAAGAAAAACCCCACTGGAACTGACATTGACAAGAAATGGGACTGGGATTGTGACTGAGACTGGGACAAAAACCGGGTTTGGGACATGAACTAGGGTTGGGACTGTCCTACACTGATAAAAATAGACACGGCGTTACCAAAAGATCTTACACATGAATTTCAACGTGCAAATATTGATAATCTTGTTTCATATGTCAATCATTCGGGTATCAAAAGCGTTTCCCTTCGATTTAACGTGAAATGAAATATTTCATATGGAAAACACGTTAAATAACCATGTTTCTCCAACAAACCTTCAATCAACATGGTAGTCACTTCTTTTACATTGCAAATCCACGTGTTTTACCATTAGATCATATCCTGTTGCAATCCACATGAAATTAAGGTGTGAGTTTTTATAAATATTTCACTGGTTTTACATATTTAATCAAAGGGTAACTCTTATGAAATGTCATTTTATTTGAAATTCACGTGGCTTTCACGATGAGTTGATGTGAATATCAGATCATATCAAAGTGTTTTACTCATGGTTTTACCATTGAATATGATTCATGTGTTATTCTTATGGAACTGTAGTGATTAGCACCAGGAGAATATCTATGTCATCTGCACATTGATCGCACGTGTTTTTTCGGTGTAGTCATACAGTTACATAGGTTGGCACTGGGATAGGTACATGAACTGGGACTGGGACATACAGGAAATGGGACTGGTACTGAGACTGGGACTGGGACAGTGACAGGAAATGAGACTGAGACTGGGACAGGAACTGGGGTTGGGACTATGACTGGGACAGCTATATAGGTTGGGACTGGGATAGGTACAAGGACTGGAACTAGCGCAGAGACAGGAAATGGGACTGGAACTTGAACTGAGACTGGGACGGGGGACTGGGGGGCTCTGTAGCCGCAAGGTTACCGAGTCTGCTTTGACAAGCGAATGGTCGTGGGTTCGAATCTTAGTAGAATCAGGTCATTCGATGTCAAAATGACTTTAGCATGGGTTTATTCTCTGGCCCCTCATCACCCTTCCTTCATGCTGAGTTCTACATTATCCCGAAGACGCTTCTTATGGTTAGTATACTGGTATGGGCACCTAATGAGGTAATGGTTTTGAACCTCAGGAGGACTCACCAGTGCTAACTATAACGAGGCGAAACAGGTTTGGCATAGTAGGACATGCATCGAAGCATGGGTAAAACCCTCAACACATAAGCACGCATAAAAAAATATATAAGCTTATCGTTTACTCAATAACGATAAAGCACAGAAATGCAGTGCAGAATACAGCATACACCCGGGCAACATTACAATAGATCAATAATGTTGTGGTCAAAGTGATAAGCCCATACAAAAAAAAGAGAGACAGCGACTGGGACTGGGACTGCGACTGGGACTGGGACAGGAACTGGAATTGGGACCAAGACTTCGACAGCTATATAGATTGGCAATAGATATAGGGATAGGTACATAAACTGGGACAGCGACAGGAAATGTGACTGTGACTGTGACTAAGACTGAGACTGTGACAAGAACTGGGGTTGGAACAGCAACTAGAGTTGGGACTAGGACTGGGACAGCTACGTATGAAGGGACTGCGATAGGTACAAGGACTGGGAGTGGGACAGGGGCAGGAAATGGGACTGGAATTGGAATTGGAACTGAGACTGGAACAGGACCTGGGATTAGGGCTACTACTAGGACAGCTATATAGGCTGAGACGGGGATAGGTACATGGATTATGACAGGAACAGTGACTGGAACTGGAACTGGGATTGGGAGTGGCACTGAGATTGAGACTGGGACTTGGACAGAAGTTGGAGTTGAGACTAGAACTAGAACTGGGGCAGCTACATAGGCTAAGACTAGAACAGGTATAAGAACTGGGGTTGGGACAGTGTCAGGAAATGGGACTGGAATTGGGATTGGGACTGGAACTGGAACCAATACTAAAGATTTAATATGTACTTTAATTCAGACTAGAATTTGGATTTGAGTTTGGACTTCGACTAGCTTCATTTGGACCTGAAATTCGACCTAAATGGTGACCTAAATTTAGACCTAACCTTGGACCGGAATTAGGACTTAAAATTGCACCTTAATTTGAACTTGAATTAGAACCTGACTTCGGATTTGAGATTGGGACTGGGACTGGGCCTGAGACAGGAATAAAAACTGAGCCTGGGACTGGGACACGAACTGGGGTTGGGACTAAGACTGAGACAGATACATTTTTTTTTTGTATGGGCTTATCACTTTGACCACAACATTATTGATCTATTGTAATGTTGCCCGGGTGTATGCTGTATTCTGCACTGCATTTCTGTGCTTTATCATTATTGAGTAAACGATAAGCTTTTTTTTATGCGTGCTTATGTGTTGAGGGTTTTACCCATGCTTCGATGCATGTCCTACTATACCAAACCTGTTTCGCCTCGTTATAGTTAGCACTGGTGAGTCCTCCTGAGGTTCAAAACCATTACCTCATTAGGTCCTCATACCAGTATACTACTAACCATAAGAAGCGTCTTCGGGATAATGTAGAACTCAGCATGAAGGAAGGGTGATGAGGGGCCAGAGAATAAACCCATGCTAAAGTCACTTTGACATCGAATGGCCTGATTCTACTAAGATTCGAACCCACGACCATTCGCTTGTCAAAAGCAGACTCGGTAACCTTGCGACTACAGAGCCCCCCAGACAGATACATAGGCTGGGTCTGAAAAAGGTACAATGAATGGGGCTGGGACAGTGTCAGGAAATGGGACTGGAACTGGGATTGGGACAAAGACTGAAGCTTTAATGTGTTGTTTAATTCTCACTAGTATTTGGATTTGATGATGATGGATTTGACATAGGTACAATGATAGGGACAGCTACAAGGACTGGTACTGGGACAGTAACAGTGACAGGAAATGGGACTGGGATTGGGACTGGGACAGGAACTGGAGTTGGAACTAGGACTGGGACAGTGTCCGGAAATGGGACTGGAACTGGGGCTGGGAGTGGGACTGGAACTGAAACTGAGACAGAAGTTGGAATTGAGACTAGAACTGGGCCAGTTACACAGGCTGGGACTGGGATAGGTGCAAGAACTGGGACTGAAACAGAGACAGGAAATGGGACTACAATTGGGATTGGTGCTCGGACTGGGACAAAGACTGAACCTTAACGGGAAATTAGCAGTCATTAACTTTTCGTCGGAGAGCCCAATTTCGGAAGCAGTTTTTGGGCCCAAACGCGGGGTTCTGTTTGAAAAAATGTAAATACTGCTTTCTTCTCGTTAATCAATCTGAGCACAGCGACTATATTTTCATGAACAGAATTTTTGTTTCAAACTACAAAACTGATTTCGAAATTGGCAGAATTTCACCTTAAAGGTGTATTTTAATTCTGACTATAAGTTGGATTTGAGTTTGGAATTGTACTAGGTTTATTTGGAACTAAAATTCGACCTAAATTTGCCTCAATTTGGACTTAAACTTGGACCAAAATTAGGACTTAATTTGAACTTGAATTTGAACCTGACTTTGGATTTGAATTTGAACATAAATTTGATCCTGAATTTTGATTGCATTTTTAATTAGAATTTGATCGCAATTTGGATTATTTGGATTCGAATTTGGATTTCAACTTGAATTTGATCCTAAATTTTGATTGGAATTTGGACCGGAATTTAGATTTCAAGTTGGACTTCAATCGGGACTCGAATTTAGACTCTAATTTTGGACTTGAATTTTGATTTAAATTTGCCGAAATTTAAACCACAATTTGGATCTAATTTAGTTTAGTTTGGTCTTAAAGCAATTTGAACCGAAACTCAGACCAGAAGCTAGACCTGAATTTGAACATTAATTGGACCTCAATTTGAAGCTCAATTTAGACTCGAATGTGAACCTCAAATTTGGTCTAAAATTCTGGTTTTTAGACTTGAATGTCGTGGAACCCAATTTCGATCGAAATGTGGACCTAAATCCCACCTTTAATACGAATCGAAATTTGGTTTTGAATTTGAAAAAAGATTTGGAATTTTGGCTTGAATTTTGATTTCAATGTACCGCCCACTTAGCTTCGAGGTACGATGCTGGTCTAACAAGCCAGTCGTCGCCTGTTCGAATCTCGGCAGGGCGATGCTTGCTTGATAGAGTCAGTAGCATCGTTACACTGGCCCCGTAATTTTCCTGTACTTTAAACAGCCGGCTGCGAAGTCTGTCGATAAAGAAGGGTAATGTCTAATGACGGTTTAAGCCCACGGCTTTGCTTTTTTTGATTTCAATGCGGACTTAACAGAAATCTAGATCGAAATATGAACCTGACTTTGGACTTCAATTTGAACTTGAATGTTGAATTTAACCTTGACCGCTCGGAATTCGAACCTTAGTTTGCATCTGAATTTGGACTTTCCTGTGTAAATTTGGACCAGAATTTCGAGCCGAATTTGGACTATTTCTGAATCGAATTTGGGTCAGAAAAAAATAGGAATTTTGAACTGAATCAGGACCTGAATCCTCAGCTGAATTTAGACCACAATTTTGACCTAAATTTGAACCAGAGTTCGGAGGTTAATTTGGACTTGAATTTTGACCTGAGTTTGGACCAGTATTCTGAATCGCAAAAAAAAACAGAATTCTGTGGATCTAAATTCGGACATAAACTTTGGACCTCAATTTGGACCACCGTGGATCTTGAATATAGACCTGAATTTTGGACCAGAATTCCAGACCTAAGTTTGCACCTTAGATTAGACATGAATTTCTACTTGTACCTGCAATTCCGGTTAAAGATTTGTTTGAGTTTCAATTGAAACCTGAATTTGGTCCAGAGTTTGTACCTTAATTTGAATTAGAATTTCACCGGAATTTAAATCAAAATTTGCACCTCAATTCGGACCGAGATTAAAATCGGCATTCGGACCTAAGTTTGGGTCAGAATTCTGTGCCAAATTTGGATCTGAATGTAAACTTGAATTTTTACCGTGCTTTTTTTGGCCTTTTCAGTCTTTTACGGAATTTAGAACTGGCTTTTTCAATTTACTCCGACGTTTCGACTATTTAAAAAGACTACAATAAAGCTCGGTAAAAATTACGAAACTAACAGTCGACAGAATCTAAAGTATACATGATTTGAACTTGAATTTGGACTCGAATTCAAACCTAATATTGGGACCAAAACAAAGAGTCACTTTGATCCATGATTTAGACCGGAATTTGGACCATAGCTGAGACTAAAACTTTGATTTGAATTTGGACCTGAATTTGAACCTGAACTTGGATCTCGATTGGAACTTAACCGTAGACCTGAATTTGAATTACTTAGAATTTTAGACCAGAACTTGTACCGGAGTTTTGTCCTGAGTTTCGACCGAAATATGGAATTTGGAGCTAAGTTCGGATGGGAATTGGGAATTTAATTTTGACTAGAATTTGGAACAAAATTCAGACCGGAATTTTTATCCTAATTAAAAGCTGAACTTGGATCTTAATTTGAACCTAAACTTGGACCTGAATTTGGATCCTAATTTAACTTCAGTTTGGGACTGAATCTGGTACTCGATTAAAATCTTCACAGAACGAAAAAATGAGTCTCACATTTGATGTAAACTGAAATCCGATATATTTTTCCATTAAATAACATGTAAATAGCCTACACACTTCGAAAAAATCTTGTAATTTTACGTCTTCTGACATGCACATAAATGGTGCATCGCAAATCATAAAAAATTACGTGTTATTTCACTTCAAGTCTTGTTTATTACGTATGAATTGCTGTAAAAATGCACCAGCTGGCTGTTTGAATTCTTGTTGTGGCGTTAAAAATTGCGTCCAGGTCCAGGACCGACGTTCGATCGAAGAAGAAGCAGGTGAACGCGTCTCAACCTGGTGAGCGGACATTCTTTTCCGCCGCAGGCTTTCCAAGCAAGATAGCAACGGAAAACCGTCGACTGCCACATGTTCTTCACCCTCCGAGTGGCGGGGGGAGGGGCGGGGGCTAAAGCAACGTGTGGTGAAGGGTGACAATGACGGAAAATTTTAGCTCCCGCATATGTCCTTATCGTCACTTTTGTCTTGGGTTTGTTAGCTAGCTAGCTCAGGCAGTACACAGTACTCAGAACCCAGCAGGATGAAAAGTGAATGTGAATGGCAAACATATTTTCGGCTCGAGTGTAATGAAAGTATTTAAGTGAAGATCTTGAGAAAATGAGTGGTGTTGGGGATGGAAAGGGAGTGAAGGGGGTGGGGTAGAATTGTGATAAAAGTATTAGCATACACTCAGGCGCTTGGAAGAAATGTGTGCCTTGGGGCTGGAAGGTGGACTGGCTGAACAGGGCGGGGGGAAGCACCAAGTGGCAAAGATTGAGCACTGCGTGCGTATGTAAATGATGCTTTAATGTATGTTAAGAGCGGATTATTTGTGTGCGATGGGCACCTCGGGAAAGAGGATTTAAGATGCTGATAAAACGCACCACACAGCCGCCACTCGGAAGGAGGGTTTTGTTTGTTGGCTTTCTTCTTCAAGGAACCCATTAGAAGTATTAGCATATTCGAGTGAGTTAAATTTTCAGTTGAAAATTTTATCATTCTTGAATGGAAACAAACCGGTACACAAATCAATCCCTCAAACCTCCACAGCATCGATTAGGCTTATAACCACTTCCCTCCATCATTCGTCACCGACTAATTAAACGAGACCATCCCTTAATTGAGTGGTCACCAGTCCAGCTGCGTTGACCGGAAAACGCATTTGCATATGCACCCTCTGCAAACACTGACCGACCGGCTGCCCTTTTGAGAGGGTAAATTTCACTTGTAAACACCGCTCGGTTCAATAGAACGGACCATTTATCGCAGTCACGATGCACATGCGATAATCTCTCTCCCCCCGTCATCCAGATGCATCACATGCAACAGTTTTCGTTTCGCATGAAACGCAAGCTTGACCAATGCGCGTTACGTTGCGTTGGCTGGATTCTCACAACAGAACACCAGCATTTCCCCCTGAGGCCAAAAAGGGTGACTCTACTATCGAAATAACAAATTGATTATCATTAGTCAAATTACTGCCCTGCTCGCGTTCGTGGGTGGGAAGCGAGATTGGTTGGTCGGCCGTTCCGTATCAGTTTCCCAGCCCTTTTCGCCGACTGTCCCCGGGAGCCAATCTCTGGGAATATGAGTAATGGGACTCGTCAGGGCCGTGCAACAATTAGTGTTGGGTGCGAGGGCGGACGGCGGACGAACGGTCTAGCTTTTTTCTCGTTTCCTTTCCAGTTCAAGTTAGTCGGAATTAATCAGTCAAATAGAGATACGGTAAATAAACATAGACGTTTTCGGAGAGATGAATTGTAATGACCCTTGGCAGGACAGGATAAGTGGCTTTCCGATTATTTGATGAACTGCTGCAGTTCTGCTGCGCGGAACTGGGGTGAATTAATAGGTCACGTGATGACCGAGGGATTTTTTTTTGCCATTGATTAGCGTTTTCGTTCATTATATATATGAAGCAATTTTATGTTTTATTTATGTTAGTATTTGTAAGCATTTCCAATAAACAAACAATCCTTAAACTAAAATTTTGCAATTGCTTAGCGCCTTAAAATAGATTCTACTTAGTATTCGGTAAAAAAATATATGTGAATGAAGTTTCATGAACAATCATGAACAATGAAGAAGTTCGAAAACTTAAAATAAAACTAAAAATAAATACATAATACCAAGAGGAACAGTAAGAAATCATTGGAAAAAGCGTCAAAGAAAGATTAAAAATACATACCATGATGATAAACTCTTCGAGTCAAAATATTAAAAGAAGTCTAAGTACATAGTTAGGAAGGAACAGAAAAATGAGCATAAGAAATAGCCTTGAAAATTGAAAAAGTGTTAAAAATTCTTTAGTGAACCAGATACTGTTCCAAAATCAATACGATGGTACTATATTCCGATTTCGCAACTTGATCTTTTGTTTTCATTCGACAGATTTCGCAGCAGGCTGTTAAAGCAACCCTCTGCGTGATTCGAAAGGACTCTTAAGTGCCTCCGAAACACGTACATATTTTATCACTGGCTCCAGGATAGCTTTCATCAGCCGCGTCAGTTTATCCGGAAAACCGTACTCCGTACGCATTATCTACCATAGCTGTTCGCACTCGACTGTATCGTATGCTGCCTTGAAATCCACGAAAATATGATACGTGGGCACGTTGTACTCCCAACATTTCTGGAGGATTTGTCGGAGGGTTAAAATTTGATCCTTAGCGCCCTCATAAAGCCCGTCTGGTACTGCCCTATGCTATTGGGGATATACGACGGTACAAAATCTGGGAGAGCAGCCTGTAGTTGATCAGCGTTGTACAGCGGTAATTACAGCAATTGAGCCGATCGCCCTTTATATAGATGGGGTAAACCATATCTTCTATTCCCTACTCCGATAGTTTCTCCTCTTTTCGAATACTGGAAATTAGAATTGTCGCAGTGGCCTCCTAAGCAATGTCGATGAATGATGATGAAATGATGTCAAAAATGAATAATTGTAAGGCAGAGTCTAAAACAAATCTAAAACCATTGAAATAAGCACAATAGAATATCAAAATTATAGTCAAAAATGGTATGAACAGGTATAAAATCCGAGTCTAAAAATTTTGAATAATAATAAAAATGGATAAAAAACTTAATTTAATAGTCTTAAAGGAAACTTATGCCAGAAAACGAAAGCTCGAAAGTAAATTTTAAAAGAAGGAAATCAAGCAAATAGTTCGGAAAAATGTAAGAATCCGATGTTGGGGTAAAAAGGATTATTTAAAGCAAAAAATGATCACAGACTAAGAATTGAAAATGAGCTAAAATAAACAATAGTAATTGAAATCTTATCAAAATGATTCAAAATGAACAAACACAGGAGGAATACTGGAGGCATGTCGCAAAACGTGATTGAAATTATAGAAATTCTCGAAGCGCACGTCACAAATGTCAAGATATTTTGCTTAATGAGTACCAGCAACACATCCAAAATAAATCGAAATGGTATCAAAACATTTACAAATATCAAAAAATATCAAAAATCGTTCAAAAATGTATTGAAAAATGTGCTGAATGTTTTTTTTTTAAAAGAGTATAAATAACTCAAAAATGCTCCAAACAGTTAAAAATGTATTAATAATTCTAAAATTACGCATTATGTCAATAATGTTTCCTACATGTGTGATGTGTGATGTGTGATAAATACTTTCTGACGTACGCCGAAATATTTCAAAAATATGACAAAAGCATGAAAATGTAGCAATTATTAAGCAAAAATATGTCAAAAAAGACCAAAAAATATCTCAAAACTGTATGACAATTTCAAAAATGTCTTCATATCGGGTTGTGCAATTACCGGTGGGGCTCCCATGGCACCCATACTCTTTCGGTTGGCACCCGACCCGAATGTTTTACTCGCTCAACTACTGCCGCCCATTATATTAGGTAGTCTAATAACTAATTTTGTTTTATTCTCCCCGTTCTATCATTCTCTGTATAAGTACTAACCACTTCCCATGCGACGATATCGTTTTTGTATGACTGCTCTTTGTTGCTATCGCCGAGAAGATAGACTATTATCTACTCGGTGCGATAGAAAAAAGCAGTGCGTTGTCGACAGTTGCACCGTAAGGCTCGTGACAAAACCACGTTTTTTCCTTTTTTTATGTAGTATTGAAGTTGTGAAAAATCGACAAAAGGGGGCAGTCCCGGCGTAGTGGTTAGCATTCACGCCTCTCGCGCCCAGGACCCGGGTTCAAATCTCAACCGCACAGAAGTCACGAATGACCCAAGTTGTTAAAGTGACTATAATCTAACAAAAAAAAATGACAAAAATATTAGAAACGAGCCCAGCTAACATTAAAAGTGTATTACGATTTTTAAAATCGTCCGAAATATGTATAATGTATACTAAAATTTAAAGGAAGAAAAAAATGAGGAAAATAAGACAAGCATCAGTCAAAAAACTCAAGAATTGTAAAAAAAGAGTAAAAAAAAATCTAAATTGTGTTCAAAAATTTCCTATTTAACATGCAAATGTCAAAAATTTGTTGAAAATCGATTGCAAATGTATCCCAAATGAGTCAAAAATAAATGAAAACGGCGTTAGAATTGTGTTAATAATTAATTTGCCAAAAATATGTTGAATTGTATGTATAAAATCAGTTAAAACAGAGTGAATTTTTCGCATCAGACATCCTAATTTGTTTAAAAAATGTGACAAAAATCAGTTAATATGTATGAAAACATGTTCAAAAAGTGTATCAAAACTGTGTAAATGTAATTGTGCCAAAAATGCATGCCGACTATTTTTGACATTAGCTTGCCCAAATAAAAATCAACATTTAATGAAATCTTACTGCGACGTAACATTAAATTCAGAATAAATAATGAATGTATGATAATTATGAATTAAATTATAATCCAAAAAGTCAGAAAACACTTGAAAATAGTCGAAAATATTTTCGAAGCTCCAAAGAAAAAGTTGAAAATGAATTAATAATGATAATGGTCAAAATGCGACAAACTAGAAAACGAAATAAGAAGTGAACATTAAACGTTAAAAGAAAATTGAAATCAGAGAGAGTAAAACATAATGAATATGTTGAAATAATGAGATTCGTAAAAGAAATATCGGGCTGAAATCTTCTTCATTCCTTGAATCAAATACAAAATGAGTTCAAAGAGGGTCGAGGAAAAGTGAAACAAAGATCCATAAAGGTACAAAGTAAATCAGGGCGGTTGCCAAAAACTGTTATAAATGCATAAGAAAAGCATCAAACCAGCAAAAAAGAAAAAAAAGAAATCGAAAATAGTTTATTGTCATTTGAGCAAACATCCAAACAAGACAAAATTAAGCAAAAGAAAATTTATATTAATTAGGGAAAGTAGTTCCAACGGACCAAGAGTATGGTGTAAGAAGTTATCAATAATGATCCCATAAATACAAGAAATACATTTTTACAGGGAAAGAAAATAAAAGTAGTTTTTGATGAATTTCACTTAAGGGCTGAGAATTCAAAGGAACTTCAAGCCACAATACATTAAATGATTAAAAGTCAAAAAAATATCGTTCGGCGATATTAGATATCAATATATTCTTATACCTAAACGTACAAAATGCCGTACCAAATCACAATCTCAATAATCTAAATCACCTGCTCCCATTATTTCAGAAATCAGAAAACACTTTCTCTCTAATTTTTCCTCACCCTCATCATAGGAAGCTCCCATTGTCTTTCTCATTAAAACACACACACCGACACACAGCGGTGGGTGGACAACGTTGCTCTGAATAATTAAAAACTGTCTTCCATTACGACTGCGAGCGAGCATGCAATTACAGCCGGAGAGACCCAGCTGCCGATAAATTTCCTCATTTCGGAAAAATTGAAGCAATCATCCCTACCGCAGTAGCAGCAGGAGCAGCAGCAGCAGCGCATTTATTGCGTTTATGGCCAAGCTAAAAACCACCTCGTAAACGCCTAAGATTTATCAAATATTAATGATATCCATCTTCTTCTGCCATCCGCAGGCCGCATTCGACCGCCTGCCGGCTTGCATCCATCAGCCCCAAAGTGTCGTCTATAATTATGTGTTTATGAGACAATTTACGGGAATTTCTTTTCCCCTCCACCAACACGAACCCGCTGTCATTGTCCGTCAAGGCCACCTTCCATATCGAAGACGTTAATAATTAAAGACGAAGACCTAAATGAAGATCAATGATAAGGAAGACCAACCAACGGGAGAAAACACGCACTCACAAGGAACGTGACGAAATGGCCATGCTAAAAAAAACCCTGACTACTATTTCGTTCTCCCCCTCCCCTTTCCGGATGTCACCAACGTAAATTGACAAGACATAAGAACGAAATCAATCACGTCCAGCCTCCGACCCGATCTGAGATGAGCCGTGAGCAACGACGATGCAGGGGTTGCCAATGTCACACGTGGGTAATGAAATTACGCCCCGACTCTCCTCCATGGATCAGGAGGATCAGACGAGGTAAAAATGATACTGACAGTATAGCGATGCCCAAGCCAGCCCGGGGGGAAAGTGATGAAATTTTCTGTGACATGTGGAAACCATCAGCCCACTCGTGGACGTGATTTGGTTCGCTGAAAGCCAAAAGCACGAACCGTTCGTTATCGAATTTTCGACCCGAAACGGATAACGGATTTGGCTGGTAGAAGATTTTGATTTTTGCGACTCTAACTGAACCGAAGGTTTCCCTTTCACCGCGGCGAGCACTATTCAATTACCCTTAATTATCGGCTAAATGAAAGCATTTGCTTGCCAACAGAAGGACGTACATTTCAAAAGCCTACGGCTTTTTTAACTGCTGATGATGTTGATATTGGTCTAAACTTGCCTCATAAAAGTTGCTCCTTCGCCAAGTGTCTGCCTGGTTCCGTTCTGCCTATTGAGAAGCCTGGCTCTGAAGCTGTTGTTTCATAATTTAATGCCCATATCGGCAAACACACTAAATGGGTACCATCATAAGACCTCGCGAGGTATCGATCAAACAGCAAAAACTAATGAGTAAGGTGCACCCTGCCTCATTCTCACCCTTCCCACACTCGCTCTTCAGGCAACGTATGTGAAATTTATATGAAGGGGCGAGAGCTCGAATCGTGATAGAAGGTAATTTGCTTAAACGTACACGGCTCTGCCGTGAATGCACCCATGCCGAACGAACGGACGAACAACCGAACGAACGACGAAGGGACGCTCAACAGTGTAATTATTTTTATTCGGGAAATGCGCTCCAGAAATAATTACCCCCAGTCACGAGCCACAATCGGCTTCAGCATCAGCAAAAGGCTCAAATGTGGTTGAAAAACTACATTCCCTGGCTGACGACCAGATTCCACGAAACATCAATCTCATAAAATCTTCGAAACGATAATCCGCTGCTAATTTGAAAACCTAAGCCCTCCCATCGTCGTCGCGTCGCGCCAGTCGGTGGCGGAACGGAACGAAATCGGGGAACGGAAATCGCGAAGTAAATCCGATCCTGCAGGCGGCAGCCAGCGTGAGCCCGAAATTGCCAAAATTAATTTCACTGTCAACTCCCATTTTGACAAATCATTTTTAAATCTATCCCATTTAAATAATTTTATTAATGATTTCGCAAACAAGCTTCCACTCAACGGCAAACAGCAAACGCTGCTGGCAGTCACCGCGGTGCGGAAAAAAAAATCGCACGTGGAAAGGAGTACGCTTTCTAACCTTGCGGGGTGGAATGGAGTGTTTTGCATATCAACAAAAGCGGAAAAAATGTTTATCTTCTCATTGTCCCAACGTCGTCCGCGCCGGGCCCGGCTCACACAGAAGGCAAAGGGAAAATACCTGCCTGCCTGTTTTTGGTATACGATGGAGTCGAGAAAAAAATGACTTTTTTTCCTTTGAACCAAGAGGGTGGTTTATCATGTGCGGAAAAGCTGGGTAGATGTATTTTCCCATACGTATATTTTATTTGCTTCTCCCTTTCTTTCGTTGGAAAATTCAAAAGGAAAAATAAAAATGAAACGTTTAAAATATATAGTATTTAAAGAATATTGGCACAGATTTAGAAGAAGTTTTATGTGCATTCTCCAATCTAACTTATGGCTTTCGACGATTTTGAATTTTAATTTGAACCTAATTTACACCTAAAATTGTACTTGAATTCGAATTTGAATTTTGCCCTAAATTTAAATCTGAAATTGGTAACTTAGCCATTACAGATAATGATCTATATCGAAGAAGAGGCTTGAGAGCGCTGGCAAATTCGGGTGATGTAAAGAGCAACAGAAAATTCAAGTAAAGCTAACAAAGGATACGGTAAGTGACGGTAAAATGAACCAGTGATTGAGTGTAGGGGCGGAATATTTCAATTTTTGGTAAATTTAATAGATTAACTAGCTGACCCGACAAACTTCGTATTGTCACAAATTAAACTGTGTTGAACATAAATCGTGAATCTCGGATGACCTTCGCAACAATCTTGAGTTTTGCAAGTTTCTGGGGAGTTCATGGGTGTTTTAATATTCAAATTTTCCTCACAGTAAAGTAGAAAACAGCTCCCCCTATTGCTTAGCCTGATAAAATAAAGCGGATAGCATTTAAATATTCGCCATCATTACGAACCATTTCGCCGAATACCATTTTGCGGAACACCAATTCTCGGTTGACCATAACGCGGAATATAGATTTTCGTAGAATACCATTTCGCGAAAAACGTTACGCAAAATGTACCATTTCACGGAAAATCTGTTCGTAGAAAGTACCATTTCGCAGGGGTGACCCAACTGAAGGAAAGTAATAGAGGCCAGTAGATCTAGGAAAATAAATAAACCTAGATAGAGGTGATCTCTACGGGGGACGGCCCCCCTGCAGTGGCCTGCACTTCCGACGGCAGGTCGCCGGCAACACTCCCGACCTGTGTCCGTCTCTCCCTGAATCATCTAATGTTACTATTGATAGTTTCTGATGGTCTTGTTATTGACTAATGTTTTATGAAAGAGTCTAAAATTTCTCGAGTTCGATTAGTTTTTGAGTTACGCAAAAATTTCTGTTTTATTTGTATGAGAGTCCATATCCCCCTACCACAGGGGTGAGGTCTCTAACTATCTATACCTATAAAGAAGGATTTCTGTCTGTCTGTCTGTCTGTCTGTCTGTCTGTCTGTCTGTCTGTCTGTCTGTCTGTCTGTCTGTTTTGTGTTCCTTATAGAATCAAAAACTACTGAACCAATCGGCGTGAAAATTTGCATGTAGAGGTTTTTAGGGCCAGGAAAGGTTTTAGTGATGGTTAGAGACCCCTCCCCCCACTAAGAGGGGGGGCTCCCATACAAATGAAACACAAATTTCTGCATAATTCGAGAACTAATTAAGCAAATAGAACCAAATTTGGCATGTGGGTGTTTTCGGTGACAAGAATTTATTCTAGGGTAATTTGAGACCCCTCCCCTCTTTATAAGGGGAATTATAACTCCTCTCCCCTTTAAGAGGGGGGGTTTCCATACCAATTTCCTCATAACTCGAGAACTAATCAAGCAAATGGAACCAAATTTGGCATGTGAAGGTTTTCGAGGGCAAGAAAATTTTCTATGTTGAATTAGGACCCCTCCTCACTTTAAGAGGGGGGGCTCCTGTACAAATGAAATACCAATTTCCTCATAACTCGAGAACTAATCAAGCAAATGGAACCAAATTTGGCATGTGTGTGTTTTTGAAGACAAAATTTTTTTCTATTATGAATTGGGACCCCTCCCCACTTTAAGAGGGGGGGGGGCTCCTATACAAACGAAATACAAATTTCCTTATAACTCGAGAGCTAATCCAGCAAATGGAACCAAATTTGGCATGTAGGTGTTTTTGGAGGCAAGAATGTTTTCTATGATGAATAAGAACCTCTCCCCACTTTAGGAGGGGGGGCTCCTACACAAATGAAATACAAATTTCCTCATAACTCGAGAACTAATCAAGCAAATAGAACCAAATTTGGCATGTGGGTGTTTTCGGTGACAAGAATTTATTCTATGGTAAATTGAGACCCCTCCCTCTTTATAAGAGGAATTGTAACTCCTCTCTCCTTTAAGAGGGGGGGCTGCCATACAAATTTCCTCATAACTCGAGAACTAATCAAGCAAATGGAACCAACTTTGGCATGTGAAGGTTTTCGAGGGCAAGAAAATTTTCTACGGTGAATTAGGACCCCTCCCCACTCTAAGAGGGGGGGCTCCTGTACAAATGAAATACAAATTTCCTCCTAACTCGAGAACTAATTAAGCAAATAGAACAACATTTGGCATGTGGGTGTTTTTTTTGGTGACAAGAATTTATTCTATGGTGAATTGAGACCCCTCCCCTCTTTATAAGAGGAGTTATAACTCCTCTCCCCTTTAAGAGGGGGACTTCCATACAAATTTCCTCATAACTCGAGAACTAATCAAGCAAATGCAACCAAATTTGGCATGTGAAGGTTTTCGAGAGCAAGAAAATTTTCTATGGTGAATTAGGACCCCTCCCCACTTTAAGAGGAGGGGCTCCTGTACAAATGAAATACAAATTTCCTCATAACTCGAGAACTAATCAAGCGAATTGAACCAAATTTGGCATGTGTGTGTTTTTGGAGACAATTTTTTTTTTCAATGATGAATTGGGACCCCTCCCCACTTTAGGAGGGGGGGTCCTGTACAAACGAGATACAAATTTCCTCATAACTCGAGAACTAATCCAGCAAATGGAACCAAATTTGGCATGTAGGTGTTTTTGGAGGCAAGAATTTTTTCTGTGATGAATTAGGACCTCTTCCCACATTAGGAGGGGGGGTCCTGTACAAACGAGATACAAATTTCCTCATAACTCGAGAACTAATCCAGCAAATGGAACCAAATTTGGCATGTAGGTGTTTTTGGAGGCAAGAATTTTTTCTGTGATGAATTAGGACCTCTTCCCACATTAGGAGGGGGGGCTCCAATACAAATGAAATACAAATTTCCCCATAACTCGAGAACTAATCAAGCAAATGGAACCAACTTTGGCATGTGAAGGTTTTCGAGGGCAAGAAAATTTTCTACGGTGAATTAGGACCCCTCCCCACTCTAAGAGGGGGGGCTCCTGTACAAATGAAATACAAATTTCCTCCTAACTCGAGAACTAATCAAGCAAATAGAACAACATTTGGCATGTGGGTGTTTTTGGAGGCAACCATTTTTGCCATGATGAATTAGGACTTCTGACCTTTTTAGGAGGGGGGGGGGGCTCCCATTCAAACGAAATACAAATTTGCTCATAACTTTAGAACTAATCAAGTAAATGGAACCAAATTTGGCATGTGAGTTTTAGATGGCAGAATTTTTTTTCTGTGGTGTATTACGACCCCTTTCCCTTTTAAGAGGGTGGGCTTCCATACAAATGAAATACAAATTTCCTTATAATTTGAGTACTAATCAAGCAAATGGAACCAAATTTAGCATGTAGGAGATTTTTGAGTCTTGAATTTATTTTATGATAGTTAGAGACCTCTCACCCCTGTGGTAGGGGGATATGGACTCTCATACAAATAAAACAGAAATTTTGGCGAAACTCAAAAACTAATCCAACTCGAGAAATTCGAGACTCTTCCATAAAACATTAATCAATAACAAGACCACAAAAACTATCTATAGTAACACTAGATCATTCAGGACGAGCCGGTCGCGAGTGTTGCCGGTGACCCGCCGTCGGAAGCGCCGCCCACTGGAGGACTTGCAAAACTCGAGAAGTGATAAAGATCATCCGAGATTCATGATTTATGTACAACACAGGTTAATTTGTGGCAATACGAAGTTTGTCGGGTCAGCTAGTCATAAAATAAATTCAAGACTCCAAAATCTCCCACATGCCAAATTTAATTCCATTTGCTTGATTAGTTCTCCAGTTATAGGGAAATTTGTATTTCATTTGTATGAGAGCTCCTCCTCCAAAACAGGGGTCTTAATTCATCATAGAAAAAATTTCTGCCCCCTAAGGCCCCACATGCCAAATTTGGTTCCATTTGCTTGATTAGTTCTCGAGATAAGAGGAAATTTGCATTTCATTAGTATGGGAGCCCCCCCTCCTAAAGTGGGAGGGGTCTCCATTCACCATAGAAAAAATTCTTGTCTCTAAGAACACCCACATGTAAAATTTTGTTCCATTTGCTTGATTAGTTGTCGAGTTATGCAGAAATTTGTGTTTCATTTGTATGGGAGCCCCCCTCTTAAAGTGGGGAGGGTTCCTAATTCACCATAAAAAATATTCTTGCCCTCGAAAACTTTCAAATGCCAAATTTTGTTCCATTTGCTTGATTAGTTCTCGAGTTATGAGGAAATTTGTATTTCATTTGTATAGGAGCTCCCCCTCCTAAAGTGGGAAGGGGTCCCAATTTATCATAGAAAAAAATTTTGTCTCCAAAAACACCCACATGCCAAATTTGGTTCCATTTGCTTGATTAGTTCTCTAGTTATGAGAAAATTTGTTTTTCATTTGTACAGGAGCCCCCCCCTCTTAAAGTGGTGAGGGGTCCTAACATACCATAGAAAATATTCTTGCCCTCGAAAACCTTCACATGCCAAATTTGGTTCCATTTGCTTGATTAAATCTCGAGTTATGAGGAAATTTGTATTTCAATTGTATGGGAGCCCCCCTCCTAAAAAGGTAAGGGGTCTCAATTCACCATAGAAAAAATTCATGCCTCTAAAAACACCCACATGCCAAATATGGTTGCATTTGATTAATTAGTTTTCGCGATATGAGGAAATTTGTATTTCATTAGTATGGGAGCCCCCCCTCCTAAAGTGGGAGGGGTCTCAATTCACCATAGAAAAAATTCTTGTCTCTAAGAACACCCACATGTAAAATTTTGTTCCATTTGCTTGATTAGTTGTCGAGTTATGCAGAAATTTGTGTTTCATTTGTATGGGAGCCCCCTCTTAGTGGGGGGAGGGGTCTCTAACCATCATAAGAACCTTCCCTGGCCCCAAAAATCCCTATATGCAAATTTTCACGTCGTTCGGTTTAGTTGTTTTCGATTATATAAGGAACATTCGGGCAGACAGACAGAAATCCATTTCTAAAGGCATAGACTTGTATGAGAGCCCCCCCTCTTAGTGGGAGAAGGGGTATTTTGCCATCGGGAGAACCTTCCCTAGCCCCAAAAACCCCTACATGCAAATTTTCACGCCGATCGGTTCAGTAGTTTTCGATTCTATAAGGAACATACGGAAAGACAGACAGACAGAAATCCATTTTTATAGGCATAGATTAGTAAAAGGCTAGAAACTTTGATTACAAATGAAATGTGGTTGATTTACATATATCCTTCAATGTAACGCATGGTATAATTAATCTAGTTAACATTGATAAATCGTGCCTGACTTTCAAGCGCTGTCAGCTGGAACAATTACCAGTTTCAATTGAAGCTTGCTTGAAAGATTATGTTCATTAAATGAAACAAATCGCTTCTTGAGTGAAGCAAAGGTAGGAGAGAATCAGCTTCATTTATTTGTTTCGACGATGTCGGGCCCTGCGACGATCTTCTGAATAAGATAAGTTCGAAAATCAAAATAAATCGATGAGTAATGAATGATCCAAGTAGCACACTTTTGTCATATTTGATTGCTGCAACCTATTTATGACTGAAATCAGTCTTTAATCGGTTACCAAAACTAATTTATAACAACTGTGCTAGTAGGGGACTGAAAAACAAATTTTTGTATGCTTTTTCTGAAAAAAAAAATTTTTCTCCGACGGATGTCACATTTACCTAAACCCCCTTCCCCCCTCTGTCACATAATTGACACCCCCCTCCCCCCATAAGCAGTGGACGTCATTATTGAATGATCCCTCTCCAAAATCCCTCACATGCCAAATTTGGCTCCATTTGCTGAATTAGTTTTCGAGTTATGAGGTAGTTTGTATTTCATTTATGTGGGAGCCCCCTCTTTTAGAAGGGGGAGGAGTCCCCCACATGCCAAATTTGGTTCCATTTGCTTGATTAGTTCTCGAGTTATGCAGATATTTGAGTTCCATTTGTATGGAAATCCCCCCCTCTTAGAGAGAGGGTCTCAGTTTACCATAGAGAAAATCCTGCCTCCAAAAACTTTCATATGCACAGGAAGCAACTAAAATAATTTTGCTAGAAATTGAGATACTTTTTAAAAATTGAAAAATGTCGATAGCGCGTTGATTTCATCGGTCTACTATACCGATCTACACAATAAAATTTAACGCGCATATGCTGCACAACTGCGGAGACTGCTTAAAATTTATCTATCACTAAAATCTGTCAGTAAAACTCAGTAAAATGAAAAATCTGTCAGTAGAACTTTATCGTTTTTGCTCACGGATATATATTTTCAAGCTTAAGCTATTTTCTACAAAGTTTTTTAACTGACTTGGCTGTTAAATTATGGTGGTGGTTGTCAAGCAGCGAGAGCTTAATCAGTTTTACTGCTGCTTTCAGTAGAGCGCGATTCAACTACTTGAGTTTATCTAACCTGTTCTCGTGGCTTATAACTCATTCTTAAAGAGGTCATAAAAACCTTCTGAAGAATGGGCCACTTGGTCGGAAGCAGGGATACCAGACTTGCAGATTTGTCTGCAAATTCCTGATTTTTGGAACGGTCTTGCAGATCATTATAAATTTGCAGATATTTGCAGTTTTTCTGACTTTTATTGTTTTGGTGCAGATTTTTGTTCGAAGCTCTTTAAACTTTCACAGACTTCCCAAAAAAGTGTGCAGATTTTCGCAGATTATTTTTAAACCAGAAAATTCGAGTAGCCGGAAAACTACTCGATTTTTTCGGTTTTCGAGCAGTTGCAGACATTTTTTTAGAAAATATGGCATCTCTGGTCGGAAGGCAGTTTTATAGCCATCATCAGAAAGTTCCGGTGAAGCTCATAGTTTTATTGCCAATTGTATGAAATTAGTCATGAAAACCATTAGAGGAACGTAATAAAACTTAAAATTGTTGCTTGGGATATTAGTGGAAACAATATATTTATAAAATTCGTGCTCTTCCATTTCCCTAGACTATTCCAAGGAAAATTTACCTACATTTTCATGAAAAAATATTTATTTTGTGATGCTTGGTTCCTGAGATATGAAGTTAACCGATTTTTCTTTAGAGTTTGAGTAGATTCTGAGTAAAAACGCTTTCCAAACTTTTAAATCCCATAGAATCTATACCTATAAAAATGGATTTCTGTCTATCTGTCTGTCCCTATGTTCCTTATAGAATCGAAAACTACTGAACTGATCGGCGTGAAAATTTGCATGTAGGGGTTTTTGGGGCCAGGGAAGGTTCTCTCGATGGCAAAAGACCCATCCCCCAACTAAGAGGGGGGGGGGGGCTCCCATATAAATCTATACCTATCAAAATGAATTTCTGTCTGTCCGCCTGAATGTTCCTTATATAATCGAAAACTACTGAATCGATCGGCGTGAAAATTTGCATATAGGGGTTTTTGAGGCCAGGGAAGGTTCTTATGATGGTTAGATACCCCTCCACTCACTAAGAGAAGGGGCTCCCATACAAATGAAACACATGTTTCTGCATAATTCGAGAACTAATCAAGCAAATGGAAAAAAATTTACATGTGGGTGCTTTTGGAGACAAGATTTTTTTCTATGGTGAATTGAGACCCCTCCCCACTTTAGGAGGGGGGGGGGGGGGCTCCCATACAAATGAAATACAAATTTCCTCATAACTCCAGAACTAATCAAGCAAATGGAACCAAATTTAGCATGTGGATGTTTTTGGAGACAAGAATTTTTTTATGGTGCATTGAGACCACTCCCCACTGTAGGAGGGGGGGCTCCTATTCAAATGAAATACAAATTTCCTCATAACTCAAAAACTAATTAATCAAATGGAACCGTATTTGGCAGGTGGGTGTTTATGGAGGCATGAATTTTTTCTATGATGAATTAGGACCCCTTACCTTTTTGGGAGGGGGGGCTCCCATACAAATTTCCTCATAACTCGAGAACTAATCAAGCAAATGGAACCAAATTTGGCATGTGGGGGGTTTTAGAGGCAGGAATTTTTTAATGATGGTTTGAGAACCCTCACACCTGTGGTAGGGGGATAAGGACTCTCATGCAAATAAAACAGAAATCGAACTCGAGAAATTTTAGACTCTTTCATAAAACATTAATCGATAACAAGACCACCAAAAACTATCAACAGTAACATTAGATAATTCAGTGTGAGACGGTCACAGGTCACGAGTGTTGCCGACCACTGTGGGGGGGGGGGGCAGGCTCCCGTAGAGATCACCTCTGTCTAGGTTTATTTATTTTCCTAGATCTAGTGACCTTTGTTACTTTCCTTCAGTTGGGTTACCCCTGCGAAATGGTACTTTCTACGAAAAGATTTTCCGTGAAATGGTACATCCCTCGTAAGGTTTTTTCGCGAAATGGTATTCTGCGAAACTCTATATTCTGCGTTATGGTCAACCGAGAATTGGTGTTCCGCAAAATGGTTTGTTATGATGGCGAATATTTAAATGCTATCCGCTTTATTTTATCAGGCTGAGCGATGGGGGGAGTTGTTTTCTACTTTATTTTGAGGAAAATTTGTATATTAAAACACCCATGAACTCTTCAGAAACTTTCAAATCTCGAGATTGTGACAAAGTTCATTCGAGATTCACGATTTATGTACAACACAGTTTAATTTGTGGCAATACGAAGTTTGTCGGGTCAACTAGTAATTAATAAATTTTCAGCAGTCTCCGGGGATTTGCAGCATATGCGCTTCAAATTTTATCGTACATATTGATATGATATGATAGATGAATAAAATCAACGCGGCATCGAAATTTTGCAATTGTCGAAAACTGGGTGTTTACTGCTTTAACAAAATAAATATATTCATTTATTCTTCATGTTCATGTCATTTAATTTCGATATAAGTTTCAAATTTGTTATGCTTGTGTTATTTCTGTATCCTTTTAAGTTATTCTTGTCATTTAAGATTCATTCATATGTTAGGCCAAAATTGTAATTTTCGTTTCATATTTGTGATTCTTTCTTCATTTCGCATTCGGTATTTCAGTCTTTATTATGGATTTTTTGTATTTTTTAACACTGGAGTTGGAGCCCCAAAGGCTATGGATCATTACGGTTTTTGTCGTAACCTCTTGCAAGCTAAAATTTTCTGTCGTCAAATTAAGTTGTTAGTGGAATTTACTGTACTCTAATTTTCTTAGATTTAGGAATCTTAGATTTTAATTTCAAATTCAGAAAAAAAGAATGACATACCTGCTGCTTTCGTCAAAAACAATTAAAGCTCGACCCGTCTGTTTTCTATTTTTGACAACTTTTCTCCTTCCGTTCCGGATCCAGTTGACGCCGAAAATTAAATTCAATGTGTGCACACCTTGAAGTGCAAAACTTAGCGAAGCGGAACCGGTCTCCGGCCGGACACCTTTGTGCTCAAAAGATTTTACGCTTGACACTCCGGAAATCATACATTCTCGCATACGACAGCCAGCTTTTATACACTTTCGCGTCAGCCCGTACATCATCGGCTTGTCAGAAAATCAACACCTAATCCAGTGCGCATTCCTAATGTCTTTCCTTCCTTCGCCAAAAATCACATGTCAACAAAATAAACACTTGGCACTCATCCGCACGAGAATAACCACCACCATCACGGGACATTCGCACTCGCACTCGAACCCGTACGATGAACTAACAGAAAAATCGCTACTTGCCACCTGTCAGCCCCGATTCGGCCGGCCCTTCTGACTACGATATAACCGATGTCAACCTCAAAGTCACGCGTGGTGGTTTGGGCCGAAAAGCCAAATCAGAACCCGAACATTCGGAACATTCCACTGTCACTCCAGGCCAGGCTTTGGGCACACCGTGCCAACCAAGCAAGCAGCCGGCTCGACCTGATGACAGTTTCGTTCTTCCGGTTCCATTGCGGAGATCCAGAACATGGCTGGAAGGAAAGGGTGCCAAAATCCGAAAAACTAGCAATCGTACCCAGTCACTATCGTTGCGCTCCGTACAGCACAGCGGGAAACGGGAAAAGGTCTCTGCCACCGAGCTAGTTGACTGCCCAAAATTTCTCTCCCTGACGCCTGGCATTCACAGTGACAGGCCCGGAGTCCCGGTGCCGTATCGTTCCGTGCCGTGGTGGTACGGGGTTGTGATTGTGCATGTGGCCGAACCGGTTTCTCGTTTAATTTCATGCATACAACAGCATCAGGACCCAGCCGGAAAAGCTGACAAAATTTTCCGGTTTCGTACCTCAATGGCGACAACACAAATGTAATGCCCAGGTCCTGGTGGACGGTTTTCAGTTTCGGGGGGCGTTCAAGCGAGATGTCGTCAGGGTGACATACCTTCCCTGCGCACTGCGACTGCACCGCCGGCCGCAGCAGCCACCAGGAGTTCTTTTCACCGAAAGGACCGCTTCCGGACTGCGGAGTTGGGAGCTAATTAAAATGATGTAAAGTTTTCCGAGGGGACAACAGCATTTCTATACCTCTGTGCCTTGGAAACGAGACACTGCACACCCCCGTATGCACAGCAAAGCACCAGAATCGGGCAATAATCTGGAAATCCAATAAATTTTCTCAATAGAGTGGAGATTTACTGGTGGACCAACGAGACCAATACGGGAAAAAAGTACAACTTTCTCTAATTACCAAAGTGATTATTTATCCGATGATAACTGAAGCGATGAGAGGAGTGCCCTGTCTTGATCCGGAGGCAAAACTAAGCTGGGTTTGGGCATAGGGAAATTATCCACCCACCCAGCGTGCCCGTTTAAGGCTTGCTCTCGGTGGTCCGTTCGAACGGAGAAAGTAATAAAAATCATCGAAGATTCGAGTGAGTGGTCGTAAATTACGGCCAACGCCGTTGGAGCGTGCTCGAGGAAAAGGAGTCCAATAACAAAGATGAGGACCTGCGATGGAGATAGGCGTCACTTTGTTTGTTGTCGTTCGTCCACAATGGAGGGGGGATGTAGTGCCTAATTAGGTCGGGAGCCCTCTCGTAAAAACTAATGTTTACGATGACCAATCATCCGGAATGATGAGCTTGTTGGAGCAGTGCTTGCCGGAAATCTGGTGGGGAACAAAGAGTTGGATTAGTCCAGTGGAAATGGATTTGAATATCAATCTGCAGGATTACGAATAGTTTTAGCTAGAGGCTTTATCTTGCTTGGAGCCCTTTGTTTTCAAACGTAGTCGATCTTACATTATATTATTGAATATAAAATCAAAAACGAATCAGAATCGAAAAATATGTGTTTAATTCAAAATCTCATAAGAACAGCAAAAAAGAGCTCATAATGTTTAATGGCTCTTTTTCATCTGCGAATAATTTTTAATCTTACTTAATTCTTTTTAAGCTCCGTCTTTGCATTACTTTTTATCACTAAATTTGAATTGAGAATTGAGTGAATTGAGAGTTAGTCTAAAAATATTCCACAAACAGCGAGAAATGAATCAAAAACATTTGCAAAAAAGTGCAAGAGGAGTTAAAAATAAGCCAACATGAATTAAATGTGGGTGAAACTAAGTCATAAATAAAAAAAACAGTTTCAACAACAAATTGAAAAAAAAACTGAAAAGATATACAGTTCAAGTCAAAACAATTTAGTCTGGAAACGGTGGGAAAATGATGAAAAAATAAAAACTAAATGAGATTTGTCTCTTTTAATATGTATAAAGTGTGTAAAAGAATCAAAAGTGACAATACAAGCAATTGCAAAAGCTGATCATCGACATCATCGACATTAGGTGCCAAAATTTAAGGTACATGGTAAAGCTTGAAAAGTGCACTAATAAGAGGTTAATATGAAGTAGAATAGAAATATAAACAGTATAAAAATAAAAGTTGAAAAAGGTAACGGGTCTCGGAAAAGAAGGCTAAAATAGCCTATCTATATATATAAAAGTGAGCGTGAGTTAGGGCATCAGCACTGGGGGTTGATGAGAGGGAGGGGGGGTTGTTCGTTACAGGGAGGGAGGCCATAACTCCGCAATGCCTGGACGGTTCTTTACCAAACTTGGCATATATGTTATTTGATATTAGGGAATCAGTACTAAGGGGGTTGACAAAAAAGGGGGGGGAGGCCCTAATTCAGAAACGCCTGGACGGTTGACGGTTCTTAATCGAACTTGGCACACATATTCCTTGACATAAAGGAATCCGAATTGAAGGGGTTGACAAAAGGGGGCGGGAGGTTCATAACAATGGGGGAGGCCCTAACTCCAGGCCGAAACGCCTGGATGGTTCTTCATCAAACTTGGCACACTTGACATAAGGGAATCACCACTGGGAGGTTGCCAAAAGAAGGGGGAGGCCTAACAAGCGGCTAAGTAAAAAGGGATGCGTTTCTCTTGCATTTAAATCGATTGCAGTTGTGCAAATAACTTCGAGAAAAGAGGGGATTGCACCGAAGAGGAATATATGGTAAAAAAGACCTTTGTTTAGTTTCCATTATAGTGATTTTCATAGTGCAAACCAATGCATAATTAGCTACGTGACAGAAGAGGGAGCTGACTGGGTAACAATCGACAAGTAGGGGGACGAAGAACGTTGAGTATGAATGTATGTTTCGCCATAGCTCCGGGACTTCTGGACTGTTCTTCATTAAACGTCGTTTGTCAAACACTTGTATTTTGGCATAAAAGAATCAGCGTAGGGGGTTGACAAAAGAGGGAGATCGTCCCTTACAAGGGGAAAGACAGGTTCAAATGGGTAAAGAGGTACGTTTCAATTGCAATTGGAACGATAGCAGTTGTACAAGTTGCTGGATTTCTGAAAGGGGGGATAGGGTGGTTATTAACAAAGGGAAGGTTCAAAACGGTTTTTTGTCGATTTATAGGGATTGCCGGGAAGAAGTCAGATTTACAAGTGGCTGAGGGACAACATGAAATTGACAAAGAGAGTGGACCCATTAAAATGAAAAAAGGGTTTTGTTTTTCGCACTATGAGATTTTTCGTTACAATAACAGATGCACAAGTGACTGAGAGGCAAAGGGGCTCCGAGTAAGATCGGGTAATCAGCTAGTATTAGTATAAACAAAATGCTTTAATCAGCACCAGAACAAATCGGAATAACCATAAAAGTGTCCTGGAAAACCATTTCTCTCTATTATTCTTAGGTTTTCTCAATTTGCTGCAGCCATTTCTGGATTCCCATGTCCCATTAGATTTTTGTTTGTTTTCTCTCGTCTTGTGTTTACTTTTCTCTTTACTAGAAATTAGTATTTTAATTGTTTTGTTCTTCCTTTCATTTTCTACTATTTGTTTTAGGACTTTTTGTACTTTTAGTTTTATTATTCTTATTATTTAAATATAATTATTGTTCATTGAAATTGAACTGAACATTTACTGTATTCTACAAAGTTTTATTTACTTAACAATTTCATCCGAATCAAGGTCTCTTTTTGTTGCTATGTGAATTTATTTACTAGTTATCCTCTCTAATTTCTAAACATTTCTAAACATTTTTTATCCTTTATTTCAGGGGCTTTCAGCCTACACCTAATTCGCCTCTTCATTTGTTTTCTGTTGATTCTTCGATTCAATCAACTTCAATTGGCTAATTATTTCTTGTTAGTTTTCCTCTTGAAACTTCATTTTCTTTCACTTCTTTTTGTTTTATTTTTCTCCATCTATTTTTTTCCTCTGTTTTCTTTTAGTATTGTTTTTTTCCTGAGTATGTTTCTTACGTCCGTTTATTATTTACTTTTATTTTTGACTTATTGGTTTCTTTTCTCAATTGACTTCGTTGCTCATTCGTATGAATATAATCTTTTGACTTCATTTCACTTATTTTCTAACTGTTTCTTTACTGTTTCAATTTTACCTTTTATTTATCTTGTGTTTTATACCAGTTTTCTATGTGACTCTTATAAATGTGCGCATGTGTGTGCGTATACGGGAATGATTAGACTGGAGGGATGGAAACTAGATATAAAACTAATTAAGGGGGTTGAGTGGTGATAGTTTAATGGCCAAAGCACACGCGCGCCAACCGAAAAAGTGTGGGTTGGAGTCCCACTTGCCAATTGAACTACCCAATATATATTAATATTTTTTGAAACGATGGTTCTACAATTGATGAAGGGACGGTAGGGAAACAAATGAAAATTTTTGGTGAAGGTGGGGAAGAGCGGAAAGGAAAGGGGGGGGGGGTATTGGTAGCTATGCTTGACAAGTAGTCATTTTGACTCCTACCTTTTGTCCAATACTGGAAGGTGCATGCGTCGAACCAAGCTGTAATCTGAGATTACAACCGGATTCGAACCCACAACACCCGCTAGGGCATGTGGTTCGCTGGTACTTGTACCTTGTAGTAAAAACTTGAGATTAGTCTATTACATAGGAACGGGGCCTTCCCTCGAAAACCCGCGCTGAGAAACGCGGCTAACACAAGCTGACAGACGAACAACGTCACGTGCAGTACCTTGCAAGTCGTAAGGGCCGGCATAGTGTCGTCGTCCTGAAAGTAAACAGTAGTTAGATTAAAACTTCTCGCTCGGTGGTAATCTGCAATTGATGTAGGAAGCGGCACAATATGTGTCGATAACCCAACCTAACGCGTCGCTATCCTTGAGAAGTGGATTTTGCGGTCTCCTTTTGTCCAGCGCCTCTATAGTTCAAAGGTACAAGTACCAGCGAACCACATGCCCTGGCGGGTGTTGTGGGTTCGAATCCGGTTGTAATCTCAGATTACAGCTTGGTTCGACTCATGCACCTTCCAGTATTGGACAAAAGGTAGGAGTCAAAATGACTACTTGTCAAGCATAGCTACCAATACCCCCCCCCCTTTCCTTTCCGCTCTTCCCCACCTTCACCAAAAAATTTCATTTGTTTCCCTACCGTCCCTTCATCAATTGTAGAACCATCGTTTCAAAAAATATTAATATATATGTATGACCGCATTTCAAGGTCAAGACTAAAAACTTGAGATTAGTCTACCCTATATATTTTTGGTCTCATATTCTACCATTTTTCTCACCAAACGCTCCACCACTCTAATAAAAAACCGCAATAAATCTGTTTTATAGTTTTATAGGTCCAATAAAACGGTAACACCCTGACCAATCAGATTTGTTGCTGCTATCAAGCAGAAGATTAGAGTTCAACATGGAAATCATTTTCTTTTTGGGAGACCACATTGCCTTGCCATATTCCAGTATTATGTTTTAGCACGCAAACAAAAATTCTTCAAAGCAAAGTGTTTTGCAGAAAAAAAAGTTATTTTCAATCGGTTTTCCTGTCACAGGAAGCTTTAAGTTGCTTGCTAGAAACTGAGATTAACTAACTGAATATATTTATTTTCTTTATTTATTTTGTTAAAACAGCCAGTTTTAGAAAATTGCAAAATTACGATGGCGCGGTCATTTTGTCCACCTACCATATCAATAACCACGCTAAAATTTAATGCGCATATGCTGCAAACCAACGGAGACTGTTGAAAATTTAATAATTATGCTATGGGATATTTTATTATACAGTTGGATTTCGAATTTGGCACGGTCCGATTTTGGCATGCCTCGATTTTGGCAACAAAAGTATTCGTTTTTGGCAACACAAGGTATTTCACTTCCAAAAATATGCTTAAATATCAATCAGTTTCTGCATACATACTTTAAATGACGAAAAAATGATGCCCTCGGTATGTTCATGAAAAAAGCTTTGTGGTTTCGAACAATATTTTCATTGCCGTAGGATTACTTCTTACCGCAGGATGTCAATAACTTATTTGCACCGGACGGAAAGCACTTGGCGGACTTTTTAAACATAAAATGATTGCAATCGTTGATTAATGATATTTAGTCAATTTCTAAAGCATTTACATAAAAAAAATTCATTTCGAAAAAGGATCTCGATTTGGCAACACAGGCGACAGCTCAAAAGTTATAAAAATCTTTGCCATACATTTACCAACAAAACACAAATTAGTTAGTTCTAATACGTAGATTAGTTTCCGAGGAAAAGGTACATAAAGTTCAAAAATCTTAATTTTTTAAGGAGCGACGTGTTATCCCGAAGAGATTATTACAAAATTAGTATCAAAATAAAAGGAAAAGTGTGTAAAATCAAAATTTGGAAATTTTGATTTTTTCTTAAATTTAATCGTTCATGCCCCGTTAAAATAGGCACCATAGAAAATTAAAAAATAATCAATCGCACAGTGAGAAAATAAAGAAGACGGAATTAACACAAAAAAGAAAAATACAGTAGGATTTCACATTTGGCAACAACTGCGTGTCGCCTATGTTGCCAAAATCGAGACTTTTTTGATGAAATTTTTTTTATAAAAATGTGTCAAAAATGATGGGCTAAATATCATTATTCTGCGTTTGCAACTAATTGATATTCAAAAAGCACTGATGTCATGATTTTTCATTTTTCGTCATTTTTGATTTTTAAGCAAATTTTTGTTGCCATAATCGATCCGTGTCAAAATCGAGGCAGGTCAAAATCGAAATTCCACTCTAGTTTAAGAAATGTTAAAACATATTCAAAAGTAAAAGGAATGGCTGCAAAATAATCCAAAGTCTAAAGTGAGTAAAATCGGGGGCGAAGATGAAGAAGAAAAGAAAATGTTAGGCAATACCTGTATCCCAGTGCGCCTCTATGGCTCACGGGTAGCTGATTGCTCAGGAGTTATTTGCCTCGCGAATAAGCTATGCAGGAAGACGATGTGAGGGTTTGCATGCGCGAGTGTGTAGGTAGCAGAATGTCTGCACACAGCAACGGTGACTATTTGTTTCATGCCTGCGTGTGACCAGGCAACGTTGACTTCTCGCTCGATTGGCAACATTGGTATCAACTGAAAGAGCGTGGCTGCCCACGATCCAATATATTTTTGGTCTGTATACCGAAATTTTCCAGTTCATCCAATTTATCATTCTTCCAAAAAACAGTCTTGTCCGCCTACAAAGTCAGATACAAGTAAAAAAGAAGAAACACCCGACGGTGGTAGAATCACTAAACTTACCGTAGATATAGCAGACTGCCTGCTTCTATCGCACTAACTGAGTAGATAATAGTCTATCTTCTCGACGGCAGAAACAAAGTAAAATCATACAAACACAATTATCGTCGCCGAGGCTAGTGTGAGGTGCACGATGGAATGATAAAATGGGCGAGAAAAAAAACTTGGTATTAGACCACTGAATATAAGGGTAGCTTAGTCAGTAAAACATTCAGGTACTAACCGAAAAAGCATGGCCATAGAAATAAATTAAAACAAAGTCTCGGAGAAAGAGCAGCTAAACTCGCATAAAACAGTGGAATATAACTGGCAAATAGCTATCAAATAATAGTGTAAAAATCGGAGAAAAGCCATATGAGAATAAAGGCAAAGTTGAGTGAGTTTTTGAAACGAACCAAAAATGAGTAACAAAAGGGAGAAAATAGAATCAAAATTAGATAGAAGACACTGATTCTGATTATTGACAGTTTACAGCTGATGCTGTATCGAATCGTGCGAATTTCCTGCTCGGCGTGAAATTCCGCATGGAGGTAATTTAGGACCATTATTTTGTCGCATATTTGTTATCCACATTGATTCAGCGATTGCAAATCAAGAATCTCAAAATATTTTCGTTAACTCATACAAGAGTGTGGCATCCAGGAAACAGATTTTTTAACAGCATTGTTCAGAATCAAACTGTTGAAACGAAAAATGTAATAAAAAAAATACAATAGTCAAGTACATTTGACTTCCGCTAGATTGCACCAATAAACATATTTCTGTACACGAAACTTTAACATTGTAATCAGATTAGTCACGTTTGTTCCCTCGCCGTCGTTTGTCACATATTTATGGTGTCCTTTAAGTACTTTCGGCCAGCCATCGCTACAAGAATACAATTCTGAGTCTGTCCGGAAGTAAATGAACCAAAACCATCGACAGCAGAAACAGAAAAGCTGATACCGATCGGACAGCGAGCAGCGCTCGTGTAACTTTTGAGAATTGTGACAGAAAGTCACCCCTCCCGAGCACGAGGAGGTGCATCTTCCCGGAGGGACAATCCTCTTAAATTTTAACAGTGATAAGCTCCGCACTGGACTTACCCTAGGAGTACCCTAGAATGATGGAAGAAATAAAATAATTAGATTCTTTTCCTGCACCTATCTTTTACTCAAGACGGTTGTTACTTCAAAACGGGCTTCACTGTTACGACATCGGGCTGTTGATTCCATGCCACCGCCGATCCTCCTCTCCGGTGGTGGTTCATGAATAAAAATTCATGTTCCACAATGTGTTGCACCATTCTTCGCTCGCACAAGACGCTCTGGAGTCTGGACCAGGATCTAACGAGGGGAACGCAGCATAGGATGGTGAAAGAGACGAAAAAAAAAACCAGCATATGTACCGGAGATAAAAATTTGAATAAATATTGTTGTCGGTCGTTTGTCCGCGTGCTTACTTTTCCACTCCGCAACAGGACGAAGGCACTGCACTACAACAACGTCGACTTACGTCGGTTCATATTTTTCTAAAATATGATAATGATGTCCGGAGCAGCAGCTGCTCGCTCCGATGATGGTTCCTTCGGGTGGAACATAAAATTTATTTAGATTTTGCGTATGGAAATTAATCCTCAGGTGAATGCTGCCAACCAACGTCCAAGTCACACCACCGCAGCAGCAACAGGAATGGAAAGCACGTGCGGAACTATTTAACTTTCTTGGCTTACGCGGAAGGAGCTGAGGGCAGGCAGCACCAGCGGGGGAGGAAAACCTCAAAAATCTGACTCTCCTTTTGTTGCCGCTGCTGTTGGGGAATTCAAATTCGTACGGCGTATAAATCAAATTAGAGTCTTACGGTCTTCTGGAGGATGAGGCACGGCGAGGGAGCTCAAGATATTCGCCGCCCGGAGGTGAACCGTGGACCGCGCGAGACCCGTATCGGACGGGGAAGAGTTAAATTCAACGGGCATAAATCATTTGCTAGGTTTTATTAGAACCGAACCACTGAGTTGATTGTTATCTATGTTGGTACAAGATTGTGGCGCTTAGTTCCGGTGGTCTGGCAGTGATTTATTGCCACAATAAGGACAACCGAAAATAACCTAAATTACATCCCCGACAATAGAGAGTAAATCGTTTTGAAAAGCTGCTGCTGCTGCTGGAATAACGCTCCGTTAGGAAATTACCAGCTTTTAATTAATAGCCAGCGCTAATAATACAAAATGTCAACCGCTTCTGGGTGCATCTCATCAAACGATTCCAATTGAAGTACAATTTGCGAAGCCGCTGGCAAACCACAGCTCGCAATTAACCGCCAAACTTTCCATCCGCTACGTTTTTTTCCCATCGTTGAGGTTTGCTCACGAAGCCAGAAATAAAAAGCCAAAGTTAGCAAACACCACTCTCCGACTTCGACTTCGACTGCAAGCGCGCCCGCCACCCGCCTCCCGGCCGGGCTCTCGGAAAAGCAATCGCAGTAAATTTCCGCCACTTTTTCACGGAGCGAATGAATACTGAAGTGCTTAATCTCATTACCTTCCGCAAACACACACCCCACCCGACGGCTGATGCCCACTCATGGAACACGGTCCTTTAAGGTCTCAGCTCCCGGAATGAAAAGCAGCTTCTTGTTGGCGCGTGAACTCATCCAGAACAAGTGGTGTTATTATATTTTTCCCCCGAAATCAAGCGAACCTTCGAAAGCAATGTCGGTAAAGCAAAAAAAAACATCCTCACACAAAAACCGACTGAAGCTCATTTATTTTTACAATTTCATATTTTTATTCATCTGATTCTGTTTGGTCCTCCCGCACCCTCCTGCACCCGCGAACGACAGCATCATTATCGTCAGCCAGTAACAGCCAGGTTCTGAGCTTCATCCTCCGCCGCCGCGGCGGTCGATGATGGTGGAAAGGTGCACGCGAGGAAGATCATTTCAGTTGCAATTTGCCTCGACGACTCCTTGTCAGCAGCGAGCGAGCAAGTGGTGGAATCCTTCGCAGAAGGTAACTGAGAGGAATCAGAAAAAAAAAAGAAACACAACAACTACGACTGCCGGACGGACTGCCTGTTACACACTTACCCGCGGAACGGCAACTTAATTCAACAAGTCAATTTGTGACTGACTGCGCCCCGACCGAGTTCCCCGAGAGTGAATGAGAGTGGCAAGGACTCGCCATTTCGAGTGGGCCTGTCGACGACAGACGAACGAACGAACGAACGAACGAATGAGGATGATGTTGTTGATGATGATGATGATGGTTAAAGGGCAAAGTTCACGATTTTATTCTCTGTATTTCGAAATGGAAGGAAAAAAATCCCAGTCGAGTGGGCTAAATCCCACTTGAGATCGAAAAAAAAAACTGACGGTAAAATAACTGCCAGCTGGAAAATGGAAAATTGGCCTGGGAAAAACCTCGAACCTTGATGCGTTGCGGTACGGCGTAGTTGGTAGGGTGGTCGGAGATCCAATACTCAAATTAGAACCCAAACACAGAGAGAAGCAAAATCAGACGGATAAAAGTTGCTTTTATACAAATTGTTACTAATGTTGGTCGTTTAGTAGCATATGAATCCGATAAGAATGAAGTGAAAGCACCTTCTCCGATTTCAACTAAAATTTAAGACATTTACATTAATTCACAATGACTAAATATTCAATTTGAAGCATTTGCTCTCCTTCATTATATTGTACAGAGCTTCGTTGTCTCGAATAGCAGACCACCTTTAAGGTTTTGTATTCCAAATTATGTGAACATTTATCAATCATTTCAATTGGGATACAATTTAGTTAGCCAAAGGGTCTTGTTTGTGACTACAACGATCCACCCAAGCCTACAACCCTGGACAGCATCACGGACCATTATATCACAATTCGGCGATCACACTCTCGACTGACTGGCTCGGCTGATAACGTCGTGTGAGAAACACTGGGACGTTTCCTCTCGGCTGCGACACACTCGTCGATCTCTATTTGTGGCGGACGATCGTGGGGATCCGTCATCATCATGAACTCATCATCAGTGACACCCAATCAGCAACTGATAGCAATGATAAGAGCATGAGTTTCGCTCTGACGCATCTCGGGAGTGGTCCATCTTCGATCTTCGAAATTCGAAATTGAGCGACTTTGGCGCGAACTGGATGCCGGGTCGCAGTGCATGCCGATGCATTTCATAGTTAGTTGGAACCTGAGTCACCGTCGGGATCAGACGCGATTCCCATATCAATTTATTACTTAATTGTTTTAGACTCCTTAAATTGAATATACGTTGTTCGTTAGTTAATAATAGTTAATATACGTGTCATCATTAAACGCTTGGTTTTTATAACTACCACGGAGCGTATTATTGCGGCTATCAACAATCCGAATTGGCACACCATTGGACCCATCTGGAATTTGTGAGCTGGCTACCAATCCATTGGATTCTACTTTTCCTCCGCTTATGCATTGGTCGATGTAGGACCTGACTGCACCGCTGCACCACGTTATCGAAGGAGTTTGGACCACCCGCAGCTAGGAACCCTACATTGTGGTCCTTCGAACCGGATGATTGACCGGCGAAGAATCCACGGAAGCTCATAAAAGGAAGGTGACGAAATCAGGCAATCGCGTCGCCGCCGACGCTTATCAGCGCCATTGCAATTTGGTAAAGGACGCCAATTATTGCTGACGAACAAAGGACAGCCTCATCCAACAAAGGACATCCTCACTCAACAAAGGACCTTTGACCACAAAAAGGACAACTCCGCCATTTCGATTGACTTAGCGTCACTTGGCGTGGGAGTTTGCTGCTAAATAGTACCCCCTCTTGGAATTATTCCAACCAACTGGACTGGAGCAGTTACTAATCTATCTGGATTCTACGTTTGGGAATTTTGCTGCGCCCTCCGAGATCGGATTGTCTTGGAATATCTGATTGCCAACCCAACCTAGCAACTCAGAACCATCGACGGTGACAACCTAATTCTCTATCTGCTCAGCGGGAATTCAACGGCTTTGCTACGACTACTACTGGACCAGCGCGGATTCCGGTTTCACGGGTAAATATTACATGTTCAGTGTGTATGTCCAGTCGAAGCGTGAAATCATCATACTTACACGTCTCTTCTACGATTGATTTTCATCGGTACCGAGCTAACAATTCATCGATCCGTGACCATCTGGGATCCGGCATTAGAACTTTGGAACCTCCATCCATTCATCAATTTATCGCTTGCATAATTCGCAACATTGAAGCTACTGGATAACCTCACCACGGGTGGTACTTGAGGTACTGGCATAGAGAGAAGAGGACGCGCAGAATTATGTTTTTCCAGGTTAGTGCACATTAATAGTATATGTCACCGAAGCTAGGCATTCAGAAATACACACCTGATTGAATTTTATCCTCTTCGCACCGTGTGCCTTACCCAATACCCTTTGCCCGATGGGCCTCTATTGAACATCCGATCATTTGCTGAGTGCATTTACATTGGGTGTGACATTCGTTATTCGCGGATTCCGCAACAAGTACTGGCATCGTCGTCCGTCTGGGCCTAGCATTGGCAATTATTTTCACCTTAGGCGAAGTGCCTGGGTTGTCAGGTGGGTGAATTACACAGTATATGCCAGCCAGGCTAGGCAACCACTCGGATTATTACACCATCCAATTCCTTTATTCTTCTACTGGTGAACACACAACGCAATGCCACCTACATCTTCTAAGAAGCCACCTTCGCTGCGGAGTTTAACTGCCAGGCTGAAGGAAACACAATCCGCCTTAATGGATATCTGGACGTTTATCGAAGATTTTTCGCAAGACGCAACAATCAACCAAGTGACTGTTCGATTGAATAAATTGGACGAGCTCTGGGAAAGGTTTAGCGAGACGCTTGTGGAAATTAAATCGCACGAAGATTTTAATACTGAGGAGGATGCTTACGACAAGGAAAGGCGAGAGTTTAACAACCGTTACTATGAAAGCAAATCCTTTCTCATGGACCGGGCCAAGGAAAGAGAAGATTCATCAGTGATGGAACGAACCACACGCGGTAATGATACGGCGGTTGAGGGCGCACTTGACAATGTGCGGCTCCCGCAGATCAAACTGCAAACATTCAACGGTGATATAGACGAATGGTTAAGTTTTCGCGATTTATTCACGTCATTGATACATTGGAAGACGGAACTTCCTGAGGTGGAGAAATTTCACTATTTAAAGGGGTGTCTTCAAGGCGAGCCAAAAAATATGATTGACCCTCTGAAGATCACAAAGGCGAACTATAATGTAGCATGGGATATGCTACTGAAACGCTATAACAATAGCAAACAGCTAAAGAAAAGGCAAATCCAATCGCTGTTTTCACTGCCATCGCTCACTAAGGAATCGGTGGGGGAATTGCACGCGCTTCTAGAAGGCTTCGAACGTGTAGTGCAAACCCTCGATCAAATCGTTCAACCATCGGACTATAAGAATTTGCTGCTAGTCAATATCCTTACGGCGCGTTTGGATCCAGTAACCCGTCGAGGTTGGGAAGAGGCTTCTTCCACGAAGGAACAAGATACTTTAGAGGAGCTTACAGATTTTTTGCATCGTCGTGTTCGCGTATTGGAGTCTCTACCATCAAGGACAACCGACACTAAGACTGCACCAATTCCACCGGTGAGGCCAAAGCAGTCAACTATTAGGACCAGTTTCAGTGCAACTAAGACGCCTGGGGGGTGCTGCGTGGCATGTTCATCCAATCATCCGCTGTTTATGTGCAGCAAGTTCCAACAACTATCGGTGGCCGATCGTGACGGCCTTCTAAAAACTCACGGACTATGCCGAAACTGTTTTCGGACTGGGCATCAAGCGAAGGAGTGCCTATCCAAATACTCCTGTCGCAATTGCAAGGGACGCCATCACACCTTGGTCTGTTTCAAATCAGAAAGGTTAGGCGAAACAAAGGTGGCGGTGGTTGCTAAGGATAGCAATTCATCGAATAACAAGGAATTAATCATACCCTCCAATTCTTCGTCATCGCAGGTGGCTAACGTGGCAGCCACTGATATTTCGGTTTCCATTCCTACTCAACAACATTATTCCCAGGTGTTATTAGCGACTGCGGTCGTTATCGTAGAAGATGACGAAGGAGTATTACACCCGGCGCGGGCTCTTTTGGATTCGGGATCCGAGAGCAATTTTATTACAGAACGATTATGTCAAGGCATGAAGGTATCTCGCAGCAAGGTAGCTGTATCAGTTTCCGGTATCGGACAATCGACTACAAGGGTGAAGCACAGGACTCACGCGGTTGTGCGTTCACGAACTTCAGACTTCTCACGAGATCTTGGGTTTCTGGTTTTGCCTAAGGTCACCGTAAATCTTCCTACAACCACAATTGATACGTCTGACTGGTCGATTCCAAATGGGATAGAATTGGCTGATCCGGCTTTTTTTGAGTCGAAAACGGTGGATATTATTCTTGGGATAGAGTCCTTTTTCGACTTTTTTACTACTGGTAAAAGGATTTCTATCGGAAAACAAATGCCAACACTAAACTATTCAGTGTTTGGTTGGATAATTTGTGGAGGATCCAACAGTTCTCAAACTGCTCGCATTAACTGCAACGTTTCAGCGTCACAAGGAGTGGACGCGTTGATTGAGCGCTTCTGGGCCTGTGAGGAAATTGAAGAGAGTAAGGCGCACTCTCTCGAAGAAGGGCATTGTGAAGAGATCTTTCAGCGATCAGTTTACCGAGAAGCAGATGGTCGATACTCGGTAGCACTTCCTAAAAATGACGATATTTTACTTAAATTAGGGCAATCGAGAGAAATTGCATTTCGTCGTCTACAAGGCACCGAACGCAGACTAGCAAGGGACGCTTGTTTGCGCGAGAGATATACGGCATTCATGGAGGAATATATCCAGATGGGTCACATGCGTAAGGTTGAAAGCAATGCACCAAATGCTGTTCAACGATGTTTTTTACCGCATCATCCAGTGGTTAAGGAGGCGAGTACCACTACGAAGGTACGAGTGGTCTTCGACGGGTCCTGTAAGACATCGTCTGGCATTTCCTTAAACGATGCGTTACTGGTTGGCCCAGTTATCCAAGAGGATTTACGGTCGATCGTGCTGAGATGCCGCACCCGCCAAATTATGCTGGTGTCGGATGTGGAAAAGATGTTCCGTCAAATCAATATTAATTCAGAAGACAGACATCTTCAATCCATCTTATGGAGATCGTCACCAGTAGAAGAAGTCGGGGTGTACGAGTTGAACACCGTAACATATGGAACTAAACCTGCACCTTTCCTCGCCACGAGAGTGTTGCAGCAACTATCAATCGACGAGGATGGCAAATATCCTTTAGCAGCACGGGCAGCTAGGGACGACACGTACATGGACGATGTAATCACCGGTGCAGATGACGTAAAGACCGCGAAAGAGCTTAGAGTCCAATTAGACAAGCTGATGTTATCAGGAGGATTTAAGCTAAGGAAATGGGCTTCAAATTATGAGGAGGTACTGGAAGGTATTCCGCCAGAGGACCTGGCCATTCCTGTTTTGGAGGGTTTAAACCTGGACCCAGATCCATCAATCAAAACACTCGGGTTGACATGGGTACCCAAAACCGACATGTTCCGATTTAAATTTTGCATTCCTGATGTGGCGGAGGACACTAAACTGACAAAACGTTCGATCCTCTCTGTTATTGCCACATTATTTGATCCGATGGGATTGCTGGGAGCTGCTATCACAACGGCTAAGATATTCATGCAGCAGTTATGGATGCTGCAGGATGAAGAGGGACGTAGACTCGAGTGGGATCAGCAAGTGCCTGCCAAGCTGGGAGAGCAATGGAGGAAATTTGTCTCTCAGTTACCTATATTGAACCAAATCAGCGTTGAGCGCTGCGTTATTATACCCGATGCAGTATTGACAGAAATGCACTTCTTTTCGGACGCATCAGAGAAGGCTTACGGAGCATGCCTGTACATTAAAAGCCAAAATTCGACAGGGGATGTACTGATTAGACTCCTCACCTCGAAGTCAAGGGTTGCTCCCTTGCAACGTCACACCATTCCACGTTTAGAGCTGTGTGGGGCGCTTTTGGCCGCGCAGCTTTACGAAAAGGTACGCCAGTGTATTAAAATCCCAATGGAAACGCATTTTTGGACGGATTCCACCTGTGTCTTACGTTGGATTCAAGCCTCTCCCGCTAATTGGACTACTTACGTTGCCAATCGGGTGTCCAAAATTCAGACGTTAACCGAACACTGTCAATGGCGACACGTGCCCGGAGTCGACAATCCTGCTGACTTGATATCCAGGGGAATATCACCAGAGAATATTTTACGTAATGACACTTGGTGGCGGGGACCTCAGTGGTTAAAATATGGGCCAGAGCAATGGCCAAATACTGTTCAAACCCTCGACGAAGGGGGAGAAGAAGAGCGACGACGTGGGGTTGTTGCATGTAATTCATCTTCGTCTACAAATTTTAATGAAGATTTCATCGGAAAATTTGCATCATACTCGAACATGATTCGTAGGACAGCGTACTGGCTGCGCCTGATGAACCTACTGCGTAAGCCAAGGAGCGAAAGGAAGGATCATACTTTTCTATCTACCGCTGAACTTCAAACAGCCGAGAACACGCTGATTAGGTTGGTGCAAGCGGATTCCTTTGCAAATGAATTAAAGGCGTTAAGGAATAACCAAATGATACCACTAAACTCGCCACTGCGATGGTATAGTCCATCATTGTCTGAGGATGGATTAATTAGACTAGGTGGTCGACTGTGTAACTCAAATGAAAGTGAGCAATCGAAACACCCATTGGTCTTGCCAGCTCGGCATCCTTTCACCCGTAAACTTTTGCAATACTATCACGAGCGGCTGCTCCATGCAGGACCGCAACTTATATTGGGTGCAATAATACTTCGATATTGGCCGCTGGGAGGGCGACAGGTAGCTAGGCAGATCACTCATCAGTGTATGAAATGCTTCCGTTTCAATCCTACTAAGGTTCAGCAGTATATGGGGGAGCTACCAGCAGCCAGAGTTACTATATCCAGACCGTTCGCTCGGACTGGCGTGGATTATTTTGGACCAGTGTATGTACGAACGGCTCCTCGGCGACCTGCAGTAAAAGCGTACGTTGCATTATTTATATGCCTGTGCACCAAGGCTGTGCACTTGGAGTTGGTCACAGATTTGTCCACTGATCGCTTTCTTCAAGCTTTACGTCGTTTTGTTGCCAGGAGAGGAAGGTGCTCCGATATCTATTCGGATAATGGAACCAACTTTGTTGGTGCCCGTAATAAGATGCAAGATTTTTTACAATTACTCAAGAATGAACGACATCATGAGCTAGTATCAATCGAATGTGCCTCTGAAGGTATACAGTGGCATTTTACACCACCTAGTGCCCCACATTTCGGCGGGCTTTGGGAGGCAGCAGTACGATCTACTAAACGGCACCTGTTAAAGATCATTGGAGAAAATCCTGTGTCCCCAGAAGACTTCACAACACTACTTACCCAAGTGGAAGGTTGCTTAAACTCGCGACCCTTAACGGCGATGTCGGACGATCCAAATGATTTGCGACCTCTCACACCAGCGCATTTCCTTGTCGGAAGCTCTCTCCAGGCAATACCCGAACCAAATTTAGAAAACGTACCTTTAAACCGGCTCAACCAATGGCAGCAAATGCAGCGTAAACTACAAGAGTTCTGGCGCAGGTGGCGACGGGAATATTTGTGCCAGCTACAAGCAAGAAATAAGCGCTGGAAGCCACCGGTTCAAATTGAAGTGGGAAAACTAGTCGTGATCCAAGACGACAATCTGCCACCAATGCGCTGGAGAATGGGCAGAATCGAAGCAACGCATCCAGGTGACGACAACGTGGTTCGCGTCGTTACCGTTAGAACATCGTCTGGAATACTTGTCAGGCCGGTAGAAAAGCTCTGCATTCTACCATTACCGAGCTGCAATGACGAGCAGCAGGCGGAAGACGCGCCAAGCAGCAATATGTAATCACCGTTCCATCCCCCTACCCTGTCGAAGAGGATACTTCCGTCTCCTTTATTTTCAGAAATCGGGCATTTCAGGGTGGGCGAAGATGTTTGTGACTACAACGATCCACCCAAGCCTACAACCCTGGACAGCATCACGGACCATTATATCACAATTCGGCGATCACACTCTCGACTGACTGGCTCGGCTGATAACGTCGTGTGAGAAACACTGGGACGTTTCCTCTCGGCTGCGACACACTCGTCGATCTCTATTTGTGGCGGACGATCGTGGGGATCCGTCATCATCATGAACTCATCATCAGTGACACCCAATCAGCAACTGATAGCAATGATAAGAGCATGAGTTTCGCTCTGACGCATCTCGGGAGTGGTCCATCTTCGATCTTCGAAATTCGAAATTGAGCGACTTTGGCGCGAACTGGATGCCGGGTCGCAGTGCATGCCGATGCATTTCATAGTTAGTTGGAACCTGAGTCACCGTCGGGATCAGACGCGATTCCCATATCAATTTATTACTTAATTGTTTTAGACTCCTTAAATTGAATATACGTTGTTCGTTAGTTAATAATAGTTAATATACGTGTCATCATTAAACGCTTGGTTTTTATAACTACCACGGAGCGTATTATTGCGGCTATCAACAATCCGAATTGGCACACCATTGGACCCATCTGGAATTTGTGAGCTGGCTACCAATCCATTGGATTCTACTTTTCCTCCGCTTATGCATTGGTCGATGTAGGACCTGACTGCACCGCTGCACCACGTTATCGAAGGAGTTTGGACCACCCGCAGCTAGGAACCCTACAGGTCTTTTTACTGTCTTTGGCAGTGAATAATTTGGCATTAAAGTAACACTTGCTAGGTTCGTAGTTCGTTCACTAAATGAAGAGATCCGCTGATTGAACCAAGCTATAATGGGCGCCAATTATAACCGGATTCGAAATAAACTTTTCTCCCAGGCCCTGTGCTTCGCCGGTACTGGGCAACTCTTGAACCACAGAAGACTGGTAGAAAGGAATCTTCTTAACCTCTATACAGTAATGTTCCGGTTTTGTCAGCTCCCGATTTTGTCTACTCCCGATTTTATCAGCTTTGTATCCTGATTTTGTCAGCCTATAAATTTAGTTTAACTTTTGTCCTTTTAAACATGATTGATAAAGCTTTTCAGCCTGCTTGAAACTATTCTGATTCTCTGGGGAGGGTTTTTGAATAAAATGATGCCTTCTTGCGAGTAATTCGGGGTCATAATTAGGGTATTTTTTTAGTAAAAGTTCTATAGTTCCTAAACAAGCAAAAATATAGGTGTGCTGTATTCAGCAATGTTGTGTATTTTTAGTATTTGTACAACTTTGTAAAACAGGAAAAAGTCAAACAACAAGTACAAAAACAGCTAAAATAGAAAAACTGATTTTAACGATTTTTCATTCATGAGAAGTAGGATTTTTCTATCTTTGCTGAAGAGATAGAAAGTTACTGTCTTCAGCAAAATTTCTTGTAATAATATGCTGTAAAACTTTGCAGAACACATGAATGTGTTATATTGAAACTGAAGAAAAGTAAATTTTTTATTTCACTTTTAGTGGGATTAATCAAAATTTGAATTCCGCTGGACGATAGAACTTTTAATTTTAAGAAACTCTACCAAAAGTTCCATAAACCTAAAACCAAGTTTTCCGCTCAAAGCTAATGCGCAAAGGTTCTGGACCAGTGTTTTGAATTTTGAAAAAATTTTCAAAAAAAATTACCCGATTTTGTCAGTTTCCCCATTTTGTCAGCCCAAAATTCAACATGGGACTGACAAAATCGGAACATTGCTGTATTAATTTTCCGCTCGAACCCCTTCACGTTTTGTCCCGCATTGGAGATACTATAAAACACTTTTGTTTCATTACTTTCTTCAAGCATTCATTCATCTCTTGGAAGGACAATCTTTTATTTGCTATCTTTTCGCTCGCTTTTTGGCATTTTAATCACTTGTTTTTGCGCGTATTTTTGATATTTCGTCGTGTTTTGGTTGTCGTTTGGTCGGTTTTTGTTATCTTTGGAGCTTCCGTTGTATTTTTTGCATCTCAAGAATCAAGAATAAATATACATAGTAAAATTAAATTGGATAAGTTTTCTTTTTACTAAGACGCTTCAAAAACTTCAGTCAATCCGTTGGTTGTCTGTTCGACTTCTGGCTTTCTGAACGTTGTTTCAACACCATTTTGTCGTTTTTGTCGTATTTTTTAGGTTAATTTGTCACTGTTTTCTACTTTTTGTCCTTTTTACATCGCAGTTTCGTCGCTTCACCGATTTTTTTGTAACTTTTTCGTCTTTTTATCAGCATGTCTCCTTTTGCCACTGTTTTGTCACCTTTTCGGTGCCTTATTGTCTTCTTTTTGGTTTATCATTCTTTTTGACGATTCTTGCCGGTGTTTCGATGTCTTCTTTATCGTAATTTCGTCACTTTTTTGTCAGGTTTTCATTGCTTTTTCGTTGTCTTTTGCTGTCTGTACATCATCTGCTCTTTCGTCACCTTTTTGTTTTGCTTTCATCAATCTTTTATCGTATTTGCGTCATTTTTTTGCTATTTGCTTTTTATTCTTTTGTCATTTCTCCTCCGCATTTTTTGGCATTCTTATTCTTTTCGCCGTTTTGTCCCTTTTTTGCGTATTTTGTACCATTTTCGTCTATATATCATTTCAGAAATAAGATCCTTTAACGTTTTGTGCAGCCTTTTTTGGCTTTTCTCGTGTTTTTGGCGTTGTTAATTGCTAACGATGGCGTTTTAGCGTCTCTTTTGACGCCGTTTATCGTTGTTTTCCCAAAGTTCTTTACAAATCTATTCGTCGTTTTTTCAGTACCTTTTTTTCATCGTTTTCCCGAATTTTCCCAATGCTTTTTTAGTTTTTCTTTTGCTGTTTGGTCGTCTATCTTTTGTCGTCTGTCGTTTATTTTTAAATTCAATTTAAATTTTTTAGCGATCTTTCCTCGTCTCTCCGATGTATTGTACCCGTCTTTTTGTCCCTCTTTTAGCATTTTCATCACTCGTTTGCTGTTTCTTCAACATATTGAATCCTTTTTTGTTGTTTTTTCATCGTCTTTTAGTTGTCGTTCCATCGCGTTTTCGTCAGCTTTTCGTAGTCCGATTGTCCGTTGTATTTTCGTCATCTTTTCGTTGTCTTATTGGGCTTTCTTAGCGTTTTAACAACGCCTTTTTGCTGTTTTCGTTGACTTTTTTCGGCTATTTTGTCATTGATTTCGTTTTGTGTCATTTTTACATCGCTTTTCCTCCGTCTCTTTACTATATTTTCGTCATTTTATCAGTCTTGTCCAGTTTGGTATCTTTTTAACTTGACCAAACTCGTGTTTTTAACGTTCTTTTTAACGTTAGTCGTTTTTTGTCGTCTCTTCGAGGATTTTTTTTGCCTATTTGAAATATTTGAAGTGTTTTTGGACGTATTTTAGTCGCTTATTACTTTATTTTTGCTTTTTTTGCTGCTTTTATTGATGCTTTTTATAGCTTTTGTTATCTTTTTGGACGATTTTGGTCGATGTTTTGACGTCTCCTATAGCATTTTTTGTCTTTTCCGTTATCTTTTCATTTCCTTTTCGTTGTCTTTTTGCCGTTTGTTTTCTCATCGCCTGCTTGTTAGTTTTTCATAATATTTTCGTCGTTTTGCTGTATTTTCGTCATTTCCGTTGGCGTTATTTGATAGTTTTGGTCACTTTACTAGCTTTTTTTGTGTTTTTTGACGGTTTTGCCGTCTCTTTTGGCATCTTCATCACCCGTTCATCATATTTTTGTCGTCATTTCGTTATCTTTTTGCCAAATTTTCGAGAAGAAGATTCTCGTCAATCTTTGGTCATATCTCCGTCGTATTTTCGGGTGGGCTTTTGTCGATTTTTCGTCGTCTCTTCGTTGTTTTATTTTTGGAACTTCCCTCGTTGTTTTATCGTCTTTTTGCCATCTTTTTATTGCCTCTTTGTTGTCTTTTCGTCGTATTTTAATCACTTTTTCGCTGTCGCGCTATTTGTTGTATTTGCTGATTTTCGTCACTTTTTATCGTTGCTTCCATCCATTTTAATTGTCTTTCAGTCATTCTTTTGTCGTTTTTCCTTCGTATTTTGCTGTTATTTGTCGTTTTTCTTGGCATTTTTCCGACATATTTGTGTCATTTTAACCTTCTTTTTTGTTTTTTTGTCGTTGTTTTGTATATTTTTCTTCGTCTTTCCGTCACCTTTTCGTCATGTTCTAGCTGTCTTTTTATCACATTTTGTTTTTGTTGACCTCTTTTCGATTCCCTTTTGTCGTTCTAGTTGTCGTTTTGACCCATGTAGCTTTGGCCGTGTTTTTTCTACGTTTTTTGTTGCTTTTGATTGTGTTTTACATTTTTTTGTCAGCTATTTTGATCGTAATCGCCCCTGTCCCGTCATCTTTTTACCGCCTTTTTGTTGTCTTTTTACCATCTTTTCATCGTTTTCTGATTATTTTCTTTGTCGTTTTATTGACATTTTTTAGTGTCTCTTTGGCATTTTGGGCCGTTTTAAATGATTTCTCTGTCGTATTTTCGTGGTTTGTCTCTTGGTTGTTTTTTTTTCGTATTTTCTTCATTATTCCGTCGCATTTTCAACGTCTTTGTGCCATTCTAGTATTATTGTTTTAGCTTTTTTTTCTCCCTGTTATGACGTCTTATTGTTATCTTTTTGTTGTTATGTCTTCCCATATTTGTCATATTTTTGTTGTATTTTTGGGGCCGCAAGGTTATCGAGTCTGCTTTGACAAGCGAGAGGTCGTGGGTTCGAATCTTAGTAGAATCAAGCCATTCCTTGTCAAGTGACTTTAGTATGGCTTTATTCTCAGGCCCCTCCATATACCCTTCCTTCATGCTGAATTCTTTATATTTATCCACTGAAGCCTCCTGACAGTGCAAATGTCCCTCCTATAGTTAAGTGTACTGGTCAGAGGTACGAATGAGTCCTCGCCAGGGACGGCTATAATATGGGATAGTGCTGGTAGCGAGGAATAAGTGGGTAAAGTAGATCAAGCTTTGAAGGAAGGGTAAACCCCAATACACACAAGCACGCATAAATTTAATAAGCATATCGCTCACTCAATAGCGATTATAGCAAAAAGAAATGCAGTGCAGGTCATACAGCAAACACCCGGGCGATATTACAATAGATCAACTATACTGGTCGCATTCCACACATGGAAAAAAATCCTTCTTTTTTACTGTTGTTGTTTTGTAATTTTTTTCGTCTTTTCTTCACTTTTTCGTCATGTTCTAGCTATATTCTTGTCACATTTTGTTTTTGTTGGCCTCTTTTCGATTCCTTTTTGTCGTTCTAGTTGTCGTTCTGACCCATGTCGCTTTTTGACGTCTTTTTTCTACATTTTTTGTTGCTTTTGATTATGTTTTATATCGTTTTTTGTCAACTCTTTTGTAGGTGTTTTGACGTTTATCCTAATCGTCACTTTTCCGTCAGCTTTTCACCGCCTTTTTGTTATCTTTTTACCATCTTTTCATCGTTTTCTGCTTATTGTCGTTTTATTGACATTTTTTAGTGTCTCTTTGGCATTTTGGGCCGTTTTCCGTGGTATTTTTGTCCTAGTTTTAGATGATTTCTCTGTCGTATTTTCGTAGTTTGTCTCTTGGTTGTTTTTTTCGTATTTTCTTGATTATTCCGTCGCATTTTTAACGTCTCTGTGCCATTCTAGTATTTATTGTTTTAGCTTTTGTTCTCCCTGTTATGACGTCTTATTGTTATCCTTTTGTTGTTATGTCTTCCCATATTTGTCATATTTTTGTTGTGTTTTGGTCATCTTTCACCGATTTTTCATCATCTTTTTGTTGCCTTTTCGTTGTCTTTTTATCGTCCTTTGGTTGTCATTTTGCTGAATCTTCATCGCTTTTTCGCTGCCTTTTGGTTGTCTTTTGGTTGACTTTTTGTCGCCCTCTCATCGGTGTTTCGTTGCTCTTTCGTCGTCGTCGTCTTTTTGCTATTTTTTGCTGTTTCCCAGTTGGTGTCGTTCAGACGTCTCTCTTTTTTTTAAATAAAAATTGAGCAGGGGAAAGCCCCCCCTTTTACTTTATTTATTGTTTTGTAGTCTTTTGTCACATTTATGCCATGTTGTAGTTAACTTTATATCTCGGTTTTGCTAAATTTTCTTCGCCTTTGGATTTTTGTTGTTTTTGGCTTGGTATCTTTTCGACATCTTTTTGACATTTTTGTTGTTTTTTGGCCCATGTCGTTTTTAGTTGTTTTTTGCGTTTTATTTGCTCTTGAAGTATTTTTTTTTCGTTGATTTTTGTTATGTTGTTTGGCGATTCTTGTAGATGTTTGGACGACTTCTGTATCGTCACGTTTGCGTTATCTCTTCGTTGTCTATTCATCGTTTATTTTTATACGATTATTATTTTTTCATCGCCTTTTCGCTATTTTCGCGTCGTGTCTTGATGATTTTTTGTCATTTTTTGACACTTTGCTGAATTTTTTTCGGCGTTGTTTTTGCTGTCATTTCATCGTATTTTTGTCGTCTTCTCGTGATCTTTTTGTCGTATTTCCGCCCTCGTCCGCTTTTCGTCTGTCTTTTGTAATTTTTCTGTCGTATTTTCGTAGCTTTTTGGTTGACTGTTCACTATGTCTTCTTTGTTTTTTTGTATTTTATTCATTGTTGCGTCGCATTTTCAACGTCCTTTTATCGTTCTTCAATTTTTATCGTGATTTCGTCCCATATTTGTCATAGTTTAGTTGTATTTTTGTCGTCTTTTAGTTATTTTTTCATCATCCTTTCGCCTTTGTTTTGCCGCGAGCTCACCGCTTTTCGTCGTTTTTTTTTACAAATTTTTCGTCGCCATTTTATCGTTATATCGTTATATCGTTACTCGTTCGTCGTCCTTTCATTGTTCTTTCGTCATTCTTTTGTGATTTAGATGTCGCTGTTTGTTGTTTTTGTCCCTCGTGTTTACTTTTTTTTGGCTGTTTTGTTTCTTATAGAGAATGCACAATGTGGCATGTTGCACCGTCTTGGTGAAACCACAGTTTCTGTCCAGTAAGAGCATTTAATTACGTAACTGTGATCATGACTTTTCAATAATCACCGATAGCTGTTACGTCTTTTGAGTTTAACAGAAATATTGTACGAAAAACCAAACAATCCACCGGCTCATTAAACATTCCAACAGTGACTCTTTCAGGATGCAACGATGCTTCAACAATCAAGATAGGCCAAAATCACAAAAATAAATATCTTAGGAGAGTTTATGTTCAGATACCTACATGTGTGACTATATAAAAAGGGAAAAAATATACCAAATTCAGTTTTTAATATAATTTCAAGCCAATGTTTAGTCTCAGTTTCTCAAGACTGCTGACACGTTACTAATCATCAACATTTTCATAAGCTCTTAAACGTTCACCAAAGAAAACCATCGAATCGTTTGCGGAAATAGAACGATCATTATCTTCATTCCGACTATCGACCGAAGCACTCAGACGTCGCCCTTAATAGCAGTCTACCGTAGGTACTCAGCTAACCTCCCTTCGGCAGCTCAAGTAAATTTGCCTCGAACCTTAGAAATCATCACCCGACGACCCGAGGACGAGCAAAACGCAGAGAGCATGTTAGTTTTTACAACCCAAACACACAGTTAAACACACACTAAACATGCATTAGAAGTGCACCCAGTACAAATATAATGAGCAATAAATTATAATATTTACTTCCTGTCTTCCGGCTTGTGCCTCCAGCCACCGCACCGCCCGCCACCGTTAAATTGCAGTGCCTTTTGCTGGCAGGCTGCGTTCCCGGAGTTGTAGGAAGGATAAAACAAGGCACTTGAATTTAAATTTTCCCTGCTTCATCGTCGTTGTCGTCGGTCGACGGAGGTGCAGCTCGAAGGCATCGTCCTACCCAGACCTTGCTTCATTAGGAAGCGGCACACACAGCTAGGAACCGTAGAAGGAACCGAATTGTCGGATGATATTCGGGTTAACGAATGCCTCTGCCGCCAGCCCAGTTCGGTTCCGGGACGGGGGGTCATGAGAAAGAGGTCCAACATACACATGAACTTCCTGAACTGGGTGCGGTTTCAACGGCATACCATCGTGATAATCGACGGTGGCAATCCTTCCTTGAGCAGAAGTATGAAGCTAATGTAACAGGCAGGCACGAGGTGCCACGAAGGGAAGGTAAACCCGAAGAAGCATTCATAAAGATTTATTTCTTATGTTTAATTTGTATTTATCCTGGGGCTAAGTTTTCCACTCGGTTTGTGCTTTCGTATTCACTGAAAATGAGAGCTTGTAGCTTTGTCAGTAGGTTTCTGAGTTGAATTTTGAAATGAAAATGCATTGCTTGCGGTGCCGTCCATAGCAATTTTTTTGCAATTTATACTAAAAAAATATGTAGGTATGTTACGCCGAAGGAACTCTCTCTCAACGAGCATCATTACAAACCAATCAATCACTTCGTTCCAATATGTATAGACAACAGCACACTAGTTGCGGTTGAGAGCCATTTGTACGCATACCGCAAATATGTTCAATGTGTAAACTTTGTCATCAATCATTGCCCCATTGGCAGGCAGTCCGGACTGGGCCGGTTGGTCCTGATCCAGTGTGCGCCAACCAAGCACTAACAGCAACGACGGTTTGTCAATCTTCGATATGTGTGAGATTTATGTGCGTTGAATTTTCAATCGTTTTCCACCTTCTGGACTCGACTACCTATTGGGAGCCGTGCAGAAAAAGTACGTCGCCATCCCTCAAAAGTAATTGAATAACATCCGGTTCTCTACGGTAAGAACTGTGCGACAACGATGATGATGATGATGATAAAAGAGCTCACCATATGCTACTTCTGCGTCGCTTCGGTTGTCACTTTGGCTGTTACCGTCACATCCGCAGCAGCTGCAGCAGGACCTGGGCAGGCGGAAAGATGGAAAATTTGATGAATCGGAAATTTGGGATCCTCCCAAATGGGAAAATCAACTGTTTCATCCTCATTATTTTTAATTACGGAATTACCCGTTCCATGCGCCGAGGCGGCCGGCCGGGGCGCTCGACACAAAGATTTTCCCTGAACTCGGAAGGCCGAAAGAATCCCTCATTAATTTGCACAACGGCACTTGTCCACTTTGGTTGGTGGCTGCTGGCTGGCTGGCCTACGTCGTGCCTCTTCTCAGATTGAGCCACAATAAATTGTGAATGATTCTATTTTTTTCGACTTTCTTTCGACCGTTACCCTTTTTAAACCGAAATTGTCCCGGCTGACCAGCTGTCATTGCGTCCAGTTTGTGTTTGATTTGGGACTGATAGAAGGGGCAACCTTTGCAGCGAGGTCCGACTGCTTCTATTATGCAGGATTAAATGTGGCAACAGCTGTTTAAACGGGGAAAATATTGAAATTAACACTTCTTTTCAAAATTACGAAATGGTTCTTCTTTTAATTTCGGTTGAGAATTGGATCGAATAAACCGGACCAAGAGCCTACGCGTGAAATATACAAGAATAATTTACAAACAGTAAACAGTGGTTGACATTGTTTATCAACATTTAGCGAAAAATTCTTTTTTGAGCTAAGATAATTTCAATTGTTGCAGTTTTTCTTCTTTGTTCTGCTGAGTTACTTCCTCAGCTGCAGTGTTCCTGCCGACATACTAAGTTTTCGAACCAGGAGCTCTGCTACTTTTAATCACCTGGATAAAAAAATTTCAATTGCCGAATAAAATGGCAACCTCAATAACTTAAATTTTGAAACAAGGGCCAGTAGAGGTACAATAACCTTTGGGTGCCATTACAGTATAATTTTTTATTAATCCATTTGATAATTTCAAATCGATAATCTAACACACTCCAAAGTTATTTCAGTTCGAAGCCGGACTCCCATTGGTATACCCGAACTGTTGGCATAAATAAAGTTGGACTAAATTTCCATCGACCGCAAGGCACTTTCCTACATATTCCAGAGAGTACATCATCATCAGTATTATTTTATTTTTTGTTTTTTCGATTTGATCGTCTTTTTTAGGCGAAATTATTATAAAAATTTAAATACCAGTTTGTCCGGACGTTTCGAGCTACTTACTGGCTATTCGCACATCATCTGTAGACACACATATTGCCGAAAACAGCCGACCAAATTGAGCAAAACCATTGCATTGGATTGCGGCGATTATCTCATTTCAATTTTATTTTTTTGTTTTTATAATTTACGAAACATTGAGTAGAGCTGTCCAGACTTAACTTAAAACTGATCAAACTCTATGCCTTAACCCATTCTGATCGGAATTTAGAATAAGTATTCTGATCAGAGCAGCTTCGATAAAGGTTCAAACACGAATCGCTGGTTTCTGAAATTCCAAAAGCAGTTTTATGCTCGAAATAGAAGATATGTTCACGAAAATTTTTCGTCATGTTCTTTGCGTCTGTTAGAACACAGCGATATCACAATGATAAATCAGTGATTCGTGTTTGAACCGTGCTTGAACTGTTAAGCCGAAACGACAAATAGACATAAAGAAGTCTCAAATCCATCTCAAATCAGACTTAAATTAGACTCAAATCAGACGTTATTCAAATTCATATCAGATTCGAATCGGGCTCAAATCAATGAATCAAGCTTAAATCAAATCCACAACATACTTGAATTAGACTCAAATCAGACTTACAGCAGGCTCAAATCAGACGTTAACCAGATTCAAATCAGGCTCGAACGTAAATCGAACACAAATTTAGACTTAATTTCGCTTTAAAGCAGGCTTAATCCAAACTCATCTAGATTGCAATTAAACTCAAATCAAACGCCAATAAATTCCAATTAGACACAAATAGAAACTAAGTCAGACTCAAATCATACTTTAAGCAAGCTCTAATCAGAATCATGTCATGCTCCAACAAATATCAGACGCAAATCAGGTTCAACCCAGATTCAAATAAAACAAATATCGGACATAAATCTGAGTTATACCGACTTCAGACTCAAAATGAGGTCAAGCCAGACGCAAATCATACACGAACCAGACTCAAATTAGGTTCAAAAATCAGACACAAAACCAGATTCAAATCAGACTCAAAGCCAGATACAAATTAAGCTCAAATCAGACATCAGGTTCAAACCTATTCACAATCAGACACAAATTAGTCTTAAATCGGACTCAAATTGAACTGAAATCAAACTTAAATCAGACTTCGATCAGGCTCGAATCATTCGAACCAAGCCCTATGCCGACCCAAATCAGTCTCAAATCGAACTTGAGCCGTAATTCACACTCGAATTAGAAAATCTAATCTTAAATCAGGCTTAAAACCAGATTCAAATATAGTAGATAGATATAATGCAGCATTAATTCAGCCGCCAATCAAACTCAAATCAGACTCGAAATAAACTCAAATTAGACTCAAATCAGATTCAAATTAGACTGAAATCGAAGTTAAATCAGACTTAGATCTGGCTTAATGGTCTGGGTACTATTAATGAGGAGAACGTGCTGTTCAAGCCACAAGTACTAATACCTGATAGATCTGGCTTAAAACTTTTAAATCACTGAACCAAGCTCAAATCAAGCCCAAAGCCGGGGTCAATCCTGGCGTAGTGGTTAGCATTCACGCCTCTTACGCCGAGAACCTGGGTTCAAATCGCAACCCCCAAGATGTCAAGAATGTCAAAAGCTGTTAAAGTGACTATAATCAAATAAATAAAAAGCCCAAAGCAGACTAAAATCCAACTCAAATCAGACCAAACTCGACCCAATCTCAAATTACGCATAAATCAGATTCATGTTAGGCTCCAATCGAATTCACATTAGGCTCCAATCATACTCCAATCAGATATCTAAGTCTGGATCAAATCAAGCTCAATCCAGATTCCATACTCTAATCGGACTTAAAACAAATTCATATCAGACTCTTAACTGGCTCAAATCATTCCCCAATCACAACCAAATCAGTTTGAAATTGAATGAAACACAAATCAGGCTCAAATCCAAGTAAATCAAACAATTAAGAGTGAAATCAGACTTAATTCAATATTATTTCAGCCTCCAATCTAACTCGAATCAAACCTAAATTAGACACAAATTCTACACTTGAATCACGTCAAATGTCAAATGAGACAGAAATCAATCAAATTATATTTGAATCAAACTGAGACTAGACTTGAATCAAACTCAATTTAAATCGGACTCAAATCGGACTCTAATCCAACTCAAAAAAGCCTCAAACCAGACTCTAATCTCAAACTCATGGCCAATGTTGTGAATCGAGCGAGAAGTCAACGATGCCTATTCTCGTCAGAAAGCATGAGGCCGCTCACGCAGGCGTAAAAGAAACAGCAACCGTTGCTGTGTTGCCTTGAATGTCTGCAGACATTCTGCTACCTACCCACTCGCGCACGCACATTCGCACATCGTCTTTCGACATAGCTTACTCGTGAGTCAAATAACTGCCCGTGAGGGCTAGTGGCACACTGAGATGCAGATTTTGCATGACTTTTTCTTCTTCATCTTCGTCCTCGATTATACCCACGGGCGGGAGTGCGTGCCTTCGCGAGTAATCGCTATCAGCAGCTCGGGGTTGCAACGACGAACGAGAGTGAAGATTGTAGCTGCTAGCTAAACACACACTCGCAAAAACTCGTCGCATTGCATGAATAAATAAGAGCGAGAGTCCGAAATGGATGCTTATGCGGGCGTGTTCGTTAGAATGAGTACGCGTGTGTGAGGAAATTTAGACCTCACGAGGGTGGGTTTCGCCACACTGCTTACTATACGACAAACTCAAGTTAATATTTTTTTGAAACGATGGTTCTACAATTGATGAAGGGACGGTAGGGGAAAGAAATGAAAATTTTTGGTGAAGGAGGGGGAAGAGCGGAAAGGAAGGGGGGGGGGAGGTATTGGTAGCTATGCTTGACAAGTAGTCATTTTGACTCCTACCTTTTGTCCAATGCTGGAAGGTGCATGAGTCGAACCAAGCTGTAATCTGAGATTATAACCGGATTCGAACCCACAACACCCTCCAGGGCATCCGAAAATCGCGGAAAAAACCGCGTAAATTCCGAAAATTGCGTAAATTCCAAAATTCGCGTAAAAACCGCGTAAATTCCGAAATTCGCGTAAAAACCGCGTAAATTCCGAAATTCGCGTAAAATAGTCGCGTAAAAAACCGCGTAAAAAGCGACTTCAGTGTATAATGAAAATGAAAAAATAACCGCGTAAATTCCGAAAATCGCGTATAAAAACCGCGTAAATTCCGAAAATCGCGTAAAAAGACCGCGTAAATTCCGAAATTCGCGTAAAAAACCGCGTAAATTCCGAAAATCGCGTAAAAAACCGCGTTAATTCCGAAAATCGTGTAAAAAACCGCGTAAATTCCGACATTCGCGTAAAAAACCGCGTAAATTCCGAAATTCGCGTAGAAATAGTCGCGTAAAAAAATCGCGTAAAAAGCGACTTCAGTGTACTTCGATTGCTTGGATGATGTTTCTTGTCAAATGCAACTGTTGGTGCAAAAAAGAAAGTTTTGTGTCTACGGTAGAAGGAGTGTTGAACACTGCTCCACTTCCGCGGGATTTTCCCTTTTCGAAAATAAAATAAAATAAAAAATAAGAATGAAAAGTTAATTTTTGGGGAACTTCCAAAGAAAATCTATACCTATAAAGAAGGATTTCTGTCTGTCTGTCTGTCTGTCTGTCTGTCTGTATTTTGTTCCTTATAGAATCGAAAACTACTGAACCAATCGGCGTGAAAATTTGCATGTAGAGGTTTTTGGGGCCAGGGAAGGTTTTAGTGATGGTTAGAGACCCCTCCCCCCACTAAGAGGGGGGGCTCCCATACAAATGAAACACAAATTTCTGCATAACTCGAGAACTAATCAAGCAAATAGAACCAAATTTGGCATGTGGGTGTTTTCGGTGACAAGAATTTATTCTAGGGTAATTTGAGACCCCTCCCCTCTTTATAAGGGGAATTATAACTCCTCTCCCCTTTAAGAGGGGGGGCTTCCATACAAATTTCCTCATAACTCGAGAACTAATCAAGCAAATGGAACCAAATTTGGCATGTGTGTGTTTTTGGAAACCAAAATTTTTTCTATGATGAATTGGGACCCCTCCCCACTTTAGGAGGGGGGGCTCCTATACAAGCGAAATACAAATTTCCTCATAACTCGAGAACTAATCAAGCAAATGGAACCAAATTTGGCATGTGAAGGTTTTCGAAGGCAAGCATATTTTCTATGATGAACTGGGACCCCTCCCTACTTTAGGAGGGGGGGCTCATATACAAGCGAAATACAAATTTCCTCATAACTCGAGAACTAATCAAGCAAATGGAACCAAATTTGGCATGTGAAGATTTTCGAAGGCAAGAATATTTTCTATGATGAATTAGGCCCCTCCCCACTTTAAGAGGGGGGGCTCCTGTACAAATGAAATACAAATTTCCTCATAACTCGAGAACTAATCAAGCAAATGGAACCAAATTTGGCATGTGTGTGTTTTTGGAAACCAAAATTTTTTCTATGATGAATTGGGACCCCTCCCCACTTTAGGAGGGGGGGCTCCTATACAAGCGAAATACAAATTTCCTCATAACTCGAGAACTAATCAAGCAAATGGAACCAAATTTGGCATGTGAAGGTTTTCGAAGGCAAGAATATTTTCTATGATGAACTGGGACCCCTCCCTACTTTAGGAGGGGGGGCTCATATACAAGCGAAATACAAATTTCCTCATAACTCGAGAACTAATCAAGCAAATGGAACCAAATTTGGCATGTGAAGATTTTCGAAGGCAAGAATATTTTCTATGATGAATTAGGCCCCTCCCCACTTTAAGAGGGGGGGCTCCTGTACAAATGAAATACAAATTTCCTCATAACTCGAGAACTAATCAAGCAAATGGAACCAAATTTGGCATGTGTGTGTTTTTGGAAACCAAAATTTTTTCTATGATGAATTGGGACCCCTCCCCACTTTAGGAGGGGGGGCTCCTATACAAGCGAAATACAAATTTCCTCATAACTCGAGAACTAATCAAGCAAATGGAACCAAATTTGGCATGTGAAGGTTTTCGAAGGCAAGAATATTTTCTATGATGAACTGGGACCCCTCCCTACTTTAGGAGGGGGGGCTCCTATACAAGCGAAATACAAATTTCCTCATAACTCGAGAACTAATCAAGCAAATGGAACCAAATTTGGCATGTGAAGATTTTCGAAGGCAAGAATATTTTCTATGATGAATTAGGCCTCTCCCCACTTTAAGAGGGGGGGCTCCTGTACAAATGAAATACAAATTTCCTCATAACTCGAGAACTAATCAAGCAAATGGAACCAAATTTGGCATGTGTGTGTTTTTGGAAACCAAAATTTTTTCTATGATGAATTGGGACCCCTCCCCACTTTAGGAGGGGGGGCTCCTATACAAGCGAAATACAAATTTCCTCATAACTCGAGAACTAATCAAGCAAATGGAACCAAATTTGGCATGTGAAGATTTTCGAAGGCAAGAATATTTTCTATGATGAATTAGGCCCCTCCCCACTTTAAGAGGGGGGGCTCCTGTACAAATGAAATACAAATTTCCTCATAACTCGAGAACTAATCAAGCAAATGGAACCAAATTTGGCATGTGTGTGTTTTTGGAAACCAAAATTTTTTCTATGATGAATTGGGACCCCTCCCCACTTTAGGAGGGGGGGCTCCTATACAAGCGAAATACAAATTTCCTCATAACTCGAGAACTAATCAAGCAAATGGAACCAAATTTGGCATGTGAAGATTTTCGAAGGCAAGAATATTTTCTATGATGAATTAGGCCCCTCCCCACTTTAAGAGGGGGGGCTCCTGTACAAATGAAATACAAATTTCCTCATAACTCGAGAACTAATCAAGCAAATGGAACCAAATTTGGCATGTGTGTGTTTTTGGAGACCAAAATTTTTTCTATGACGAATTGGGACCCCTCCCCACTTTAGGAGGGGGGGCTCCTATACAAACGAAATACAAATTTCCTCATAACTCGAGAACTAATCAAGCAAAGAGAACCAAATTTGGCATGTGTGTGTTTTTGGAGACCAAAATTTTTTCTATGACGAATTGGGACCCCTCCCTACTTTAGGAGGGGGGGCTCCTATACAAGCGAAATACAAATTTCCTCATAACTCGAGAACTAATCAAGCAAATGGAACCAAATTTGGCATGTGAAGGTTTTCGAAGACAAGAATATTTTTTATGATGAATTGGGACACCTCCCCACTTTAGGAGGGGGAAGCTCCTATATAAGCTAAATATAAATTTCCTCATAACTCGAGAACTAATCAAGCAAATGGAACAAACTTTGGCATGTAGGTGTTTTTGGAGGCAAGATTTTTTTCTATGATGAATTAGGACCTCTCCTCACTTTAGTAGGGGGGCTCCTATACAAATGAAATACAAATTTCCTCATAACTCGAGAACTAATCAAGCAAATAGAACCAAATTTGGCATGTGGAGGTTTTTGGAGGCAAAAACATTTTCTATGGTGAATTAGGACCCTTCCACACTTTAACAGAGGGGACTTCTACACCAATGAAATACAAATCTATACCTATAAAGAAGGATTTCTGTCTGTCTGTCTGTCTGTCTGTCTGTCTGTCTGTCTGTCTGTCTGTCTGTCTGTCTGTCCTGTGTTCCTTATAGAATCAAAAACTACTGAACCAATCGGCGTGAAAATTTGCATGTAGAGGTTTTTGGGGCCAGGAAAGGTTTTAGTGATGGTTAGAGACCCCTCCCCCCACTAAGAGGGGGGGCTCCCATACAAATGAAACACAAATTTCTGCATAACTCGAGAACTATTGCTTGATTAGAACCAAATTTGGCATGTGGGTGTTTTCGGTGACAAGAATTTATTCTAGGGTAATTTGAGACCCCTCCCCTCTTTATAAGGGGAATTATAACTCCTCTCCCCTTTAAGAGGGGGGGTTTCCATACAAATTTCCTCATAACTCGAGAACTAATCAAGCAAATGGAACCAAATTTGGCATGTGAAAGTTTTCGAGGGCAAGAAAATTTTCTATGTTGAATTAGGACCCCTCCTCACTTTAAGAGGGGGGGCTCCTGTACAAATGAAATACCAATTTCCTCATAACTCGAGAACTAATCAAGCAAATGGAACCAAATTTGGCATGTGTGTGTTTTTGGAGACAAAATTTTTTTCTATGATGAATTGGGACCCCTCCCCACTTTAAGTGGGGGGGGCTCCTATACAAACGAAATACAAATTTCCTTATAACTCGAGAGCTAATCCAGCAAATGGAACCAAATTTGGCATGTAGGTGTTTTTGGAGGCAAGAATTTTTTCTATGATGAATAAGAACCTCTCCCCACTTTAGGAGGGGGGGCTCCTATACAAATGAAATACAAATTTCCTCATAATTCGAGAACTAATCAAGCAAATGGAACCATATTTGGCATGTGGGTGTTTTTGGAGGCAACCATTTTTCCCATTATGAATTAGGACTTCTTACCTTTTTAGGAGGGGGGGGGCTCCCATTCAAACGAAATACAAATTTGCTCATAACTTTAGAACTAATCAAGCAAATGGAACCAAATTTGGCATGTGAGAGTTTTAGATGGCAGAATTTTTTTTCTGTGGTGTATTACGACCCCTTTCCCTTTTAAGAGGGTGGGCTCCCATACAAATGAAATACAAATTTCCTTATAATTTGAGTACTAATCAAGCAAATGGAACCAAATTTAGCATGTAGGAGATTTTTCAGTCTTGAATTTATTTTATGATAGTTAGAGACCGACCTCTCACCCCTGTGGTAGGGAGATATGGACTCTCATACAAATAAAACAGAAATTTTTGCGAAACTCAAAAACTAATCCAACTCGAGAAATTCGAGACTCTTCCATAAAACATTAATCAATAACAAGACCACAAAAACTATCTATAGTAACACTAGATCATTCAGGACGAGCCGGTCGCGAGTGTTGCCGGTGACCCGCCGTCGGAAGCGCCGCCCACTGGGGGGCTTGCAAAACTCGAGATAGTGACAAAGATCATCCGAGATTCATGATTTATGTACAACACAGGTTAATTTGTGGCAATACGAAGTTTGTCGGGTCAGCTAGTACTCTATAAAAGTCTGCAGCCGATAGAGATATAAAATTTATTTTTTCAGCAAAGTTGCTTCCTTTTACATTTACTACAAATTTGCCGAAGAAACGTTGCCTCTATCTCGTAATACAAAAAAGTTAGTCATTGTTTTGGATCACAATGAGCTTGAATGTGATCGGTTTATTTGTATTAAGAAGAAGCTAACGTCAGTGCTACAGTCTATAACGGTCGCTGCCAAACGATGCTCGTCGATTATTTCTCTGGAAATTTGGTTGACATAGACCTTGAAGAAGTATGGTTTCAACAAAACGGCGTTACATGCCCAATTACACGCCAGAAGGTAACACACGCTTTGACTAAAGTTCCTGTGTTGAACGGCTTGGTAGAGTCTGAGTGTAAAGAGAGATGGCACTTTTCATTTTTTATCTTTAACTATTTATTTCTTTATCTCTCCAGATACGTATTTCGCCTACAACTTGCAGACTTCATCGGTGTCTGTTTCAACCGAGTTCCGATAGAATGACTTTCGCTCCATCATTTGCAGGAACATTATAATGATTTTTTGTAAGTTATTTTATTACAAAAAATATCCTAGCACTAAAGCAAACTTGATAGTTTGGTTCGCATAGGAAGACTAACAAGTAAGTTAAAACGATATGAAATTGATTCATTGTGATTTAGAGCGCCATTCAATTGGATTAACATACTCTTATTTCACATCATATTATTTCTAAAACAGAAAAAAAAGATTTTTTGCTCCTCAATTAGTACTAGATACTCTCGCGATTATGAAGTTGTAGAGCACCAAATCCTCTGAAAATTATTCCCGAAATAATAACCAAAATCTAATTTGCCCAAGATAAAATTCGGACTCGTACCGACAGTGAAAAATCAAAACAGCTCAATTTCCTCTGCCCAAAATGAAGACATCCAGATAAAAGCAAACATTACAAACGGAAATGTGCAGAATTTTGAGCCGCCCGCACCCCACCTCACTAGAGTTGACAGCCCTCCCGTCGAGAGTCAAGAAGCCCTACGACGGAGCAATCAAATCGTTTAATTTTAATGACTTGTCTGATAAGAAGCAGTACCAACAACAACAACAACAAACAGTACCGGCAATAATGTCAGAAAGAAAACCTAAATAGACAGATAATTTACGCGAAAATCGCGTTTGCTCTGCCCGGCCGTTTTGGCTGTTTAGTTCGTTAATGATTTGTTTGTACTTTTGTCGGTTTCGCTTTGATTGAACCCAGTCCTAGGGGTATTCCCCCGAGGGATGACACGACGGCTGGGGGGATGTCAATTAAACCACCGGCTAGGTGGTTCTTTATGAAAGTAAAAAAAGATGAGCTTCCTACTTTAGTTTTCGTGCTTTTTACTTGACAAAAATGGCTCAAGTTAAAGATCACCATTACTAAAAGGAGGTAGGGTATAAATGACATTCCAAGTTAATTTCTCCTCTCCGATATTCAACCGGACTAATCCCGGTAGCCCGAAAAATGTGCGAACTACCGCTCGGAATGTCCTTCGACGAAGTGTAAATCCCCGCCCTTCCTAAAGCAGTCATTTCACACAACTATCCCAAGGCAGGCTGCTGACAGGTTTGTTCGGGCTGGGCTGACTGTACGGAAAAATTCACCATCCTTGGCCGGACGGGCGGCGGTCCACAAAGTCCTCTTTAATCCTAGCCCATTAACGTTTGCTCTCGGACGTCTGCAGCGGCTCTTGGAAACGGGAAATAAAAATCGGTCCTGTTTCAACGGTCGGTGGTTGGTGGTAACTAATCCGCTCTCTCTTTTGCCACCGCACCGGAGCGGAGAAGGCAATTTTTAGTAGAACTTTAGAGTGGCTTAGCAGTGCGGCCGGTTTAAATCACAGTCAAGGATCAAGGGATTTTACCCGGAACTACGGAAATGGGGAAAAACGACCGAGATGAAATTATCTCGTTCGTACAGCAACAGCAGCAGCTGCTGCTGCAGGTTGTTAGAACCGAAAATGTGAAATTAAATTACTTCCAATCATCGAGATCCGATTTCGAAGCGCTATTTGTGTGACGGAAATGAAGAACGGATGGAATGATTCAACAATTTATTCTAGGCTGGCCTCCGTTGAAGAGGGTCACCGACTTGTGGGATGAACTGCTGCAGTAATTGCTGCGCAATCCCTTGTCAGTGTCAAAATGTATTTCTATGCTGTGGGTTTTCCCTCACATTTTTTTCGAAACTAGCTTCGCTTACAACCGCGCTTAAAAACTTCAACCGTATCGATTTTTCAACTCGACATAACCCCGCTTTCAAGGTCACAAAACTTATCCATGAATGAAGTTCCATTCATACGCTCGGTGTGGCGGAACCTCGTCGCCTTTGTTCCTCGGGGAGGCGTGAAAAAGTTTTGTTCCCATTAATTAAAGTTTCGAAAATAAATTTTGCGTAAAACCAGAAAGTTCGGAGAAGCGGGAAAACACACGTACGTATATGTGATGCAACTTTTCCCCTCCATCATCATCCCCACCATCCCTGACATAGGCCTCCCCATGTAAGCATATGCGGGGGCATATGATTGTGCCACTTTAGATTCCAAGGTTGAATGGTGACGAGCCTACGAACCGGGTTAGCGCGCAACTTTTATGACAACGATTTTCTAATTAAGCATTCCCCGGCATTCGCGATTACAATCTTCGCCGTTCGCGGCGAGGTCGCTGTTGCCGCTGCTCCCGTTCTGTTGGGGATGTCGTCTCCTTAGTTTGGCAAACTGCGTAAAACTTTTGTTTGAAGGGAAAAAGTTGACCGAATTCGCTTCCAGGGAATCCCCGTTTTCGGGGGTTCCCCGAAAACAGACGGTGGCGGACGGAGATCGGCGCAAGTTTCTCGCCCCAGCGAGACGGCGGCGCAGTTTGAGTAAGTTTGAGAGTTCCCCGCACACAGACACCGGATGTCACACTACTAGTCTACTAGCTAGCAATCTATAATACTGCACACGCACAGTCACAATTCGAACAGAGTGAGTTTGTTTTTTGGTAGAACTTTGAACAACCTTGAACTAGTGAAAAGTTTTAGCAGACTCCTCGGTTCGGTCTCTCATTGAAACTTTCCAGCAAAACCGAACGGTTGTCGGTGTGTGGGAGGGTGTGAAGTTTGTTACACAAAGTCACGGCCCTGAGGTGGTGGGATTGCGACGCAGTCGCAGGGTGCGGCGAAAAGATTAATAATACAATGAATTGGGAAAAGTTTTAATTTTATTATCCGAAGTATTGATTTTTGTTGCCATTTAGGGAAGAGTGTTTCAAGCAGTCTGTGAGGTCGTCAGCTGGGTTTAAAGCAAGCTAACTAATTAACTGGTGCAGGTTGAGGCAGGGATTTTGGTGCAATCGATTGTTTTCGGTTGAACGCCGAGGAATGAACGCTGAATCGATGTGTTATTGATGTTTTTAGAATAAAAACTGATCAAAAGTTTATAGGGAAATTGGAAGAGGATTGGTCAAATGCTCCTTATTCTGTCATTTTTATAAAATAAAAAAAAACTGTTTGAAAAATAATCAATATAGACTTGACAAATCAACTAATCAGACCGATAGACCGGGCAGACGGACAGATAAGATAGACAGAAAGATTGGACAGTTAGATAGATTGGACGATCCGGGCAGGACGACAGACTGGATGAAGAGACTGATTGGACAGACAGATTGACTGATCTGACGGATAGATTGGACGGATAGAGTGGACAGACTGACAGACAGACAAACGGACTGGCCAGACTTGATAGACAAATAGACTGGATCCATCTGTCTAGGACGGGATAGATAAATAGATTGCACAGACAGAGAGACTGTACAAGCAGATAGACGAGGTGGACTGGATATACAGACTGATTGGACAGGGCGACAGACTGAATGGACAGATAGATAGCCTAGATGGACAGGCAGACTGGACAGACCGACAGACTGGACAGTCTGGACAGACCGACAAACTGGATAGACAGATAGTCTGAACGGGCCATCATAAAGACTCGACGGATAGATAGACTGGACAAACAAACGGACAAACTGCATAGACAAATAAACTGGACCGACAGATAGAATGAACGGATAGACTGGACAGACCGACTGACTGGAATGATAGACAGAATGGACAAACTGACAAGCAAACTGGCCCAGACTGGATAAACAAATAGACTGGACAGACTGATAGATTGGACGGACAGACGGACTGGACAGACAGACTGAGTGAACAGGCCGACAGGCTGAATAGGCCTGGATAGACAGACAAATAGACTGACTGGGCAGACTGAGCAGACCGAAAGACTGGCTAAACAGCTTGACAGGACGGACAAACAGATAGACTAACAGATTGGAAAATCGACAGACTGGACGGACCAGCACACTGGACAGACCAACATACAAACTGAAAAGACAAATAGACTGGACCGACTGATAGACTGGATGGATAGACTGGACAAACCGACTGACTGGACAGACCGAGTGACTGGACAGACAGATAAACAGCTTGGTCAGGCCCACAGACTGGATAGACAAATAGACTGGACCGACAGATAGAATGGACGGACAGGCTGGACAGACCGACAGACTGGATAAACAAATAGCCTGTAGGTCGGACAGACAGCTAGAGTAGACAGACTGACGAACTGGACCGACCAACAGTCCGGGCCGATCGATAGACTAGATAAGGCCGATAGACTGGATACACAGATAGACTGGACGGACTGAAATACAGACTAGACGGACAGACAGACTGAACGGACAGACATACTGAACGGACAGACAGACTGAACGGACATACAGACTGAATGGACAGACAGGCTGGACAGAAAGATAGACTAAACGGGCCGAGAGATCGGAACGACTGGACAGACAATTAGATTAGACAGACCGACAGACTGGACTGCTGGGCAGACCGACAGACAAACAAGTTGGAAAAATCGACAGACTGGACGGACCAGCACACTGAACCGATAGAAATACTGGAAAGACCAACTGACTGAACAGACCGATACATCGGACGTATTGCATAGACAGACAAATAGACTGGACAGACCCACAGACCGGACCGACTGACAGACTGAATAGACAGACAGACAAGACCGACAAATAAATTGGACAAACCGATAGACAGACAGGCACTGGATAAACAAATCAACTGGACAGACAGATAGACTGGATAGTCAGATATATTGGACCGACAGATCGATAGACTAGAAATACTGGACAGGCGGAAATACTTAACAGACAGACAGATTTGACAGATAGATATCCTGGAGGGATAGACAGAATAACTAGACAGACTGGACAGGCCGCTAGATTGAATAGACAGACAGGCATATCGAACAGACTGGATAGACCGACAGATAGACTGGATGGACTGAAATACAGACCGGATGGATAGACAGACTGAGCGGACAGTCAGACTGAACGGACAGATAGACTGGACAAACTGGACCGGCTGACAGACTAGATCGATAGACAGACAGGACCGACAAATAAATTGGACAAACCGACAGACAGACAGATAAATCACTAACCAGGCCGATCGATGGACTGGATAAACAAATAAACTGGACAGACAGATATATTGGCCCGACAGACAGATAGACTATAGACAGCCTGGACAGGCGGACAGATTTAATAGACAGACAGTATGGACAGATAGCTGCTACAGCCTGGACGGATAGACAGAATGAACGGACAGACAGATTGGGCAGACCGATAGACTGGATAGACAGATAGACTGGACAGACAGGCGGATAGGCAAATAGACTGGACAAATTGACAGACTGGACAGACCATCATACAGACAAACAGACTAGACAGACCGACAGTACGGACGTACCAACAAACGAGCAGACAGATAGATTGGACGCACAGACAGGATGGTTAAACAGATTGGACGAACAGACCGACTGGTCAAACCGACAAACTGGACAGACAAACAGACTATACCGTTCAACAGATTGACTAGACAGACTGGACAGGCCGATAGACTGAATAGACAAACAGACATATCAAACAGACTGGATAGACAGGCTGCTAGACCGGACGGACTCAAATACAGACTGGACGGACGGACAGACCGAACGGACAGTCAGACTGAACGGACAGACAGACTGGACAAACTGGATCGACTGGCAGACTGAATAGACATACAGGACCGACAAATAACTTGGACAATCCGATAGACAGACAGACAAATACACTAACCAGACCGACAGACTGGATAAACAAATAAACTGGACAGCCAAATAGACTGGATAATCAGATATTTTGGACCTACAGACAGAGGGATAGACAGAATGAACGGACAGACAGATTGAGCAGACAGATAAACCAGACAGACTGAACAGGCCGATAGACTGGATAGACAGATAGACTGAATCGGACAGCTTGATTGGACGGACAGGCTGACTGGACAGACTGGCAAACAGACAGTCCAAGGTTCAGCTGGTTCTTGGCGATCAGACTAGGCTCGTTGACCGCACCGTCAATCTCCACTGCTTTTGCGGAAGCTTTCCCGACTTGGTGCTTCCCAACAAATGGTCGAATGGTTAAAATCCTATCTGAGCGGTAGAGTGCTACGAGTCAAACTTGGATCCAGTATTTCATCGGAATTTACCAATATATCTGGAGTCCCTCAAGGCAGTAATATGGGACCTTTGCTTTTCCTGCTGTTCTTTAACGATGCTGCGTTACTGTTGGGTGTTGGATGCAAGTTAGTGTATGCTGATGATTTAAAACTGTTTGCTACCATAAGTAATAAAGACGACTGCTGCCGCTTGCAAGTTATGCTTGATGTGTTTGTTGGCTGGTGCAAACTAAATTGGCTTATAGTCAGCGTTGCAAAATGCGAAGTGATGAGCTTTTATCGCATCAAAAACCCGATAAACTTTAACTTTATTATCGATGGTAATGAGCTGCGCAAAGTCGAACAAGTTAATGACCTCGGTGTCTTACTGGATACTAAACTGACATTTAATTTGCACCGTGAATCAATTATCTCTAAAGCATCCCGGCAACTTGGATTTTCTCCAAGATAGGGAGAAACTTTAAAGACGCCCATTGCCTTAAATCGTTATATTGCGCCCTAGTTCGATCGCTTCTGAAGAACTGTAATCTGGTTTGGTTTCCGAAGCAGCTTACTTGGACCATACGAATTGAACGCGTACAAAGAAGATTTATTAGACTAGCTTTGCGTCATCTCCCTTGGCGAAATCCAGAGAATTTGCCACCCTATGGAGATAGATGTCGTCTACTTGATCTCGACACACTGGAACACAGAAGTAAAATGCAACAGGCGATATTTGTAGCTAAAATGCTCAACGGGGAAATTGATTGTCCACAACTGTTATCCATGCTCAACTTCCGGGCATCGCAACGAACTTTACGCTCAACGGGACTGCTTCAGACACAGTTCCATCGGACGGCATTTGGATCTTGCGAGCCAATGACTGAATGTATAAGAACGTTTACAAAAGTGGAAGAGTTGTTTGACTTCGGCGAACCATCGCGCGTGTTTGCAAGAAGATTGCAAGCTTACTTTAAGATTTTTATTCATGTAGACTAATTTTTTTGTGTCAGATGAATTACCAATAAATAAATAAATAAATAAATAAATAATTTAATAAACAATAATGTAGATAATAATTAACTCTACAATTGCCTTTTACACTACTTTTTCGAATTATATTTCGTTGAGGTGCTGCTATCAAATGAGCATCTACTGAGCTAAAAACTGAAAATGAAGCCTGATACCATCGCTCAGTACTGTTTCCGTATCGACAGTACCTATCTCTTGTAAGTGTGGAGAATAGCACGAATACGTACATGATAATAAGCAAACATTTTCGTACGTCAGTTGACCATTCATACAAAATGTCATGTAGAAATGACATGCATTTGCCGCTTTTTGCTAACAGTTGTAGTTGGAATAATATGGAAAAGTGATAGAGAATAAGGTGTATTGGGGACCTTATTTAAAACCGTGTTGTTTGGGGGAAAGCTGTATGTTTGGTTTACGTGCGCAACAGCAAAAGAGAAAACAATAGAGTGTCTCCAAGACTGGTGACATTTTCTCCCTGATACCGAAAAGTGTATGACACGTAGAACAAAACATGTTTTCGTCGTTCTTGCATTTCTTTTCAGTGCTTGTGTGCCAGTAACATGTCGCAAGACTGGTAGCGAGCAAAATGGTAAATGTCTTAAAATTTTTGTCACAAACTAGTACTTTTTTCGTCCCTGCTTCCAATAGAGTTTTTTTGAGAAAGGGCAACGAAGAGACGGCGAAAAGACACCGTCAAACAAGACGTGTTAAAACGAAAATGCTATGAAAGGATGACAAAAAAGTGATGAAAAGATGGCAACAATAGGATGAAAAGTAAACAAAAAAGGTGACAAAAGACTACGAAAATACGACGGGAATAACATGCGTATACGATAAAAACATCGAAAAGACGCCTAAATAGCAGCAAAAATAAACACGACAGAAAGACGTTTAAAAAGAGCCACGAAGGCGACAAAACATTCAAAAATATGACAGAAAGATGACAATAGGCAGGCTTGATTTTGCTCATCTTAAGTATACAGAGACAGAGCAATCTGCCTCTCACAACAACCAAGAGCTTTTATTTTCTCTTGAACCGTTTCTCTGACAACCACTCATCTTGCGTAGAAGGAGCACAACTACAAGCAGAGCTAATTGTCTCTTCGCATACTGCAGACTACAGGCTATTTGCTCCGTATCCCAAAAAGAATATCGGACAGACAATTATTATATGGACTGAAACGATTTGCTCCGTGATCTTGAGGGCATGTATTCGGCAGAAAAGAAAGAAGCAACAAAATTGATGCTCACTCGGTGGCAAAGCAAAGCACTGAGGTAGCAAAAAACTCTTCGTTTGTCGGAGAAGGTAGCATCAGAGAGAGAGAATTGAAAAAAGTTTGCTTGGCGCTAACGTCAAGAAAGAGTTTTAAAAAAGTCAAAAAAACCTGAAAAAATACATAAAAGTTGACAAAGTTACAGTTGAAGGGTTAAAAAACAGTTAAAATAAATACAAAAAAGTCATGAAAAGTAAAAACAGCTAAAACGGATCAAGAATAATTAAGTAAAAGTCAAAAAAATAATCAGGAAAGTTTGATAAGTACAGTCAATTTTAAATTTTTCGTCCACTATTGGAGAGACGTGATAAAGTCGGTCATAAAAAAGAGGACGTTAAATAGAATTTTGAACGTAAAAAGAAGACGTTAATAGAGATTGTGTTCATAAAAAGAATGAACGTTAAATCAAGTTTCGGATGTAAAAAGTGGACGTAAAGAAATCACGTAAACTTAATGGAACAGTCGTAGTATGTTCGAATCTCGGTTGGGTGGTACTGCTAGATAGAGTCTGAAGGATCGTTGCATTAGCACCGTAATTGTCATGTGCCGGCTGCGAAGTCTGTCGATAAAGAAGGGTCAAGTCTTTGAAAGACGTTTAAGCCCAAGGCCTTGCTATTTTGAATGGACGTAGAAAGAGATTCTAGTGCTTCAAAAGCGTATAAAAATTGTCAAAAAGGAGCCAAAAAAGAATTCAAAACGAAGAAAACATAGTAAAAAAAGAGTAATAAAATGATTAAAAACAAGTCAAGAAGATGCTACAAAACTAAAATTAGTTAAAAAGTCAAACAGCAACAGCAGGGTGGAACAGAGTTGAAAAAGGAATCAGATGGAAAAAAGAGTCAAAAAATAAAAAAGAAGCAAATCAATGCCTATAAAAATGGATTTCTGTCTGTCGGTATGTTCCTTATAGAATCGAAAACTATTAAGCCAATCGGCGTGAAAATTTGCATGTAGGGGGTTTTTGAGCCGAGGAAGGTTATGACAGTTAAAGACCCCTCCCTCGCCTCAGAGGGGGGGGGGGGGGCATCCATACAAATGAAACACAAATTTCTGCATAACTCGAGAACTAATCAAACAAATGGAACCAAATTTAGCATGCGGAGATTTTCGGAGACAAGAATTTTTTTTTATGATGAGTTTGGATCCCTCCCCTGTTTAAGAGGGGGCGCTTATACAAATGAAATACAAATTTCCTCTTATCTCGAGAACCAATCAAGCACATGGAACCAAATCTGGCATGTGGGGTTTTCAGGGGGCAGAAATTTTTCCTATGATTAAGTCAAAAAGGAGATGAGTCAAAATAAAAAAAAAGTTAATAAAAATGAACAAGTTATAAAAATAAAAACAACTAAAATTGACAAAAAGTACAAAAATTTAAAAGAGTCAAAAGAGTGACTGGAACCGGGACCAGGATTGGAACTGGGACTGCGACTGGGACTGAGACTGGGACTGGGACTGGGACTGGGACTGGGACTGGGACTGGGACTGGGACTGGGACTGGGACTGGGACTGGGACTGGGACTGGGACTGGGACTGGGACTGGGACTGGGACTGGGACAAGGATTGGGACAGGAGCTGTTAGATCCAGCCAATTGTCTGGCGAAGCGATTAGATACGAATTGCTTGCCGTCTATGAAGATCTGCAGCATTCGATGCCAGCATAATCAATAAGAACCTGACGAGTGAATCAAACTCGGTTCTGGTACAGCTTTTGTAGGCTAGAATCGATCAGAAAATGGTCTGGTGTATTTCTCCGGAAACGGATAATGAATTTAACTGAATTTAAATACACTTCAACCTACGCTAAAAGATATCCTAGCTGATGCTAAGATAGCCTATTACGCGTAGAAGACTTGCCAGATTTAACTGCAGTCTCCCACAATCCTCCAAAATGGAAAGCACGGGACGGGGAAAACTTCCATTCAATCTCGTTATTGACACTCCGGTTTATAATTGTATTTTGTTGGGGTCCAGTAGACTTTAACAATTCGTATATGCGGAGTAATCAGAATGGAGTTCACAGACACGGCAATGACGGGCAGTGAAGCCAAACATAGAGCCAACAAGAATACTGGTAGTGTCGACAGGTCAGCATTAAGCTCATATTGATACGAACGATTTGACTCATTTTTAGTAACTGGTGATGCCTTCATTCTAGTGAAAAAGGTTCCTCAACTGTACATGTTTTCAAAGCTAAAGAAATTCATCCCGAACAATTTTCGTTTAATTCAAACGAAATCTATTTGCCATATGTTATAAATAAATGCCAAACTTGATTGCAGAACAATTTTCAATCTATTTTTATTGGTCTAGTAATAATTTCTTGAACATTAACAATAAAATCTTGTCATTTTCAAGCAAAAATGAACAAAAGAAGACTGATCGTTTTTTCAATAATCGTATTTCAGTAAGATGTACAGGTGCACTGTTCTCCACCTGGTTCCGCAAGAGACTTAACGACATTCCAATATTCCACCGTCCGTGTGCGTCGCCGTGTCGGTCGTACTGACGAAACGATGTAGCAAATTATCGATTTTCCATCAGCGTTTGGTTAATATTTTACTGCCCGGAAAACCACGCAAATGAAACTTTCATCCGAGAACGAAGCCCACGATCACGGCTGCTTGCAGCGCAGCGCCACCGTCATAACCCAAACACACCCGATCCGGGAGGAAACCGACCGACCGACCGACCGAAGCGTGAGAACAGCTCGCCTACCACCTACCAGGTTTAGTCTCCATTGCGAAATGGCATTCCGTTTTTCTTTAGCTTGTGCTTTTTTTTGCTTTGCTACCCCACCACCCCGTTGTGGATCCCAACGAAAAAAAAATCGCGAACGCCAGCGAAAGCATTTTATGCGTTGTCCTTTTCGTTCGCTCGCTGCATCCATCGGCACTGGAGCTTTTTCTTCTGCCCACGCGCTTTACTGCTGCTGGTGGTGGTGGTGGTCCGGTTTCCGGTTTCTCGTTATGAGCTTTTTCCTTTCGCCAGAGTGCGCCAGAGCTGCGTTGTATGAAGGCTCCAACCACACCAATACCGGTAAAAGAACGAAACGAACGATTGCAAACGCCGAGCCGAGCAGCGAGGCTGAAGTAAGGCACTTTCCTGCTCGCTCTCTGTCCGGTTCGCAGTCGCTTTGCTGGTTCGCGAAAACAGGACGACACCAGTCCGATATACAGCAGCCCATCAGGCAGTGGTCCGTTGCGGTGGTTGGTCGAAAGGGCGTTGCCCAACCTGGGGCACGTTTTGCCAACCAGCAGCAGCAGCAGCAGCAGTAGCAGAGGCAGAATCCGGTAGACCGGAAGTGTGGAGGACTCACGAGGTCAACCTCGGGAGATGGTATCCTACCTTTGGCGGTTATGGACGGTGGAAGAAACAAAGTCGGTACAAGAGCCCGAGTACGCACGGAATGTACCTCTCTTTAGTGATGGATGGAACATTCGAGTCGCGCACGGTGCGAGGTGGTCGGCAGGACGAGCTTGGAGGGAGTCTTAAATGTGGGCAAGAATGTTAAAACAATTACGCTTCAATTGAGCACAATCATATTTCGCTGTAGTTCTATAATGATGGTGCTGTGCCGGTGAAAGGATGGCTGCCATCGCCATCGCCACTGCCAGCGCCGGGCGGAAACTCCAGAACGTGACTCTAGCAGATGGAACTGCTGGTGGAAGGACACAAGCAGCAGCATTTGCGCTAGGGAACCGGTGCGTGGGTTCATGTTCGGGATCGCAAAATGTGCTGTTCCTCCATTTTGTATTCCGTGGGAGTATATTCGCAGTAAAGTTTTGGCTTACAAGGAAGAAGCCTAAGAATTCGAATGAAGTTAAGTTTTTTTTACAATTTGTAACTTGTGTTTTTTGCATCATTGGACAACTGATGTGAGCTAGTTAAACAGAAAAAATTTTACAGCTTTGAATTATCAGCATATTAAACAATTTAAAAGCCAGATAATTTTGTTATTTTAAAAGGCCGAAACCCGTTGTCCATGCCAAAACTTTGGATCGATGTGACGTCTGAGTACGACTGTAAACCGAATTTTTAATGGTCTCTCAACTTTAACCGCATCATTTGCACAATCCACAAATTCAGCTTACCACGAGTTTTCGATTTTAGACATGTAAGAACATTCAAAAGATTTCATAATTAGTATAACTTTTATGACATTTTTTTTCAAAATGATTGAAACAGTCTCGAAGCTGGAGCAAATAAATGAGATTACTGCATTGTTGACCGAATATCGAAGATAGACACCGTGATCAGTAATCCGGGTCTGATTTTCAACCTCTAATGGAACTAACAGAACCTCTAATGGACCATGGGATCGGCCGATTTAGTTCTATGCTAAAAAGTGCTTCCATTACTCTCTGCTTATCTAGTTTTCAGCTTTTATCTCTTCAGGTCTCACCCCATCCTGGGAATACTATAAAGCACTTACATTTCATTACTTTCTTCCAGTGTTGCGAAGCCCACGCTCTTGCGGTCTAATTTTCTTACACACGCGTAGTCATCCTAACGAACGCGCCGGCGTAAGCGGCCCTTTCGGACTCTCGGCGCTCGAACTTATTCATGCATTGCGACGAGGTTTTGCGAGTGTGTGTTTAGCTAACAGCTACGGTCGTCGCTCTCGTTATTCGTTGCTGTCCGCGCTGCTGATGCCGATTACTCGCGGGCGCTTGCACTCCTGCCCGTGAGTAGAATCGGGGGTGAAGGTGAAGAAGAAAAGAAAAAATAATGCAAAACCTGTATCCCAGTGCGCCTCTATGCCTCACGGGCAGCCGATTGCCCAGGAGTTATTTGACTCGGGAATAAGCTATGCAGGAAGACGAAGTTTTAGGATGTGCGTGCGCGAGCGTGTAGGTAGCAGAATGTTTACACTCAGCAACGGTGATTGTTTGTTTTACGCTTGCGTGTGCGGCGTAAAGCGTTGAATGCTATGCTTCTCAGTCCCAGTCACTCTTTTGACTCTTGTTAATTTTTTTACTTTGTCAATTTTAGTTGTTTTTATTTTTATAACTTTTTCATTTTTATTAACTTTTTTTATTTTGACTTCTCCGTTTTGACTGAATCTGAATAATTCACCATAGAAAAAAATTCTGCCCCCTAAAAACCCCACAAGCCAAATTTGGTTCCATTTGCTTAATTAGTTCTCGAGTTATGAGAAAATTTGTATTTCATTTGTATGGAAGCCCCCCTCTTAAAGTGGGAGGGGTCATAATCAGATCCACAGCTGTCAGCTGAAGCCGCCTCCAATAGTGGTGGTAATAGAGGTAGTGTTGCTACATGTTTCATTATCTACATCCCACATGAAACAAATTTTTTGAAGCATAAAACCGTATGATTGCGCAATTCCCACAGCTGCTGTCAAATTTGACGTACACTCGAGCCAGCAAGCCTGACTCAAACGGCTTCAAGAAAAATGTATGAGACTGACGTTCATGCCAGGGATGTGGGCATAATTCACCATGCTTCATTGCTTCATTAGTTCTCGAGTTATAAGGAAATATGAATTTCATTTGTATAAGAGCCCCCCCCCTCTCCTAAATAGGGGACGAGTCCTAATTCACCATAGAAAAAAATTTTGCCTCCGAAAATCCCCACGTGCCAAATTTGGTGCTATTTGCTTGATTAGCTCTCGAGATAAGAGAGAAATTTGTGTTTTCATTTGTAAGGAAGCACCCCCCCCCCCTTATTAAAAGGCACCTCTTAGGCGAGGGAGGATTCTCTAACTATCATAGGAACCTTCCTTGGCTCAAAAAACCCCTACATGCAAATTTTCACGCCGATCGGTTTAGTAGTTTTCGATTCTATAAGGAACATACCGACAGACAGACAGAAATCCATTTTTATAGGTATAGATTTGCTTCTTTTTTATTTTTTGACTTTTTTTTCTCTCTGATTCCTTTTTCAACTATGTTCCACCCTGTTGTTGCTGTTGACTTTTTAACTAATTTGAGTTTTTTGACATCTTCTTGACTTGTTTTTGATTATTTTATTACTCTTTTTCTTGCTTTTTTTGCTCCGTTTTAAATTCTGTTTTGGCTCCTTTTTGACATTTTTCATACGCTTTTGAAGCACTAGAATCTCTTTTTACGTCCGTTCAAAATAGCAAAGCCTTGGACTTAAAAGTCTTTCAAAGACTTGATCCTTCTTTACCGACAGACTTCGCAGCCGGCTGTTAGAGTACAGGACAATTACGGTGCTAAGGCAGTACCACTCAGCCGAGGTCCATTAATTTTACGTTATTTCTTTACGTCCACTTTTTACATCCGAAACTGGATTTAACGCCCATTCTTTTTATGAATACAATCTCTATTAATGTTTTCTTTTTACGTCCAAAATTCGATTTAACGTCCTCTTTTTTATGACCGTCTTTATCACGTCTCCCCAATAGTGGACGAAAAATTAGAATTGACTGTACTTATTAAACTTTCCTGATTATTTTTTGACTTTTACTTAATTCTTCTTGATCCGTTTTAGCTGTTTTTACTTTTCATGACTTTTTTGTGTATATTTTAACTGTTTTTTAACCCTTCAACTGTAACTTTGTCAACTGTTATGTTTCTTTTCAGATTTTTTTTTTGACCTTTTTAAAACTCTTTATTGGCGTTAGCGTCAAGTAAACTTTTTTCTATTCCTTTTTGATTCTTCTAACTTTTTTCTACGCTTTGACTTTGATTGACCTGTCTTAACCATTTTTGACTCATTCATCATTCCTTTTGAAACTTGTTGTTGTTGTTATTGATTAATATTAGGACTTTTTAAATACAAGGCGTTCATTCGAATCCTTCTTTTGAAACTTTTTTTTTATTTTTCTTGATTGTTTATATTATTATTTTTAACTAGATTTTAACTGCGTTTGGTACTTCTTTCTTGACGTTTTTGGAGTTGCTTTTAAAAGTTTTTTGACCTTCTTTTAATTTTTTGACTCGTTTTGACTTCTTTTTGAATATCTTTTTAATTTTTTTATATTTTTTAATTTGATTCTGATTGTTTTCGTTTCTTTTTCAACTGTTTCTGACTACATAAACTTTCTTCGTGTTAACGTAAGAACCGGTTACTCTAAGATTTTGTAAGAACGATTAGTGTTGTGTCCCGTTCACTACATGTAAAGTGTTTTTGAATCATTTTTGATTTTTCTTGACATTCTTTTTATTCTTATTGAACTCTTTTTCGATCCTTCAACTTCAATTTTTTAATGCTTTTTTGACTTGGTTTTAAGTAATTTTTATAATTTTCTTTCAATTCTTTTTTTATTTTGACTTCTTTTTTTGGCTCTTTCACTCTTTGACCATTTGTTACTTATTTTGGATTCTTTTAGGTGTTTTTTGAGTTTTAAAAAAAAAAATTGTCGTTCTTTTTTATTTTTTAAATCTTTTTCGACACTTTTTTGACTATTTGACTCTTTAACCGGCAGGCAGCTCTGCCTACCATTCAATGTAATCTATTCAAGCCCCCCCCAGGATGATGCTTTTAAAACCTTTTAAAAAAACGGTAGATACGTCTTTCTTTCTTCAACTCTTTTTCCAGCTACATATTTTCGGAGTTTACATATCAGTTCGCGTTTTTATTTTGTTTAAACTACACTACACTATTTTTTCAGCCATATTGTTTTCTTCTTTTTCTTTTTTCTCAAGCTGTGTTTTAGTTACAAAGCTTAAAAGTTATAAAAGTCTTTGCCATGCTTCTACCAATAAAACAAATAAAAGTTTGTTCTAATACGCTGTGCAGTTTCTGAGAAAAAGGTACATAATGTTTGAAAATGGTGTTTTTACCAGTGTTGCGTAGCCTAAAAGCAAAGCTTAGGTGCTACATTCCGTTATCGAAACGACCTTCTGTTTTTATACGACAGACTTCGCAGCCAGCTGTTAGAGTGCAGGACAACTGTAGGGCCAGTTGCTACGATCCTATTGACTCTAACAGCCTCTCCCAGTCGGGATCGAGTCCTGCGAGGTCTAATTTTCTCACCCACGCGTAATCATTCTAACGAACACTCCAGCATAAGCATCCCTTTAAAACTCGCGGTCTTATTTCTTCATGCACCGCAACGAGTTTTTACGAGTGTGTGTTTAGCTAGCAGCTACAGTCGTCGCTCGTCGTTCGTCGTTGCATTGCGATGTGCTGATACCGATTGCTCACGACGGCTCGCAGTGCCACCCGTGAGTAGAATCGAGGGCGATGATGAATAAGAAGAAGAAGAAGAAAAAGTAATACAAAATTTGTATCCCAGTGCGCCACCGGGCCTCACGGGCAGCTGATTCCCCACGAGTTTTTTTGCATCGGGAATAAGCCATGCAGGAAAACGATGTGAAATTGTGCGTGCGCGAGTGTGTGGGTTGCAGATTGTCTGCACACTACACCGGTGGCTGTTTCTTTTATGCCTGCGTGTGCGACGTAAGTGTTGAATGCTATTTTTCTCATACTCTTTCGCGTGTGAGTAGGCATGCCATGTCTGGCATGGTTGACTTCTCGCTCAATTCGCAACATAGGGTTTTGACAGGAGCCGCGTTTTGTTCCGTTGATGTTGTTCCACGCCGCACTGGAATGCTTATGCGTATGATCGTTTTTTGGCCACTTTCCGTGGTTGGATCACTACAAAATTAGTATCAAAATAAGCATAAAAGACTGTAAAAACGAGATCTGAAATGAAAAAGTTTTGTTTTTTTCTTCAAAATTTTTAGTCTTTTATGTTAAACGCTTAAATTTTTCTAATAAATGCGTAAAATTCAAGAATTAATGGAAACTTGTTTTAAATTGAAGAATAAATTTTATCATCAAATTTGCAGATTAGCTTTTCTCCTGATTTTTTTTTATTTCGACGTGCAATTGTCAAATAGCCGATATCTTTGAACTTCCACATACAATAGTTTAAAAAAATCTTTTGGCTCCTGTTTTTAATTATCACACAATCTCCTATGCTGCCAGCATTTCATCTCTCGCAGATGAATCTTCACAGGCACTGGAGAGCACTGCTCCACAGGCTGGGAGCACTGCTAGCCATGCATAATTGGCATGACTCCGGGCAAAGAAAACCAGTCTACCAGTCTTGTCGGATGCACTACGTCCTTTGGTCGTTCCAACCGGGGCCGACTCCACCACCCGTAGCATTAATGTTTAGCTCGTTTGCATATTAAAATTCGATCCTTCTCCGAACCGAACGGCAAAATAAACAGCGTGAATGTGTAGAATATTTTATAATCTCCAGAGTACTCATCATCATGTGTGGCTGTCCTGGACGACGACGATGAAGATGATGGAATGACGAGACAGTAATTTCGGGATTTTCCATTGTGAATTAGTGGTGCTTCTTTCCGGTAGAGAAGTTTGGGCGGAGGTTTAAAATACCTGTACCCACACAAAAAAGGGGATTTAATTTTCGATAAAAATGTTGGTTATGATGTAGCACATGCGGAGAAACTACAGAGTAGGAGGCTGGAAGCCTTCCAACAGAATAAATTAAAAATTGACTGGCAGCTAAACGGAAAACAGTCGACGTTATGTGCAAGTGTAACTTTAAAATATAGCTAAAGAAAGGTTCCTGTTACTTTCGCCAGAATCCTTTAATTAAGGCATTCCACCTCCCATTAATTCCACGTAATCAGGTTTCAGTGTACTCTTCGAACTTCAAACCACAGAAAGCCCAAAAACATCATTAAACCTTGCGGAAAATAGGTCCAATCAAATCTCGAAGTAAATCACACACTTAAATCTCACTTCAATTACAAAAGACGACCCATCGGCGGCAGTTTGACAACGTTCCAACAATTTTAGCCTTTATAACCAACCCGTCACCCGTCAAGAGTCGTTTCGAAGTCTACTCCACTGGCCTCTAGGATTGACCCGGTTAGCAGCGCACAGTAGAGCCGCCGTAATCGGGACAGGCTTTTTGCATCTTTGATTATTCTAATGGGCATCGGTTCCGTTAGGCCCTTTGTCGGTCGGTCGGTCGGTCGGTCCGTGTCGGTCGGGAAAACAAAGCTCCCTTGTTGCGCTCGGTTGACAAACAGCTACGCACCAGGGGACAGTGGCTAAAATCCTCAGCATCCTCTCAATGCTCGTTCCACTCGTATCGAATCGGTAATAACATTTCCTTTCCGAAGTGTGTGTATCGTCTATATATGAGGGTAATGGCAGGACGGGACCAGCACGGGTTGATGTGGTTTTTGGCAGGGATCGGCCGGGGTGAGGACCCGAGTCATCAACAGCAAATCAGCACGGCTAATGGCTGCTTTTTGGGGATTGTGGATGGGAAGTGGATTGCTTGCGGGTTTTAATGACGATGAAACCATCGGGTATGGCCAGCCGACGATATGGTTTTGAGTATTAACCTTAGGCCTGAAACTCATCTAGATGTATAATTTCTTCTTTCATCTGCCTGAATCTTTGCAATATGGTTAAAGGAGTCTTCTTAGCTAAGAGATTCTGTAGGCTGGTACTCAACAACCCAGGCTAAATTAATCCTTGTTCTACTCCCTACCAACTTTCACAATTGATTAAACCGAATTAACATTAACATGGTTAAGAAATATACAAAAATAAACACCACCTTTTTGGGGGTAAAGGCCCAACCTTCCAACTTGCAAGGGAAAAATCAATCTCGCACGAAAAAATTGGCATCTCCCCCCCAACACCTCGTCAGATGAATTGTTCCCCTCTGCGCAAAACAAAATAATCGCCAGCTTCTTCTTCTGATATAACCGCGACCTCGCACTTACACTGATTGATTACAATCAATTTTTTATCAATCGCTCCCCCGCTTCTCCGGCATGATGACGAGCAGATACCGGAGCCATTCACGGCACGGCACGGCTGGCTGACTGACTGGCTGGAAAGGACGAGTCGAACAGACGAGCAAAAAAAAACTCTCACCTCCCACCCACAATTCATTTCCGCGCGATTTTCCCGCGAGCTGTCACACCACACATGGGACCACGTTCGAACTTTCGTCAAACCATCACCCTTGCAGAAAGTCATCCGCACCTCCTTTCGATGAAAATTCAGCCTTGCAGCGAGAGACACTGCTAGTGGGATTCGCGATCGCTATCATTTTTCGCATGCACAATCCTATATCAAAACAAATTTTAATCCCACGTCGAAAGGGACGGGGGGCGCGGGCGCTAAGCAAAGACCTTGACAGAACCTGGCGGTTCGCCGCGCGGGTTTGTTGAGTGAAAAATTGAATTATTCAGACGGCGGGCGGCTGCAAACTGGCTGGCTGGCTGGCTGTCGGATTGTTTTCCCTATCGGTTCGAAAATTTGTTTGAAAATTTGCATATTATCTGCCAGTTTTTTTTTTGTTGAGGCAACAGATTAGCACTTGCCAGCACACGGTTGTCTTGGGGGGGTGACATGTGTGGGAGTTTTTTTTCCTTTTTTGGCAGATTGACATATTAGATTAGATTGGTTATATGTTTTAAAAGACGGAATGTCTTAAAGGGTGTGGTTTTTCTCAAGATAAATGTTTCAATTTTATGTCTAATGGATAGATTTTATCGTAATTTATACAATTTGTCGAAATGATTTGTGGTATAAAAGCTGGAAATTTAACAACCTATTTAACGTGTGATGCGTTCGCGTTCATTAAACTATACTCTTTTGTAGAAACATAATTAGTACCTCATTCAATATATCAAATACCTTAAAATACATCTCACTTTTAAATATATAAAGCAAAGCCTTGGGCTTAAACGTCTTTCTAAGACTTGACCGTACCTTATCGACAGACTTCACAATCGGCTATTAGAGTACAGGACAGCTACGGGGCTAGTGCAACAATCCTAGCAACCAGCATCGTACCCAAAGCTGACACTTTTGAATATACAGGAGAAATATTTGGGATGTTTTACCAGCATAGTTCCTAGTTTTGATGATAACTTTGAATAAAAAAGCATTATTAAAATGGGTAAGATTCAGAAGAATCGTCTAGAATACGTTAAACTAAATGAGCCAACATAGAATTTAACTGAAAATAAAAAAGCCAAATAAAATTTAGGATAGGATAGAATAATAAAGAAAAATCATGCAGGGATACACTAGCATGGCCAGACATAAACAAAGAGTGGTGGACCAAACCTTTCAGAAGATTCTTTTTGCCTGGAAAAACTACTGTAATCGTAGGATGGCGTATCTATTATTACTTATCACAAAAATATCGTTCGATTAGGCTGAAAACACCGGACTTTCGGGTACAATTGATTTTGAAATCAAAGTTGATATTGGACGAGAAATTAGACTTGAAACTATACTAGAAATTGAAGTAAAAACTGTGCTTAAAATCGGACGTACCATTGAACTTGACATTGGGTATTAAATTAGACTTTGAACTTAAAGTTTTACAGTAAACAGGCATTGGCCACGAAATTAGACATTACGTTTTACTTATTAGAATTGCAATTCTTTGGCCTATTTTCTCACGCGTTTTACCTATTTTCTGTTCCGTTTTTTTGTCTTATGTGTGCCATTGTGTGTTTGTTTTCTCAATTCTGGTTTTCTCTGTCTCGTTCTTGTTTCATACTTCAGTTTTTCATCGTCTCCCGTCCCATTTGTTTATATTTTCAGTCCTGTTTTTCCTCATGATTTTCTCTTGTTTGTGCAAGAAACCGTTTTTCGTGTTTTCTCATCTCTATTTACTGTTTTTTGTTTTCAGTTTTCGTTTTTTCTAACTCTTTTTATCTCATACTAGCTGATTGCTCGATCTCACTCGGGGCCCCTTTGTCACTCAGTTACTTGTACATCTATTTTGGTAATAAAAACTCTCATAATGCAAGAAACAAAACCCTTTTTTTCATTTGAATATATCTACTCCCTTTGTCAGTTTCTCTCATGTTGTCCCTCAACCACTTGTAAATCTGTCTTCTTCTCGGTAATCCCTATAAATTGACACAAAACCTTTTTTACGTTTTTGAACTTCCCCCTTTTTAATGGCCGCCCTATTCCCCCTTTCAGAAATAAAACAACTTGTACAACCGCTATCGTTCTAAATGCAAGAGAAACGTACCCCTTCGCCCATTTGAACCTTTCTCTCCCCTTGTAAGAGACCGTCTCCCTCTTTTGTCAACCCCCCGGAATAAAAGAATTACGCCGAAAAACATGTGTTTGACAAATAACGTTTGATGAAGAACAGTCCAGAAGTTCCGGAGCTATGGCGGAACATACATTCATACTCACGTTCCACGTCCCCCCCACATGTCAGTTCCTTCCCATTTAGCTCCCCCTTCCGTCACGTAGCTAATTATGCATCGGTTTGCTCAATGAGAATCGCTATAATGGAAACGAAACAAAGGTTTATTTACCATGATTCCTCCTCGGGGGAACCCCCCTCTTTTCTCAAAGTCAGTTGCACAGCTGCAATCGCTTTAAGTGCAAGAGAAATGCAACCCCTTTTACTTATTTAGATCTCTCCCCCCCCCTTGTTAGGGATTCCCCCTTTTGTCAACTTCCTAGTGCTAATTCCCTAATGTCAAAGAACTTTTGTGCCAAGTTTGATGAAGAATTGTCCAGGAATTTCGGAGTTTTGGCCTCTCCTCTGTTGTAAACTCCCCCCCCCCTGTTGTGAACCCCCTCTCTTATGTCAACCACCTGAGTTCTGATTCCCTCATGCCAAGGAACACATGTGCCAAGTTTGATGAAGAACCATCCAGGCATTTCGGAGTTATGGCCCCCTTCCCCCCTCCCTGTTACGACCTCCCCTTTCTTATCCACCCAGTGCTGATTCCCTTATATCAAGGAATATGTGTGCCAAGTTTGGTGGAGATCGGTCAAGACGTTCTGGAGTTATGGTGGAACATACAAACATACTCACGCTCACTTTTATATATAGATAGATTAGATAGATAACTTTGGACCCTTTACTTTTTGTTGTAAGAACATCTCATTTTTCGTCTTCGTCTGTACCCTTTTTCCTCTTTTTGATGCCCCGTTTTTCGTCTTTTCTGTCACATTTATTCTTTTTATTGTTCCCTTTTCGGTTTTCTTTTATTATATTCCGTTTTTCATCTTTTTGTTTTCCGTTTTACCTTTTTCTTTAGTACATTTGATCTCTTTTTTCGTTTTCCTTATATCCTGTATCGTTTTTCTTTTTCCTCTCTAGCTGTTTTTCTCTTCCTTTTTGGTATCTCTTGTTTTCTGCTCCGTATTCCCTCTCGTTTTCAATATTTTTCTCGTTTTTCCTCTTTCTATATTACTTTTCCTTTCCTGTCCCATTTTTCGTCCTTTTCCTATTTCCTGATTTCTGTTTTTAGAATTATTTCTTCTAGACTAATCTCAAGATTTTAGTCTTGACCTTGGAATGAGGTCATACATATATTAATATTTTTTTTGAAACGATGGTTCTACAATTGATGAAGGGACGGTAGGGGAAAGAAATGAAAATTTTTGGTGAAGGAGGGGGAAGAGCGGAAAGGAAGGGGGGGGGGGTATTGCCCTGGAGGGTGTTGTGGGTTCGAATCCGGTTATAATCTCAGATTACAGCTTGGTTCGACTCATGCACCTTCCAGCATTGGACAAAAGGTAGGAGTCAAAATGACTACTTGTCAAGCATAGCTACCAATACCCCCCCCCCTTCCTTTCCGCTCTTCCCCCTCCTTCACCAAAAATTTTCATTTCTTTCCCCTACCGTCCCTTCATCAATTGTAGAACCATCGTTTCAAAAAAAATATTATTTCTTCTGTTTTTTCTCGTTTTCATGCCCGTTTCCTCTCTTTTCCTGTTGCATTTTTTTATCATTTTCGGTTCCGCTTCTTTATTTTCGGTCCCGATTTTCATTTGTATTCTTTCTATCCGGGGTTTCGTTCCCGTTTGTTCCGTTCTTTTCTTGTTATGTCCTGCTTTTCCTCCTTGACTGTCACGTTTTATCTCATTTGCTTTCCGTTTTCATTTTTCTTCCTTCATTTTTTTGTCTGTCCCGTTTTACCTCTTTGTTGGTCTCGGTTCTCCATTGATCTTACTTACTTAGGTGGCTTGCCGTCCTAAGACAAAGCCTGTTGAACAAAATTTCTCCATGTAACTCGGTTGAGGGCTACCGCTCTCCAATTCCTCGGACACCGAGTACTCTCCGCCAGATCTCGCTCCACCTGGTCTAACCATCTTGCTCGCTGCGCTCCTGGTCGTCTTGTTCCTACCGGATTTGAGGCGAACACCATCTTTGCAGGGTAGTTGTCCGGCATTCTTGCAACATGCCCTGCCCATCGCATCCGTCCAGCTTTAGCCACCTTCTGGATACTGGGTTCGCCATAGAGCTGTGCGAGTTCATGATTCATCCTCCGCCTCCATACTCCGTTCTCCTGTACGCCGCCGAAGATCGTTCTTAGCACTCGTCGTTCGAAAACTCCGAGCACTCGCAGGTCCTCCTCGAGCATTGTCCATGTTTCATGCCCGTAGAGAACAACCGGTCAAATAAGCGTCTTGTACAGGGTGCACTTTGTACGGGGACTTAGTCTGCTCGACCGCAATTGCTTGTGGAGCCCATAGTAAGCACGACTTCCGCTGATAATACGCCTCCGAATCTCACGGCTGGTATCATTTTCCGCCGTTACCAGTGAGCCAAGGTAGACAAATTCATCGACTACCTCAAACTCATCGCCGTCGATCAATATACTATTGCCCAAGCGGTGTCGTTCGGCCTCGGTTCCGCTGGCCAGCATGTACTTTGTTTTAGACGTATTTACCTTTAACCCAATCTTTTCTGCTTCGCGCTTTAATCTGGTGTACTGTTCAGCCACCGCCACAGATGTTCTGCCGATAATATCCATGTCATCGGCAAAGCAGACGAATTGACTAGATTTGTTGAATACCGTGCCCCGCGTGTTGATATCCGCTCGGTTCATAACACCTTGTAGCGCTATGTTGAACAGCAGGCATGAAAGACCATCACCTTGACGAAGCCCTCTGTGTGATTCGAATGAACTTGACAATCCACCCGAAATCCGAACACAGCACTGCGTACCATCCATCGTAGATTTAATCAGTTTGATGAGCTTCCTGGGGAAGCTGTTCTCGTCCATGATTTTCCATAGCTCTTTCCGGTCGATGGTATCATATGCGGCTTTGAAGTCAACGAATAAATGATGCGATGCGATGATTCTCCATTGATCGGGTTCTGTATTTTCTTCTTTCCTTTTCCTCGTTTTATTTTTTGTTTTTTCTCCAATTTCTCCTGTTTTTCTCCTTTGCTGTCCAGTTTATCCTCATTTTGTTTCTCCTTTTCTTCGTTTTCTTTACGGGTTTTCCTTCTTTTCTCTCATTTTTCTTCTTTTTCGTAGCGTTCTTCGTCTTTTTTTGTCCGCTCTCGTCATTTTTTACCTCGTTTTTTCTCTGATTCTCTTCCGGTTTCTTCATTTCCACTTTTTTTCTTTTTTATGCCCTGTTTTCCCTCACATTCTATCACGATTTTTCTTCCGTTTTTCTTTTTTTCACGCAAGTTTTCTTTTCTCTAGCGTTTTTCTAATCCATTTACTCAGTTTTTATCACATTTACCTTCGCTCTCTTCTCCGTTTTTTCTTCTTCTGTCTTATTTTTCTTTTCTGTTTCTTTTTCTGGAGAACAGCAGGAGACGCACTACCTCTATAAAGTACCGTAACGTGCAGTCGGCCAGACTGGCCCCCGCCAACGGCGCTAGCGCTAAGGGGCGCCAAACCTAAACCTCAGTAAGGTACTCTCGAGTGTAGCCTAGCGAAGTACTGAATATAGTGAGTTGGATAAATCATGTGCGGCTGCATGTGATCATGTGATTCTGCAGTCTTTTCCGCTTATTTTGATACTACATTTGTGGCCGAAAAACGATCATACACATAAGCATCCCGGTGCGGCGTGGAACAACCTCGGCAGAATAAAACGCCGCTCCTGAAAAACCATGATTTTAAAACTTTATGTACCTTTTTCTCAGAAACTACACAACGTATTGGAACAATTTTTTTTTGTTTTGTTGGTAGTAGCTCGGCAAAGGCTTTTCAAAATTTTTGGTCGTTTAAGTCCACTTAAGAAACGATGGTGCGCCAAATCAGGCCTTCGTCAGGATCACCACAATGTCACGTTTCGGCTCTAGGACAGGGTCTAGAATTTGGACCAAAAATCTGATAAAAAATGTGCTCCAATATCTAGTTTATAATCTGACCCAGTTTGAGAATCTGTACCATAATCTGATATAAATGTGATTCAGAATGTGGGCCAGGAACAAAATCTGATCTTGACCCAGAATGTGGTTCAAAATCTGGTCCCGCATCTGATCCAAAATGTGGTCCAACCAAATTATTATCCAAAATTCTGGTCCAAATTTGATAAAAATGTGGTCCATAATCCGGTTCAGAATCCGATGGAAGTCCATCTGGTTCAGGTCCAGAATGTGACCCAAAATATGGCCAATATCTAATCGAAAATGAAGTCCAATCTTGTTTAGAATCTAGCCCAGTTCGGAATCTGTCCGAAATTTGATCCAAAAGCTGATAAAAAATGTGATCCAAATTATTGTTCAAAACCTGGTCCAAATTTGATAAAAATGTGGTCCAACGTGTGGTAGTGGATGTGGTTTAGGTTCAGAATCTGGTCCAAAATACGTATAAAATCTAATAAAATGTAGTGTCCAAAATCTGGTCCAGAATCTACTCAAATAGCACACTTTTGTCACTTCTGGTTGCTGCAACCTATTTATGACTGAAATCAGTCATTAATCGGTTACCACAACTAGTTTATAACAACTGTGCTAGCAGGGTAGTTCAAATCTATTCCAAAATTTGTTACAAAATCTAGAATAAAATTTGATAGAAAAAAGTGGTTCACGTTCTAGTCCCGGTCCAAAACATGGTCCAGGTCCAGAATTCTGGTCCAGTTCCAGAATCTGGACCCAAGTTTGTTTCAAAATTTGGTCTAAAATCTGATGAAAAAAATGTGGGTCAGAATCAGGGCAAGGTCCACAATCTGGTACAGGTATATAATCTGGCCCAAAATTTCCAACATCTGGTGCAAATCTGATAAACATGTGATCCAAAATCTGTTCTAGAATCTGATGTTGGTTCGGATCCAGGTACAGAATCTGATCCAAAATCTGATTAAAAATGAGGTCTAAACTGTGATAAAAAATGTGGCTTAAAGTCTTATCCAAAAGCTTTAATGGCTTTAAAAAGTTTAACGGCAATGTCTGGTGCATTTACTACAACTGCTACTGCAGCCCTAGAAGCTCTTTTCAATATGAAACCTCTACACTTTCACCTGAAGCAAGAGGCACGAATATGTGCTTATCGACTACACGCGATTGGCCTTTGGCAGTCTGTGGATGGTTCCACTGGTCATACTCGATTGTGGTCGCAAATTGTTGCTGAGTTTGCCCTTGCTCCTAGCGATGTAACGCTCATGCGTACTTTCCCGTCTAGGACTTTCTCAAGTGACTTTCCTCCTAAAGAGGAGTGGATGTCAGGCTACATGGAAAGGAAAATTTCCGACTTTGTGGTCTGTTATACCGATGGTTCCTTGTACGAAGGTCGCGCGGGTGCTGGTGTTTACTGCCGTGAGCTGGAACTGGAGGAATCCTATTCGTTGGGTAGTTACTGCACCGTTTTTCACGCTGAAAGCTTTGCAATTATGTGTGGCGCTCAGTTTGCACTTCAGAAATGAAAATTTTTTGGTGAAGGAGGGGAAGAGCGGAAAGGAAAAGGGTGGGGGGATATTGGTAGCTACGCTTGACAAGTAGTCATTTTGACTCCTACCTTTTGTCCAATGCTAGAAGGTGCATGAGTCGAACCAAGCTATAATCTGAGATTATAACCGGATTCGAACCCACAACACCCGCCAGGGCAAGGCACAAATCTTCCACATGATTGTGAGGAACGTGCTGCTCTAGCCAAAGATGCGGATACCTGATCCAAAAGCTGGTCCAAACCTGATAGAAATATTGTCCAAAAACTGGTCCAGAATCTGATGCAGCTCCAGAGAGTGATCCAGACCAGGTCTGGAATCTGGGTCCATAATCCGATCCAAAATCTGGTAAAAAATCTGATCAAAATGTGGTTTAAAATTTGGTCCAAAATCTAGTCCACATCTGTTCCGAAAACTGTGGTCCGCGATATAGTCCATGTCCAAAATATGGTCTAGGTTTGAAATCTGGTTCTAAATCTGATCTAAAATCTGATTGGTGGTTTGAAAATTGGTCAATAAATTGTGTGTGGCCAAAATCTGCTTTAGGTCCATAATCTGGTCCAAAAAATTTGATCAAAAATGTGGTCTCGAATGGTTTTTAACCTGGTCCGGTTCAAGAATCCAGAAGATTTAATACAAAATCTAGTCTGAAATCTGATGAAAGAAAATGTGGACCCAAATGGTCCGGGTCCAAAGTCTGGTTTTTATCCAGAATGAGGTCCAATATCTGGTCCAAAATCTGATCAAAAATGAGGCCCAAAATCTTATTCAAAAGCTTGTCTAAATCTATTCCAGTATATAATACATATGATTTGGAACAACATCTGAAAAAAAAGTATGGTCCACAATTTTATCCAGGCTCACAATCTGTTTGAGTGTTTAAAATCTTATCAAAAATAATAAACTTGGAAGAAGCACTGAGGGAGTGCAAAATCGGGTCTTCGCTAAGGGCGTCATAATATGTCTTTTTTTTCCTTGTGTGGACTCATCACTGCGACCAGTATAGTTGATCTATTGTGATATCGCCCGGGTGTTTGCTGTATGACCCGCACTGCATTTCTTTTTGCTATAATCGCTATTAAATGAGCGATCTGCTTATTAAATTTTATGCGTGCTTGTGTGTATTGGATTTACCCTTCCTTCAAAGCTTGATCTACTTTACCCATTTATTCCTAGCTGCCAGTACTATCCCTTATTATATCCGTCCCAGGTGAGGACTCATTCGTTTCTCTGACCAGTACACTTAACTATAGGAGGGACATTTGCACTTTCAAGAGGCTTCAGAGGGTGAATATAGAATCCAACATGAAGGAAGGGTGAATGAAGGGGCCTGAGAATAAACTCATGCAAAAGTCACTTGACATCAAATGGCTTGATTCTACTAAGATTCGAGCCTTTGACCACTCGCTTGTCAAAGCAGACTCGACAAGCTTGCGGCTACGGAGCCCCCCTGCCGTAATATGTCACATTATGGTTCTAACTCTAGATCCATCTGTAATCCATCTGTAAATATGCTTCGAAAATTTACTGACATTTTCATAAGAAACTGCTTGTTCTACGTTGTTCGGTTCATGAGATATTAATTTTTGGATTAGGTAAATATTCAGGAAAACTGAACGTGTCCCGGTGTGCCCCGGTCTGGGCACGCCAATGCAGGAATACCTCGATATAAGACAACCTGGATATAGGACAACATCCCAAGTAACAATTTGGGTTTTATTACACACTTAAGCTGGCATTTTAGACCAAAATTAGTCATGAAAACCGCCATAAGAGTACAATAAAACTCACATTGTTACTTGGGATGGTACAGGATTTTTTTTGCCTAGATTTAAGACTAATTCTACTGACAAAGTTTTAAGCAACACCAGAGCACCAGAGGAATGAAGTTTTTCCAAAAAAGCGGCGACATGAAGGTGTTCATTATTTTAACATAGTCCTAAAAATTGTAATAAAACAGTAACTCAAACAATAATAAATAGTTCAAAAGCATAAACACACAGCTAAGCGCGAAATTGGCAACCGCTTATGCAAAAAAATAAAAAAAATATTCGATATAAGACAATTTCGACATAAGACAGCTTTTTGAAATGGTAAATTGTCTTATCTCGAGGTATCCCTGTATAAAGATAATGAAAAAACGTCAGCAATAAGTCAAAACTGTCAAGAATCAACAAAACAGTAAAAAAGAGTTGGAAATAAATCTACCTCCCGGAAATAAAGTCACAGAGGAAGCACATTCTGATTAGCAATTAGAGAGTTGTGGCTCAGAAATGCCGCTACGGTTTCCAAGATCGGAGTTTTTCTTGCCATTTTTCAATCCTCATTATCGCATTTGGTGGTTTAATAATAAGTTTAAAGTTGGTTAAATATTACTTAGGTGGAGCAAATGATTGAACAGAAAAAATAAAGAGATGTAAAGAATTTCTTTTTAATAAGGTGCCACAATATACTGCTAAAGTAACAAAAGTCTGATGATACTACCTTGAGGAACACCGTGGAAAAGATGTCAAAGAGTTCCAGACACTTTCAAGGGTTTCGCAATACCGACGAAAAAAAAAGTTTGGCCCGGATCCGGTTATAATTGGTTAAAATTCCATTATAATTTACATCCAGCCACCGCAATAACCCTCCTCTAGTTTTCTGCTTTTTGCTCTTCACGCCTTGTTCCACTCTAGGGATACTATAAGATACCTTTAATTTCATTACTTCCTTCTAGCATCCTGCCCTTTGAAAGACTTACGTTATATAATCTTAATAATTCCTGACTTCATTACAAGACGGGATTTAATCTATAGCAAATTGTTGTAAACTAACAGTAAAGGTCCCATGACGCTACCTTGAGGGGATCTGGAAAATTGGTGTACTAGGAGGAAAAGCTGAATACGTAGAAATCTGTCCGCCAAATGGTGAAAAATTTCTCCCTGTTTGCCAAATTCGTCAAGTTGTGAGTGACCCTCGTGACTCTGTGATTAGCTGTTTCGATCCTGCAATCATACTAAAAGTTCATCTATGACGAATTAATCTCGAATAAATAATTATCTCTCTATAAGGAGCTCACAAACGGAGTTTAAAGTTGCTCCTCATTGTATAAATAATGAATGAGTTGTTCTAAACCTATACCCATATAACCTTGACGTGATCTAGCACCATAAAACTAATAATTGCATTCAGCAAAATAAGATAATATTTCCTAACTTCCCTCGCTTTTTTTAACGAGCAATCTCCTGTGTTTTTAAAATAAATTAAATTCAAAATATCACTGCAAATCCCTTGGCCCACGCACTGACTTGACTACTGGTGCGATCCAATGCAATGCGATTGTTGGAGCAACAGAAAAAAAATCCTAATCGGGGGTGCGTAAATAACCGTTAACGATGTCCCCGTGCGGCAGCATATTTGTGAACCGTTTCCCAGCAGGAAGGCGTTTTTAATAACGTCAGTTAATCTGATTAGGTGCTTTCTTTGTTTCGTCTGGATCTGTTCGGGCACCGTGTTTCAATGTAGGTGAAAGCCGGCACAGAGCAGAACTGAAACAAAAAAAAAAAAAACCTTTCGGCCATTCCCATATTTAAATGTAATTTAAGTACTTTACCTTGCTATCACGATGCGGAATTTGCCCTTCGCGGCAGTTTCAAATTGAATGAACCGGAACGAAGCCTAGAGAACGATATCGATCTGAGATGGTCCCCGAGATTCGGTTTGTGGAGAAAAAATGTAAAGACGAAAAAAGAAATCCCTACTCAGCCTTCAAGTGGCCGGAACGAACTGTCCTCTTTAAAATTTATACGTTTTGCTGATGATGGGCTGGCTACTTGAGGGTGGGAAAGAGCGAATCGTAATTAGATTCTCCTCCTCGGACGGATAAATCCTGTAACTGTAAAAACGGCAACTCCTGAATGAATGAAGAGGTAAACTGAGCAACTTCGCGCTTAAAGGACTCTTCTCCTCCGTGAGCAGGGATAATTTCGCTGCTAAGCAGCAAATTTTCCACCTCGCTTGACTTATTTTAAACACCAACACAAAAATTTATATCTACATCCAATATTAGCAACTTCCGACGACGCGATTCTGCGATTTTCCTCTCCGGATGATTCGAGGAAGTTGGTGAAAAAAGAAGCTTTCTTCTGGTAGGTAATACGGCGGCGGCGCCGGCGGTAGCAGCAATGCCGGAAGCGAACCGTCAGCGGAATCGTAGCGGAAGCCCCGATTCGGAAAAGAGTTGTGCCGATACGCGATGCGGGAAATTGATTCATTTGCAAATTTCCTTCCAGGACCACCCTCCCCCCGTTTGCCTTCTCTGCCCTGCAAACCATCCCGTTTCGTGCCGTCTATTCGGATTCACCAGGCAGCAGCAGCAGTTCCTTTGATCAGCATAACGGGAAGGCTCCGCTATTGATATTTAAACAAGTTTCGCTTTGCCTTGGTTGGCGAAAAACTGTGAAACTGTGTGCACACTGTGTGTGTGTCTGTATGCTGTGCACTGGGGGAGAAAATCAGCAAACGATTGCAGAACGAAAAACTACATTCGCCGAATGCCCACCCGGATCGGATGGCAGCACAGCGGCGAAACACGCCGGGTAGCAGATTTTCGGCTTTCGGATTGATAAGCTCAGCGTGGCCACGGGCCACGGCACGGTGTGGCACGACGTGGTGTAGTGCAGCGCGGCAGGGAAAGAGTTGATTGAGCTGATTTCTTCCTTCGACAGCAATAGCAGCAGCAGCACCGTTATCCGACCACCGGTCCGTGTGCCCGTGAAGATGGCAGCGTGTTGTGTTTGGGAAATTGGAAAGTTTCCGATCGACCTTCTGCTGCGGAAGCGTGCAATTTTGTGCTGACAGGAAATATTTGCTTCTGATTAATTACAGGATGCTTGGGGAATATCCGTTTGCCCGTTGTCCGGAGTGTGATTCAAATGGATTTGGCGAATCAGTTATTGCTTATCACAAAAATACTGGCCGATTAGGTTGAAACATCCGGACTTCGGGTGCAACTGGATTAAAAATCAAAGGAACTATGAATTAGAGTTGAAAATGGACTCCTTTTTTCTCTGTTTCTATCCTGTTTTTCTACTTTTTGTTTTCTTTTCTGTACTAGACCAACCTCGTGTTTTGGTTTTCACTCTTACCTTTTAATGTGGTCAGACCTCTAGAATTTTTATGATAACACAAGTAACAGAGCGGACGGTAGAAGAAAGCAATAAAACAGAGATGTTGATAGGATCCAACAGAACAGTACCAAACGTGTATGGAAAAGAGCGGAAAATTTGGTAGGGAAGGGTCATTGAAGCAATTGGTTTTTACTTCTTTTTATCTCATTTTTCTTTTTTTCTGTCGCAATTCTGGTCCATTTTCAGGCAGGTTTTTTTTTTCTTGTTTTTACCTTTGTTATTTTACTAATATTTTTGTATTTTATTTCACGTATTCGTCTTTCTCTTCGTTTTTAACTATTTTCGCCTTTTTCTAACTCTCCTTAATCTTCTTTTCTTCTCGTTCTTATCTATTCTGTTTTTCCTCTGTTAGATACCGCGTTTGTACTTCTTTTGTTTTCTGTTCTATTCTGTTTTTTGTTCCTTTCGGAGTAAAAGGTAGCTCGGTTTTTTTGCTATGTCTCCCGTTTTTTTTGTCTTTCTCTCTATCGTTTTACCGTTTTACGGACCAAAACAAGTTCGTTTTTCCTGGTTTTCTTTTCTTGGTCTTCTGTCACATTTCTCATCCCATTTCCTATTCCTATTTCCCCCATCGTTTCTATCCCATTTGACCTCATTTTCCCGTTTTCCTCATTTCCTTCATCGGTTTTCTTTTTCTCTCTCACTATTCTTCATTTTCCTTTCGGTTTCTCTGTTCTCTGTTCATCTTCTTTTGTCTAGTTTTCCTTCTTTTCCTTTCCCGATTTTCACCTTTTCTGTCATGTTTTGTTTCTTATATGAATTTTTGTTTCTTTCTAACCAGTTTTTCCTCTATTTGTTCCGTTTTCTCTCCTTCGTTTTTCCCTTTGTTCTATCCGCTCTTTCTGTGTAGTGTAGAAATAAGAGAAAATATATATATTCAAATATCAAACCGTAGTAAGCATGCCTAGGAAAGTCGACATAAAACTTAACAGTTGTCGACTCAACACGTGGAAGGTAACCATGCAACCGTTGCCTCAGAATAACACACAGTTCCCAATTTTGAATGGAAGCGGCGGTTAACACATGTTTTCCGGGGTACAATTCCAACACGTGGAATATACTAATTCAATCCGTTAGCAGAATTCACAGTTTTCTCTTTATTTTATTGTCCCTTTTTTCGTCCTTTCAGTCTTAATTTTGCTCTTATTTTTCTCTTTTCTGTAAATATTTACCTCTTTTCGCGTCTCGTTTTTTGTGTTCTGTCCCGTTAGTTTGTTTCTATTTTTCGTTTCCGCCTATTCCGTTCTTCTTCTTGATAAGCCCTGCGTTTCCTCTCTATTTTTTTCTCTCCATTTTTCTCTTTCGTTCACGTTTCTCAATTCTCTTACTCCCGTATTTTTTCCTTTTTTATTCCACCTTTTCTATGTCGCCCCCCGTGTTTGTTCCGTTTTTCTCATTTTCTGTCCTGTTCTCCTTTTCTTTATTCGTTTTCTTTACCGGTTTTCCTTCTATTCTCTCTTTTTACCTTTGTTATACTATAACAAAGGTTTAGGAATTGGTCGAAAAACACGAAATTGATCCGAGGCCCGGAGGGCCGAGCCACATATACCAATCGACAGGGTTCGACGAACTGAGCAATGTCTGTGTGTGTGTGTGTGTGTATGTGTGTATGTATGTGCGGAGCGCAACTTTTCTATCGCCTGTTTCTCGGAGATGGCTGAACCGATTTGTTCGCTATTACTTTTGTTTGAAAGGTATTATTGCCTAGTATATCACTATTGAATTGTTTCGAGGTCCGACATTTCGTTTAAAAGTTATAAGTAAAAAAGTAAAAATTACGTGACACGATTTTCTCCGGACCCAAATGACCGATTTCAACGATCTTGGTATCGAATGAAAGCTCTTGTTAACACTAAATTTTTCGGATAAATTTTATTGAAAACAAACAATCAGTTTAAAAGTTATGCTTAAAAAACCTGTTTTGACAAGGTAATAATTATCGCCTGTTTCTTAGAAATGACTAAACCGATTTAGACGCTATTAGTCTCATTTGACAGCTAACATAACCTAATAGATCACTATTGATTAGTTTTTTGATTGGACGTTTAATTTGAAAGTTATGATCAATTGAATACAACACATTAAAATTTACAATAATTTATAATGATTTCATCTAAGATGATTTATCTAGTTTGAATTATTTTGCCATCAAATTAGAGATTTTAATGCTACAAATATATCTGCAAAATTTCAGAAGAATCGGTTTTGCCGATCAAAAGATATTAACCCTCCAACACTCGCGCCGACTTTTGTAATTCGGTTACTCGTGCGCACAATGGTCCAAAGCCAAAAAGACATGCGCATTAGAATTTTGACTGGGAAAACTTGGTTTTAGGTTTATGGAACCTTCGGAAGAATTTCTTGAAATTGAAAGTTCTATCGTCTGGTGCAATTTAAATTTTGATTAATCCCCCTATAAGTGAAATAAAAAAATTATTTTTCTTCAGTTTCAATATAACACATTGATGTGTTCTGCAAAGTTTTAGAACATATTATTACAAGAAATTTTGTTGAATACAGTAACCTTCTATCTATTAAGCGAAGAGAGAAAAATCTTATTCATTGTATATGAATTTGTAAGATCAGTTTTTTCTATTTTAGCTCTTTTTATAATTGTTGCATTCCTTTTTCATGTATTACAAAATTGTATAAATAGTAAAAATACACAACTTTGATGAATATGGTATACCTCTATGTTTGTTTGTTTAGGTACTGTAGAACTTTGATTAAAAAAAAGCCTTAATTTTGACCCCGAATGACTCGACTACCAACAGATACATTTTAAACATTTTATATTTGCTAATTATGTTGCTGCACACAGACACCATTTTTACATATGAAGAAACGAGAGAAACTTCCAGGGCCAATCGCGGTACAACTCACATGCTGATTGCTTCGTTTCTGTGATGTCAGTTTATGCTGATCTATTTGCCCAACAATTTAAAGTATTAATGCATTGAATAATTATGACATTTTGCTCATAACAAGGTAATTGAAGAACATACGTTAGTTAAGCAGAGATTTGTAACTTTATAACAATATGGCATTCAAAAACCTACACGTGTTGTACAAAATGCAACAGCGTGAGTAATCGAAGGTTAATAGAAATTGATGAAATTTATTCAAGAAAACTTTATTGATGTCAATCAAAAATAATGGCGTTACAGAAATTTATGCGTAGTTCAAAAACCTATGAACTAGACTTTTACTACGCAATGTATATGTTAAAGAATAATATTTCCTCTTATAACTTGCTTTTACTTGCACTTACTCAAATTAGAAACAACCTGCTTACCCTTACTCAGTAATTTCATGAAAAAAGGATCTATCAAAATTTATAGGTGCTGCTATTTTGTTCAAATTTTGTAAACTTATTAAATTTCCAAAAATTTAATGAAAACCAACGCACCACGCAACGTTAACCAATAGATGAATTATGTTTCGAAGACGTGTCGATTTCTATCTCAAATAGCAAGTAAGACCGTATAACAAAGGTTCCTTTCACCACTAGGTGGATTAAATCGGGTTTTTTCTTTGCTCTTCCATTCACTCTTCATTTCTGTACACCCAAGTAACAATTTGGTTTTATTACACTTATATGCTGGTATTTAAAACCAAAATTGGTCATGAAAACTGCAATAAGAGTGCAATAAAACTCACATTGCTGCTGGGGCAGTTTCTTTTATTTTACCTCATTTTCCATTTTTTCTTTCGTTTTCTTCTTTTCCACTTTTTTCTCTTTTCAAGTCTCGTTTTCCCTCTTATTCTCTCCTGATTTTTCATTCGTTCGTTCATTCTCGCCGTTTTCCCCTTTTCTATCCTGTTTGCCAGATTTTGCCCATGCTCTGTACTGTTTTTTTCTCCAAGAACATTTATCATTATATCCAGAATATTTTATCAAGAAAAAATTGCCTAAAAATTTCCAACTGAATTTTCCAACAATTTTTGGCGGAGTACAAACTGAAAGTGGCGAGTGGCGCAGACGTATGAACTAAGAGCATCCGCAACGGTGCGCTAGTATTTTAGTTGCTCTGGTGACTAAACAGCGTAATTTTAGTCGCTCGTTTTCGCACCGGTCGCTGCTATCGCGGCTGTGTCATATTTCGTACCGGTAAAAACCAAACAGCTGTTTTGGACCCAATTTGTAAACCAATAAAAATTAATCATAAATTTAAATGATTGACTATTTAGACATAAAGAGACGGATATTGTTCCAGACCCAAGTAATAGATATGGAAGCGGCGGAAATGGTGTGTACGCGTGGGAACGAACTGAAAGACGGTCCAATATCGATTGGTCGGCACAAAATGATCCAGAGAATTCGATGGACGATGTTTTCTCGAGCAATCCTACATACAGCGCCAAGTAATTCCGCGAACTATTTCGAATGAATCATGCATTATTCATGCGCATTGTGAAGGACGTAGAGAAGCTGCAAACGTTTATTTTGTTTAGCGGCTGAACTCAGACTTCAGATGGTTATTGGAAAAGGGATTAAAACCCGAGTTCTCAAGGATGTTAAGATCGTTGCATAGCGGCCACTGGAACTGTCACCTTACTTATGTGTTCATGTCCACCGGTCCAGCAGAAAAGGGATGAAATCAGAGATTTCTACTGCCGACCCTCTACAGTTTCCTTACGGATACCAGTCGAGGCCGTTGATGGAATTCTTCGTGGGATATGTAGTTGACAGGCCACCCACGACTGATATTAAAACGTCACTTCCGAACGGAATAATATTCGGCGCAATTACCACAAGCAAAATTACAGGTGGTTGCTTGTTTTGGAGTTGTCAAAATTTCTTCGGTATATAGCAAGATTTTTCTTGAGCTGTTTTCTTTTCAGCAGAGTACCCCGCTTTATGCAGAAATTTCTGTTTCAATTGTTAAGAGCCACTCCCCCCCCTTCCAGGGTTGGTTCTATAACCATTATAATCACCTTTCCGGACCCCAAATACCCCTGCATGCAAATTTTCACGCCGATCCGTTCATTAGTTTCCGAGTCTAGCAGGTTCATACAGACAGACAGACAGATTACTATCCGAAAGCAATACTTGAATTCACAACAACAACAATATACCCCGATCCGCTATTTTCAATAATAATTCTCATTTGATCCACAATTTTCCGCATTTGATAATTCTTTGGGTGAGATAGAAACCTTCTCCAGCGTTGTTAAATTTGTGCACGCGGTACTCCCCGAAAACCCGGTTACTATTTTAGCAGCGCGTTTAGTAACGACCGGTACGGTACGACGTGATGACAGAGAGCTGCTAGATTGGGCTTAGCAGTGCGCCGTTACGGATGCTCTAAGAGGTGCATTGTCTGCGATAATTTGTGGGAATAGGAAGCCGGTGTTTAGATAATTTTTCCGACAGCGGGACTAATATGATCGATGCTAGGAATAAATTACAGGAGTCGTAAAACTGTCAAAGAAGCTCATCCGCTACGCTATAGTGACCGGGGGATGCGTTTAGGAGGAAATACAATGGTACTTCATTCCGTCAAGTTTGCTTCATTTTGGAGGTCTGTGGGAAGCAGCAGGCCATTCGAGTAAATCGTTTATTGTAGATTGGAAAAGAAGCAGAAGTTTGCTTTAATTCTTGTCCTGTCTTGTCAATTCCATGAATTACGCAATTAATAAATGTGCATGTTACTTATAACTAAAATTATTGCATTGAGAAGCGGCTCAATCTTTTATAGCTTTTCAGTACCACTTGATCAATTTGAACTCTGCTAGTGTAGAACTCTTTCGATGCTGACGGATGGATATCCATTTATCTGTTACTAGCTGACCCGACAAACTTCGTATTGCAACAAATTAAACTGTATTGTACATAAATCGTGAATCTCGGATGAACTTTGTCACAATCTTGAATTTTGCAAGTTTCTGGGGAATTCATGGGTGTTTTAATATACAAATTTTCCTCACAATAAAGTAGAAAACAACTCCCCCCATTGCTTAGCCTTATAAAATAAAACGGATAGCATTTAAACATTCGTCATCATTACAAACCATTTCGCCGAATACCATTTTGCGGAACACCAATTCTCGGTTGACCATAACGCGGAATACAGAATTTCGCAGAATACCATTTCGCCAAAAACCTTACGCGGGATGTACCATTTCACGTTAAATCTTTTCGTAGAAAGTACCATTTCGCAGGGGTGACCCAACTGAAGGAAAGTAATAGAGGTCAGTAGATCTAGGAAAATAAATAAACCTAGATAGAGGTGAACTCTACGGGGGACTGCCCCACGCAGTGACCGGCGCTTCCGACGGCAGGTCGCTGGCAACACTCGCGGCCTGTTGCCGTCTCGCACTGCATTGTCTAATGTTACTATTGATAGTTTTTGGTGGTCTTGTTATTGATTAATGTTTTATGAAAGTCTTAAATTTCTCGAGTTCGATTAGTTTTTGAGTTACGCAAAAATTTCTGTTATTTATATGATAGTCCTTATCCCCCTACCCCAGGGGTGAGGGGTCTCAAACCATCATAAAAAAAATCCTGCCTCCAAAACCCCCACATGGCAAATTTGGTTCCATTTGCTTGATTAGTTCTCTAGTTATTAGGATATTTGTATTTCATTTGTATGGGGGCCCCCACTATTGAAGGGGGAGGGGATATAATTCCCCTCCTAAAGAGGGGAGGGGTCTCAATTCACCATAAAAAAATTGCCTATAAAAACACTCACTTGCTAAATTTGGTTCCATTTGCTTGATTATCTCTGGAGTTATGAGAAAACTTGTATTTTATTTGTATGGGAGCCCCCCCTCCTAAAAAGGTAAGGGGTCCTAATTCATCATAGAAAAAATTCATGCCTCCAAAAATACCCACATTCCAAATTTGGTTCCATTTGATTAATTGGTTCTCGAGTTATAAGGGAAATTTGTATTTCATTTGTATAGGAGCCCCCCCCCCCTCCTAAAGTGGGGAGGGGTCCTAATTCGCCATAGAAAAATTTCTTGCCTCCAAAAACCTTCATATGCCAAATTTGGTTCCATTTGCTTGATTAGTTCTCGAGTTATGAGGAAATTTGTATTACATTTGTATGAAAGCCCCCCCTCTTAAAGGGGATTGGGGTCATAATTCCCCTTCTAAAGAGGGGAGGGGTCTCTATTCACCATAGAAAAAATTCTTGTCTCCAAAAACACCCACATGTCAAATTCAGTTCCATTTGCTTGATTAGTTCTAGAGTTATGCATAAATTTGTATTTCATTTGTATGGGAGCCCCCCCTCTTAGTGGATATAGGGGTCACTAACCATCAAAAGAGCCTTCCCTGGCCCCAAAAAACCCTACATGCAAATTTTCACTCCGATCGGTTCAGTAGTTTTCGATTCTATAAGGAAAATACGGACAGACCGACAGACAGACAGAAATCCATTTTTATACGTATAGATTTGAGAATTATAGAAAACTACGAAGTTAGTGGGCATTTTTGAATTGTTCGGATGCCGGACCTCTGGGGGGGGGGGGAGAAAAAAAACAGAGATTTTTTTAATCACGCAAAAAAAATTAAGATTTTTAGCATTTTTTTACTTGAAGTTTAATCGTGAAATCCGAATCTATTCTTGCTCTTCATACATAGGGTATGTTGCTACATCGTCGTAATTGCCTATTCCCGTCCTATCCAACACAAATTAATAAAAATATCAGCATTTTTATGACACACAACGCAAAACTAGTTATTCCCTAATATTTTAGTTTGTTGCCTATCATACGCGATCAATCTAAGTGAGCTGAGATCTATTTAAATGCTTTTTATCATCAAAGAAGTCCTACCAGCCAAATTTCCTACGTTTTTGCGACGAAGAAGACAATGCCGACTAATCGTTTTAATTTCCGTCATTCATAAATGAAAAAACTCACGCAAGGCATTGTCGTTACTCTACAGCCAGGAAAACTTCTCTGCTCTGCAGAAATTTTGCAGAATAACATTTGTTATGCCGTCCTACACAAATACATGCGCGTCAACTTCGTAAACATTGTTGTGATTTTTAGTTCGGACGATAAAAAATTTTGAGAAAAATAATTATAAAAGAATAAATAATAAAAGAATTTTAGAAATAAAGTCAGTTGCGTAATTTCAATAATATGCTTGATTAGTCGCTTTTCAGTGATTTCAAAGTTTACGGATCGGAAGGTGTTTTAGTCAAATCAGCACAAGAACTTTTGGAGTATTCATTAAATCCTTCCAACAAATGATGAAAATTAGAATGGCTTTACTTATTAGGATGGGAATTCGAAAAAACCCTACGTTATTATTCTCCATGCAATAACTTTCCTAATTAGAGACAAAATCGAAAAAAAAATTTACCGATTTTCGAAAATTACATTATTACATACTTCTACTTTTGTCTCGTACTATAAGCGTTAACATTCCGTAAACTCTTTTTTCGAATTCGTTGGGCTGTAAAACCCACAAATAAAAGATTTTATACAAAAAAATTTACTCAAGTTTAACAAATTTTTTTTGCCCCCCGATTTATAGAGCCAATTTTTAGAATTGCAATGGCCTAAACTGTGAAAAAAAAACATTTTTACTTAAAAAATTCCTCCAGTTGCTCCTTAAAGAGATTCCTCCGATTGTTCTTTCCTGAAACCATCTCCAACACTGCATTACTGCGGGCAGCTGATCTGTTTCAGATTGAGAAAAGTCCATAAATTACCGTTTTCTACAATATAATAGCGCAGTTTCATACACACCCATCCTCGGAGTGTCTTGCCTGGCGTGAAAACGCAAATGAGATTCAAGCCGGTCATCTTGGCCCCCAGCTTCTCTCCTCTGCTCTGCTCTGCCCTGCTCCGCTGGCTGGTCTGCGAAAATAAGAATTATGGAAAACACGTAGATTACTATTTAGCTTTCGCTTTCCTCGTTCCTGTTTCGTTTTCGATGAAAAATATGAACATCCATCGGTAAACACGGCGCCGAGCCGAGCCGAGCAGCAACACGAAAAGAAAAATGCTAAACAGCTAAAATCTGTTCGCGGCCTGCACGGTTTGGTCTGCCGTGCAGGGCTGAGAGATATTAATGCATTTCAAATTCAGATGGGCGAATAAATCAAATTAGGGGAACGGCTTTCGGCTTTGAACAAACACCGCCGCGTCGCGTTCGGTGGAGTGGGTGTGGTTGGGCGTTTTACAACCAGGTGATTCTCCCTTGGAGAGGGTTGGAACGCTTTGCGTTCCTCGATTTAGTTCCATTATTCCGCACCTAACGCAACGGGGTACTGCTAACGATTCGATAGTGATCTTATCGCCAATAGCCGAAGAAATTGCTTCGAAAATGTTCGGCTTCGGAAACATTGGAAAAATCCACGTTCTTCATTGCCCAAGCCCCAAACCAACCGACCCATCAGGCGAAAGCATCCCCACAGAAATAGATATGAACATGATTTATGCATTTCCTGTCTCTACGACGGCTACCGAGCGTAAGGGTATGTGTGTGTGTCTGTCGCTGTGTGTGTGTGTGAGTCGAACAATTTCCCTTATTTTATCGGGGCAGATTTCCTGCTCGTTTTTCCTAAACGCAAGAGTTTTGCTCATGCAGCAGCAAACAAAAGAAACTCGGTTTACCCAACTGAACCGAATCGGATGCTACACCTTCCCCCTGCCTTATAGTCCGTTCTCAGTCCGTGTGGTACCCATTCACTGCACGTACATGTATGTAGTTCGGAACCAGTTTTATTGATAACATTTGTATTTTTATTCGATTTTAATGGCAATCGAGCTTAACACATCTTTCCAATCTCTCGGGCAGAAGATTTATGGAAGAAACGATGAGTCGTGCTTTTGTTAGTTTTCCCCTTGTGTGTACCAATAAAAACCGATCTGTCATAAAACTGTTTCTTCACAAACGACTTCATTGATCAACTCAATCGTGTGTGGTTCCTGTGGAGTCTGTTTTTTTCTGTTTTAAATCCACTCTTCGTGAAACAGTTTTAAACCGAGAAAATCCCGAGCAATTTAAAGTCGCTTGTCGCTAATTCCTGATAGACTCTCGAACTTTCCCATTAAGGGTGGAAACTTTGTGGCTCATTTGTGTGCGTTCGCATACAACTTTGTCTAACCCACTTTCCGAAGTGCACGCGCCGGCAACCTTGAAAGTAGCTGCTGCTGCTGCCACCAAACTGTGCCGAAGTCATCGGAAATAATATGATTACTTTTCCTAAACTTTTAGGAGAACCGGGAGTTGAGCGAGTTGTCTAGCAAGTTTCTATTATTAGTACTAACTTTCGGGCTGCGGCGGTTGGCTGGCTGGCTGGTCCCCTCCGAACCCGGCCGATCCGATCCGTCTATCCCGACGACGACGACGGCGACGGCGACGCCGGGGCTAATAAAGCCGGTCAAAACTTTCGAATTTTTAAAGTACCGAAACCATGGCGGGAATATTTTCTTCGCCGGCACAAATATATCAAAACTTTAGCCCGTTTTTAAGTTTTTTTTTGCCCTTCTTCGTCGGCGACGCCGACTTTGGCAATGGTGGCGGCGGCGACGAAGGCGACGGCGGCCCAACCAACGACTTTGCTAAAGTTGTTAAAATTTATGCGAAAACTTAAATTGTTTTCAAACAAAATTTTTAAGTACACGAGCGCCGCTGCCGCCACCGACCACCGACTCCGTCGGCACTGGACCCACGGATGAGCCCAACTCAGCTGATCAGCTGACTGTTGGTTGTGATTTCGTCACAAAGTGTATCGATTTTTGTTCAAACTTTACCGAGCGGGGGATGTTGTTATGTCCGGGTTTTTGGTGCGCTGACGAAAGTCCGGTAGAATTTGTTTAATTTGTGAACTTATATAATGTTTTTGCTGAATGGTTTATTTTATTTTAAAATTTTTGTTATAAAAGTACCTCAAGGCTGAATTTTTTGATCGATAGTTTTTAATTTCTAAAAATACGTTTCCATCGACTTAAAGTTACTCACCAAAAGTCAAAATCTTCCTCAAAATTAAATCACGAACACAAAATAAATTAACTATAACTGTAAACAGCCAAAATGTTTTTCCCCTCTTCCCCAATTTGAGAGCTCGAGAAAAAACGAGCATACTTAATTGGCTCCGCTGTTCGTTCGTTTCACGTGATGTGTAATTTTTTAATGAGGCAACATTCCAGCAAATGGCAGCTTTTTTTGCTAATGCACGTATGAATGTTTCTTTCCCCGAGAATCCAGAAAACGGAACCGTTTTTGAATTCCAAACAACTGAGAGCACGACATTTTTGCAGGAAAAAGTCGAATGTTTCCGGCGCTGATTTTTTACCCCCAGCTCTCGAGCTCGAGCAGGAATGGAACAGCTCAAGCACAACTACAGCACAAGTGATTAGGAAGGATATTTTCGCTGTTTCACAACTTGTACCGATTCCACCTAATTAGGATGCTTGACACGATGCCGGCGATTTGCGGTGGCGAATTCCAGCAGCAGGTTGGGATTTTAAAATTATGGCACAAGAAATTGAAGTCTTGAAGTTAAATTATTTAAACACATTTTTGTGTGTTGATTCTCAACCACTCCGCATGGTAAGGGAAAATTTTCCAGTAAAAAAGGAGCAACCTTGCGAAGAAAGGCATCAAGATGCAAATTAAATTTCCCCTTCAGCAACAGTAGCAGTACGAACGTCCTTATGCTTCGAAATTGGTCGGTCTTTCGGAGTAGTCCGTTCCGGCAGAGATGTCGCCACGTCGTCTTCATCTATTCAGACTTTACAGACCATTCATTCATACACGATTCATACATATATGCGAAACATGCGAGCGTGAATAAATAAATAGATTTATGCTTCGGGTGAAAAGCCGTAACAATTTCTATTCATTTGTCGCTGCCAGCAGCGTCGTCGTTCATCGTTTGTCGTCGTCTTGAACTCACCCTTCTTCGGTTCGGTTAGGAGTTTGTCAGAACCGAACGAGAGCGGTCAAAGCGGCGAACGAAGGACCGACAGTAGATTCATTGAAATTTATGATTTTTGGCCAGGGGACAGGTCGTCCATGGGGCCGACTGCCGGCGGACCGGAGGTCCTTGAAACCGTCGCTTTTCAATGTGGGTGACAAATCCTCAGAATATGCCAATATGCAAAAATATGCTCGATTTTGGGCAGCAAATGAACTCGTCTCCGTCGTCGTCGTCCTCACCGTCCGGGAAAAGGAAACCGGGGGAAAGTTTCTGACCGGAACGGCTTTGTTATGTGTTTGAATAGCTCTGCCTGACGCCTGCAGCTTCTGGCTGCTTCTGGGGAGGGCAAATCGATAGAAATGTTTTGACAACTGCGTTTCAGATGGAAGAACACAATTTTGGCAGGCCAATAGAATGTTTTCAGATTGCTTTACGACAGTATTTTATGTTAATTTTCAACAAACAACTGGTTCCAGACCAATCCAATGAAAAAGATAAAAAATCGAACTTCAACAAAAATAAATTTCCAGAATGAAATAGTTTGTTGTCGTTCCTTCACAATGCCAAAAAGTACACACAACAAGTAAACAATAATCAAATTTCACACAACATTAGACCTCCCCCCCCAGTCCAGGATAGATAGGGGGCACACTTTCCATCAAAATACCCATCCAACCCGGTCGTTGGTCGCTCCAATCGTCTTATTGTACCGAGCTAAATTGAAATCCAATCGTATCAATTCGCTTCATTTGAGCCGCTTCAAAGAGTTATCATACAGGCCAGGTCCTGAATGGCCGGAATGCGAAATCCGAACCGGTTGAGAAAAGTTGAGCATTTGTTTCATTTGATTTCCGAACGGAGCCCCTTCCCTGACAGTTTCTCCCGATACTGGTGGAGGTGCCCACACCTTTCTTGTCAGTCAGTCCGTCAATTGATCCTTGGCTGGCATTCAGTACGAAATAGTTTCAGTTCATCCGAGAAAAGTAAAGCGTTCTATCGGGTTGTTTTTTTTTCTTCGGGTTTTGGCTCTCCATCAGGGAAGGATCAATTTCTTTATCCTTCTAAGCTCGGAATCGTCGATTATCATTGAGCCGCTTGCTAGGCTGGCTGGTAGCGTAGCGGGACTGCTCGATTACACCCCTTTTTCTAGCTGTTGCCGCCCGCCCGCCCGCCGACCCAGGGAGAGTTTTCCAAGGGGAAATTCTACACTACGCGGGTGCTGAAGTAAACGGCGGAGCAGTGCAATTTCTTTTGATCCTAGTTTTTCGCCTAATTCAGAAGAAAGAGTTTCGTGTGCGGGACCGGCATCTATAGACAGTGTGCTGCTGCTGCTGCGATGATGGGATGATTTCGTTTCTTGTTTTACGGCGAGTTGCGAACATTAGCGGAATTGCGAATTGTGCAAGAGTTTTACCAGTCGAATTCAGGCTTGGGCTTGTTTGTTTGCCGTCTTTCGACAGTATATTTTTATATAGTTTCAGTAGTCAATTTGAAATATTGTGAGAGAAAACTACTTCAGTGCTTTACCTACCTTTTAACGCAGAACTACATTTTACATTACTAAAAATTAACATGTATTGAAAAGTGCTCACTTATAACCCAGTCATTTTTTAATGGATTTTAGAGAAAATTACACCAATCGATCAGAGATGTTTCTATGCTTTGACTTATGGAGAGAATATCATAAATATTTATCGAGTCGTCATTGAAAAACGTATAAATATTGGGCACTATTATGATTGGGCCAATCACATGCAATCACGCTTTTGCTTCCCAGGCCCGGTACGACAATCTTACACACCTGCGATTTCGTTTACTTCGATTCTAGACCTAACTGAGCAAGTCTTTCCATCCCAATCGGTCAGAAACTATTTGTTTTGATAAAACCTTGACCAAGTTGATGTCCTGAAAGTAAACTAATGTGTAAAAGTGTAAAACTTTGTCTCTGCTTCCTTCGATTTTATCATTTGAACATTGAACTTAGAACATGTTGATGTCCCGAAAGTAAACCAGTAAAGAAAAAAGCAGTTCAGTACCATTCAAATCTCGTATTTTTACAGGAACTGTTAATCTAATCTAATCTAATCTCACACTAACGCAGCCAATTCTGGAAGGCATCCTGGAAAATGACAATTACTTGAATCAATCATTTTTCTTGTCAACGGCCAGGCCAACTGCGCAGCATGTATCGCAGAGAGAATTCCAAGGAATCAAGTGGAACTAGAAAAAATACCTAATTCCATCAAACTCCTTGAAATCAAGGGAAGGAAGAAAGCGTGGACCTCCCGTACCAAACGCTTCCCATATACATAGATAATGATTTATTTACAGTCGTTGGGAGTATCTTTGCTAATAAGGGTTAAGTGATACTCCGGACCCTCAGGGATGAACTAATGGCATTTAGACCAGAAGCCAGGCTGCAATTGGCCAAGGATATAGCGCCTTATTTCGCTCTCTGAAAATAGATTAGTTTACCAAAAAATTAGTATAAATCATATAATACTTGAAATTAAAGTCGTGTGGTTTAATGGTTGCCTAAAACTACATTTGTAAGGTTAGGAACTGAAAACCGCACGACCCCGCACCTCCTAGCTTGGCTACTCAATTATACAAATTGAAGTATTTCCAGGTATGGCCACGTGGAGGCGCTAGGTAGGGGCTTGGGATGGCTAGAGCTATGTTGGGCGCTTCTTCCTAGTTGCCTTCCCCATTTCATACCCGTATTTTTACAGGAACTGTTAAAAAAATTAACTGACTCGTTGTTGTATTTCAATTGGGTCGTTTACAAGAACCATCATTAACCCGCCACACAAAATTTGAAATACCATAAACTATCGAATCGCGTGACCTCCCCCTCGACGACTATGACTCTAATGAACCCAAATTACAGAACTAAAAACACTTGGATTGGATGGATTTTTTTGGGGTTCCTGTTGCACTCTGTTTGGGTTATGCTTGTACCCTTCTTGGATTGCTGTTGGACTTTTTTCAAATTTTTCTGGCCCCTTGAGATTCGTTGTGAACTATTTTTGGTCTTTTTGCGATTTGTTTTAGACTTTTTTGGATTGCTTTTAGACTATGTTGTCTATGGGGTTGGCAACAACCTCTCAGAGTTCAATGAAACTTTTTGTGTGTAAAGAGTTCATGTAAATAAACAACTTTGCATACTTTGGTTTTCGAATATTGGTCTGGACTAACTTTTGGAAAGGGCTTAAATTTTTTCTCTTTTTTTCTGCGTCTGTATCTATTTATATCTACAGTCTTTTCGTCGTTTTGTATTGTTTTCCTTTGCATTTTCAACGTTTTTTCGGTGTCTTTCCACCGCATTTTTATCGGCTTTCGTTGTTTCTGCATGGTATTTTTGCTTACATGTTTTCACTTTCATATCTGGTCATGTTTCCGACAGCTTTTTGCTATCTATTCACTGCTTATTCGTCGTCTTTTTGTCGTTATTTTTGCTGTTTTTTCGTCATCTTTTTGTCATTTTATCTTTGTTTATGTTCGTCACATTACCATGCCATTTCACCCTATTTTTGTCATCTTTTTGTTACCTTTTCTTCATATTCGTCGTAATCGTAATTTTCGTAATTTTTTTTAGGAAGGGAGGAATGTCTGATACGAAGAATGATTAATTGAGTGAACTGGAAAATTTCGCTACAGACCAAAAAGATTGTCGGGCAGTGCAATGCTGGATGGGACTCGCACCCACAGTCTTTCGATTGGCGTTCGACTGTTTTTCTCATTAAACTACCGGCGCACGTTGGATCAGTTAGTCTAATATCTAGTTTTGTCATCATTCTCTCAACTCTATCATGCACGCATGCACGCAGAGGAATGTGTGATGCGATTCCTCTGCGACGGTACAATTTTAAATGATTGATCTTGTTGTGTATTTTTGTTGTCTTTTCTTGATCTTTTGGTTATCTTTCCATCGAATTTTTAGCGTTTTAAAACGTAGGTTTTTAGCATTTTTGTTGCTTATTTTCGACGGCTAATTTTCGTTTTTGTGATGCTATTTTAACATCTTTTCGACGTCACTTTTCCGTCTTTACTTTAAGGTTTGTTATTTTTTATCTCTTGTCCTGTTTGTTGTCAAGACAATTTTTTACCTGTCTTTTAGTCGTTCTTTAGTCGTCGTTTGACATTTTTTGTACGTCTCTTTGCCGTTATTGTCGCTGTTTCGTCATTTTTTTCGTCATCTTTTCATCGTATTTTTACCTTATTGCCATCATATTTTTATCATCTTTTCGTCACTTTTCATCGTGTTTCCACCATTTTTTTATCATCGTTTTGTCATCTTTTCATCATATTTTCACCATCTTTCCGTTGTTTTATTACCGTTTCTTCGTTGCCTTTTCTAAGTATTTTAGTTATCACTTTCTGAAGGTATAAATGTCTTACAGCTTGCAGTTGGCCAGACTGACCCCCGCCAATGGCGCTAGTCCTAGAGAGCGCCACAAACGGCCTGAACCTCAGTAAGGCACTCTCAAGTGTAGCGATGCACTGGATATAGGGAGTTGTACAAATTATATCCGACAGTCTAATTCGAAAGAAATAATAAATTTCTATAAAACACTGATTTAGGAAACGAGGGGGCACCAAATCGGGTCTTCGTCAAGGTCGCCAAAACGTCACGCTACGGTTTTGGGACCAGGTCTAAAATCTGGGTCCAACATATGATGAAAAATGTGGTTTAAAACATGGTCCACAATTTAGTTCAAATTTGTACCAAAATTTTAAACAAAATTTAATAAGATATAGTCCAGATCCAAAATATGGTCTAGGTCTGGGATCTGGTTCAAAATTCGATCCAAAGCCGGGTTGCTGGTTTGAATTTTGATTAAAAATGTGGTCCAAAATCAGCTCTGCAAGATCTGATCAAAAATGTTCAAATTCCAGTTTATAGTCTGGCCCAGTTTGAGAATCTTGTCCAATATTTGATCCAAAATTTGATAAAAAGGTGGTCTAGAATCAAGTCTAGATCAAAAGTCTGGTTTGGTACAGAATGTGGTTCACAATAACGTCTCACATTTGATCCAAAATCTGATCAAAAAAGGGGTCCAAAATGTTATCCAAAACCTGGTTTAAATTTGATAAGCAAGTGACCAAAAATCTGAAATCCGACGGAGGTGCAACATCTGGTTCAGGTCCAAAATATGGTCAATATCTAATCGAAAATGTAGTCCAAAATCTGGCTTAGTATCTGGTTCAAACCCTGATCCAAAATCTGGTGTGTTGTTTAAAATCTGATTAAAAAAGTGACCCATGATCTGGTTTATATTCTAGTCCAGGTCCAGATTCTATTCCCAAATTTGAATTAAAATCTAGTCCAAAATCCGATAAAAAATGTGGTCCAGAATCAAGGCAAGGGCCACAACAAGTAAGGTCCAGAATGGGGTCCAAGTCCAGAATCTGGTCCAAAATTTAATTAACAAAAATGTGGTCCAAAATATTACCCCAAACCTGGTTTAAATCTGATAAAAATGTGGTCCAAAATCTGGTCTAGGATCTGATGCAGCTCCCAGATCTGGTTCCGGTTCGGAATCTGATCCAAATCTGGGTCCAAAATCTGATAAAAAATGTGGTTCAAAATTTGGTTCACAATCTAGTCCAAATCGATTCCAAAATATGAAACAGAAGTTGATTAAAAATGTGGTCCACGATGTAGACCGGGCCTCAAATCTGGCCCAAAAAATCTCATCAAAAATGTGGTCCAAAATCTGTTTTATAACCTGGTCCAACTTAAGAATCTGGTCAAAAAAATTTTCAAATCCTTCCTGGGAAAAAAGGTATAAATAGGTATATGATTTTGTTAGAAAAACTTTTTTTCCTTGAACATGTCCATTTTACAATGCATGAAAGATTTGTAGGCCATATAAATATCTACCTTCAGAACGAATTTCATCAATTTCCGAGATGGGCATTTTTAGATAATCGAATTTTAGTTTTTAAAATGCTTTTTTTCTCAGTGTGGAAATGATTTTTATTTTTTTTCAGTATTTTTTTATGAAAATTCAGCAAATTTTGTAAAAGTCACTCGTACATCATTTTTTGTAAGTGCTATAATTTTCGGAAATACTGAAATACCTTTTTTCTGGAAAAAAATTTGGTTAGAAAAACTTTTGTCCCTTATATATGCCCATTTTGCGATGTATGGAAGAATTGTAGGCCATATAATTATCTATCTTCAGAAAAAATTTCATCAATTTCTGGGATGGCCTTTTTTGGAAAATTGATTTTTAGTTTATAATATGCTTTTTGCTTAGTGTAGAAATTATTGTTTTATTTTTGCAGTATTTTTTTAAGAAAATTCAGAAGATTTTCTAAAAGTTCCCCATAGATAATTTTTTTGTAGGTCTTACAGTTTTCGAGTTATATTTTTTATTATAAAAAAGAGAAAAAAAAAACTAAGCCCTTTCCAAAAGTTAGTCTAGACCAATTTTCGAAAAACTAAGTATGCAAAGATGTTTATTTACATGAACTCTTTACACACACAAAGTTTCATTAAATTCTGAGAGGTTCATGCCAACCTCTGGTCGAGTTGGCGTGAATTCCGTCTGTTATACTATTTTTGGACTCTTTTTGCATTCATTTTAAACTGTATCTGGTCTCTTATTCAATTCTTTTTGGAATATTTTTGCACATTTCTTGGAGCCTTTTTGGTTCTTCTCTGATTATTCATGAAACTTGTTGATTATTCTAAGGCTAATTTGGGTTTTTGGACACTTCTTGGATCTACTTTAGAGTCATTTTGCACTTATTGGACTCATTTTGGATTGTTTTCGGACTTGTTTTGAGTTTTTTTTTTGGAATCTTAAGCACGCTTTAGACTCTTATATGACTTCTTTTTGATTCTCATTGAACTCTTTTGGAACTCTGAACTTGGACTATCCCTGTAGTCTTTTTGGACTATTTTCTGACCGACAGTGTTTGGTTCGGTTTTGGATTCTTTTTGGACTTAAACTGGACTCTTTCTCGAATCTTTTTGTAGAATATTTTTAGACTCTTCTTGGATCAACTTTAGACTCATTTTGAATCGATTTTTGAGTCATCTTAGACTTTTAGACATTTCTTGAAATCGCTTTGAACGCTGCTAGAGTGTCCGCTGGTAGAGATTATCCAAAAACGGCCAATCCTTAACAGCCATCCAACACTATTGCTGAAGCAATGAATGCACTATACTCTCCAATTTAACGAATTATCTGGGATTAGATTAAATACTTCCTGGACCCTTTTTGGTTCTTCTCTGACTATTTATGATTTTTTTTTTGATTATTTTCGTCGTAATGGCTCTTCCTTTGCTAATGTAGGTTCTCTTTGGACTCTTCTTGGATCTGCTTAGGACTCATTTTGGAGCCATTTTGGACTTATTGGACGCTTTGGACTCTTAAAGGACTTCTTTTGGATTCTTATTGGACTGTTTTTGAACTCTTCTTGAACTGTGTACTTTTCTTGGACTGTTCTTAAACTTTTCAAAAAAATCCGGTTTTTAGACTGTTTTTGGACTCTTTTCAGGCTCCTTTTGGACTCTCTATGCATTATTCTTGGACTCCTTTTGGATTCGTTTTAGGTTGTTTTCGGACTTTTCCAGATCCATCCAGGTCGAGAATCCAGATTTGTTTAAAACCATTTCGCTTTCAGACTGTGTTATATAATTTTTTAACGTCTACTGTAAATTTTTTGGAGGATTTTTTGACCAAGTGTTTTTGGATCCATTTGGATTCTTTTTAGGCTTAAATTGGTCTCTTTCTCGACTCTTTTTGAAATATTAGACACCTCTTGGACCATCTTTGGTCTTTTCTCTGACTTCTTCGGATTCTGGTAAGAAATTATCTGAAAACGTCCAATTCTTAACAGTCAGCCAACACTATTGCTAAAGCAATGAGTGCACTATACTCTCTACCTTAACGGATTATCTAGGATTAGATTAGACACACTCTTGACCCTTTTTTGGTTGCCCCATTTATTAAGTACTAATCGCGCCGGATGTTGCTTAACTTCGGTGGTCGGACGAGAACCGGTGTGTTCAATATGGTACGATCGTTGACCCTTTTTTGGTTCTTCTCTGACTATTTACGAAATTTGCAGATTATTTTCGGTGAAATGACTGTTCTCTGACTAAATAGGCACTTTTTGGATTTTTCTTGGATCTGCTTAAGACTGATTAGGGGGCCATTTTGGACTTTTTGCACTACTTTTGAATTCTTTTCGGACTCGTTTTAAATTAATTTTGGACTCTTCCTAGACTCTTTTTGGATACTTCTTATAGGGTATGTTGCTGCTTCGTCGTAATTGCCTATTCCCGTCCTAACCAACTCAAATTATTAAAAATATCAGCGATTTTTATGATACACAGTGCAAAACGAAGTACGACGAAGAAGAAAATGTCGACTAATCGTTTCAATTTCCGTCATTCATAAAATGCAAATAACTCACGCAACGTATTGTCGTTATTCTGCAACCGGGAAAACTTGGCTGACCAGCAGAAATTTTGCAGAATAACATTTGTCATGCCGTCCTACACAAATACATGCGCGCTAGCATCGTAAACGTTATTGTTATTTTTAGTTCGGACGATGAAAAATCTTGATAGACGGATTTTAAAACGGTACGACGAATTTAAGAGATCAAGTCAGTTGCGTGATTTCAATAAAATGCTTTACTAATCGCTTTTCAGTGAATTCAAAATGCACGAATTGAAAGGAAAGTATGTTTGAGTCAAATCAACACAAGAACTTTTGGAGTATTCATTAAATCCACCTAAGAATTGATGAAAATTAGAGTGGCTTTCCTTACTACGACGGGAATTATAAATAAACCCTACCAGCTTTGGACCCTAACCCTTTTGGATCGGACTATTTTTGGGTTTTGGCCGCATGGGACTCATTTTAAATTCTTTTTGGTCTTTTCCAGACCCATGCAGGGGTGACATTGCGATTCTCGTTTCGAGTGATTTTGGTTCGTTTCGACCACGTTAAACGAATGGGCGAAACGAACCAAAATCACTCGAAACGAGAATCGCAATGTCACCCCAGATCAAGAATCCAGATTTATTCAAGACTATTTTGCTTTTAGACTGTTACTTATTATTTTTGAACTTCTACCTGAACTCTTTTTGGACTATTTTTGACTGAGAGTTTTTGGTTCCGTTTTGGATTCTTTATGGACTTAAAATGGAACTCTTTCTCGACTCTTTTTGATAATATTTGGAGACACTTCTCGGACCCATTTTGGTCTCTTCTCTGATTCATTTTGGGATCTATTTGGACTCTTTTTAGATCTACTTCGGACTCCTTCAAAAATCCTTTTAGTCTTATTTGACTCCTTTGGGGCTCATTTTGAATTGATTTTGGAGTAATTCTAGACTTTTGGATATTTCTTGAACTCGATTACCTATGTTTACGGATTATCTAAGATTAGAGTAGACACTTCTTGGACCCTTTTTTGTTCTTCTCATACTATTTATGAAATTTGTTGATTATTTTTTGCGGAATGACTTTTTTCTGGCTAATTTAGGTTCTTTTTGGACTCTTCTTGGATTTACTTAAGAGTAATTTTGGATTTATTGGATTCGTTTTGAACTCTTTTCGGACTCCTTTTGACTTTACTTTGAATGCACACGTCTAAAACCAGTTTTGGATTCTTTTTGGACTTTTTATATACTTATTTGGGATTCGTTTTGAATTGATTTTGGACTCATCCTAGACTTTTGGACATTTCTTGAACTCGCTTCAAATTCTTATAGGACTTCTTTTGGATTCTTATTGCACTCTTTTTAAACTCAGAACTTTTCTCGGGCTATCCTAGGGCTCTTTTTGGACTGTTTTTGAACTGTTTTTAGGTTCTTTTGGGGCTCGTTTTAGACTCTTTTTGGAGATTATTCGTGGACTGTTTTCGGATTCTTTTTGGCCTCTCGGGATTCGTTTTGAATCCTTTTTGGTCATTTCCAGATCCATCTAAATCCAGAATCCAAATTTATTTGAGTTTGTTTTTAGACTATTAATCTTCATCTTCGACCTGAACTCTTTCTGGACTATTTTTGAACTGGACTGAGAGTTTTTGATTCCGTTTTGGATTCTTTTTGGACTTAAATAGGACTTTTGCTCAACTCTTTGTAGAATATTTTTAAACACTTCTTGCACCCTCTTTGGTCCCCTTTCGCCTCGGTTTTATTTTGTATTCTATTTGGACTCTTCATGGCTCCTTTTGGGTTCGTTTTTAATTGATTTTGGACTTATCCTAGACTTCTACAAATTTGAGGACGTCCGGCTGGTAGAATTTATCCAAAAACTTTACACCTTAACTGTCATCCAACACCGTTGTTAAAGCAATGAATGCACTATACTATCTAACTTTACAGATTATCAAGGATTAGATTAGCCACTTCTCGTATTCTTTTTGGTTCTTTTCTGACTATATTTATCAAATTTGTTGAATATCTTCGGCGAAATGGCTCTTCTCTGGATAATTTAGGTTCTTTTTGGACTCTTCTTGGATCTGCTTAGAACTCATTTTGGAATTATTTTGGACTTTGAACTCGTTTTGGACTCTTTTCGCGTTCGTTTTGAATCCTAATCTTTTTTTTTTGTCTGTTGGGTACATTCTCCACTGCGAACAGTAATTTGATCTATTGTAGCGGAATCCTAATCTTTCTTCCTAACCTCTTTTTGGACACTTCTTAAACTCGCTCTAGACTCTTATAGGATTTCTGTTGGTTTCTTTTTTAACTTTTCTTGAACTGTGGACTTTTCTTGGACTATTCTTACTCTTTCTCTTTCTTTCGATTTTTTCTGAACTGTTTTTGAACTGGACTCTTTTGGGGCTAGGACTTGCACTGTTTTCAGACTCTTTTTGGCTATTTGGGATCCGTTTTGAGATCTAGAATCCAGATTTAGTAAAGACTATTTTGCTTTTAGACTGTGTTATATTATTTTTGAACTTCTATATGAACTTTTTTGGACTATTTTTTAACTGAGAGTTTTTGGTTCCGTTTTGGATTCTTTTTGTACTTAAATTGAACTTTTTCTCGACTCTTTTTAGATTATTTTAAACACTGGATTGGAACGGCGCACCTGGATGGAGGTGGTGCACTCGTGCACAACCCTGAATTCAGCATTTTGACTGTCCATTGGTATTTCGTGGCACGCAGAAGACTACCAAGCGAGTGCCTCAACTGACTATACCAACTGCTTCCCAGACACCAGCTGTGCAGGCACATCGAGAAGTGAGAAAAAATCACGACTTCGCATACAACATTGGAATTTAACCCAACCCGCGTGGGAGGTGCATGGGAGAGGCAAGTACGCTCGGTGAAAGTGGCGATTGAAGCAATCATAAATAGCCGGCGTAAAAAACCCTGCACAAGAAGAAAAATAAGGGAAACGATCGAGAGGCTTTGGCAGCCAAACGCTTTTTGCTGGTCAACTCTTCTGGGGAAAAAAAAATCGTGCCCATTGACCAAAAAGACATTTGCTCATCAACAGCACGAAACAGGTAAAAGTTTCAAACTTATCTCAACAATATTCTGTAATGGTTGAAATTTCTCTCAATTTATCAGGGCAGTAACGAAAATTCAGTGAAAGTTTAATGTAAAATTCCTTTTCCTTGATACTATCAGGAGTGTGACAAAAATTTTATTCCAAAGTTTGTCATTATTTCGTGCACTAGTTTTTGGACATCGTCTTTTGTTATTGTTTGACCTTACCTTTGTCAAGTTTTGAACCGATTCACTTTCAATATGTTGCTAATTTTGTCAACATTTTCTCAACTCATCAATTTTTAACAAAAGGGAACAGTTTCGGTGTCAAACGTATTGTGCAGTATTCTTTCGATTATGTTTAATGTAATTTTTTTCTATTTTGAATCCGTTAGATATTTTTTCAATTCTACAAAATAATATAACATAAATTTAGTGGAATTGGCTCCACTAGCGTAAGCCCAATAATAACAGTTCCGCGAGAAAAACGTGTTCAATTTATCGTTGCTATCGGGAAATAGGGAAAGTAATGGCAGAAAATCCACCAATAAAAGACACATTCGACGCGGTTCGTTTGCCAGCAGACTGCGGAGTGAGTCTAAGGAGGAGTAGAATTACTCACACTATATATGTAGTTTTTGGATAAAAGAAGAATGAGTTGTCTGCTGTGAGTATCGAAGCGCAATTCGGCGCGCTTTATCCCATCGTTGTTATTGTTGCTACTCGAAACCATCCTAGCCATAGCATAGTAGTCCAAAAGGGCGAAAAGTGGAACTTTTTTCCTAGTGTCTCTTGTTTTCGTTTTATCATTTATGGTCTTCAGCACTTTTGTTCGTATGAATATCCCCCTTAATCTGTCAAAGTGATCGCTTATTATTATGAAAATCAAAAAATAACTTTTTTGTGTTAGGAAATATAGGCATAGTTCCTTCGCCAAAGTTGTAAATATTGTAAAAACAAGCAACTTTGCTGAAGAAATAAAATTTCTATCTTTATCGAGTACTGAACTATAGGCTATATTCTTTAAAACTTCTTTAAAAATTGGTTTTTCGTACTTAGCTTTTCTTAGTTGCATTTTACAAGAATACAATGTTCTAGGCAATTCTTGAAGTTTTCAAAATATACGTTTTTGCAGGGGACCGCAAATCTTTTGGACCTTTACTTGCTGAGTTAGCGCATATTCAAGCTTTAAATTTCCATAGCTTCACGAGTCCATGGGGTAAGATGGGGCAAACGGGTTTATGGAATCAGCGCTTCATCTTGAAGCTTAAGTCGAGTACTATAAACTAACTTGTATGGGTTCCGCTTGTCCCAAACCATCCAAATGAGAGTACGGCAAGCATACGTTTTATGTGTTTCGCGTTCGCGAAAGGCTCGATACACGTCCATTTTTTTTTGTGTTCGTAGATAGACACATGGTTTCTTCGGCAAAGTTATAAAAAATATAAAGTTAAACAATTTTGCTAAAGAAATGACATTTCTATCTCTATCGAGTGCAGAGCTGCAGAGCATTTTCTTTGGAAATTCTTTAAAAATAAGTTTTTTATATTTAGCGTATGTTGGTTGCATTTTACAAGAGGATATGGTTCTAGGCGATTATTGAAAGACTCATAACACATGTTTTTGCAGAAAGTTGCAAATCTCTAGGGCCTTTCCTTACAAATTTATCGCTTATTTAAGCTTTATTTTTTCTCAACTTCACGAGCCCAAAAGCGATAACTTTGTAAGGAAAGGTCCTAGAGGTTTGCAATCTTCTGCAAAAACGTGTATTTTGAGTTCTTCAATAATCACGTAGAACCACATATTCCTGTAAAATGCAACCAACATAAACTAAGTATGAAAAACTAATTTTTAAAGAATTTCCAAGGAAAATGCTCTATAGCTCTGCACTCGATAGGAATAGAAATGTCATTTCTTTAGCAAAGTTGTTTACCTTTATATTTTCCATAACTTTGCCGAAGAAACCATGTGTCTATCTACGAACACAGTAAAAATGGACGTATATCGAGCCTTTAGCGAACGCGAAACACATAAAACGTATGCTTGCCGTACTCTCATTTGGGTGATCGGGGACAAGCGGAACCCGTACAAGCTTATAGTACTCGACTTAAGCTTTAAGATGAAGCGCTAATTTCATAAATCCGCTTGCCCCATTTTACCCCATGAGCTCGTGAATCTATGGAAATTGACAGCTTTAATATGCGATAACTCAGCAAGTAAAGGTCCAAAAGATTTGCGGTCTTCTGCAAGAACGTGTATTTTGAGAGCTTCGATAATTGCCTAGAACATTGTTTTCTTGTAAAATGCAACTAACAAATGCTAAGGATCAAAACCAATTTTTAAAGAAGTTTTAAGGAATATGCCTTATAGTTCAGCACTCGATAAAGATAGAAATTTTATTTCTTCAACAAAGTTGATTGTTTTTACAATATTTACAACTTTGCCGAAGAAACTATGTTTATATTTCCTAACACAAAAAAGTAAGCGACGACGAACTTTTGACAGTTTTAGTTTAAGGGGAATATTCATACGAACAAAAGTGCTGAAGACCATAAATGACAAAATGAAAACATGGGACACTAGGAAAAAAGTTCCGCTTTTCGCCCGTTTTGAACCACTGTGGCATAGGTGGACTGGAAAGTCTAGCTGATTGACGATAATGCGTGATATTTCTAGTCACGTGCTGCAGACAAAGTTAACAGTACCTCCAGAATCGATCGAATCGATTCACTTCTCTTGGGTGGGTTAAGGAAACTTTGAGGCAGTCGAGTCAGAATGGAAATCTTCCATAAAAATCAGTCGTTCCCTCGACCTGTACTTGTCAATATTTAGCGAGTGGTGGTTGACTCGTTGTTATACTGACATTTTTTGTTTTTCAAGTGTGTTGACTTAACTTTGCCACCGTTTTTTTTTTGTCAGCCAGTTTACTTAGGCAGGACTCTTTGAAAAAGACTGCCACCGTCGACCGACACGCAAATGAAAGGACTAATTTTCGTTTGCCATTTTTGCCACCATGGCGCGTGACGTCCACCGGCTTTGCCGGTCTATTGTTCCCTGAGGCTTTCCTTAATTTCCCTTATTTACTCTCGGTGCGATGGCGTAGGTTTGCGTTTTTTGTTTCGCTCTCCTCTGGTTAGCTTTTCCTTTATTCATTAACAACCACGACGGCACAATGGGAGTTTTTCTTCAGATCTGAGTTTCAAAATGAATTTCTTCAAAATTTTACCGTCACTGTGTGGTGCATAGTGACTTGACGGAGGACGGAATTTTCCCGCTTTTTTGAACGGAGAAAAAATTATCCTCTACGGGATGGTGAAAGAAAGGAAAATCCAATTTCCACTAGCGGATTTTGACTGCGGTGAAAAAAAAACAGCTGCATCAGCCATACTCTTATTGTAGAAGTGTGATTTTTTTCCTCCTTCGGCACTAACTGCCCACGGAGTCAGTCTGGTAGTGGCTTTTCTTATTCGCAACGTAACCGTTACGGTTCAGCTAGTTTTATTTTATAACCTCGGTAAAGAGGCTTTCTCATCGAACCATGTCACCAACAACGGTACACTGAAAAAAGAATGCTAGTTATTTACTTCAAAATTAAGGTAACCTAAATTGTGTGAATTTTACATGGAATTGTTGAATTGTAATTTTTAACTATTTTCTGTTTCCAAGCAAGAAGTCTTATGGTATTAAAGTTTGTTAATATTTCTAAACTTAATTTTTTTTCAGTGTAATAAAACAAATTTTGTTCTTCCTTGGATGCCAGTGTACAATCTTATTTCTCTGAACCAGAACGAATGGCGACGTTTTTCACCGAAAAAAAAACTCCGAGGAAAAACCAGTTCACCGGCGGTTGTGGTTTGATAATTTAATATTGTTATTAGCACTCCATTGTCAAAGTTGGCTGTTGTTGCTCGGAAATTCGGCACCACAGGAGCCGTACGGTGCTCACACGAACACGATGGACGGACAGGTGCAAGAGCTCATACCTACTACTATAGGTACAATTCATAATTTATTAACGGCGCCGGCTGGCGCTTCTGCTCCTGAGTGCCGGTGGCACTTTCGCCGGCTATTGTTCGAATGGAATTGGATTTATGTACCGAACATCCGACCGCCACCAGAGCGCGCGGAACGGCAGGGCACTCAATTACAGCAAGTTGCCGCCGTTGCCTTGTACGAAGGTGTGTGGCCACGGATGATGGCCACATGCAGTTCTTCTTTTTTTATGGCGAGCGCTCGGCAGATTGCACCGAGATATTCTGCTCAGCAATTTGGATCGAGTTGCGGAGGAGCACTTCTATGCATTTCAAATGACGAGTGGTCCGCGTCACTTCACACAAATGGCTGATAAATTGTAAATGTAGAGTAAAGTTACTGGGAAACTTTTCCCCCCGACGGCGGTGCGCCAAGCTGCTGCAGATTCCGAAGCTGGCAGAGAATACTCTCAACTGAATCAGTGTCCTGTGCTCGATGGGCAGAACTACATTGCAGTCATTTATGATAAGTTTTACACCTAGCTCTAGAATACGTAACATAGATTTTTGAATTTTAAAAATTAAAAACATCTCACAATTGCCATTGAAAAGCTACTTGAATTGCATCAGTTTTAAATTCACTTTACGAATTTAAATTGTTCTCGTTTCGAACAAGAAAAAAACCATCCCTTCCCAAGCAACGAAACGACCAATTTAGGTAAACATTTCCATTTCCCATTTAGAGGGCCAATTCAGCGGCCACAACAGCAATCCGCTGCATCAGCGGTCGAGGACGATGGCGACTTTCCATCTTTTATCGGCATCAATTCGAGTTTATTTTCTTTTGCCCTCCCGAACGAGAAAGAAAGAAAGAAAGAACGAGACCGATTCTAAATTTTCAATTGCCAACTTCCTCGCATTGGAAAAATTAATTCAATCGCTGCCGGCTGCCGGTGGTGGAACGATTTCAATCTGTCGAGAAAAAATCGCAAGTCGCTACCCCCGGCGGAGGTGGAAGGGCAAGCAGTCGAGTTTCGATAACCATATTGACTTTGCAATCAGCCGAGGATGATTGTTGTTGTCGATTTATTTTCCCGCCACCATCAATATTGGGATCAAACTCGAACGGGGGCTGGGGGGTGGAAGGAGATTGTTTTCGATAAAGATTACAATAAACAATCAACCCCGGCAAGGATGGTAAAGAATAGTATCCGCAGGTGAGTTTGCTGACTTCGGGTTTGCTCCTTAGACCGAACCATAATGAAACTATGAATAACTAAAACCAAATATTTACCAGCTCGCTGGCTGTGATTTCGGCTGAGGTTGTTGGCTGCCGTTGCTTCTTCGTTAGTTGCACAAGGAACAAGCCAGCCGTTCGTTTGGTCGATGTGCTCATCCTTCTTGACGTTCTCGGGTGGGCGCAGAATAACCTCCGCAGGATAAATACAAATTAAACACAAGAAATAAATCTTTATGAATGTTCCGTACGTGTTTATTAGGTTCATCGTATGTCAGCAGAACCGATGCTGGCAGGGCAAGGATGTGTTCTTCTGCTGTGCAGTTGGAACGGATTCGTTGGCAGTCGCCCACGGATCACAGCTTACGAGACGTCATGGTTGAAATGGTAGTTTTTCAACAATTACCTAATAAATGTTTTGTCCTTCACCTCCTCGAAGTGAAAATTTTGAATAAAAAGTGGAATTGTCGACTTTTGGGTGTGTTACACCCACCCAAAACTATCTCGAGGATGCAAAACTAGTGTACTGGAGTACTGGTGTTTTAACTGGTGCAAAGCCCCTACACAAATTGCATTATTTATTGCTCATTAAAATGCTTGTCTCTTCCGTACCGTTCCGGAGTGGATCGCGCGAGTTCTCCTTATACCCTCCTTTTCCCACCACCGAATACCACCGGAGCCGATCCGATGCCGACCGACGACACAAAGACACACTTCCGGAACGCCAACTAACAACGACGGGGAACTGCTGGTTTATTATGATATGTAATTTTTCGTGGTTGAATTATTGTACTCTAATGCGCGCTGCTTTGCTTCGCTGCGTGCGTTTCGTGCAATTAGTTTTCACAGCAAAAAGCAAAGCGGAGAGGGGTTAGTTATTATAAGATTTGACAAAATATTATAGAACAACTATCCTGGAGTTATACTTTTAAATTTTTGATTTTCGATTCGAACAGCAACTAGCTTTATAGTAATAGAATTAGAATGACAAAAATATTATCCTTTACTCATTTGTGATTCTACTGTGGAACTTCATCGATTTGTAAGTATTGATATCCAAATCACCATAAATATTGTCGGTTTTTAATAGCCGAGAAATCATCCATAAAAAGAAATTTCACAGGAATTTTGAATGTAGAAGTTATCGAAGCACACCGCTTTCTTACTCATTTGCGGTTGTCAAAGAGGACGTTTCAAAACGGGTCAATTGTCCCTCTTTGCATCATGTGTTTATAGCCCTCGAAGCGACGTACGATTCAGTTAAGCGAAATGATGTGTCTTAGATCAGGTTCTAAAATGGCTTTCTAAACCTGACGTGTGAGGTTACTTACTTTTACTTTTGTGGTGACGATGGTGCGCTATCGAGCCTGTGCCGAACATACTGTTGTTCTCCATCCCTCTAGGTTTGTCGTTTCTGGGCTGTGGTCCTCTAACCGCGTCGAACACCAGCTGAACGTGCATCATTGAGCGCACCTTTACCGGGTGGAGGACTTGATCCGTAGTCCATGACCTCTTGCTTTGGCTAGTTTTGGCCACATGTTAAGCCCAATAATGCAAAACCAAGTACCATATTATATAAGTGACAAATTACATCGTAATGATGGCACCGTTGCACAGTGGTTCAAACAGCGAAATTCGTGATCGTGTGATATTGCGTCGAAACGTGAAGTTTTTCGCATGTAGTGTCTTCAGGAATATTTCTTGGTATAACAAGCCCCTTCGTATGAGAGAAATCTTTGGGTGATTAATTTCCTTAAAAGTGAGATACGACATTTATTTTCTCGTATATTCTCGTATATTTCGGCAAAGTTGCAGTAAATATCAATACAAACAACTTTGTCAAAGACAGCATACTTGTATCTCTTCATAGAAATTATCTATGAAGCGTTATTCGTGGACAAACCCTTTAAAACAGTTTTTAAACCCTAACTTATTCTGGTCAATTTTTACGTTTTCATAGTGTTCTAGAAAGTTATTTATCTTGCTAAAATCAACGTTTCTGTAGAACATTATTATATGTTATTTTCTAAAGTTTCGGAGATTTTGAGCTTTTTTGGTGAAAAATAGTACTTCTTTGAGCTTAAATGTTTTCCAAGGTGGCAAATGGTGGCAGATCAAACAACTCCTACATAAAAGTACAACAAAAAACCTATAAAAGCAAGTGTCAATTGACTGTATCTGTTTGTATCCTCAAAAGTTATAGTTGTTTTAAAAATCCATTTCAGTCATATTTGCAGAACAATAAAACTTCGGATGCAATAAACGCCATTTGTTTACGTTGACAATCTCTTTCTAACAAGATAAGTTACCAGCAATTTTTTCGCCAATTTTCGAGTTAAAAATGAATGTAGACTTAAAATTATTTGACGCAATTAATAAGAGAAAAGCTTCCAAATAACTAACTTATATCTGTTCAATTCCTTCGATTGATGTCTTTTCAAAAGGACACACTCATAATGGGCTGGTACCGAATGGCCGAAACACAAATGGTCGAATCACGAATGGCTGAAATCCAAATGGCCGAATTTCAACAACAGTCACCAAAGACCGAGTCATGAACAACCGAATTTTCTCGGAATGACTAAGTAAGCAGTACATCATATATAGCTAATTATGTTCAATAAAGGTGTAGGTGAGATGATTCATCATCAAATGATATTTTGGAAAAATGCGGAAGGAGAGAGCAATGCAAAATTGAACAAAATAAAATTATTTGGAAGCTTTTCTCTTATTAATTATAATTGCGTCAAATAATTTTAAGTCTACATTCATTTTTGAATCGGAAATAGGCGAAAAAATTGTTGTTAACTTAACTTGTTACAAAGCAATTGTCAACGAAAACAAAATGGCGTTTATTGCATCCGAAGTACAGTTTAATTGTTCTGTAAACATGACTGAGGTGGTTTTAAAACAACTATAACTTTTGAGGATACAAACAGATACAGTCAATTGACACTTGCTTTTACAGGTTTTTTGTTGTACTTTTAAGTAGGAGTAGTTTGATCTGCCACCATATGCCACCTTGGGAAATATTTAAGCTCAAAGAAATACTATTTTTCACCAAAAAAGCTCAAAATCTCCGAAACTTTAGAAAATAACATATAATAATGTTCTACTGAAACGTTTATTTTAGCAAGATAAACAACTTTCTGGGACACTATGAACACGTAAAAATTGACCAGAATAAGTTAGGGTTTAAAAACTGTTTTAAAGGGTTTGTCCACGAATAACGCCTTATAGATCATTTCTATGAAGAGATACAAGTATGCTGTCTTTGACAAAATTGTTTGTATTGATATTGACTGCAGCTTTGCCGAAAGTACCAGACCTGTATCTCGAATATACGAGAAAATAAATTTCGTATCGCACTTTTAAGGGAATTAATCACCCAAAGATTTCTCTCACAAGAAGGGGCTTGTTATACCAAGAAATATTCCTGAAGACACTACATGCGAAAAACTTCACGTTTCGTCGCAATATCACACGATCACGTATTCCGCTGTTTGAACCACTGTGCGTTGGTTTGTACTTTGGACCGTACCGTACGTACACGTACCATGTCACGATGAGTGATAGAGATCTCATCCATTATCAGGCTTGCCAATAGGACAATCTAGCAAACACGAATGAGTGTCTGGCAAAAATCTGGTGATCAGTTTGACCCGCGGAGAGAACCCAGCTAGCACCAAATCGTACATCCATAACCGAAAATTATCGTAAATAACTCATAACAAAATCGGAACCGTAACTAAAGCTTAATAAAGTCCTCCCGAGTTGATTTTCAGTCGTATATAATGATAATAGCTGACATAGATACGATATTCAGCACAGAATCTTATAGCAGTACAGAGCTGGTCGGGCTTAATCGGATATTGTCGATCGCCGGAATGTTCGCAATTATCGGGGCATTACAAATCTTTCTGCTGCTTCGAAATTGTTTGAAATTGTAGTGAGTAATTTTATCGTTGCTAGAAGAAAATGTTATATTTCCACCGACCAACACGGATTTACGCCTGGTTGATCCGTAAGCACGAACTTCATGGATTTTACGTCTACCTGTATTTCTCACATGGAACAAAAAGCGCAAATCGATGTGATCTATACTGATCTAAAAGCAGCGTTCGATCGTATTGACCATAAAATACTACTGCAAAAAATCTCGCGACTTAGCGCATCTTGGAATTTCACCGAATGGCTCAGTTCCTATTTATGCGGCAGAGTTCTACGTGTACAGCTTAACTCCTGTTTCTCTTTACGGTTTACTAATTTGTCGGGTGTGCCCCAAGGCAGCAACATAGGACCTCTACTGTTTGTGCTGTTTTTCAACGACTAGCTAATGTACGCTGACGATTCGAAATTGTATTCACCAGTTCGTTCTATAGATGATTGTATACGGCTTCAGGGGCTTTTGGATACGTTCGCTGACTGGTGCAGGAAAAACTGGCTGGTCATCAGCATCCCGAAGTGCCAAGTAATGACTTTCCATCGCATCGCTAGTCCAATCTGCTTCAACTACCAAATAAACGAACAGCTAATTTCGAGAGTCGACCAAGTCAATGACCTCGGAGTACTGCTTGATGCCAAGCTGACGTTCAATTTACATCGCACCACTGCAATATCGAAGGCTTCCCGACAGCTTGGTTTCATCGCAAAGATTGCCCGTGATTTCAGTGATCCACACTGTCTGAAGGCACTATACTGTTCCCTGGTACGTCCACTGATCGAAAATGCTTGCATAGTTTGGTGTCCTTATCAGGTGGCATGGAATCTGCGTATGGAACGGGTGCAAAAACGTTTTGTCCGGCTTGCGCTAAGAGGCTTACCTTGGCGTGATCCAGCAAATCTACCACCATATCCCGAACGTTGTCGTCTTCTGGGTCTTCAATCACTCCAGCAGCGTAGGAAGGTTCAGCAAGCTGTATGTGTAGCAAAGATCCTAAATGGCGAAATCGATTCACCGACAATTTCATGTGCTTTGAGCTTCCGTGCGTCGCAACGCTCCCTCCGATCAACCGGACTACTGCAGCCGAGTTTTCATCGAACAACTTTTGGATGCAACGAACCAATAACTGCCTGCATTCGAACTTTCTCTGCAGTTGAAACCCTCTTTGAGTTCGGCGAACCTTCTTATAAGTTTGCACAGAAAATATGTAATAATAGTTTTTTATAAGCATGACTATAATCTATACCTATAAAGAAGGATTTCTGTCTGTCTGTCCGTATGTTCCTTATAGAATCGAAAACTACTGAACCAATCGGCATGAAAATATGCATGTAGACGTTTTTTGGGGCCAGGAAAGGTTTTAGTGATGGTTAGAAACCCCTCCCCCCACTAAGAGGGGGGGCTCCCATACAAATGAAACACAAATTTCTGCATAACTCGACAACTAATCAAGCAAATAGAACAAAATTTGGCATGTGGGTGTTTTCGGGGACAAGAATTTATTCTATGGTAAATTGAGACCCCTCCCCTCTATATAAGGGGAATTATAACTCCTCTCCTCTTTAAAAGGGGGGACTTCCATACAAATTTCCTCATAACTCGAGAACTAATCAAGCAAATGGAACCAAATTTGGCATGTGAAGGTTTTCGAGGGCAAGAATATTTTCTATAGTAAATTAGAACCCCTCCCCACTTTACGAGGGGGGGCTCCTGTACCAAAGGAACACAATTTTCCTCATAACTCGAGAAAAAATTGAGCAAATGGAACCAAATTTGGCATGTGAAAGTTTTCTAGGGCATGAATATTTTCTGCGGTGAATTAGAACCCCTCCCCACTTTAAGAGGGGGGCTCCTATACAAACGAAATACAAAGTTCCTCATAACTCGAGAACTAATCAAGCAAATAGAACCAAATTTGGCATGCGGAGGTTTCTGGAGGCAAAAATATTTTCTATGGTGAAATAGGACCCCTCCCAACTTTAAGAGGGGGTGCTTCTACACAAATGAAATACAAATTTCCTCATAATTCGAGAACTAATCAAGCAAATGGAACCATATTTGGCATGTGGGTGTTTTTGGAGGCAACCATTTTTTCTATGATGAATTAGGACCCCTTACTTTTTTAAGAGGGGGGGCTCTCATACAAACGAAATACAAATTTCCTCATAACTCTAGAACTAATCAAGCAAATGGAACCAAATTTAACATGTGGGTGTTTTTGTAGGCAAGAATATTTTCTATGGTATATGGTATATTTTCTCTGGATTTCCCCACTTTAAGAGGGGGGGGCGGCTCCTATACAAATGAAAAACAAATTTCCTCTTATCTCGAGAACTAATCAATCAAATGGAACCAAATTTGGCATGTGAAAGATTTTGGAGTCTTGAATTTATTTTACGATAGTTAGAAACCTCTCACCCCTGTGGTAGGGGGATATGGACTCTCATACAAATAAAACAGAAATTTTTGCGAAACTCAAAAACTAATCGAACTCGAGAAATTCGAGACTCTTCCATAAAACATTAGTCAATACAAGACCACAAAAACTATCTATAGTAACACTAGATCATTCAGGACGAGACGGTCGCGAGTGTTCCCGGTGACCCGCCGTTGGAAGCGCCGCCCACTGGGGGGTTTGCAAAACTCGAGATTGTGACAAAGATCATCCGAGATTCATGATTTATGTACAACACTCAGCTAGTCAGCTAGTATTATATAAGATAACTGTGTCAGCTGAATCTTATATATAAAAATGGATTTCTGTCTGTGGGGATGTTCCTTATAGAATGAAAAATTGCTGAACCAATCGGTGTGAAAATTTCCAAGTAGAGGCTTTTGGGGCCAGGAAAGGTTTTAGTGATAGTTAGAGACCCCTCCCCCCACTAAGAGGGGGGGCTACCATACAAATGAAACACAAATTTCTGCATAACTAGAGAACTAATCTAGCAAATAGAACAAAATTTGGCATGTGGGTGTTTTTGGTGACAAGAATTTATTTTATGGTAAATTGGGACCCCTCCCCTTTTTAGAAGGGGAATTATGACTCCTCTCTCCTTTAAGAGGGGGGGCTTCCATACAAATGAAATACAAATTTCCTCATAACTCGAGAACTAATCAAGCAAATGGAACCAAATTTGGCATGTGGAGGTTTTTGGAGGCAAAAATATTTTCTATGGTGAATTAGGACCCCTCACCACTTTAAGAGGGGGGCTTCTACACAAATGAAATACAAATTTCTTCATAATTCTAGAACTAATCAAACAAATGGAACCAAATTTGGCATGTGGGTGTTTTTCAAGGCAATAATATTTTCTATGGTAAATTAGGACCCCTCCCCACTTTAGGAGGGGGGGCTCCTATACAAATAAAATCCAAATTTCCTCATAACTCGAGAATTAATCAATCAAATGGAACCAAATTTGACATGTAAGTGGTGTTGGAGGCAAAATTTTTTTTCTATGGTGAATTGAGACCCCTCTCCTCTTTAGAAAGCGAGTTATGACCCATCTCCCCTTTAAGAGGGTGGGCTTCCATACAAATGAAATGCAAATTTCCTCTTATCTTGAGAACTAATCAATTCCTGGTAACTAATAAGCACTAACATAAGCAGCAAATCAGCATATCTTGCATTTTATACTGCACGTTGTTGTATGTTAGTTTTTTGACTGCATAGGTGTTTGTAAATTGGCATCCAGAATTGTATTCAAATTCTTCGTGTCGGTAATTAGCTATAAATTAGCATTTTCATCACTAAGCAGGTTATCAGTAAAGTAGCTGTATAAAATAGCATTTAAGTAGCATTTAAGGCGACTTAAATACTCATTGGCCTGCATTTGAATAGCATTGGTGATGCTTATTGGTTACCTGTGATGCTTTCATAGTTATGTAACTGCCAAAATGAATCATCTAAGGTTGACCTCCTCAGAAACTTGCAAAACTCGAGATTGTGACAAAGATCATCCGAGATTCATGATTTATGTACAACACAGGTTAATTTGTGGCAATACGAAGTTTGTCGGGTCAGCTAGTTTCACAATACAATAAAATAAAATATAATTACTTATATCGATGAAATGCGTATGTTTATTCCTCATTACGTATATCGCCTTCAAAATAGCACGGATATGCCAATTTGGCGCATCAAATACGATTTATTTGCACGTATATATGTACGTAATGCTGATTTTTAACTTTTATATGCTAAATCAAAATGCTAGCTGGGAACTTTTTCTGGAAACGTTAGACAAGTTTTGTTTGACGCAAATGTCAAATTTTGCCCGAAATTAGAAGTGACGACCTTTTTGAAAGACGCTTTTAAAAGGGGGAGGAGTCATAATTCACCATAGAAAAAAATCTGCCTGCCAAAACCCCTACATGCCAAATTTGGTTCCATCTGCTTGATTACTTCTCGAGCTATGAGGAAATTTGTATTTCATTTGTATGGGAGCCACCCCCCCCCCCGTCCTAAAACGGGGAGGGGTCCTAATTCATCATATAAAAAATTCTTGCCTCCAAAAACCTTCACATGCCAAATTTGGTTTCCTTTGATTGATTAGTTCTCGAATTATGAGAAAATTTGTATTTCATTTGTATAGGAGCCCCTCCCTTCTTAACTGGGGAGTGGTCCTAATTCACCATAGAAAAAATTCTTGCCTCCAAAAACCTTCACATGCCAAATTTGGTTCCATTTGCTTGATTAGTTCTCGAGTTATGAAGAAATTTCTATTTCATTTGTATGGGAGCCCCCCACCTAAACAAAGGAAGAGTCCTAATCCATCAAAAAAAATTTCTTGCCTTCAAAAACCCCCAGATGCCAAATTTGGTTTCATTTGCTTGATTAGTTCTCGATATAAGAGGAAATTTGTATTTTATTTGTATGGGAGCCCTCCCTCCTACAGGGGGAGGGGTCATAATTCCCCTGCTAAAGTGGGGAGGGGTCTCAATTCACCATAGAAAAATTCTTGTCTCCAAAAACACCCACATGCTAAATTTGGTTCCATTTTCTTGATCTAATTATGCAGAAATTTGTGTTTCATTTGTATGGGAGCTCCCCCTCTTAGTGGTGGGAGGAGTCTCTAACTATTATAAGAACCTTTCCTGGCCCCAAAAACCCCTGCATGCAAATTTTGACATCAATTGGTTCAGTAGCTTTCGATTCTATAGGGATCATACCGACAGACAGACAGACAGACAGAAATCCATTTTTATAGGTATAGATAATGGTAACCGTGCCCCCCACTATACTGACCCTTGATTTGGATCTACCCCGCGTCATTCCAATCTTAACATTTTCCGTCGGAAAACTAAGTCCATTCATTATCTGCCAAAGTGAATTTCGTTTGACTGTATCGTACGCCACGTTGAAATTCGCAAACAGATGATATGAGTTTCCATGTTACACTCCCGGAACTAATCTGGGACAGGGTAAATATTTGTTCTCAAGTAAGCGTACCTCTTAAAAACCAGTTTGGTATTTGCTGAAAAAAAAAGAATTTACGACGGTCTTAATCTAAAGTCGAGACCATCGAGACGAGTCGAGTTGAACAATGTTATGATGCCTTGATCGAGTCGATCCAACCATCCCAAGTAATACACTTACGATACTTTTAGTTAGGGTACGGGAGGGTATTTTCAGCCCAATAAGCGGTAGCTTGAACAATATTCAGGAATTACGTTGAAACTATATTCATTCGAGACAACATTTTTATTCCAGTTGATAGAATAACATTTACTGAATATCGGCGTGTATTTTGGTCTTAATGAAACGCTACTGGATTTGAGTTGTAGTCGCGAGAAATTAAGAAGTCGCTGCGGCTAAATTGGGCCCATTTTCTATAGTGGTGGCTGTGTTGTTTAAATCCAGTAGGCCGAAAAAGCCTGCACAGGGATTACTGCTTTTCAAAAACAGCTCAAAACAGAGACCGATGGATAACGTGTCGGTATTCCCTACATGTCGGCTCATTGAAGATAACTAGTTTTGCAGTGACAACAGCTTGCTGCTGGCGCTAGTGTATCATTGAATCGTTCATATACACTAGCACCAGAAGAAAGTGGTTGTCACTCAAATACTAGCTATGTCAACACGATAAAAGAGTTTCAGGCGCAACTGCCTCACACATTGGTAGAAGTGTAAATAGAGCACCATATGCTGCAACTAAAATCAAAATGCTGCAAATTGCTAGTGAATGAAAATTGATTTATATTTCTATATCAGAGGGGAATTTTTGTGTTCTTCCGGGATAAAAAGTAGTTGAATTGTTCTGTGATACCATATTCACAGCTGTTTAGTTTCTAGAATAAGTTGAGTTGTGCTGAGGTGAGCTGTTACAGCTAGTATTACAGAACCAAATTTAAATGCATTTTCTAGTATAAATTGTTCGGTTTATGACAACGCTATTTTGTTTCCCAAACCAGCCATACCCTGCATTAGGATGGTCAGCCCCCCGGACTGCGTCTTACAGTGGCCATAAAAATTCCACATTTCCTCCTTCTGCTATAAACAAAATCAACAACCGAAAAGACACATTGGTCTCGGCCCCAAACCCTGCGGAATCCAGTGAAAATGACCATACGGCGAAGAAAGCAACCGGAATCCGGTGAGCTGAACAGGGAGTAAAAATTAGAATTTATTCGAAATAGTGTGAACATTAGTTTTAATTTCACTTTAATTTCCGCCTTTTCTTCGGTCATACTTTTCCAGGGCAGAGTTAGTCTCGAGAGTCGGACCGAGAAGGGTGCCACCGGGTTTTCGGTGGCGGTGGTCATTGTTTAGACGATATACTCCATCTTCCCACCGTACCGCACCGGTGGTACTTCGTTGACCGGCAAGAAAAGTCCCGGAGTTCCGCTTCGTTTCGTTCCGGACCGTTGCGGTGACGTTACAAATATGCTACACTTGCTGCTCAGCTCATTCTTCGGGTGTGTAGTTTTGGTCACATAGTCCCGGTCAGGCCGGTTGGTTCCAAGGGGAACAGGAGCTAGAAAAACTATTCCTGTGGATTTCCTGCCAACTGGAACTGCTGGAACCATCGGATTGGATTGTGTCTGTGTGTGTGTTCGAGTGTGCGGGGGTGTCGGTCGGGTGTGGATGGAATCGCCAGCCGGAACCGACCAAAAGAAACTCTCTCCGGCTCCGGAGCACAGCAAATTTAGATAGTGGTCCCTGATGTCGTATAAATTGCTATACTTTTTGGTCTCGCATCAGATCTTTCGGCTGCCTTGTGTCAAGCACCGCTCGCTCGCTCGCTCGGTCGCCCGGATGGAGGCGAATGCAGCCGGAGAAAAGCCGGTTGTTTATGGCCTGCTGCTGTGCTGCGCTGGTTTGTTGCTACGGGATAAGAATCCTCGGTGACTCTTCTGCCAAAGGTGCCGAAAATGAGATTTTGATGACGCTTTTTTCTAATAAATTCGTCTAGAAAATTTCAGAAACAAACTTTAATTACGGCAGTTCTAATCTACTGGCTGTACTTCAAGTGGCTTCAAAATTCATTACGACGTCAAAAGAATCGATATTTTCCAAAATATCTTCCCCTTCCACGCTCGGAACGTCTATCTGCCATCGTCCAGACAAATCACCGCCGTTGATGTGGTGATTTTACGATACTCCTACCCCTGCTCTAAACCCACTCCAGAAGTTTTCCATTGTTTGGAAAATCTCGATCGAAAAACCCTTAAATGAGTTTGTAACACAACAAAATAGCCATCAATATGTCTTCATAAGAGGCCGCACAACCGAGAGACGAACGGAAGCCGTTGGTGGGGTGGGCCCTTCGTCCGTCGTCTGTTTACCTTCCACCGTCCTCCCTTTACACCATCTCGTCATGAATACAAAGAACCTTCGGGGATCTTGGACTTTTCAGCGGCCAGCCAGCGTCAGGACTTTAATGGACACTATTCAATTTGATACATCAGCAGTTTGCTTTCAAAAGTCCCCACCCCACCACCACTCACTCACTCACAGCCACAGTCGCCGGTCAGGGGTTTTTCCCGTGTGTGTTTTCCTCCGGAGCGAACGAGGACGGCAGGCATCCTCCGATGAATGGCGCTGCTGGCAAGGCACAGGACAGTAGAGGGTGATTGAGGAAGGTTCGGAAGCAAACGCCGACGTTTCCCGATTGTTTGATTTTTGGTCTTTTTGGCTCAAACGCTGTGGGTGTAGTTGGGTGTGTGCTCAAAGCAAGAACGATGGGAGAACAAACATCCAGCAGAAGCATTAAATTTCATTAAAATGTCTTAATAAGGATTGTTTGGGATCCGCTTGTCAATGACGGAAACTGAACTGCCATGAACGGAATGATGATATGTGGGGTTGTGCATGGTCTTCAACTGACTTTAATTTTCGATCCTTCATGATGAGGGGGTGCAAATACCGACAGTTGTTGAGCGAAGAATTTTTATTTTGGCTTTTTAAATTCCCTGACAAAATGTGCAAACTCCTCCAGCAGGCAGGTTAAAGCAAGTTTGAGAAGGTACTGGAAATTTTTATTACCTTTCATAACCTCAGGAGAACATCAAAAGAAATTCGATGGAGAATTTTTCTGCGACGCAAGCAGCAGCGCAGCTGCTAGGAAAGGGCGTCCAAAACATTTTTATAACCGCTTTAAAAAAAATTCCCGACTCGACTTCACGTCGAGAAGGAGCAAAATTAATAAACCTACTTATGGTATTCACGCGGATCCAAGCTGGTAAGGAAATGCCTGCTGCTGTTGCTGCTAAAGTGTTCTAAAGCTGTTAAACGCGGAAAATTTTCGGTTCAACAGAGAAAAAAAAACGGTACGAACAACGAACCCTTTTTGGATAAATCCAATAAAACGCAACTTGAGTGGAAGATTACTTTTAATATATTTTTATGAGAGGCTAAGTGGTTTCCAGTACTGCTACCAGCCAAAGTAAATCGTTTTTGGGACTTGTGAGTCGTTATAAGTGGAAGAAAATTTGATTGATTTATGGAGTTCAAGTCCAACTCCAAACCAGGCAGGAGTTCATGTTCAACTCTACTATGTTGATAGAAAATTCCCACACAATATGGACCACACCAACAACAGCATTGCGTAAACTTGTGGCAACTGTTTGTCAAACACTTACAGGTGTAAATTAAACACCTCCTTCCGCCTTACCAACCATCCCTTTCGGTTCGGTTTCAAGCCTCACAAATATTGGCCCAGTCTGTCTTGCTTGTTTCACCGTCACTGCTTCCCGTGTTTACCAAACACTTTGCGGAACACCAAAACTCTCTGAATCTCTCTCTGTGTTTCTGAATCTACCTTACATAGTGTTTGTCAGTGACGCTGTAGCCTGTAGTTCGGTTCGGTGGCAGCTGAGCAAATTAGTCCTCTGACACTACTAACTGCCGGAAACTGCCGGCAGTAGGTATCCTACGACCGGCGCGAGCGGGCGGAGCCGGTTGCGATTTCCAATTCAATCGGAAATCCTGGTGCTGGCGTCAAACCGGCGAACTACTTGACAAGTACAACCCTTGCCAACCATCATCGCTGAATATGGCAAGCTAATTTACGCGCTTCCCGAAGCCAACAGCCAGCCAGCCAGCCAACAGGACGCGACGCGTTGCTGTTGTTGTTGGCTCTATTCAAATTAGTTTACCGATTCAATTGCTCTCCTGGATCCTGGTCTCAAAGTTACGAAACGTGCAAAGGTGTAAGAACGGCGGCAGGTGGGTGGGGGACGAAGTTTAATCACTTCTCAGTCTCAGTGTAACACCTTCCCAACAACAAACGCAACGCAGTGTCGTAATTTGTTCCGGTTAGGGACAGCAACACAAAATCTTCAGAAACAGAAAAAAAATCAACTGTCTTAACAATGAGCCTAAAGCGTTGTTACGGGAAACTGGAAGGATCGATGGAACAGAGGAAAAAAAACCTCGAAAGAAACACTTGTTTTCAGCGGCAAAATGTACGGTGTTTCCTCGGGGGAATCCCTCTTGCTCGCTGCTGCTGGCTGTCGCTGTTACATAGCTGTTAGTTAGCATCGATGGGAAGTAACACGTGAATTTTACCTGCTTTTGTAACCCTTTCCCTACTCAGTCTCTTATTGTGAGATTTTTTCTTTTGTTGTAACTTTTTTTAACGTTTTCCTTGCAAACAAGGAGTTTAGAAAAAGTCCTCTCTTGTTGGAAAATATTCCAACTATAAAATAATATAGAACAAAATACGTAAAATAAAATAATTCATAGTGTATTGGCTGGGTGTTCTGAATTATTTATCAAGGCATTTAATCAGTTGGTACAACTTCAACCAGTTAAGACAAAGTAACCACTGTTACCAATGTTAAAAACTAAAATCAATCGTTAGTTGTTCGGCCTCAGTTCAGGTATGACAAAAAACCGAAAACTGTTTTTTTTGCTGGTTCCGGAAAGGGAGGAAGTGCCTGATGCGAAGAATGATTAATTGGACGAACTGGAAAATGTCGTATATAGACCAAAAATATATTGGGTTGTGCAATGGCAGGTGGGGCTCGCACTCACGCTCTTTCGGTTGGTACCCGAATATTTTACGAAATAAGGACATAAAATGAAGACTTGGTACCTGGAACTGCAGATCACTATATTTCGTTGGTGGCGACAGGGTGCTAGTCGATTAGTTAGAACCCCGAAAGTTTGGCATCGTTGCACTGCAGGAGATCTGTCGCAAAGGCGAGAAGGTGTGGAGGATCCGTGGCGGCAAAACCCAATTTTTCTAGAGTGGTGGAGCGACCAACGAGCTGGGAACGGGCTTCGTAGTGTTGGGCAAAATGCAGGATCGCGCAATGGACTGGAAAGCGATCAATGAAATAATGTGCGTGTTATGGATAAAAGGCCGTTTCTTGAACTGCATCATCATAAACGTGCATTGTCCACACGAAGATAGACCCGACGACGAGAAGGAAGGGTTCTATGCGCAGCTGGAGGCAACGTACGACAGCTGCTCACCACGGGACATCAAGATCGTCATCGGGGATATGAACGCCCAAACCGGCAGGGAAGCAATGTATAGACCGGTGATCGGGCCCCATAGCCTGCACACTGACACGAACGATAACGGCCAGCGATGTATCAACTTTGCGGCTTCCCGAGGCTTGGTGATCAAAAACACCTTCTTTCCCCACAAAGATATCCACAAGGCCACCTGGAGATCACCTGACCAACGTATAATGAACCAAATCGACCATATTCTCATCGAGGGCCGGTTTTTCTCGAACATTACCATCGTATGCTCCCTACGGAGTGCGGATATTGTCTTGGACCACTACCTGGTAGCAGTACATATGCGCTCAAAACTATCGACGGTTTATACCTCGCAACAAAGTCGCCCTCCTCGGCTAAACAATCGGCAACTAGACAACCCGGGAGCTGTCAAAAACTACGCGCTCGTGCTGGATGAAGCTCTGCCTTCCTCTGTGGAGTTGCATGCTTCGACCCTCCAAAACGGCTGGAGTAGGATACGCTCGGCCGTCAACGAGGCCGCAACTGCAGTGCTAGGTGCTGGAAACCTCGAGTGCCAGTAATGATTGGTTTGACGGGGAATGCCAAGAAGCGATAGAGAAGAAAAAAGAGCTTGGGAAAATTATCTGGGCATATCCACGAGTGAGAATTCGACCAAGTATCGACGAGCGAGGAATGAGTTGACCACGATCCTGAGGAGGAAAAAGCGCCATAAGGAGGACAGAGATCGTGAGGAGCTTGAACAACTATTCCGGGCTAATGACACCCGCAAGTTTTACGAGAAGGTGATCCAAACTCGCAAGGCCCACGCACCAAAACCTGACATGTGTAGCGAAGAGGGAGGGCATCTAATCACAAACGAGCGCGAGGTGGTCGACAGGTGGAAGCAGTTCTTCGATGAACACCTCAACGGCGATATAGCAACAGGAGACGCAATGGAAGTTAACCTTGGAGTACCTACAAACGACAGCAGCGTACCGGCTCCCGATCTCGAAGAGATCCGGCGGTAAATCGGTCTGCTGAAGAATGATAGAGTCGCCGGACAGGACCGACTCCCGGCAGAGCTCTACAAAAATGGCCAAGAACCGCTAGCAACGGCACTTCACTGGCTGATTTCAAGGATTTGGGAAGAAAAGAAACTACTGGAGGAGTGGATGGAAGGTGCAGTCTGTCCCATCTACAAAAAGGGCGACTGGCTAGACTGCTGTAACTACCGCGGCATTACGCTGGTCAACGCCGCCTACAAGGTGCTCCCCAGATTTTGTTGTTGTTGCGTCGTCTATCCCCAATAGCAAGAGAATTCGTAAGGCAGTATCAGGCGGGTTTTATGGGTTTTTATGGGCTACTACGGATCAAATTTTTACTATTTTTTTGAAACGATGATTCTACAATTCTACAAGGGGGGGGGGGGGGTAATAGGTAGCTACGCTTAACAAGTTGTCGTTGTGACTCCTATCTTTTGTCCAATGCTGGAAGGTGCATGGTTCGAACCAAGCTATAACCAGAGATTATAACCGGATTTGAACCCACAACACCTGCCAGGGCATGTGGCTCGTTGGTACCCGTGTACCTTTGAAGCATAGAGGCGCTGGATAAAGGAAGTCTGTTCAACCCCCCTTATTAACCGTAGAGACATGGGTTGGGCTATTTTTAGACACAAATTGTGCCTCTTCCTCTACCTACTGTAGAAACCACCGACCGAGAAATTTTAATTTAACTTGTTTTTACTTTCAGGACGACGACACTATGCAGGCCCTTGTCGACAACTTGTTAAGCGTAGCTACCTATTACCCACCCCCCTTCCTTTCCTCTCATTCCCCTCCATTCTCAAAAATCCTTCTTCATTACTTTCCCTTAACGTCCCTTCATCAATTGTAGAATCATCGTTTCAAAAAAATATTAATATATGCCTGACCGCATTTTAAGGTCATGACTAAAATCACGAGTTTGGTCAAATTTTTACTCCCCGACAAATCCTTCAGAAATGTCGAGAGTACAACGTGCCCACGCATCATCAAAGCTACTCTGGAACGAGTGATGTGCTTCGTGCGCGTTTCGGGAACACTCTCAAGTCCTTTCAAATCGCGCAGAGGGCTACGGCAAGGGGATGGACTGTCCTGTATGTTATTCAGTATAGCTATTGAAAGTGTGATCCGTCGAGCGGGCATCGAAACGAGAGGAACGATCTTCAGCAAAAGTAGCCCACAGACAGTGACTATTGACGGCGATGAACTGGAAGTAGTTGATGAGTTCGTATATTTGGGGTCTCTGGTCACCGCCGACGATAATACGAGTAAGGAGATCCAACGGCGCATTCATGCTGGAAATCGAGCTTACTTTTCCCTCCGCAAAACACTCAGATCTAGGACTATACGCCCGCGGCCGCACAAAGCTAACGATGTACAAAACGCTAACAACACCGCTAGTCCTCTACGGACTTGAGACAGTAACTTTGCTTACGGAAAACATACGTGCACTTGCCGTATTTGAACGAAAGATGTTGCGGACTATTTTTGGCGGAGTACAAACTGAAAGCGGAGAGTGGCGGAGACGTATGAATCACGAGCTACAGGCATTGCTTGGAGAGATGCTCACCGTACACCTGGCGAAAGTTGGAAAACTGCGGTGGGCCGGCCACGTCGCAAGGATGGCAGACGACTGTGTAATGAAATCCGTTCTCTTCAAGAACCCCACCGATACAAGGAATAGAGGGGCCCAACGTGCTAGATGGCTCGATCAGGTTGAAGCCGTCTTGCGTGTGTCGAGACGCGCAACGAATTGGCGACAAGTAACCCAGGACCGAGTACAATGGAGAGGAATTCTTGATACGACAAGAACCAGCTCTCGGCTGAATAAATAAGTAAGTAAATGTAAATCTAAGTGCGGTTGTATACAACCGTACTACTTCTGGTATGAAAACATCATTATCGCTACGGTAAATCAGCACTACTTATTTTGACCAATCACAGACTAAACTAAAATCCACGCTTTAGTTAGACTGTTGGATATCTTATTATTACCAAAGCCATTTTACATTCATGCCATCCCTCCTTCCTACAAAAAATCGCACAAAAATAACGCAATAATAGAGCAAACAAGAGATTAAATGATACAAAAAGGGCTCCACAACGACACATAAATAAACAAAATATTACAAAGGATCGAACAAGAATGCAAAAATGATACCTAAACGGGAGACAAACATGTTTAGTCGTTTTTTAACGAAAAAAGAACTCGGTGTTTCAAATTAGTCGATCGTTTTGAACCACACCTTTAAGTAAAAAGCAATATCAAACATCATAATTTCATGATAAACACTACACGGAAAAATTGACGCATGCTTGACACCTGAACCATGCAAAAGTGACACAATAAACGACGCAAAAATGATATATATAATACTAATATGATACAAATTTGATTCAAAAATGATACACAAGAATATGAAAATGATACAAAAATACACTAAAATAATAGAATAATGTTATAAAACTATATAAATATTGTTCAAATAGAATACAAAAATAATACAAAGTATACAAATAGAAAACAAAAAAGCACAAAAATAAGCAAAAAAATACAAAAGAGTGAAACACAAAGAGAGAGAAATAGAGAAGGGGTACATACACACATTTTGAGGATTTGTCTCCTCTTTCTAACAGAGGGAGAGAGAGAGAGAGAATAAGCCGAAAACTACGCAAGACTGAATCGAATTACCAAATTTAGCCATAATTAATACTAAAACGGTATTCAAATCGCACAAAAAAGATATCAAAAATAAAAAATAACTACACAGAGATGACACAGATGATAACCAGCTGAAAGAGTAAAAAAAAATAATACCTTATGGACACCAAAATGGCACAAAAATGTTATAACTCTTTAAGCCCGAGCCCACACAATTGTGTAGGTTAGACATGACTGCTTTTAAAAAAATTTCCTTTCCTCTCTAAACGTCGTACTTTTACATACACGGCACCAATCTCTTGTATAAACATCGTATCTCGTAGAAAAAATAGAAAATAGCTAGAAAGAAGTTTTCTTTTGTGCTTGCATTAATTATTGTCTAGTCTTCAAAAACTTGTGAAAATTGCAAAAAGTTTTATCTGTCGTATTTTCTTATTGGATCCGTATTTCGAAATTGCTTAGATAAAAAATTATTGGTAATAAGTATTTCTAATTGATGTAATTAAAAATTTACGTGAAATAACTTTTACAACTTACTTATGCACGTTGTTTCTCATACCTACACAATTGTGTAGGTTCGGCCTTATTGTATACCTACCTACTTTAACCTTTACGTTCCCGCCAGGACTTCAAAAATTAGTGTACTTGCCGTTACACTTTTGGCTCTATCTTTACTATTTTTTGATCGATTTTTATACAACTTGTCTTCAAAGAACCACCTTAGATTGACCTCCAATGAAAAAATATATTAGCAATTTTTGGATCCATTTTCTGGGAGAAATTCCAGATCGCAGTGGGATTATTTTCTCACGTCATAAGTAACAGATAAAATAAAACGAAATCTGCTGCTGCCAGCTAATTTTCGGTCAGTAAGAATGAATGCATTATACTGTAGAGCACTCGTTCATGCTCCACACTACGGAACTTTCGTTTAGAGTACTACCCGAACCTAAAACTGGTCATTTATAAATTGTAAAATAATAAAGAAGTGTGGCAAATGGTATATTTAACTAAGGGATTTTCTAAGAAAAATCTTAGATCAACATTTGGATGTTTTTTGAGCCAATCTGGACCTTCCGGTATATCTGTTGTATTAAGGTTAGTAAAAACTTAACTTGCAAAAAGTTGCGTGTATTTCGATAGCTACGTAACGACCGTTCCGCTGCTTCAGAAGCTGAAGTCTATGAGCCTCAAAGCGATGATCTCGCTCTAAACTAAACGGGGTCAACCCTATTCAATTCTGTGGACTTCTTTACATAAAATAATTAGGTTTTTATGTTTTGTTTTCTCAAAGCCTGGCTTGGTATAGTCCAAAAAGGGTAAAAAATGATAAAAATAGGGAAAAATGAGCAAAATGGGGCACTTCCCGATGACAAACAGGAAAGCGGTGGGCACCATGCGATTCTCCGGAAAATTTTACATAAGATCACCTACATTTTATTAGCCTGCAGGCCATATCTTAATTGCGTCCGTTTTTTCGGCTCGTTTTTGCCCATAGTGCAATGGTATAAGATAAGGGCGAACCTACACAATTATGTAGGTTGCTAAATTTAGCAAATATTTATTGCAATGTGTAGAATACAATATATGTTATCTCGAGAGATAAAAAAAATTTATATCGATCCAAAAACCAAAAATATTGTAACTAAAACCTTCCGTGCTAAAAGAGATAAAACAGCAATTGCTTAAGAAAATTTCTATCGAAATTTAAAGGATTTGATACAAATTATGTGTATGAGAGTTTTGAATTTATAGAGAAAGAACGGTTAGTAAATTTTTTCAACAACGTTTAAACGAATTACCTACGAATGACCGAAACACAGGCTGAAATATCAAATGGCGTAATAGATCTAATGGCCAAATCACAAATGGCCGAAGCACACATGGCCGTTCACGAATGGCCGAATGTCATAGTAGGTATTCGAGGCCTTCGTTCTACTCAAATGCTTGGTATATGCTGTCGTTACTCGCTACCTCTCGTTCGGACTCAACTAAGAGATCACCCCTATTAATCAGTAAACATAGGAAAACGCATGCACCAAATAGAGGTGGTCCCCCGAAGTGATCGTCGCTGTAAACACTTATTCAAAAGTTGCAATGGAATCTGCCGGCTTTCCGTTCATCCTAGCCCCGGAACAGTTTGGAGGATTCATCAGCTTTGGTACGAATTCGACTTCATTAGCTTTGTATCTGGTTAGTGAGTCCTTCGCATGCACTACACTAATGCTAAAGCTGAACAAAATAGTACTGGAACATCATATTTCCGGATAGGGACAATAGTCGCCGCTCTAAGCATTCCAAAACGTTAACATCGTTAAGTTTTGTGTGGAACTGCATATTGCCTTTTTCTTCAGACATTTCTTGCATTGGTCTTGTCGATTGTCTGTTCTGGCGACCTTCTCTTGTCGACATTCAGTTTTTTGAAGCATGCCAATTCAATTGATGATAATCATTGAATGCTAGTCATCATTCCGGCTAATGACATTTTGTTGAGTATGCTAGTTTTAACTAGATCAAACTGGTTTTATGTTAGTACATTTGTAACTGTATATTTACCATGCTATAAATAGAAAATAAAGTTGTAATAAAATACGGCTACTCACAGTCCTCCGATAGGTGTAAAAAATATTCAAAGAATATAATCCTTATTGTCCCTGTTTGTCGATTCTAATCTGCCGTAAAATTTGGAAAACCAATTCGACCAATTCAGAAGTGTTTGATTTGTATAAAACAAAATTTTTAAAACCAGCATCAAGTGACGAACACCTCCTGCCGCCTTCAGGGAGGAATATTCGATTAGAAAACATGACACAAATTCATATAGAAAAACAGCCCAAAACAATCGACAGAAAGCCACATCGAAATGATCCAATTCGGGTCGAATACCCATTTACCTTCAGCTATTTCCATCCGGGCACTTGTTTTCGAAACGAAGGCAATAAAATAAAAATTTCAATCTACGTCATTTCAATCATCTGCTACCCATCATCCTGCTGCTGCTGCTGCTGCGGCCCATCGACGCAGAACAAAACCTCCGAAGAGTCCTCCATAGGCTAATGCGTGGAATCGCGGAGGGAGGGAAAACACAGCAGGAATTTGCATATTATGATTTTTATTTTCCCTGTAATTTTCATCAAATTAGTGAACAGTGCTTCTCATTGTGATTGCCCGGGAAGGGAGCTAACAAAAACAAAGCACTACGGGACGACGACGACGACGACGACGACGGGAAAAATGTTCTGCCAAGTCTGCCAAAGGTGAATCGCGGGAAATTCTTCCGATTGGCTTCTTTAATTTTTTTTTCTCTTCCCGCATATTGTTGAATCAACTTCACAGAGCTCTCGGTTCAGTCGAAGCATTGAGGAAAACAAATGAAAAAAAATGAGCAAATGAAATTACATCCATCTATGCTAATTATTGTTTTCCACTGCTCTTGAAATTTTATGGATTTTTTCATTTGCAATTGGCGTGATTTTTTTTCGTCCTGAAAGCTGAACAACAAATCAAATGAAATGGAAATGAAAACAATGACCGTTTGCTGCGCGAGGGCTTGAATTTCGAGGGGCGGGGAAGTTGATTTTCCGAATCTGTTAAATACGAATTTGAGGGAGAATGTTTTTGTTTGTACAACAAACGAACAGTTCTTCAGATTTAAAAAGTTTTCGTATTTGGGAAAAAAAGACAATGGATTCAATTGCATGTGAAAATTAATGGGAGAGCTAGCTACCGACCGGCATGACAAGCCGCACTATCAACCCGAAAAGGGCATTGCAAAAACAGGGCCATATAATGTAGTTCCGCAAAATTTTACGACCAATTAATGATACCTACCCGGCCAGGCCGGGTTGAACTAGCACAGCACCGTGGGCAAAAGATGACTGTGCAACAAGTCCCTGTGCGCTCACCACACAAGTCTCCGGAGTCGCTGGACCAACAACGCCGTAACGCCGCGGTCGCTCGTTTAATCCGCTAATTAATGAGGGTGATGACCAACAAAGCGACCATTGCATCCCACCACCACTGCCACCGTCATCCATTCTCATGTGTAATTAGCCCAGCCGGTTTGCGGTGTGCCCGGCGTGTGTTTATGTTCCGAAAAACCTGAACTTATGTGCGCTCATTTTCCGGTTGAACTTTTATTCACATCATAAATTACCTCCCACCGGGCGAGGCGGGCGAGGTTTTTCGCAGTCCAAGTGTGTGAATGGCAAACGTAACGAATGTGTACATACTAGAAGCTGCCAGTGACGTGTCGGTGACACGCGGTCGGGTGTTGAAAGGGGGCGCCAGCAGCAAATGACCCGAAGGTTTATTTCTTGACCAACAACGGTCGGCCGCCCCGGTGAAGGTGCTAATGGGCTTTGTGCCAGTGACAGATTGTCGTTGCTCGCTCCGGTGAAGTGGAATTTTTTCTCTTTGACGCAAAAGTGGACGGGGATCCAATTCAGCTTACCTAATGTGCATAACATGGTTCTAAAGATTTTTGTCAGCTGGATAGCACCCAATACCGGACACTTCAGAGTTTTCTCAATAACCAATATGATAAGAAATAAGAGAAAAATGGGAAAGACGGAACGGACAGGATAGTTGGGACATACGAGAAAGATGGGATAAAGAGAACTGATGGGACGCACAGGTCGATGGGACAGACGGATTAGATGGGAAAGATAAGACGAACGAGCAGGTGGGAAAAATGAGACGGGGCAAACAAGTCAGCGGGACATATGGGAGAAACCAGAAAGACGGGACAGTTGGAACCAGCGGAGCAGATGGTAAATATGGGACAAGTATGGTAAACGGGACACGGACGTGGAAGACAGGACAGATGGAATATTCGGGACAGTCGGGACAGATAGAAAAGACGAAATAGACGAGAACGATGGGACAAACAGATCGACTGGATAGACTGGAGTAAAGGGCCAGATGAAATAGGCGAGACAGGAAGGACAAATAGGGTAGAGGCGGCAGACAGGTAGGACGTTTGGGCCAGACGAGACAAACGGGAGAGTTGGGACCGACGTAATGGATAGGGTGATGAATAGAACACGCAGAAAGGATGGAACAGATGGGTAGGATGGGAAAATCGTGACAGACACCACAGACAGGATAGACGGGATGGATGTACAAAAGGGGACAAATGAAAAAGATGGGACAGACGTCACGGATAGGACACACGGAACAAACGGGACACACGAGACAAACGGTGGAAACAAGTGGGTTATTTTTTCATGTGTTGACTCATTATTGCAATTAGTACCGTTGACCGTACTCATGCATCATAATTTCGCAGATTTCACGGTGCGCCGGCCACGTCGCAAAGATGCCGGACGACTGTGCGGTGAAATCCGTTCTCTTCAAAAACCCCACCTGCACCAGGAATAAGGGGCCCAACGTGCTAGATGGCTCGACAGGCTTGAAGCCGACTTGCGTGTATTGAGACGCTTAACGAATTTGCGACGAGTATGGACTAACTGTATATGGAAGAAATGGGAAAGTTGAAACACACGGAACAAACGGAACAAATGGAACAGGACAAATGGAAAAGGCGGGGCCGACAGGGAAGATGGAACAAACAGGGCGAACAAGACAGAAAGCAAAACTGATCGAAAATGATCAATGGAGCAGTATTGAGCAATTGGGGGTGTGTATCGAGTCCACTAACTCCAGGTTGTTCCTGTGTGGAATTTACATTCCCCCCGATCGAGTACGAGACGAAGGTCTGATCGACGTTCACTCCCGCTCGGTAATGTCAGTGTTCGATTTGGCAACAGCAACCGACGAGCTCATTACTATTGGTGATTACAACCTACCAGGACTTTTATAGCAACCATCCAGTAATGTTTTTTTCCATCCGGATCCCGATCATTCCACTGCGCACAGTGCAGCATTACGGCTTCTAGACTGCTACAGTTCTGCCATTTTGCGACAGATCAACCACGTGACCAACGAGAACATTCGCTGTCTGGATCTCTGCATCACCAGTGCATCCAGTGGTTTCGCTCGCTCCGTCGCTAGTAGTTAAGCAAGTGCTTACTCAGCAGTCACGTTCGAAATGCTGATCACCGAAGTATTGCCGAATTCGTCGCCACTTTCAACTGGTTTGATGTTCTCGACGGAAACGATGCCGACAACGCCACCTTGACTCTTTCGCACATAATTGTGCACGCAATCGATCGTCACGTACCTAAGGTAATACGTAATACATTCGTCAAACAGCAAGCCCTGGTTGCTGTTTCTCATAAATGAAAAATCGTTTCAATCAGTTTTTCTATTCTAGCAGTTTTTATAGTTGTTGTATGACTTTTTCAAGTTTTACAAAGTTGTACAAATAGTAAAAATACACAACATTGCTGAATGTAGTATACCTCTATCTTTGCTTGTTTAGGAACTATAGAACTTTTACTATAAAAATAGCCTAATTTTGACCTCGAATTACTCGCAAGAAGGCATCATTTTATTCAAAAATTCTCCCCAGAGAATCAAAATAGTTTCAAGCAGGCTGAAAAGTTTTATAAATTATGTTTAAAAGCACAAAACGAAATCGAAGGCGAGGCAGACGGGTGAGACGGGACACACGAGACAAATGGGACAAATGAGACAAACGGAACAGACTGAACAGATGAATCGTTCGGGACAGACGGGCAGATAGGACAGATAGGTTTGACGGGACACATGGGACAACAGATGAATTAGGCGAGACAGACGGAGAGGACAGATGGGACAGCCGGGCCAAACGAAACTGAACGGATAGACGGGACAGGTGGGACTGAAGGTGGGAAAGAACAGAACAGTTAAAACAGATGAGATAGACGGAAAAAAACGGAACAGACAAAACGAACAGGACAGACAACAGATGGGACATACAAGACAGATGGGACAATCAGACAGATAGAATAGACAGAAGGTCAGCAAGACAGAAACCGAATAGGACCGAAGGTACAATTAAATTTGTGATTATTTTTCAGTCAACATTGATTTTTCTGTGATAAAATACTCAATTCCCTTCAGTTAATAGAAATAAATGCAAATGATTAAGAAGTACTCCATTGTTACTCTTCACAAAACATATTGTTTTGACCTAGCCATCATAATATGTAGAAGTGTAGCATCCAGTCATCTACCACTGATCGTGTGAACTAATTTTCCTTTTCTGCTGCAACTAACGTACAACTTTTGAGTATTCCAAAAAACAGAGACTCCGAGATAGAGAGATAAAGTTTTCCGTTCCTCCATACCTTGAGATGAAATCCAACTCCGACAGGATACAGTTTAGTTTTCCATCCTACATCGGCCCATCAGCAGCAGTAGCATCACAATAAGAACTCACTCTCCCGTGTATGAAGCAATAATCGAATTTCATCCTACATTAAACTACACAAATACCTGCCAAACTGCCTCGAACATTACTTGGTTCCTGCCTGGAACTCCATCCCCGGACCACCAGGTACTAGAGCAATGATGCCTGCTCCGGTAGATTGAAAATTGATTCGATTCCAGCAGCACCGACTGACTGGTTTGCTGTGCATCCTCCGTCGTCCTTCTCCGGTGTACAGACCGGTGGATGGTGGTGGAATTGCTTCTCGAATTGTGCGTCTTTTATTGCTTCTTGTGTCTTGTGCGACAGCAAAGCAAAGGATTTGTTTTATTAGTTTCAGTTCGATACGCGCTGCTCACGTCGTCGTCGCGTCGCCACGCTCCGGGCAAATTATTCCAATTTCGAACCCTTTCCCACCCAGGATCAGGAACAAACGAAAGAGCAGGGAGCAAAAAGAATATTGAACGAGTTTCAGCAGCAGCCCTTCAACCTTCTACCTATTTCAGTCGGGCAAAGCATCAAACGATTTGTGATAGTCTGCTGCTCTGCTCCTCTGCTGGATCCTGGATGGCTGGTGTGTAATTCGGTCTACACGGTTCTCGTTTTACCGATTGACGATTGGATTATCGTGTTTTATCGCTGCTTTCTGCAGCGACTCCCAGGATGTGGATGGAAAGCGACGGAGTCGCATAACCGTGAATCAGCCGAACGGGATGAACGGAAATGTGCGCTGCTTATATGGCCGGAAAGAGATTCAATTTTCCTATCTGCAATAAACTAGGAACTGAGGATCTTGTAAGATTTCAGCAGAAGCTAGTGCTAGTTCTAGTTGGAAAGCAAACCATTAAGTCTCCCTTCGATTAAAAACAGTGCACGGAAACGCACCCTCCGCTGGATGGAGGAATCCTGGCAAGTGCGTAGCAGGACTGCACGCATGAATCAATTGCCGCACGAACGTACTATCCTATGCGGACCGGTGCGTAGAGCTGCATATAAATGTTAACATATTCATTCATATGTACCTAGTCGAGAGCCTGTGCTGAGTGGTTCAACCAACCTGGAGGGGATGCATGCATAGTTAGAGTTCAACAAGTTGATTTTACAGCCAATGCAGCGTGCGGTAATCGAAACCACTTGAAAAGCGATTACGATAGGAACCGTTCTGGTGGAAGATTGAACGATCGGAAAACGGGGGACAGAACGGGACAGCAGAAATGCAATTGGCGTGAGAATTTCTGCTTAATTGAACCAATTTTCACTGTACGTGAATAATAACGATTGTCATCTTTAGGAGTTGGTTCACAAATTGAGTTTTTTTTCTCTCGAAAAAATTGCTTCAATTTATCCTGGATTCTGGCCAGTTGTTCTGTCGGTACGCTGCGTAAAAATTACCTTGAAATCCAATCAAAAACTCAATCTTCCTCCCCATTCTTTTGGGATTTTAAAATAGTCCAGTTTAGAGCGTGAAACGTGCGAAAAAGAAACGGGAAACGGTTTGAGAAACATTATGATTAAGCTGGAATCTAGTTAAGAGCAAAATAGAAACGACTTTTGACAACGATTTTTTTACTGAATACTATTTGTGAATGTTATTTTGGCTTCAGCCTCTGACTAATTAATTAACTCCAATGCAATGATTTCACTTCAAACAAGATTAAAATAAAAATCCGGACTGATTCGCTACATTCAAACCTCAAAAAAAGTCCCCCTTTTGCCGGAGTAAGGCAACCGAATCGAAGGTCCTCGCCAGCTGCCATAACTAATTAACGATCACCATCTGCCAAATGTCGTCATCGTTTCTTGAAAATCATCTCGAGAATGACCATTATCGCAGAGGAGGGAAATGATTTTTCTGAGCAACCAAACAAAAAAGCCCCCGACCCAGCCTTCTTTGGCCTTTCTGGCCGGACCGGGGTTGGTTGTTTAAAACATAAACACATTCGTCTTTTGCTGGGCGGCTTTTCAACACACATCCCGACCTGTTTGCCTGCCAGGGCACCGGGGAAAATCTCGACGACGGACGAACGGACGGACGGATGATCCGTCGAAGCGGTTCACCGCTCAGCCAATTTCGGGGCTGACTCGGACTCGGACTCGAACTCGAACTCGCTGGATTTGAAATCCCGAAGATGTGGTGGCCGAACCGCCTCTCCGAAGGGGATGAAATCTCCGGGCGTAAAAAGTCATTTCGACGTATAATTAAGCTTTAACGTTCCACTTTACCGATTTAAATATGGGGAAACAAATGGCGAACGAACGAACGGTTTTGAAGGGTCGCACGGCTGCCATACGGTGTGCGGATGCGGGCCATCACGGCCCGGTTGAAGCCTGCCCTCAAAAGGATGATGCGGTGCGGTCCGGCTGTTTTTTCCTGCCTTCCAACCAGGGCGGTGGGATGGAGAAAGCATCCTCATTCGGATAGATAAACAGGACCAGCCTCGGCCGTGTGGTACGGATAGATTAGATAAGAACTAAATGGAGAGAGACAGCGAGACTGGATTGACGCGGGTTGGCACACGTGTTACTGTGTGTTTAGTGGGTATGGTGGCGGCTCGTGGGGAGGAAAAAGGATTCTAAGGATACTCTATTTTCGGTAGTCCTTTCATGTGGGAGAAAGGGTCACGTGGTTCTATATGAACATGTTAGCCACTTTTTCGATTGCTGCCGGAAGTGGATTTTGTGATCCGAACGACTTCAAACACAGCCGAATGCTGCGGCAGCCAGCGGCTTAGAGCCGTCCAAGGGCCAACAGCAGCGTGAGAATTGCGCAATCTGGATGCCGGGATGTGGTCGGTATCAGTATGGTACGGGTTCTTATTGGTTTTGAAGTGGATCTGGAGTGGAGTGGAACCTCCTTGCCGGAGGATGGTTATTTGTTCAGTTCAGCGGCAACAAAATGTTCAGCTGAACAACTCATTCTCATTCGAATATGTCTGTGTTTAATAATTAGGTACAAAAACTAAAATCTCTGCTTAAATCGAAACGATGAAATCTTTCTGAAACTGAACCAACGCTTCGTTAATTCTTGTAAATGTAATTGATAATTTTATGGTTTACCTCTGAATGTCTGAATTTTTTCTGAAGACACTCTTCAGGCACCTGTATCAGGTACCTGTGTAACCTTTGAACTAAAGTGGCCCAAAGAAAAATTGGTTATAATTAGCTCCTATTATAGCATGCTTCAATTCGCGCATCTTCCAGCTTAGTAAAAGAGGGACAAACTACGAACCTGTAAGTAATGACGATCTCAATCTAATTTTCCGCTTTTTGCCCTCCATAGTTTGTCTCACCCTGAAGATACTATTAACACCTTTGTTTCATTTCTTTCTTTTATAATTTTCTTCGTTTCTTGGAAAGACTATCTTGATAAAAAATTATATGCATTCCGTTTTTTCGACTTGACCTTCTCTTTTTATTCGACGGACTGCACAGCCAACTGTGGACAATTCCGGGGCACACACAAATTTTGTTGACAAAATTAGGAAACAGTTAGGACAACCAAGACGATATCCAACAGTGTTGAGTGATACTCTAATCCCCCACAAGTACCACACTTTGGCGGTATTTGGGAGTGTAACATCCGCCAAAGCAACGTACCTATACTAATGGAGAAGCATACCACAGCCGGCAGCTCTGAGTTTCAAAGTGTATTCAACTGCTTGGACAAAATTTGCAAACAGTTTGGACGAGCAATGCGTCATCCGACAAGTCTACACACTTAAAAAAAGCAAAATTTTGCCGAGATTTGGACAGCCGAGCGTTCGGTAAAAAATTTTATGATTCCAAACGTTAGTATTGATCCGTAAACGTCGATGCACCAGCGAAATTTTTACCGAACGCTCGGCTGTCCAAATCTCAGCAAATTTTGCCAAGTTTTTTAAGATATGGCAACAGTATCGAGTGATAATCTGTTCCCCCTTGTCAACTAGTCAACTTTAAGTATAATTGGTTTGAAACTGGTATGCAGTTAACGAAATTAGCTTACTTAAAGAGCTTTCTTACAACTACGATTAAACCGACAAAATAAATGACTATTCTGGGTTATCGCTTATAACTCTGATTCGCATGCATTAATTTCCATGAAATTGTTGATAGCACCAGTCATTGTGATAGATTGATTTGAAGAATAATAGTCCTATAACCAACATGTGGACAGCTAATTAGCTAACGTCCTCTGCATCTTACTAGTTCTCTTCGCTACCCTACACACTTGAAAAAAGCACCGAAGTCCGCAAAATTTTGCCGAGATTTGGACAGCCTAGCGTTCGGTAAAATTTTTTATGATACCAAACGTTAGTAAAGATCCGTAAACGTCGATATGCACCACCGAAATTCGGTTGACCAAATTTTGCCGAGTTTTTTGGGTGTGTACTTTATTGTGTTGTGCGTATTGTGTGGTGTTATTGCGCACTTGACGGAAATAAAAATTTCAAGTCCGATTTAAAACCAATTCATTCCTATTTTTAAGTCAAATTTTAAGTGATAATGGAAAACCCCAAAGAAAAGTTGAAAAATTATGTTCTGTCACATGCAAATATTTTTTTTCTTGTTTGTTAATTTCTAATCTTTCTTTTTTTAACCAAACAACTTAGAGTAAACAGTTTCTTATGAAAATGTAGGTACATTTTCTTAGCATATTCACAGATGGATTACCGATGGACCTAGCGGTAGTCCGTCTCCTGGTGCTCTCCAAAAAAAAACAAACAAAAAAGAGGAAAATGAGACAGAAGAAGAAAAAACAAAACAGAGCACGAAGGAAAATGTGAGAAAAACTGAACAAACGAGCGTTATCACCCCTCGTACTAACAGTCCTTATACGATTTCTTTAAGTTATAATAGAGCGCACAGACAATTGTTTTTGCACAAAAAATGTGTACTCATGTCCAACAAATTTTAGGGTATGAAACGAGTTAAGCAGTGTCACCTATTTTAATCAGTTGAAAATAAATGAGCCGATAATGCACTTTTTTATTCATATTTTCAAAATCTTTTGATGGGAACATCTTCACAAATCACTTAACCTTAGATTTAATTCACACAAACACAATTTACTGGGTTTGCGACAAGAAATACGATGAATTAAAAATTGTTGTCTAAAAATGTACAGTTTTCAGCTGCTGAAGCCAATCGCCACCTCGATACTAACCAATCCATCACATCATTTTTCAGCACTGATTACAACCACTCTAAAAGTCAAGCACTCAATTGTCACATACCTTATTATTCACTACCTTTTTTGCTATTATCTAAGGCTTTGTTACTAGCCGAAAGTTTTAGTATTTTATAATATAACTGAAAATGCATTCTGAATTGACGGAACCTGTTCTGCTGTAGCAGCAGCTGCAGCGTAGCTCATGCACTATCGTGTTGCCAAGACACTGTTTCGTTTCTGGAAATAAGAATTATAGGTTTTAAATTAACTGAAACCTCCAATGGTGAAAACGTGGTTCAATAGTTTCAAGAGAAATGTATATTCATAAATAATTTTTCTTTAATAAAAACAACAGAAAAGACAGCTTTTTCAATAATTTTCGAAGATTTTCTCTGTGATGTAATGAAGCAACGATGTGTTTCAATGTTATTTGCTTTGACAACACTGTTCTGTAGTCGGGCCGTGTGCACTGCTATGTTTGCCTCTTTTGTTCTCCCACCATCCTTATGAACAGCGAGTGAGACGTCAAACTCGCACTTTTCCATAAGAACACTAGAGAATAAAAGAGACGACGAATATTGTTTGCCGAACGGTGCTGCGGTGAGTGTATGCCCCGATAAACAATTTAGACAGATGGCATTTTACGCATCTACCGACCAAAAATATCAAATCTATTAATGCAGATGCCGATTAGTGGGTCGTGAATAGGTACGCGAACTCCTGCATAGGGGGAAAAGTTCGAGGGATTTTTTATGGGGGCGTATAAAAATGCAGATTTTAGGACTGCTTAAAAAAGCACCTTGAGGGTGAAAATATTTTCGGACTGATGTAAATTACACTCAAGTCGCTTTTTACGCGAAGGATACGTCCCGCGTAAATCAAAACCGCGTAAAAATAAATTCCGAAAATCGCTTAAAAAACGCGTAAATTCCGAAATTCACGTTAAAAAAACCGCGTAAATTCCGAAATTCGCGTAAAATCCGAAATTCGCGTAAAAAATCCAAAATTTTGCGTAAAAAAACTGTGGATTTCAACACTACGCGAAAAAATAGACGTTTTGAGCGCATCCGCGTAAATTCCGAAAATCGCGTAAAAAACCGCTTAAATTCCGAAATTCGCGTAAAAAACATGTAAATTCCGAAAATCGCGTATAAAATACCGCGTAAATTCCGAAAATCGCGTAAAAAACCCGCGTAAATTCCGAATTCTCGTAAAAAAAACCGCGTAAATTCCGAAAATCGCTTAAGAAACCGCGTAAATTCCGAAAATCGCGTTAAAAAACGCGTAAATTCCGAAATTCGCGTAAAAAATCCAAAATTTCGCGTAAAAAAACTGTGGATTTCTACACTACGCGAAAAAATAGACGTTTTGAGCGCATCCGCGTAAATTCCGAAAATCGCGTAAAAAACGCGTAAATTCCGAAATTCGCGTAAAAAACCATGTAAATTCCAAAAATCGCGTAGAAAGTACCGCGTAAATTCCGAAAATCGCGTAAAAAACCCGCGTAAATTCCGAAATTCTCGTAAAAAAAACCGCGTAAATTCCGAAAATCGCTTAAAAAAACCGCGTAAATTCCGAAAATCGCGTTAAAAAAACGCGTAAATTCCGAAATTCGCGTAAAAAATCCAAAATGTCGCGTAAAAAAACTGTGGATTTCAACACTACGCGAAAAAATAGACGTTTTGAGCGCATCCGCGTAAATTCCGAAAATCGCGTAAAAAACGCGTAAATTCCGAAATTCGCGTAAAAAACCATGTAAATTCCAAAAATCGCGTAGAAAGTACCGCGTAAATTCCGAAAATCGCGTAAAAAACCCGCGTAAATTCCGAAATTCTCGTAAAAAAAACCGCGTAAATTCCGAAAATCGCTTAAAAAAACCGCGTAAATTCCGAAAATCGCGTTAAAAAAACGCGTAAATTCCGAAATTCGCGTAAAAAATCCAAAATGTCGCGTAAAAAAACTGTGGATTTCAACACTACGCGAAAAAATAGACGTTTTGAGCGCATCCGCGTAAATTCCGAAAATCGCGTAAAAAACCGCGTAAATTCCGAAATTTTCGTAAAAAAAACATGTAAATTCCGAAAATCGCGTAGAAAGTACCGCGTAAATTCCGAAAATCGCGTGAAAAACCCGCGTAAATTCCGAAATTCTCGTAAAAAAAACCGCGTAAATTCCGAAAATCGCTTAAAAAAACCGCGTAAATTCCGAAAATCGCGTTAAAAAACGCGTAAATTCCGAAATTCGCGTAAAAAATCCAAAATTTCGCGTAAAAAAACTGTGGATTTCTACACTACGCGAAAAAATAGACGTTTTGAGCGCATCCGCGTAAATTCCGAAAATCGCGTAAAAAACCCGCGTAAATTCCGAAATTCTCGTAAAAAAAACCGCGTAAATTCCGAAAATCGCTTAAAAAAACCGCGTAAATTCCGAAAATCGCGTTAAAAAAACGCGTAAATTCCGAAATTCGCGTAAAAAACCATGTAAATTCCAAAAATCGCGTAGAAAGTACCGCGTAAATTCCGAAAATCGCGTAAAAAACCCGCGTAAATTCCGAAATTCTCGTAAAAAAAACCGCGTAAATTCCGAAAATCGCTTAAAAAAACCGCGTAAATTCCGAAAATCGCGTTAAAAAACGCGTAAATTCCGAAATTCGCGTAAAAAATCCAAAATTTCGCGTAAAAAAACTGTGGATTTCTACACTACGCGAAAAAATAGACGTTTTGAGCGCATCCGCGTAAATTCCGAAAATCGCGTAAAAAACGCGTAAATTCCGAAATTCGCGTAAAAAACCATGTAAATTCCAAAAATCGCGTAGAAAGTACCGCGTAAATTCCGAAAATCGCGTAAAAAACCCGCGTAAATTCCGAAATTCTCGTAAAAAAAACCGCGTAAATTCCGAAAATCGCTTAAAAAAACCGCGTAAATTCCGAAAATCGCGTTAAAAAAACGCGTAAATTCCGAAATTCGCGTAAAAAATCCAAAATGTCGCGTAAAAAAACTGTGGATTTCAACACTACGCGAAAAAATAGACGTTTTGAGCGCATCCGCGTAAATTCCGAAAATCGCGTAAAAAACCGCGTAAATTCCGAAATTTTCGTAAAAAAAACATGTAAATTCCGAAAATCGCATAGAAAGTACCGCGTAAATTCCGAAAATCGCGTGAAAAACCCGCGTAAATTCCGAAATTCTCGTAAAAAAACCGCGTAAATTCCGAAAATCGCGTAAAAAAACCAAAATTTTGCGTAAAAATTTTTGTGGATTTCAACACTACGCGAAAAAATAAACGTTTTGAGCACATCCGTGTAAATTCCGAAATCGCGTAAAAAACCGCGTGAATTCCGAAATTCGCCTAAAAAAAACCGCGTAAATTCCAAAATTCGCGTAAAAAAAACCAAAATTTCGCGTAAAAAAAAATTGTGGATTTCAACACTACGCGAAAAAATAGACGTTTTGAGCGCATCCGCGTAAATTCCGAAAATCGCGTAAATTCCGAAATTCACGTAAAAAAACCGCGTAAATTCCGAAAATCGCGTAAAAAACCGCGTAAATTCCGAAATTCGCGTAAAAACCGCGTAAATTCCGAAAATCGCGTAAAAACCGCGTAAATTCCGAAAATCGCGTGAAAAACTGCGTAAATTCCGAAATTCGTGGAAAAAGACCGCGTAAATTCCGAAATTCGCGTAAAAATAGTCGCGTAAAAAGCGACTTCAGGGTAGTTCCATCGCTCCTACTTTTAAAGCGAAACATCAAAAGTTTAGCTCAACAATAGTGTTTTTCAGTGGTAACAGAAGCTTGAAGAACTAAAGGTAGCAAGAAGATTGGTATGCTGATATCCCCCACTTAGTCAACCCATCGCTTGTAATAAGGTAAAACAATCAGTGGCCCGCTTAGACTGTTTAAAACCGGTTCTTTACCCTATTTGCCCTCCGATTTCCGAACCAATTTCAAAGGTGACAAAAAGTTTAAAACGAATTTGCAGTAGCCTAACTGGCAAGAAAAGAAGTAAAACGAAAGAATAATTGTGACAGAATGGGAGGGAAAATGGGGCATTGAAAGAGAAAAAAGTAAAAAAGAAGAAAACGAGACTAAACGAGAAGATTGAAGAGAAAAAGATGAAGAACGGTAGAGAAAATAAGAAAAACGAGCGAAAAGAAGGAAAAACTATAATGAAAAGAAAGAAATTGACGATAAACTAGACAAAAAATGAGTAAAAACGGAATAAAAAAGTACCAAAAAATAGGGCACAAAAAGAGAAAATACTGAAGCAAGAAATGGAGAAAAAAAACCAACGTCGTAGGCTTAAACCGTCATTAGACATCACCTTTCTTTATCGACAGACTTCGCAGCCGGCTGTTAGAGTACAGGAAAATTACGGGCCAGTGTAAGGATCCTACTGATTCTATCTAGCAAGAACCGCCTAGCCGAGACTCGAACATACGACGACTGGGTTGTTAGACTAGCATCGTACCTCGAAGCTAACTGGACGGTTCAAAATGGAGAAACGAGAACAATAAAAGAGTCAAAATGGGACAGAAAAAGAAAAAAATGGAACAATTGCGGTGCTAGCGCTACGATTCTATGGTCTCTAACAGTATCTTCCAGCTGGGATTGGAACATATGACGGCAGACTTGTTAGACCAGCTTCCAGAGGTCATCTAGGAGGCTGGTTACGTCGTCGCGGCAGTTCCTCCAAAAAAATCGTCACTACAGAGTCTGCACGCACCATCAGTTCATCGACTCCAAAGCTGCATATGATACTGTCGATCGCAAATTCTATGAAAAATCATGAACGAGAATGGCTTTCTTAGGAAGTCCTCAAAATGATAATCTCTCATGCTTGTTGTTCATCATAGCGCTACAGGGTTTTTTAAACAGAGCGGATTTCAACACACAGGTCACGATCTTCAACAAATCTAAACAATTTGTTTCCTTTGTTAGAGTTATGTGGACCTGTCATTGTCGGCAAACAATCTGTAGCGGTGGCCGCACGGTAATGATGCTGATGTTTACCAGCCGAGAGCCGGGATGGGTCTTATTGTATCCAGAATTTCTCTGTATATCCACTGTAGTCGGTCCTGGGCTAGTCGTCGCCAATTCGTTGAGCGTTTCGACACATGCAAGTTGGCTTCAACCTGGTCGAGTCATCTAGCACGTTGGGCCTCTCTATTCCTGGTGTTGGTGGGGTTCTGGAAGAGAACGGATTTCACTGCACAGTCATCCGGCATCCTCACGACAGGACCTCCCAACTTTCGACAGGTGTACGATGGGAATCTCTTCAAGTAGTGCTTACAACTCGTGGTTCATACGTCATTCTCCGCTTTCCGTTTGTACTCAAAAACGGCAAGAGCGCGTATGTCGTTTGTAAGCAAAGTTAAAGTTACTGTCTCACATCTGTAGAGAACTACAGGTCTGATTAGCGTTTTCTACATCATCAACTTTGTGCGGCGCACAGTAATCGAAAAGGGCGAAAAGTGGAACTTTTTTCCTAGCGTCTTTTGTTGTCATTTTATCATTTATGGTCTTCAGCACTTTCGTTCTTATGAATCAAAAAGTTAGTCATCGCTTACTATAATGAAAATGAAAAAATAACTTTTTTGTGTTAGGAAATATAGACATAGTTTCTTTGGCAAAGTTGTAAGTATTATAAAAACAAGGAACTTTGTTGAAGAAATAAAATTTCTATCTTTATCGAGTGCTGAACTATAGGGCATATTCTTGAAAACTTCTTTAAAAATTGGTTTTTCATACTTAGCTTTTGTTAGTTGCATTTTACAAGAATACAATGTTCTAGGCAATTATCGAAGCTCTCAAAATAGACGTTTTTGCAGAAGCCCGCAAATCTCTTGGACCTTTACTTGCTGAGTTATCGCATATTAAAGCTGTCAATTTCCATAGCTTCACATAGCCTATGGGATAAAATGGGGCAAGCGGATTTATGAAATCAGCGCTTCATCTTAAAGCTTGAGTTGAGTACTATAAACTTGGGTGGGTTCCGCTTGTCCCCAACCACCCAAATGAGGGTACGGCAAGCATACGTTTTATGTGTTTCGCGTTCGCGAAAGGCTCGATACACGTCCATTTTTTTTTTTTGTGTTCGTAAATAGACACATGGTTTCTTCGGCAAAGTTATGGAAAATATAAAGATACACAATTTTGCTGAAGAAATGACATTTCTATCTCTATCGAGTGCAGAGCTGTGGAGCATTTTCTTTGGAAATTCTTTAAAAATGAGTTTTTCATATTTAGCGAATGTTGGTTGCATTTTACAAGAGTATATAGTTCTAGGCGATTATTGAAAGACTCAAAACATATGTTTTTGCAGAAGATTGCAAATCTATAGGCTTATTTAAGCTTTATTTTTCCTTAACTTCAGCGGAAAAAAGTTCCGCTTTTCACCCTTTTGGACCACTGTGCGGCGGCGTATGCTCCTTGATCGAAGTGTCTTACGGAGGGAAAAGTAGGCTCGACTTACAGCTTGAATGCGTCGTTTAATCGCATTACTCGTATCACTGTCGGCCGTGACCAGAGATTCCAAATGTATGAATTCTTCCAAGACTTCAAGCTCATCGCGGTCAATAGTGTTTGTCCGTGTCCATGGGCAAACGTTATTTGCCCTGGAGCCGTTTTCTACCATATATTTGGTCCTTCCAATCCTCCTAGCCTCCATTTTTAGTCTGGCGTAGATTGCCTTCGCCGTCCCAAGGTTTCTAGTAATGATGTCGAAGTCATCTGCAAAGGCTAGGAGTTAGCTACTCTTGCTGAGAATCTTTCCTCTCATTTCGATGTCTGCTCGTCGGATCCGCGCGGTTCGAAGGGACTCGCTCCAGGGTAGCTTTGATCAGCCGCGTCAGTTTGTCCGGAAGACCGCTTTCGTACATTATCTGCCATAGCTGTTTGCGCTCGATAAATTTTGTTCTCCAACCTCCTGGCATTTATGCACTGTTGCAAGATAGGTCTACAAAATAAATTGTACGAAGCACGACCTGGGCGTTCGCGGTAGTCGACAGAAGCTTTAAACCGTAGAGTCGCACCCGGCTCCGAACTCTCGAGACCAAGCAGAACTAGTGCGCAGTATTTATAACTGGAGTCTGTCGCCAAATCCCAAAAAAAAACTACCGCTACTAAGCGCCCCGTTGTCCCCGCAGCCTGCATAGATATTCAGTTCAGTTTGAGTTCTGTCAATTCAGTTTCAGTTTGCAGTTTTAGTTCAGTGTCAGTTTAGTCCACCAGTTCTGAGAGAAAATCTTTATAAATTCTTTCTGAAAGCGTTTTAATGAGACTTTTGCTGTACTCAACTTTGAAACGCCAAACTCAGACTTCTTTGGCTCAATAAAGCACTAAATCCAGCCATCCTATCACTAGCTTAATCCTAGGAAATCCCCAAACCGGAAATGCCAAGTCGTAGATCCCAACTCTTAAGTTCATTTTCTCCCAGGAATCAAAGATCCACAATCAAACGGTGATTTACGAACCTCACCGCAATAAATTATACCGGGGAAGGTTTTTTTTTGGTGAATAGGCAGCAGCCAATATCGGATGCCGGTGCCCAACTGGTTCACTGGTAGCTCCTATACGAAGGAAGGAGGATTACACCGACCGGTCCAGACGCTGCCTGCAGCGGCGGTTGGTGACATTTGCTCCGACTAGCCTTGCAAGTTGCAGCTCCGTACTCACATGTACCGACCCTTGTTTCCAAGCGTGACACCTTTTTATGTTCGCCACTACGTTCGTGGACTATCGACGGCGACGAAGGAAGGAAGAAAAACAAGTGTTACTTCCTTATTTTCTCACCAGCCAGCAAGCCGGTCGGAGGACCGCCACCGTCGATGGCAAGATTTATGGCCGAACGCGGCCGGAGACGATAACAAATTGTGCACGCGTGTTGTGATTTTTCCCGAGCAGCCACCACCTCCGGTGGATGGAAATAATTTATTGGTTTACATTTCGATTGTGGGGTTGGTGCTAGTTTATCAATCGATTACTTAAAGTGAGTCTAAGAATTTGGGAAATTCTACACTCCAATCTGCATCACTCAAGCGTGAAACTATTTTCATCTAACCTCGTCCAACCACCAGCAGCCGTTGAAAATCTGCTCCACTTGAGCTATTCCGGAGAATCCAGACAAAAGAAATTAAACATAATTATTTGACGGTCTTCCCCCAGCTTCCGAAAGCTTTCTTCCCCGTCGCATCAGAGTGGTGCTCATCATTATCAAAATTTGCACCAATTTTCCCCTGGCCAAACCCGGTTCGGTCCGGCGGAGAGGAGAATGCGTCTTCGCAGCATTCAAGCGAACGACGAGCGATGGGGCCTTCTTGACTGATACCGTTAGTAGTAAATTTAACGGCTGACTGCTTCCGGTTTTCCTCCATTCACACCGCTTCACACCGCCGCCCGTTGAGTGACTGAAGTTGGTCTGCTCCAGAGAGGAGCCAGAGCGGAAATGGAATTTCTTAATATATATAGTTTCTGACGCGATGCACCGTTTTGGCGTTGTTGGGAGGCAAGAATTTTCCGTACCATCAGTCTGCTGACTTGGATGCCGAGTGCTTCCAAGATGGTGCGCTACCCGGCGATGACGGAATGACTGGCTTGTCTAAAACCCGTACCCAAGCCGTGCCGATTTGAAGGACCACGCCACGATAACGTCTGTTCTGATCTGATGGGCTCGTCCGACCGACCGTCCATCTTGAGAAAACTTTCTCTGCTAGGCGCTTTCGTAATTTTCACTCCTCCAATCGAAGGACGGTTGGCTAGTCAAACGGATCGATCTCTATTGGACATTGAAGTGGTGAAACTTGAGTACGCGGTTTGGAAAATCGAATGTTGAGTTCATTCATTAGTAAGAGAACATTGTTTCGTTCTTTCGTTCTTAGATTCTTCCATTCTTTCATTCCATCATTCTTTCATTCTTTCATTCTTTCATTCTATCATTCTTTCATTCTATCATTCTTTCACTCTATCATTCTTTCGTTCTTTTATTCTTTAGTTCTCTAATTCTCTCATTGTTAGATTGAAGTTGTGAAGCTAGGAAATTAAAGAAATTAGAAAATCAACAAACCAGAAAATTTAAAATTTAAACTTTAATGATCATTTTCTGAGAGTTTTCAAAAAAAACTTAACCTATAGAGTTCGCTTCATAAAGTACCATACCAATCGGCAAGCAAACAAGTTCGGCCAGTCGTTCAGCTGCAGTATTATGGGACCAATATCCTCCCAATTGACCGCAGTAATGGTTCGGAAATTAAATAAATTGACCATTTCTCTTCTCATCACCTGCGACGGCCATCCCGACCGGTCTCAGGCGGTTCCCTTCTGCCTTCCTACCGGCGGATGGTGGGCTCCCAGCGAACCGGAAAGGGGCTCGTTAGTTATTGGGAAATTTATTGCCGCTTTTCTGGCGGTTAATTGCTCCGAGTTCCTACGCCAGGGCCCCCGGTGCAGTGGGTGGGGACATCCATCGACGAAAGAGAGTGTCCCTTATCAGTGGCTCGTAAATAATCACATCACGTGCAATCAAGGAAAAAGAGCTGCTCGTTCGGGTGCGGAAGAGTGGGCAATAAAGAATTTCCGTTCGAACTGTGTGTGTGCGTTCCCCGGCTCCGAAATGTGAAGAAGTCAAAGCCGAATTGACACAACAATTTAATCGGAATGGTTCCCCGGGGATAAATAAATCGCACTCTTTCTGCCTCCGTGGAGTAGTAGCAAAAAAAAAGGATAATTCAATTCGAAATGAACAATCGGAGATGAGAAAATGAGACTGTCATTGGCAGCTGTCGCTGGTCTGGAGGCTGGTTGTCTCAACGGGACAGGTTCCGTGCTCAACACCTTAATCGTTTCGAGAATTCTTTCACTACGACAATGACTTAACCCAGCGTAAATTAAGAGGCTTACCTCCCATTGAGTGTGTGCGGTTCTAATTGGAAAACAAACCTCGTTTATGATCCTTCATAGTCGGCACGGCAGCGTCAGTGCCTGTGAAACTACTCGAAATTTGACGGGAAAAAATGGCTTCATCACAGAGCCCCCATCGTCGACAGAAGAAGAAGAATGACGGTATTTAAAGTAAAACAAACAAACAAACAACGTCATTAGCGTTCATAAGCAGTCTGTGTGGCGAAATGAAGTCAAATTTACATAACAATCAGCAGAAAATTTGCTCCCCGTCCCCATCCTCTGGATGCCCGGCTCCTCCTGCCAAATGCGAAACATGTTTCAACCACTTGAAGGGGGGAGGGGTGGGCTGGCAGACGGCAGCACCACACGGTAGATATCAACACCTTTCTCCTCCCATTTCACCACAGCACAGACTCGGTTAGGGAACCCGTCCAAACAGTCGTCCCGAAAACCACCAACCGCGTGGGTGTTTGATGTTGCAAGTAATAATACTTACAATTTTCCGCTACATATAAATTCATCAGCATTGTGCGTAACACATTTACATGATTTTTTCCCTCTTTTACTATCGTTCGTGTTTTTTTTTCCTAAAGTGAAATGCCACCCTCATTCCTGTTTTTTTTTCGACGTCGTTGGACGTCGTCGAAGTCGAACGACGGCGCGGCGAGGTCGAAGTTTATAACATTGTTGGAGACGTATGAAAAATGTACGGCTGCATAAAATATGCATGCATCGGTTTCGTGTCCTGTCGTCTGACTACGACTGGTGGCATTCCTTTTTCTCTTATGCTTACGCATAAAATAAAAGGAAAAAATTCACATGTTGCAAAGGGGAGTCACTTGTGTGGCGTGGTGAAAGGAACAACAGGAGCAGGAAAAAAATTGTAACAAGCTTTTACATCCCTTATGGGTGGGGAAGAGAGAACAGAGGCGTACGTACTGACATGCTGGGAAGCCTGCTGCTTAACAGCACCATAAATTTGCATAAAAATCACTTTATTACATATATTCACTCACGCGCAACCGTTTTGTGCAACACCTATTAACGCGTTAAATAAATTGACTTCTGATTATGGTTGGTTGGGCTACCCTTACCCACCTGGAGAAACTGATAAAGATCTGTTCCGGAAAGAACAAAATGTCAATAAATGGCTGTCGGTTCGATAATCTTAGGATTGATCAATTTGGTAGATTATTAGAGTAGTAGTAGTAGTAGTAGTAGTAGTAGTAGTAGGGGAAAGCCACCATCATTTCAAGGACTTGCCAATGTATGTGGGTAGAATTACAGTAGATCCAAATTTGATTATCAAATGAATTTCACACTAATGCTGTTACAGAAGGGCCAAAAGGGATTGGGCGGACCCACAAGCAGAGGCACTTGTGCGCATTCCGGGGTTATAAGAGTCGCCTTCCAGCATTAGGATCCTTCCATGTAATAATCAATTTCGCTGTACCAACTTTAACCCACGTGATGATTTGTTTGTTTTGAATTGAGAAGTGCCATATTTGCTTCAGACCTTAAGGATTCAGGTTGGCAATCCACTCCATCATCCAGCCTTCCACATTTATGATTTCAATAATAATACTGTTAATAATATGATATTAAGATGAAATGTGGTATATATAGGTAAAAATAGAACAATCTCACCAGCAATCCTTCGTATGAAATAAAGTAGCGTCCTTTGAGGTTCCAGAAGTGCTTCTAATAGTTAATTTAATTTTTCATTCTGGTATCCATGTGCAGTATTAAAACTCGTTTTGACCAAAGTTTTTACTACATAGCAGTAGTTGCTTCATAAGCTAAAACGAAAAAAATAGTTAAAATAACTCATTAGACTTACCAATTAGCTAGACCGTGTGGCTCCGCCGTCTGCCCAAAACCTCGGTTTTGAAGTCAGGAAACCACCCAGCATCGCACCTCCTAGCTTGGCTACTCAATAGAGCATTACCAGGTATGGCCACGTGGAGGCGCTAGGTAGGGGCTTGGGATAGCTAGAGCTATATTGGACGCTCCTCATTTGCCTTCCCCATTTCATACCCAATTTGGTAGATTATTAGAGTACATTAAAAATCCGGTGACAAATCGGTCACCGGAAGAATAATTGAGCCGCCGGAAAGAACCGACTCCCAATAGAACTCTACACAAAACGGGAAAAAAAACACTAGCAACAGCACTTAACTGGATAATTTCAAGGATTTTGGAGGAGGATAAGCTACCGAAGGAATGGACGGAAGGTGTGCTTTGTCCCATTTACAAAACGGCAACACTGTATTGAACGGTGGTTGTTTTTGTGTCGGATTTCTCGCAAAGTTTTTGGCTATTTTATACATTTTTGTTGTTAGTTTTATTGTTTATAATTCTTTATAAAGTGTAAATATAGGTTTTATTCTGCGTTTTATAGTCGAAACAACGCTATTGGATTTTAACTGAAGTGATTTTCTGTGATTGGCTGCTACGTAGTTTTGCTGGATTTGTTTGTTTAGATTGTGCACAGCAGTTTTGGGCGATACCGTATCGTTACCCACTATATCGATACTCGCGCACGCAGCTAGCACCAAATCGTACATCAATAACCGAAAATTATCGTAAAGAACTCTTAACAAATTCGGAATCGTAACTAAAGCTTAATAAAGTCCGCCCAAGTTGATTTTCAGTCGTATATAACGATAATTTCTGACATACATACGATATTCAGCACAGAATCGAAGATCAGTACGGAGCGGGTCGGGCTTAATCGGATATTAGGCCGTATGAATAAACTAGTTTGCTTTGCTATTCCCGTGTAAATGTTATGGGAGAGTTTGCTCAAACTCTTTTATTCATACGGCCTATTGTCGTATATAATTACTTATATCGATGAAATGCGTATGTTTATTCTATATATATCTACACGTATATCACCTAGAAAATACTACGGATATGCCAATTTTGTGCATCAAATACGATTTATTAGCATGTATATATGTACGTAATGCTTATTTTTAATTTTTATACACATATAAAAATGATAGCTGGGTAACTACTGGTATACATCTAACGCGGTTTTCGTTCATTTTGTCAAAATGACTGTACCGCTTGCGGTCGATGTACGAAAATAATAAAGAAGGACGAGGACCTTTTAAAATACATGGGTTTTTGCGACCAAGTTTGTCACACTCGGTGCACTGGCTAGAACGTTCCTTTTATGAAATTCGTCCGGTCAAACATCAATTTGTTTTGGATGTATGACGAATGCATCAGGCTTATGAAATTCGAACGTTTTAAAAACACCGTTTCGTCCTTGGAAAACGTGACATCGTCCGTCGTAGAAGGGCAAATGAGCATAATCTCGGAGCTTAAAGACGAAATCGTGCGGAACAACAACGACGTAACCAAACTCGCCGATAAAGTCAATGCGGCAATCCCGATGCGAATACCTACTCGCGATCGTCCCGCTAAACGTCGTCGCGGCGACTCGAAAACCCCGAAAAACTGACTACTTGCACCAGACTCGTTCAGAACCCCGAAAACCTTGTGGTCAGCTCCCCGCCCAAGCTAATCTGAGTGTACCTCTCGCGTTTTCACCCTACCGTGATCTCTGAGGTCGTCGAGCGACTTGTTCGAGATGGGTTACAAAACCAGGAGCCCACTCGTGTTGTTTCACTGGTGAAAAAGGGGGCCAACCTTCAATCGCTCAACTTCATTTCCTTCAAAGTTGGAATTTCCCTCCCCAGATACTTGCCACAGGGAATTGTATTTAGGGAATTCGACGATGCGCGAACGAATTCAGCGGTATGGCTACCCCTCCTCGCTACCGCTCCTCTTCTAGTTGGACACAAAGATAACTCCGGTGCTGGCTCATCATCTGTCACTCCAATGGTGCTTACTCCAGTCCCTCTAAAACTCCCTTCGACTGCAGTTCTACCGCAAACCCTTGCAGTAGAGGGACCATAGTTTCCGTAACACCGACGATACTAGATTGCACCAAGTTTCCACCGCACCGGCCGACTTCTGCCAACCCGACATTACTGCCATCTTCAGATGACCGCTTATTTCACCAAATGCAGTGTCATGCTACTGGGACGCACTGTTGTTGGTATCATGTATTCTCGACTACCTGCTAAAGAAATTTTCGAGGTACAGGACCTTACCCCTCCGTAACCACTACCTGTCGATCAAAACGAGATACAAACGCCTGAGTCGTTCTTGCCTTCGAAGCTACCTGAGAAACGTCGTCAGCCAAGGAACAAATTCGGCTTCCATAGAGGCAAATCAACGGTGGATGCCATTTTGTCTGTCACTAACACAGCCGAGGTGGCAATCCAGCGCAAGAGGACAGGTATCCGCTATTGCGCAGTTGTCACGCGCGACGTGAGAAATGCGTTTAATAGCGCTAGCTGGGACTCCATAGCCAACCAGCTTCGGAACGTCCAAGTGCCGGTGTCGTTGTACAGCCCTACTAGCACAGTTGTTATAAACTAGTTGTGGTAACCGATTAATGACTTATTTCAGTCATAAATAGGTTGCAGCAACCAGAAGTGACAAAAGTGTGCTACTTGGGAGGATTCTGGAAAATTATTTCTATGCTATGCTACAACACGGACGAGGGTCAGAAGTGCGTTCCAACCACCGCAGGGGTTCCGCAAGGTTCCATACTGGGCCCGGTGTTGTGGAACGTCATGTATGACGAGGTGTTTAAGCTAAAGTTCCCGGTAGGGGTGGTGATTGTCGGCTTTGCGGACGATATCGAAGTCTACGGTGAAGAGAGGTTGAGTTGACGGCTGCCCACTTCATAAGCATTGTTGAAGATTGGATGCGCTCCAGGAAACTGGAGCTAGCGCATCATAAAACGGAGGTTATCGTGGTGAACAACCGCAAGTCGGTGCAGCAAGCAAATATCAGCGACGAGGACTGCACTATTTTGTCAACGCGGTTCTTAAAACTCTTGGGAGTCATGGTCGACGACTAGCTCTAGTTCGGGAACCACGTCGACTATGCCTGCAAGAAGGCTTCCACAGCTATTTCGGCATTGTCTCGTATGATGTCTAATAGCTCTGCGGTATGTGGCAGCAAGCGAAGGCTATTAGCCAACGTGGTCCAGTCCATACTCAGGTATGGCGGGCCGGTGTGGTCATCTGCGTTAGGTACCAAGAGCTATCTAGCTAAGCTGAAAAGCACCTATTGTCTCATGTGCTTGAGAGTAGCGAGTGCGTATCGCACAGTTTCACATGACGCAATCTGCGTCTTAGCGGGTATGATGTCTATTGGCATCATCATTAGCGAGGACGTAGAGTGCTTCAACCACGAACTAGAAGGCATACGGAGTACCACAAGATGACCGGCCTCGTTGACCACATGGCAGCGGGCACGATCTAATTGCACAAAAGACCGGTGGACACATCGACTTATCCCGGAACTATCCGAGTGGGTAAACAGGCGCCACGGCGAAGCCAACTTCCGCCTGACATAGATTCTGTCAGGGCATGGTTGTTTTAGACAGTATCTGCACAAGTTTGGGCATGCGGAGTCCCCCACGTGTCCCGAATGCGTGGATGTTGAGGAAACTGCAGAACATGCTTTCTTCATATGCCCTCGTTTCGCGGGCGCAAGAAGCAACATGATGGCAGTGAACGGTTAGGACACTACTCCGGATAACTTAGTCCAAAGGATGTGTTCCAACTCGGACGTCTAGGGAGCGATCAACGTGGCTGCTACCCAGGCTGTACTTGGGCTACAAAACCGCTGGAGAGCCGAATAAACAACCATAACTACCATAGTCCAGTAGTTATCTAAGAGAGTGCGTTAAGCACAATAGCCCCTCCCTGAAGTGATACCGATAAGGTGGTGCCAGCGGGGATGGAGGCTGGAGACTCGAGTAATGCTTTAGTGGGTCTGGATCCTCACGCCCCATTAGGGGGGTCGGGATACCTAACCCCACTCCCCGAGTTGTCTTCTCAGGTGTCTGATAGTAGAGTATTTTCTAAGATGCTTAGCAGATTTCCCTATTCGTAAAAAAGATGTCTTTTCCTCAGCATGGAAATCAGCATACATGTTTCCTATGCATAGAAAGGGAAATAGGAAAAACGTAGATAACTGTCGAGGTATTTCTGCACTAAACTCAATTTCGAAACTGTTTGAGCTCGCCGTGTTTAAACCAGTATTTGCATTTTTCAAACAGTACATCTTTGATAACCAACATGGGCTTATGCCCAAGCGCTACCACGACTACCAACCTCTTGACTCTTACATCCTACGTGATAAATAGTTTCGATGGTCGGTCGCAAACAGATGTCATATACACTGATCTTTCCGGAGCTTTCGACAAATTGAACCACCTAATCGCCATTGCCAAGGTGGATAAGCTTGGCATAGGTGGCCCGTTGCTGCGTTGGTTCAGTTCATACCTATTCGATCGCCACTTAAAGGTGAACATTGAGGGCAGTCTCTCAGGAGCGTTCACTAGTCACTCTGGAACACCACAAGGCAGTCATCTCGGTCCTTTAATATTCCTTGTCTACTTCAATCACAGATCGGACTCTTGTTTGCAGACGACCCTCAAAAGTTGAAAATCTATCCGACGCCACTGTCCTTCAGGAGGAACTATCGGCCTTTGCCAAATGATGTGTCGACAACCGCATGCTGCTAAACCCCAACAAATGTGAAGTAATCACATTTTCTAGAAAATTGAGTCCGTTCGTTTTTGACTACAGGCTGTCAAATACGCCAATACGTCGCAAAAATTGCGTCAAGGATCTGGGGCTACTGCTCAACTCTAAATTTACTGTGGACTGGACGAAGCCAGCAGGAACCTTGGGTTCATTATGCGTATCGGCAAGAACTTCAACGAAGTTTACTGCTTGAAAGCTCTTTATTGCGCATTAGTCCGCTCCTATCTTGAATATTGCGCTCCAGTTTGGAGTTTCTACTATCAAAATGGAGTTAGCCGAATCGAGTCAGTGCAGCGGAGATTCATTCGTTTTGCTCTTCAGAGACTTCCATGGAATAACCCTATCCAGCTGCCAAGCTACGAACAACGCTGTAGGTTTATCGACCTAGACCCGCTTCATCGTGATCGAGATGTGAATAGAGCTTCGTCGTGATGTGAAAAGAGCAATAATCGTCTCCGAGAAGTGGATTGCCCGTCTATATTGGAAAACTTTGAAATTCACGTCTGGAGTCGTCTGGTGGTTTACTGTAGAGCACCGAAACTAAGACTGGAATGGTGATATGGAACGACTGCCGAAACGATTTGGTGACTTATTATGTTGGTTTATTGATTGGGTTATGACTCGATTAGGACTCGATCATGACAGACTTATCGGTGCGAATGGGTTCCGTTTTATACCCGATCGAACCTCTATACATTGATACAATTTATACTTATTACTAGGAAGATTCCTGGAGTAACCAAGTAGCAAAAGACGCGTGAGCATAAAGTATGCATTGCGCGCGTTAGCATAGTAATTCTAGCGACGGCACTGCATTCGGTTTATAGGAATGGGCACGTCTTTTAATATGCATACTACAGTCGTACATTGCGCAATAGCCACTTTCTATCACGTGCCGAATCGACGGATTAACTACAGGAGCTTTAGTGCGATTACCGGTCTACAAAGCCACTTTCACCGTTTTTACCCCAGCTTCGAATTTGACGTCAGCCGTAAAAAAGCAAGGCCTAAATGCTACATTCCGTTATCGAAACTTGACCTTCTGTTTTTATACGACAGACTTCGCAGGCAGCTGTTAGAGTGCAGGACAATTGCAGGGCTAGTTGCTACGATCCTATTGACTCTAACAGCCTCTCCCAGTCGGGATTTGAACATACGACGACTAGCTTATTAGGCCAGCATCATACCTCGAGGCCAACTGGGAGGCAGTCGTAACGTGCTGAAAAATCGTTTTCTATCAATAGCACGTAGTTTTTAGGTTAGGTTATCATTTGGGCCACAAGGCCTGTTGATGTACAAATAAACAACTACATACAAAATCTGAGGGGTTGTGCACAAGACACGACCGCATAGGTGACGTAGGACTACGTAAGTCTCTTTGTACCGATAGTAGGATGTATCCATGTATGTAATAAAATAATACGATTCTTTATGTATACAACCTACATACGCAACGTTTATCAAAGTAGTAACATTGTATACGTTCAATCCTCAACCGATTTTTGAGTTCTATCCATGAATTGATTGAATCTATTTTATAAAAACGAATCGAAGTCACACTAAACCAAACAGTAAATAAATTTTCATGATTTGTTTCTACGTTAAATAGTGCTTTTCCTCTGGTAATCGGTAGACGATACGCGCGAGTTTTCAAAAAGCTGAAAAATTTGCGCAAAACTTGTCTGCAGTTTACAAAAGAAGAACACTGATAATAAAGCATATACAAGTTGCAGACATTTTGGAAGTGGCAGAAAATGTCGACCAGTAAACTTACTCCCGCCATTTGTTGATCGTCCGCAACGGCGAAAAGTTCAACTTTTCCCTCGTTGCCTGTGTTACTATGGTATTTACTGGGCAAGAAAATATAATAAACTATTCAATCGTTGTGTGATCCTTAAAAGGACCGATTGCTTGATTATCATAACTCTAGCTTGCAATAAACTTGCCACATCCGTGGCATAATTTCAAATACACAAGCTTTAAAATTATGCTACGGATGTGACTCGAAAGCTGCCTGCCCGATGTGTCACAAGCTAGCTGCTTGCCGATGTATCGCCAGCGAAAGCCGCTGACCGACTGACGATGCGCAGTAAAATGCATAGCAGCCAAAACCACATCGTTCACTGGCGGTTGAGTCGATGGATTCTTCGGTTTGTTGTCGTCTCGCTTGGTGAATTTGGATGTCTTAGTTGCCTTATCCGGGGAAGCAGCAACAGCTGAAGGTCAACAATTTTCGATCGGATTCTATAGGGCGTAATTATATACAATCATAAGGAAACTTACCCCACAACTCATATCGTATATATTTCTGTCATCCGTGCTAAGGAAGCACTGACGTGATAAGGCAAAAAAATTAAAATAATTATATTTTCCAATGACGCGCGTTGAAAATCGATAGTTTTCTATATTTTCAATATTTTCTAAATCGATTTTCCGATCAATTGGTGTAAATATCTTGGAAATCTGTTGAAAATTGACTGAATTATAAGCCGAAGCGTGAAAATGCATTTCCACTTTGATGACGTCATTTCCAACAACCAATTACCAAGCGAGAATTCTGGTAAAACATAGGTTCATTATTTTCAATTTTTCAATAGTTCAACATCAAGAATCCATACTTTTCTTCATTTGGGCCAATTCTTAGAAGATTTTCCAATCGATTGGTGTAAGAATATTGAAAATCGATCGGGAAACCAATAAGCTATTAGCGTTCAAAACCTGACCACTTTTCGAGAGATTTTTTGGAATTACCCTATACCAGCTACCTTCCCGAAAAACGTAGTCCTACGTCAAAAGAGCATCGGTTAGATTGCCGAGAATTACCGCGGCACAACGCTGGTCAAGGTCGACTACAAGGTGCTTTCCCAGATTTTGTTACGTCGTCTAACCCAATAACCCAATCAGGGAATCAAAATATCATTGTTCATACGCAGAAATAACCGATAAAAACGAAGAGCGATAACCAGTTATTCTCTGCCTATAAAACAAACACGTACGTAGCAACCAGAATGTATCACGATAACAAAATATTTGGACAAATGAATGTCCCTTCACACCAGCAAGCAGGACAACTTTCGATGAGAATATATTTTGATACACACTCGCTCTCACAAGCGGTTGTTGTCTATTGGTTTCATTTTAACACTGTTTTAGTCACTGGCTCGGTGCCCTATTCACGATAAATGTATAAATTTGGATATTAAATTTTTGTAGAGATCACACACCAACCATGTCTCAAAATCCTTTCGAACGAACTTTTTGCATAACAAGATCGCTCCACACGCCGGCTGCGTCCAGGGTCGTAATTCTAGGGACAAAAAAACTATTTCCCCGTCGGATGGCGCACCATTTCCGTCCCGTCCCGTGCCGTGTGCAATCACCAAGCTGCCCGAGACAGACAGAGTTGTTGTTTTTTGTCGGTGATTTTTTCGAACGGTCCAATTTTTGCAGCTGAATGAAAGTGTATAAATAGTCCGAGCAGAGTAGTGGGAGCCTGAGCTGAACAGTTTTCGCAAAAGCCATAAAACGGAAAGAATAGTATGCTGCTTCGCCAGACGACACAGTTGTCGTTCCCCCCGGTCATATCAGTTCTCTGTGTATGGATGTGCGGAATTTCTGCTGGGAATTATAATCGAATATATTTATTCCCACTTTGCGTGTGGAATAAATGTTGCGAAAACCCTTTTTCTGAGTTCGGCTGCTGTTCGTGTTCGACTGAATGGTGGAATTTCGGGTTACGTCAGACAAGATAACAGAAAAAAAATATGAACGACATGGCGTCGCAAGCTGCTGGATCCTAAATCGTCCACCCAATGCCAGAGTGGACAATAGCTGTCCCGTGTTGTGTTGCAAATTATACTTTTGGTCACTCGAGACGACAAGTCAACCAACGACGGGATTAGGAGAAATTGAAGATAAGGTTAGATTATGAGGGTAAACATGAAAATATTAAATTTCGCCTGAATCTTATCTGTTTGCTAAACAAAAGTACTGACAGCCAGTTGAAGACTTTAAACATGAGTCACTTTAAATTGATTTGAGTACAGCAACACTCAACACAGCAAGACGGTCAGTGGCGTGAAGTGAAAGTCACTCACTCACTCACTGACTCACTCGAGACAGGTAAGAAGATTACAACACGACGACACTGGAACCTTTTTTGTGCAAATCCCCTTGGATTAGCCACACCACACTCAAGCTGTCCAATTTCGGCAAATGGGCTTGCATTTTAGGAGGAGTCGTGAGACAATTGCAGCACAATCACTCGCCCATCGGCCGGGGAGGGATGGTTTGAAGTTAAGCACAAACCGACCGACCGAGCGACCAGACCCCCAGAGGAGAAGGTGAAAAGGGCCATCATCAAGTGTCAAAGCGTATATCTTGCCGCTTGTTCTGGTCTGTCTGAGACTGCTCCAGCAGGGCTGTTGTGGCGTGGGATCGGATAATAAATGTCCCAAGTGGATTCCGGGCTGGCTTGCAGAGAAGTGTTTGTCCATCAACTCTACTAGATGCTTGGCAAGTGTCTTCGACGGAAGGATGCGATGCCGATGCCGATGCGGATGAAGCCGGGGATAAGTTTCGCTTCATCATGCTGTGATTGTGTAAAATTAAATAAATTTTGCGGTTGGGAGTTTCAAGACGTTTTGATAAAGTGAATTTTCCGGGTGTCCGCTGGGACCGGCCTGTTGAAATTGCCGGCCTTGATTGCCGAGTGCTGTCCGACTGTCCGACGAGTGAGTGTCAATCTAATTTTTTGGAGTGGCGGAAAAGCAATTCCGACACACAGATCGGTGAAAGCTTTACTGCTATTCACTTTAAAGATTTTTATTTTCGAGCAAACTGAACCCCAGCACACGGTCCCACTGAATCGCGAATATCGTTTATCTAAACAGCCGGCAGGCTGTTGGCCTAAAGTATGATTACTTACAAGATCTTAATTTAATATTCCCCGGCAAAGGAGCAACAAAGAATCGGCGGTGGCAACCGACGGATGGGCGGAACTCTTTCATTCGACAACAGAAAGGATGCCCACCGGCACTGCCGGTTGCTTTTTAAATAGCATGTCTTATCTGCTGCGGCTGCTGATGCTGCTGCTGAAGGAGATGCTCCTTCACCCAAGAAGGATAATGAGTTTTCTGGTGGTGCAAACCTAGCCAGTCGGTCGGTTGAACGGTGTCGGACTCTGATGTAAATTAAAAATTACATCCTAATCAGCGAACCGAGACAGGCCACGATTGCCACCGGGGGTTTTTCCTTTCGGGAAGTGTCAGGTCATTCATTACACGTGTTGGACCACAGCGCTTTTTTTCTTCGTCCTGCAGCCGTAAGTCACAAAAGATACCGAGACAAAAAAACGTAGCTTTCTTTGCTGTAAAGGTTGATTTTTTTGTGTGTTGTCTCCTTGTTTTCGGTAGATAAAAGGCCAGGAAGGAAGTGCTCGAGACAAACGATGGCATTTGTTACAGGACAGCGATTTGGTCGTAATTCAGGTTCGCGCTGATTTAAACGGAAGCACCTTTAATTAATACGTTGTTTTTAATTTAGATTTAATTTATTGGCGGTCGCGCTTTCTTTTTTGCCAGCCGGATTTGGTCGGGTTGTTGCAGTGATTCATTGTTTTCATTTAACTTGAAGATTAGACTTGTAGCAGGAGGTGTCCTGCTGTAATGGTTTTCTTCTGAAGCCAAAGATCGAGTGAGATCTTGACAAGAGATACTGTAATTTCTTCGATAATATTGTAGATAATAATCAATTTTCAATTGCTGTTTAGCCCACTTTTTCCAATTCTGTTTGGCTCAGGCGCTGTAGTCAAAAGAGCGAAAACGAAGCAAAAACAAGCAAGCCCACCAGACGGCTAACAGTCTAAGCAATTATCAGAGTATCTGTCGATACTCGAGTGACTTTCTTAGACATTTTGCTAGGCTTTGTATCCTTTCAAGATCTGTCCATTGAGGGGTACCAGGGTGCCTTCGTGAGTTGTACGATTCGAAGACGAATCATGCAGCGAATCATTCGTTACTTTGGCGAAAATCGCCCATGTGACCTTACAGCGTGGCATCGAGTGAAAGTTCATATCGCCGCGAACACCCACCTTCGGTGGCCTATGGGAACCGATCGTACAGTTTGCCAAGTACGTCACTCATCCAAGTTCTGGGTGAACGACGACTTTCCTTCGGGAAGTTCGTAACTCTTGAAGTTGATTTTTTTATGAACATACAATAAGATTTTCGCAGCAATATCAGTTTGAAAATTCAGAATAGTTTCCCTAGTCAGTGGTGTAATATTCCAAAGTTAAGTTTTGAAATTGTATTCTAATTCTTTATTTTTCTTGTGTCACTGCCACCAGTACTGATGATCTATTGTGACATTGCCCGGCTGTTTGCCGTAACCTATTATTACTTACCACAAAAATACCGGCTAATTAGATTGAAAACTCCGGACTTTAAGGTGCGCTTGGCCCTAAAATCAAAGTTGGAATTCGACTAGAAATTAGGCATGGAACTAAACTATAAATTACAGAAGAAATTGGACGTGAAATCGGGCTTGACATAGCGCATTACATTAGACTTAAATTTGGACTAATTTGAACTTGACACTTTATTTCGAATTAAACTGTAAATTTGACTACAATTTGTAATAATTTAGACTGGGGGTTTTACTTGGAATAAGACCTTATACCGGAGTTAATTTAAAATTTTTATTTGAAATTGGACTCAATTCAATTAGATTTGAAATTGGACTTGCAATAGGATTAAAATTGGACTTGGAATTGCATTTGAAATTAAGCTTGAAATTAGAATCCAAATTCTACTAGAAATTGGACTTGAAATCAGAGTTTTTTTCAATTTGACCTAAAATTGAATCTAAAATTTTATATTAAATTAGACTTGAAGTTGGGCTAAAATCGAGCATGCACTTGAACTTGACATTGGACGTTAAAGTAGATATGAACAGGTTCTTGTTTTATGTTCTCACTTTTCTTTTCTTTTCCTTTCGTTTTTCCTCTTTTTCTCTATTCTTCCGTCTCGAGTTTTCTATTTTATTGTTTCGTTTTTCTTCGTTTACTGTCCCATTTTCTCCTACTTGCAGTCCTGTTTTCCACTCTTTCTTTTAATTTCACTCCCATTTTTTGTGTTTTCGCGGGTCTTTTTTCGTTTCCGGTTTTCTTGTTTTTCCAACTCTAATCATCTTCTTTGCTTCTCGATTTTCGTCTTCACCTGTTTCGTTTTTTCTCTTTTGGATGCCACGTTTTTCCCTTTCTGTCACGTTTATTCTGTTTCTGGCTCTCGTTCTTTGCTTTCCTCACCGGTTTTCCTTTTTATCTATCGTTTTTTGTTTTTTTCTCACGCGTTTTACCTTTTTTGATCCGCTTTTCTTTTCTCATTTTCTCTTTTCACTATTTTCCTCGTTTCCTCTGACAGTTTTCCTTTTTCAGTCTCGCTAGTCTTCATTTCGCATTTGATTTCTCTTGTTTTTTGTTTCAATTTTCCTTTTTTTTTCATTTTCCCTCTATTTACCTCGTTATCTCACCTTTGCTTTCTTGTTTTTTTCTTTTTCTTTTTTTATTTCCTCTTTATCCTTTTCTGGCCCCTTTTTCACATTTTCAGTCCTGATTTTCCTCTTCTTTTTCTCTAACCAGTTCTGTTTTTAGTCTTTTTTCTTCCAATTTTCCTCATTTTCAGGCCCGTTTTTCTTTTTTTCCAGTATCGCTTTTTGTTTTCTGTCTTGTGAACTTCTTTTCTATTTGTTCGTTTTCGTTTGTTCCATCCTACCTCTCTTATTATGTCCTGCTTTTCCTCCTATTCTGTTACGTTCTATTCCCCTCTTACTCCAGTTTTTCTTCTTTTTCTTTGTCACGTTTTCCCTAGTTTTATATCCCGTTTGTTCAGTTTTTGTCACCTTTTTTCTCCCGTGCTCCTCTCCGTTTTTTCAGGACCACCACCAAGCGAATTATCGTTAGATCAATCAGGAAAACCCCGCTTTTAGTTCAAGAACAACAAAAAAATATTATCATTAAAAGATTAGAAATTGTTAAACAAGAAAAAATTATTTAAAAAAGTTCCATGTTGCTAACAGAAAATACGGAAAATTATATCCGACTTTTCTTTGGAATTTTTCCACCGAAATGTAACTTAAAATTACCCTTAAACTTGGAAATGAATATAAATTGGTTTTAAGTTTGACTTGCAGCTGGATTTGAAATCGGACTTGAAGAAAGGATTTAAAATTGGTCATGAAAGCAAACGTGAAATTGTATTTAAAATGCACCTAAAATCGATATTAAAATTGTATTTGAACTTGGCTTGGCAATGGACATGAATTTAGACTTGAAATTGGAATTAATGTAGGGCTTGGAGTTGTATTTGAAATTGGACCTGGAACTAGACATAAAATTGGAACTGAAATCAGTGAGAAAATTGGACAAAACATTAAAACTGAATTTGGACTTGCAATTAAGCTTAAATTAATATCGACTTGAAACTAAACTTGAAATTTAATTTTTCACTGGACTTGAAACTGAAACTATTTTTACGCAATTAATTCACTAATCGCAATTCTGGGTTTCAGAAATTATTTTGTTTTATATTAAACTAGCTGGCCCGACAAACTCGTATTGCCACATATTAAACTGTGCTGCACATAAATCGTGAATCTCGGATGACCATAATTTCCCTCCTGAAGAGGGGGTCTCAATGCACCATAGAAAAAGAATTTGCCTCCCAAAACACCCACATGCCAAATTTGGTTCCATTTGCTTGATTAGTTCTAGAGTAATGAGGAAATTTATATTTCCTGAAAAGGGGAGGGGTCCTAATTCATCATAGAAAAAATTCTTGCCTCCAAAAAACCCCACATTCCAAATTTGGTTCCATTTGCTTGATTAGTTCTTGAGTTATGAGGAAATAAATATTTCATTTGTATGGAAGCCCCCCCCTCTTAGTGGGGGGAGAGGTCTCTAACCATCATAAGAACCTTCTCCGGCCCCAAAAACCCCCACATGCAAATTTTCACGCCGATCGGTTCAGCAGGTTTCGATTCTATAAGGAACATACGGGCAGACAGACAGAAATCCATTTTTTTAGGTATAGATTTGTATCGGAGCCCCCACTCTTAGTGGAGGGAGGGGTCTCTAACCGTCATAAGAACCTTCCCCGACCCCAAAAACACCTACATGCAAATTTTCACGCCGATCGGCTCAGTAGTTTTCTATTCTGTAAGGAACATGCAGACAGACAGATAGACAGAAATCCATTTTTATAGGTATAGATTTTAAAGGGAAGATGGAACAGTGTGTTACCATGCATTCAATTTCATACCGGTGGAATGGTGGAATACGAAACCTATGCACAGTACAAACAGCACTACGTGCAGTCATACCTCCGATTGTACTGCAAAACGAATGCATTCTGATTTTTTTTTACATTTTCGTTTTAATCGAGTTTTCTTTACCGTTCTACTGGCAGTCATTACACTAACGGAAAGCAACCACGCTATCGTATGATTCAATGCCACGAAAAAACAACCACTACATATGCGAAGCGTGGAAGAAGTAGGTCGGAAGAAGTAGGACGTCCGATACAAACGAACATTTTGTTTGCGTCGAACCGATGTTGGACGACAATTTGTCCGGACATGTCAACGGACGTCAAACAGCCTTACACTTGTCCTGAGTTGCAATATTTCCTACCTCTACCCACTCTTGTTAGTTTTTCCTAGCGTAGACCTCGCATCGACTCACCAGGCTGGCGCCGAATGGCCAAATAATACCTAGCCAAATCCAACTTCACAGAATGCCAAAATTTTGTTTGAACGAATCACGACAGACCGAAACACGAAAGGCGGATCGCTTACTTGATTGAATCTTGTCGAAAAGTATTTTCTCGAATAATTTTGATAACCATGTTGTTTTAAGGGCAATATTAAACTGGTTAAGCTGTCGTCAAAAAACAATCAAAATATTTTTTCGCACGTTTTAGAAAAACATCAAATAATGAAGGAAAAAAAGCATTTCGGAAAATTCTGGCACTTTCGTCACAGAAAAACTAGACCGACACGCTCTGCGGCTTATTTTTTTTATTTTGGTCATTATTTGTAGTACAAGCAGTTGAGTATAGATGTTTAATACTTCTTACTTACCCATAAGCGCAAATGAGTTATGCTCATTGTAAGATGTAAGACCTATTTACCGTGTCAGTAGCAAACATTTCCTAGATGACTCAGGGCGAAACGGTCATTTTCTAGGTTGCTCTAAGGAATTGGCTGCGTTAGTATGAGATTGGATTAGATACAATTCGCAGCCAACAGTTGGAGTGCAGGCCGATTGCGAGGGTTATACTACGATCCTATTAACTCAATAGGTTCTCCCAGTGGAAATTCGAACATGCGAGGATTAGCTAGTTAAGACCAGCATTCGCTGATCCACTAAGGCCACTGATGCCGAAACTGCTGTACTCGGTGTTGAAGACGCTGGTGGTCATTTGAGGCTGCGATCGGATATGTAGGGTAAAGAACTAGTTTTAAGCAGTCTAAGCGGGTCACTGATTGTTTTACCTTATTACAAGCGATGGGTTGACTAAGTGGGGGATATCAGCATACCAATCTTCTTGCTATCTTTAGTTCTTCAAGCTGTTACCATTGGAAGACACTATTGTTGATTTTTCGCTTTAAAAGTTGGAGCGGCGGAACTAATTTTGAACAGACCGAACCCATTTTCACCCGCAAGGTGCTTTTTTAAGCAATCCTGAAATCTGAATTTTTTTACGTCCCCTTAAAAAATCCCTCGAACTTTTACCCCTATTCAGTTCGCGTTCCTATCCGCGACCTACTAATCGGCATCTGATGCGTAATCGGCATAGCGTATCGGCATTGATGCGTAAAATGCCATCTGTCTAAATTGTTTATCGGGGCATACACTCACCGCACCGTTTGGCAAACAGTATTCGTCGTCTCTTTTATTCTCTGGTGTTCTTATGGGAAACTGCGAGTTTGACGTCTCACTCGCTGTTCATAAGGATGGTGGGAGAACAAAAGAGATAAACATGTAGCAGTACAAACGATCCGACTCAGAACAGTGTTGTCAAAGCAAATAACATTGAAACACATCGTTGCTTTATTAAATCACTGAGAAAATCTTCGAAAATTATTGAAAAAGCTGTCTTTTGTGTTGTTTTTAATAAAGAAAAATTAATTATGAACATACATTTCTCTTGAAAGTATTGAACCACGTTTTCACCATAGGAGGTTTCAGTTAATTTCAAACTTAAAATTCTTATTACCAGAACCGAAACAGTGTCTTGGCAACACAATAGTTCATCAGTTGTGCTGCAGCTGCTGCTACTGGTGAACAGGTTCCGTCAATTCAGAATTTGTTTTCAGTTTTGTTAGAAAATAATAAAACTTTCGGCTAGTGACAAAGCCTTAGATAATAGAAAAAAAGAGAGTTAATAATATGGTATGTGACAATTAAGTGCTTGACTTTTAGAGTGGTTGTAATCAGTGCTGAAAAATGTGATGGATACGTTAGTAGGGAGGTGGCGATTGCCTTCAGCAGCTGAAAAATGTACGTTTTTGGACAACAATTTTTAATTCATCATATTTCTTGTCGGAAACCCAATAAATTGTGTTTGTGTGAATCAAATGTATGGTTAAGTGATTTGTGAAGATGATCATATCAAAAGATTTTGAAAATATGAATAAAAAAGTGCATTTTCGGCTCATTTATGTTCAACTGATTAAAATAGGTGACACTGCTTAACTCGTTCCTTACCCTATTTAGGTCAAAAACGGTATGAATTAGAAAATGTACTGACGTAAGACGTGTTAGCACAGTTGCCATGCCATGTCTTCAAAGGAGAGCAGAATAGCATTTTCAAGGTACCGGTCTAGTTAGCTTTTTTCGCAACCTTTACTGCTGCTTCCCATAATCCGCCAAAATGTGGAGCTTTCAATGGGCTCATGTTCCAGTTTTAATTCTCGAAATTGTGCTGAAATATTTTGGTACACAGGGAATGCTAGCGTAAATTTTTAACCGAATCCTAAAAGTATATTCTTATATATGGATGATTTTATACAAATATCAGATCAGAGATCAGAGAAATTGCTTTCCAAAAATCTTCAACAAATATATCGAAGACGGAGTTATGCCAAATCAACCCTACATCTTAAATTTAACTATAGCTAGAGTGTGATAACATCTCTGTACTACATTCTAACGAACCAAAATCAAGACCATATAATTCCCGAAGACAGTTCTTCCCATTAGAGCTTCGACTTCATTAAACAGCTTAATTAGAATTATATAGACACCCCCGAACAAGTACTTTTGCCTTAGCCTTTGCCTTTCCGACACGGCGGCGTGTAGGAATTCCGGATCCCTTATTTACCCCCACAAAAGCCAACACAGCTTTTCTAGAGCAAAACAGACAACAACAAAAAAAAAGATAACAATAAAAATCAACAGATAAAAGCAACCTTCCGCTACCACTGCTGTTGTTGGTGGGCACTACTAGCACTGACTGGGGCACGATTTAATTACCCGCACTTTTGCCGCCGCTCGAAGATAGTGTAGTAGCTTCTTCGGTCCCGTCAGGAATGGCCGCATAATTTTCCGCTCCATTCGCATCCGCTGCCGCCGGATGGACATCAATTTACACATGTTCACCAGTAGGAAGGCTGCACACATGGTCCTTCTTTCCGGCTTATTGACGGGGCAGAACGGACGGACGGACAGTGATTATCTTTATTGTCGGCGTTAATTAGCTTTTCTTCAACCTACTTCTGTGTTCTCCCCGCCGTTCGAAGGGGGTTAGGTTGGGAAAGTTGGGCAGTTCTTGCTTGGTGATAATTTGCTTCGACATGTGTCACCGTCTTCTAAGATCCTTCGTTCCCTTACGGGAGCAATGTGAAAAAAATCTAATTCAATTTTGAGATGCCTTCAGGACGGACGATGAAAAAAAAAGACAACAACACTCGAATGAGCAGCGTACAACAAGATTGTTATCGTTCAATGTCAACACTGTCGCGATTACCTAACTAACTACGGCCCACCCCACCTGTTTGTGTCACGAATTTGCAATTGACTCCCGCCGCCATCGATGCCGATGCGACTGGCGGATTATTGCCGTGCTCCGGTGTCAGCGTGCGTTATAATGGAAGAATTATCGATAATATCTCATTTAAATGCAAACGATGTTTTGATGATTTCAATTTGCACGGCATTCTGCTCCTCCTCCGTGCTGGTGCTGATGCTGAGACTAGATTGAAGGAATGATCCGAGCAACGAGATGAGGAGCAGAAAAAAAATCCTGATGAAAACGGTTCAGATGACAAACGATGAGCTAGTGAAGAAAAATAATCATAATTGGATGAACATTACGGATTTTCTTTTTCTAAGGATTCATCAAAACATTTCCACTGGGAAAGAGTGCCACCGCGGGGCGGGGGAAAAGCGCAGAGTTTGAATACATGCCAATCAGGACACCACAACTGGATCACGTTCAATGGCAAGAAGGCGAATAAAAAGTTTATTGAATTACCAGCACGTATGCGTATGCTGCTGCTGCTGCTGAGGCAGCGAAATTAGAGCGACATTGTCGATTCGTCAATAATTATATCACTTTCTGGTTATGGTTATGGGGGAAAATACTGTTCTTAAATTCTGCTCGCCTCGTCTAAAAAGTAAATTCTAATTTTCGCATCCTCAGATCGATTGCTCCCGATGCACACAGCTTCCTTCCAAGTAATTCGAAATCGATTTTCTTAACTTTCCATAATCCGCCGACCGGGCCTAGCGGTGAAAGAGTCATCTACCGGCAGGCAGACTGTGGCTCATTTCCTTCGCTGCACGGACGATAATCACATGCACCCGGGCGAGGGTTGGGTTGGGACTTGGGCTTGGCACTTGGCTCTGCTGCCTGCCCTGGCCGATCGATAGCCAACTGGCTGCGTGGCTGGGAACGGAGATAGGGAACCATAAATTACTCATCACACAAAAGCGGAGACGCAGAGGGGGGTGAAAAACTTCGGCATCTTTAGCCCACTTTTAGAAAGTCTGCCGCCGCTGCCGTCGTCGTCATCGAGAGAGGTGTATGCGATAATACGAGGCTGGTCACCCCACCAGAAGGACCAGAGCAGAAAGTTTGTTTTGCCAAGAACAACTCCTATTTGAAAAGTTGGAAACCTAGTTATTCTTTTTTTTATTTTTTGTTTTCTTTACGATAAGAGCCGGCTCATCATTCGCGGCAGACGGCAACGAACGGCGGCTAAGTTTTTAATTTGATGGACGAAGTTTGTCACGAGTGCACTGCACGGCCTTGAACAATTGGTCAAAGTCCTGGACTTGGTTTGCCGCTGAAGGAGAAAGTAAATACAGCCAGCTGAATTTGGATGAGATTCGGTGCTGTTCAAGTTTCAATCTGTCATCTTTAATCCACACAATTATGGCCGAAATATTGTACACATTTCCATCAAACCCTTCTCTTCGGAATTAGAACTGAGATTTGGTTCCAATTTGCGTCCTGTACCCTTTGTCCTTTTCCCATTCAGAATTGAGTACATCTACGTGACGGATGGCAAATAGCGAAAGGAACGAAAGAAGAAAAAAAACCATAAATAAACAGCAATTTTCCAAAAGTCAAATCATCCCCAGCAGCCGTCACACCGACCGACGATGATCATCGGACAACGCATCTGTAGAGTAGAGCTGTAATAAATATTCATATTTGCAAACCAGCAAAACCCCAACGAGAAACCAGCAGCAGCAGTAGCATGGAATAGATTCCCCCGAAGGGCAGCCAAACCACTAGCTAGTGCACCAACCACAAAACCGTACCCACCTATTGCCGGACCATAAATTTCAATTTTCAGATTCAATCTTTTCCGCATCATCGACGGTGAAGAATCTCTCGTGAGACACTCACGTGGTCCCCACCTACCTACCTACCTACCTACCTACGGTCGCTTCGGTTCCGATTACGTATGGAAATCCGATAACAAATCTGAATGGAAAGGAAATTTGACAGTTTCCGTCGTCCAGCTGGCGACCCGACAATCAAACCCCTTCAAGAGTTTCTGAGCACCGGAGGAGTACGGCTTGGGGTAAATCTGAACTGACCAACACTTTGGTTCGGCCCGACCGAATTGACGAATCTTCCGGGATATATTCAATTGCAAAGTTTTTTTTTTCTTCTTTCGAGAGTCTCTTGAGAATCAACCGGCACCGCCGCCGGGACTGGGAACTGCGGTTCCGGTGTGATAGGCATTTATTGTTTGTCGATTTTGACTTTTTGGAGTGATTTTTATTCGCCCCCGGAAGCTGCGCCTTATTTCAATCACTTTAGATTGGTAGGATGAATTATTCCAAGAGGCACTAATGGAAGGCTGCCTGTGATTATGTAATAATGATGGCTTAAAATTTGTTTTTTTTTCGGAAAAAGTTTCAAACTAAGATTCGTGCTAGAAGAAATGCCCTTTAACCTTGCCTTTTGCTTTTGCTTCCTGATAGCCACGTCGTCCCTCCTCTACTAACTACCGCATGCCTCCTCTGTTTGCCTTTCTATTTGCCTATCTTCTTACCGCTTTTCTGAACGAATCCGCTTGGTATCCCTTATGCAGGGCCTTCTTCACTGTCTCGGAATTTTCGGCTTTCATTCTCGGAGTCGTCAGTCGCGTACGCTATAAGGCAACACTGATAAATCTGCTTTACTAGCTACCTAATCCTGTTGTGGACATATATCCAAAAGAAAAAAACAGACTCGGTGGTTTTAATCACGAGACTTGCCGCAGCAGCTGTCGGCAACGCACTGCTTGCTTCTATCGCACTGACCGAGCAGATAACAGTCTATCTTCTCGGCGGTAGAAACAAAGAGCAGTTATACAAAAATAATATCGTCGCAGGGGAAGTACGTCGTGCGTACACGGGAAACAGTAGAATTGAGAGAATTAAACAAAATTAGATATTAGACTACCTAATAGAACGGACGGCAGTAGTTTAGTGAGTAAAACTTTTGGGTACCATCCGAAAGATCGTGGGTGCGAGCCCCACCTGTCAGTGCACTACCCGATATATTTCTGGTCTATATCAAAATTTTCCAGTTCATCCAATTAATCATTCTTCGCACAGATCGCGCATTCTTCGCACTTCTTCCATTTCCAAAGTATTTTACATCATGACCCAGTAAATTCATAGCGTAGAAATTATTTGACGAATTGGAAAAATTGAGGACATCAATTTTGTCAATTCGTCAAATAATTTCTTTTAAGTCTGCCAAAAATATGCAAAAAGGCTTTGGATTCATCAAACTGGCGAAATATGGCTCCTGGCAAAATATGGATTCTCGACCCTATACGAGTAAATAAAAAAAAATACAGTAGCCTTTCCAAGCGATGAAGGGTAGAAGAAAACTTTAAAACCAGCTATCAAAAAGACCAAAGTTATGATATGGTAATCGATACCAGCACAAGGATGGCAAAAAGCTGTCATTTTACAAAGCGATTCACATCCAGACACATACTAACTTGATAGGCGAAAGCGTAACTCTACGCTGATGTATCGATTTGATTATCTCATTAACCCTATCGAACGATCACTCTCATGCACGCTAAAATTTAATGCGCATATGCTGCAAGCCAACGGAGACTGCTGAAATTTTATTGATTATTAAATGGGATATTTTAACCGCCCGGTTACCGTCTAGGTACGATGCTGGTCAAACAAGCCAGTCGTCGAATGTTCAAATCTCGGCTAAGCGGTGCTGCCAGATAGAGTCAGCAGGATTTTGCACTAGCCCCGTAACTGTTGCGTACTCTAACAGCCGACCGCGAAGTCTGTCGATAAAGAAGGGTCAAGTCCTAGAAAGACGTTTAATCCCAAGGCTTTGCTTTACATGGGATATTTTATTATGGTCACTATAAACCAATCACTCAGGATGATCTAACAGTAAAACTTTTCTGCTCACGGATGTATTTTCAAGACAACAAAGCTGACGGACTGATTTAACTTTTTACCAGAGCGAACAGCGAAAAGCTTTATTAAATTATGACGGTAGTTGTCAAGCAGCGAAAACTTATTCGGTTTTAATACTGCTTTCAGCATAGCATCATCCCAAGCAGCACTTGCAACATCTTCCATGTTGCTATTAAGTCTTGTTCAAATTGCAAAAAACTTCACCGGTTACAGTATTGAAACACGCAACAAATAAGCAACTTCATGTTATTAATATGTTGAATTCAGGTTATCCAATACTTATACTGGCTGTCACAAATATATTAGTCTATATCTAGTAACATGAAACTTCATCGCAACATCGTGTTATTATAATGCCATTGCTAAACAATAATGTCACATGATGTTGCATCATGTTGATTACGGTATATTGTTAAATGAAATGTAACCAAACATCATATACCGCCATATTTTTATGAAAAAATATTTTTCAGCGAAGGAATGTTTTTATTTTAACAATAATTGCACGAACATTCATCAGGAATCCATGGCATTTACTAAAATATTATTTGATTACAGTATCTAGTTCGACTTTACACCGCATTTTTCCATCGTAAACGAATTCTTAATCTGGCTGGGTTAATTCTTTAAACTTGAAAATTAATAAATTAACAACTTTCACGAGGCGCATCAAATAATACAAAGCAAAATTATATTTTGCACGGTAAATTTTGAATGGCATGGAGATTAGCTCACAATAGGCCCAAAAAACTGAAGTCGCATTAAGGATATTAATGTACATAATTTTCGTCTTGGAGACCAGAGAGTAAATCCCGGTTCCCGCTAAATATAATTCGTGGTGAAGTTGTTCATAATTGTTTGGTTTTTGTGCGAGGAAAAAAGAGAAGAAAGTATTTTTGTTTTTGTTTTCACAACGCGGCATAGGATTTCGTGGGAGTGCGAACAGGCTTAAAGTCTCTTTCAGTATCGTAGTCGCGAATGGATAGATAACGCGCATTGATGTTCCATAAAACATCTGTGTAACAATTGGTTGCATATAGGCTCCACCTCTTGCGCTTTTTCAATCACGTAACAGTTCGATAAAGGTGACTGATGCGAACTTTTACCATATTTGAATGTTTCAATTATAGTTGCGTAACCCTTCATGCAACAAATGGTGCTGCTTGGGATACGACTACTTGAGCTTATAACCTAATTTTTAAAGTGGTTATAAAAACCTTGTGAAGTGTGGAAGTGGAGCTTCCTAGCTTTATTAGCGGTTTTATGAGATTAGTCATGAAAACAACTAGAGGAACGTAATAAAACTTAGAATTGTTACTTGCGAACTGAAAGTAATGAAAGATGTTTTATAGTATCCCTAGGGTGGGACGCAAAACGAAAATATGAAGGAGACGAAGGTCGAGACACTTATTAGGCTTGTAGCTCGTTGCTTTTAACCAAAACTGAGAGATCCGCTGGTTGAACTAGGCCATATTGGGTGCCAATTATAACCGGATTCGAACCCAATTTTTCTACCAGGCACTTCAATCCTTGAATCACAGAAGTTTAGAGGATTGGCCATCCTAGGCCAGTAATTGGCATCCAATTAATCCGGTTCAACCTGCGACCCTCTCCTATTTTAACAAAACGCAAAAAAACTACGAATCTAGTAGGTGCTGCTTCAATGGAACTCCCTGTTATCATAGACAAACACATGAATTCCACATTCATGCACAACTTGTGATAGATAGATCATTAACGTGAAGTGAAAACAGTAACGGGCCAAGCATTGATCCCCAAGTAACACACAAAACAAGTTAGAAAATAATCTTCATGGAAAGTAGTCCTTTAAGAGTACTATAAACGTACTTTGAAAACATGTGTTGCTATTATTAAGTAGAGGGAGTGGGTTTATCGACTGTAAATTATTAGTCTTTGATGGTTTTTCGGCTTTTCAGTCAAGTGGATGTAGCAAACGATTGTTTTGCCTTTACATATCCGACGTGATCGGTGATTTATTTCATCTTTTAATTCTTAGAAAAAGGTGAAATAAATCACCGAAACGTCGGATATGTAAAGGCAAAACACTCGTTTGCTACATCATATTGACTGAAAAGCCGAAAAACCATCAAAGGTTTTAAGATGTTTTGTGATAACATGAATTTTTTTGACAGCTGATATCAAATGAATAATGTTTGTTTTTCTCAACATGTCAACACGAAGTTTTTATTATGTACAAGTTGTAGCTTATGCTATAATAACGTTTTAAAATTGTATGAAATAACCTGATACATACTTCTTTCAATTGTTTTTCATTAGACTTACTTTTTTTGCGCTTTTCTGGTAATAGAGAAGTTCTGATGTATGTAATGTTACACTATTCTATAACAAGCTCTGTTGCTTGGGTCCTTGTGGTACACGTGAAGTAACAGGTTCAGAAAGAGGGTTTATTTACACCAACCCACAATGGGCAAAAACGAGCTCGTAATCCCAAGAATTAGAAGCCGGAATCTTGCAAGATACCTATTCTTACATGAAAAAAATACAAGAAACTGATTGATGATGGTTTCATCCTGCGCAGACTTTGGGAAGTGGTCCATTTTGCCCTATTTTTCCCAAAGATTATGTTAAAAGTTAATTAAACAGTATAAAAACTTATTTGCAGCCCGTGAAACAAACTCAAATAGCTTCCAAATTTTGTCGAAACATCAGAAGAATCAAATTCCATCCATTTTATACTGTGCGAAATGCAAGAATAGTCCATTTCTCCCAAATCACTCCCATATACATAGATAATCTAATTAAAGCGATTAAAACTAACTCAAAGGTAAAAACAGTGTGCAAAAAAATGTGTAGTTTATCATACTGAATAACTTTGGAGAACAGTTGAAAGCAATAAATTCATTGGATGCGGAGCTATTGAGCAAAATTGATTTTTATGTGTACTTTTTAAATAAATCATTATATCTCGCAACAAGCAAAAGATAGATAGTTACTATATTCAGCAAAGTTGCTCATTTTAGTGTGTTCTATAATTTTTCCGAAGAAAAAATCTTTTTTTGAACGTATTCAAAAAAACAAAAAATTGTATCACCCTGATAGATGAATATAAGATCACCTTGCTAGTTTGAAAAGATGCACTGTATTTTATTGATAAACTTCTTCAAAGACACCATCGTGGAAAAATTACGATTTTTTTTACGCAAAAGCAAATGAACGTGTTTTTGTCTATCTAAGAGAGAATCAGGCAAAACGAACCGATTGTGAATTCATCTCTGTACTAAATCGATGACAAAATTTGACAAAATGACAGTTTTGACAAAATTTGGAAGCTATTTGGGTATGTTTCACGGGCGGCAAATAAGTTTTAAGACTGTTTAATTAGCTTTTAATTTGATTTTTGGGTAAAATAGGGCAAAATGAACCACTTACCGAAGTTTGCGCAGGGTGAAACCATCACCAATCAATTTCTTGCATTTTTTACGTAAGAATAGATATCTTGTAAGATTCCAAACCAGCGGCTTCTAATTCTTGGGATTACGAACTCGTTTTTGCCCATTGTGCAACCCTTTGAAATTGATAGGAATTTTATCAAGTCCAACTGCATTAGATTTGATGCGGTAAATTTCATTTATAATACGGTAATCTTCAGCTGGATCAAAACTGAAGCATTCCATAGTATTAATCAAACTGAGTTGCTGCAGCAGTTAGCACCAATCAAGCAGTTTGAGGTGGCATCAAATAAGTGCTAAGAATATCATTCCTCTTTTGGAGATCAAAAAAGTAATACCTTGGGTTTAAAGGTCTCGTTTTAAGCAGCTTCATTTTTAAGCTATCAACCGAACTTTGAAGTTGCCTTGAGTTCGCTGCATTGAACTCTAAGCAGCTTCGACAGAAACCTGAGAAACCAAAATAAGATAAGTTCTGTTTTTATCTTTCTACCTTCTACTAACTAAACTTCTATACCTACTGTTGGATTTGAACCCATTCGTTATGCATTAATGCGTAAAATGTATCCATGAGGTACTCACAATACTTCTTGAAGCATTTAGTTCTTCTTATACTTGACACACACTACTAATCAGCAAGAAAGTTCCCTTCTTCTTCTTCTTCTTCTTCAGCAGCATAGAGCCGGGGTGGCTCGTGCTGTTTCAAGCACTCGTCTCCATTCAACTCGGTCTTGGGCCACTCGTCGCCAATTTCCTAGTCGTCTCAGAAGTCGCACATCGCTCTCGACCTGGTCGAGCCATCGTGCACGTTGGGCCCCCCTGTTCCTGGTGCCGGTGGGGTTGTTGAAGAGGACTATTTTCGCAGCACAGTCGTCCGGCATCCTTACGACGTGTCCGGCCCACCGTAGCCTGCTAACTTTCGCTAGATGTACGATGGGAGTCTCCCCAAGCAGTGCCTGTAGCTCGTGATTCATACGCCTCCGCCACTCTCCGCTTTCAGTTTGTACTCCGCCAAATATCGTCCGCAGCACTTTCCGCTCAAACACGGCAAGGGCGCGTATGTCCTCCGTAAGCAGCGTCACGGCTTCAAGTCCATAAAGAACTACCGGTCTAATAATGGTTTTGTACATTGTTAGCTTCGTGCGGCGGCGTATGCTTCCTGATCGTAGCGTTTTACGAAGGGCAAAGTAGGCCCGATTTCCCGCTTGGATGCGCCGCTGGATCTCCTTACTAGTGTTGTTGTCCGCGGTCACCAGCGATCCCAAATACACGAACTCTTCTACCACTTCTAGTTCGTCGCCGTCAACGGTTACCGTCCGTGGGAGGCGCACATTTGTTTCCTTTGAGCCTCTTCCTTTCATGTATTTGGTCTTCGACGCATTTATTTTTAGCCCAATTCTCCTAGACTCCGCTTTCAGTCTGGCGTAGATTGCCTCCGCCGTCGCAAAGTTCCTGGCTATGATATCAAAGTCATCTGCAAAGCCTAGAAGTTGGCTGCTCTTGGTAAAAATCGTGCCTCTCGTTTCGATGCCCGCTCGTCGGATCACCCCCTCAAGAGCGATGTTGAACAGCATGCAGGATAGACCGTCACCTTGTCTCAACCCTCGTCGCGTCTCGAAGGGACTCGAGAGTGTCCCAGAGATGCGTACAAAACACATCACTCGATCCAATGTAGCTCTGATCAGTCGCGTCAGTTTGTCCGGAAAACCGTATTCGTGCATTATCTGCCATAGCTTGTCTCGATCGACTGTATCGTATGCTGCTTTGAAATCAATAAAGATGTGATGCGTGGGCACGTTGTACTCCCGACATTTCTGCAAGATCTGTCGGATAGTAAAAATTTGGTCCGTAGTTGCGCGAGCCCCCATGAAACCCGCCTGATAATTCCCTACGAAACCTTGTGCTATCGGTGACAGCCGGCGTAACAGGATCTGGGAGAGTACCTTGTAGGCGGCATTTATCAGCGTAATACCGCGATAGTTGCAGCAGTCTAGCCGATCACCCTTTTTGTAGATGGGACAAACCACTCCTTCCATCCATTCCTCCGGTAACTTTTCCTCCTCCCAAATCCTCGAAATAACCCAGTGTAGAGCCTTTGCTAGCGTTTCTCCACCATGTTTATAAAGCTCTGCCGGTAGGCGGTCCTTCCCAGCGGCTTTATTGGTCTTCAGCAACCTGATTTCTCGTTTGACTTCTTGGAGATCAGGTGCTAGGACATCACTATCTTCCATGGGCGCTCCTAGGTTAATTTCCGTTCCGCCTCCTTCTGCGACTTCGCCATTGAGGTGTTCATCGAAGAACTGCTTCCACCTGTCGACCACCTCGCGCTCGTTTGTAATTAGATTCCCTCCCTCGTCCCTACACATGTCAGGTTTCGGTGTGTAGCCCTTCCGAGTTTGGTTCACCTTCTCATAAAACTTGCGCGTGTCATTAGCTCGGAATAGTTGCTCCAATTCTTCACGATCTCTGTCCTCCTTTTGGCGCTTTTTTCTCCTCAGGATCGTGGCAAAAAAGTTCCACGGAACTGAATTTGAACTAATTGTGAACTTTGAAGTTCGCCCGTCAAGTAGAATCCGAACTTTTGGTTGTTTGGGCTACCTTCTTCCGCGGAGTTAAACGGAATACATCGGAGAGGCCGCTACCGCGATACTAAGTGCATACCTCCGGAATCTGCGTAATGATTGGTTCGATGGAGAATGCCAACAAGCGGTGAAGCAAACACCTCAATGGTAGACGTAAAGTAGACCTCAAAGTAGACGGAATAGATCAATAGTTCAAAATAATGGACGCAGTGGTGAGAGTACCCGACAGAAGAAGAAAGAAGAAGATGGAATAGATGTTAACGTAAGAATGCCCATGGGAGATAGTATGTATCTCCAAGAAATCAAACGAGAAAGCGGGTTACCTAAGACCAACAAATTCGCCAGTAGGGATCGCCATCCACTTTAAGCTTTACAAGCATGGCCGAGAAATGCTGGCAACGGCTTTACACAATTAATTATCAAGCGGGCTTCGTGGGATTCACGACTTTGCATAACTTGTAGAAATGTCGGGACTACAATATGCATCACACGCATCACATCTTTATTGATTTCAAAGCAGCATACGATACAGTTGCTCGAGTCCCTCTATGGCAGATAATACTCGAACACAGCTTTCCGGACAAACTGATGCTATTATTGGAACGAATGTTGTGTTTCGTACGCATCTCGGGACACTCGTAAGTTTCTTCGAGACGTGGCGAGCGTTGAGATATGATGACTTCTCCTGCATGCTATTCAACATCGCTCTTGAGACGGTGATCCGACGAGCGGGCTTTGAAACAGGAGGCACGAGATACTCCAAAGGTAGCCGACTTTAGAATCTCTAGACAAGTACTGACATCATGTTAGATCTGTTTTCGTTCGTTTCCAAGTTCTGACAGATGTAGTTTACCAGCTGTTTCGGATTGTGAGGCATGTTGTTGGCTTTTAGTCATCTTCTCATTGGTGTTAAATTTTCATTGACGTAGCTTCTCTTATCTGATCCGATTTAAAACCAATTTGAGATGAGGTGAACGGTCAGATCCGCAAATACCTTCCGAAAACGTCATTTCGTTGATTGAAAATTGCTAATTGAAACAATACAAGACTGCTTGCTGCCTCCTTCACGTGGCAGCATTCTAGAAAAAGGTCGAGCGTCAACTATCGAGATAGCAACATCAGCATATCATAATAATCATCATCAACAGTAAAAGTAATGCAGCAAGTCTCCATTTAATAAATAGAGTACATCACTGACTTGCGATAAGGTCGTTTTCATTTGCATTTTCGTTAATACAATCATCATGGATCATTCACCGCAGCAACGTCCTTTTTGATCAAATCCATTCCTTTACAAGGTCGCTCCGAAAAGCCGTACAAGCTTGTTTAGTTTTCTTCTGCAGTCTGTTTGACATCAACAATCACCACAAACCTGTTCTGCTTATCACTTTTTGGCATTCTGTTGTTCTCTTTGCTTCGAGACCTCAAGTGACTCATTCACTCAAAACTGATACGAACAACTGTGTATAAACAATGCAACAAAAACCGAGAAAGCCCAGACAAAAGGTTCAAATAGTTACAGATTTTATGTTTAACAAGTAAAGCTCTGTAAATAACTGTTTTGAACGGTAGTTTTTTACAATCGATGGAGGGAACAGTAGAAGAAAGTAATGAAACAAAGGTGTTGATAGTGTCTCCAGGGCGAGACAAGGCCTAAAGGGGAGAGAGTGGAAAATCTGCTTTTGCCACCTGTTTGTCAAAACTTAAGACACTACTCAGTTGCTTTTCTTTCAATGAGTAACTAAACACTGTGTTAATTAAAAATTTAAATGTAATATTTATTCAGAACTAAACTTTTCTTCCAGGTTAAACTCACTTCTCTTCGCACCACTCATTTTCTCTGCGGATCTGTTCCTCCTGCTCCGGTGTAAAATCATTTTTAATGTTAAATAACTTTCGAATCTCCTCCGGAGTTTTACCTTTGATCATGTTCGCAACCGTTTTGCAACAGGTATCCAACAGAGCCCCGATATCCAGATAGTTGGCCGCCAAAATCAGTTCGAACAGAGTGCTCTGCTCGACGCCAAGAAAATCCCGGTCCCACTGGCAGATATCGTCGGTCCGTCTCTCCCTGTTTTCATCGTCGTCGTCGTCAATCGGCACTGGATCGTCCTTGTGCTGGGTGGCCCACTCTAGCACCTTCCGAAGTATGGCTGCGTTCACGTTCGGCAGCGGAACGGATTCCTCGTTGGTGAAATCCAGTCCCAGATTCTCGATCATGGTTTTCAACGTTCCGGAACATTTCACGATTTCAACCGACGTATCGAACGACTCTCCGTCCGACGATTGCAGCCTAATTGGGGTGGTCATTGTTTCAGCTTATCTGTTTTGGTTGTCTTTCTTGTCAACAACAACACGAGATAACACGAGAACTGCAACTATGTCTGCCCGCCGGCCGTATCAACGAAACTAATGCACTTCACCCCGGAACGGTGTCCGCTTTTATGCAGCTCAAGATTAATCTAGCCCATGTCCAACCTTTCCTTCTTTTGCCAATCAAATGGGAACTCTGTATTGGTGTCAATGAAAATTTCTTTGATGATTACGTAGAACACAGTATTTGTATTGTAAGTATTTGTGAAGTAGGAATAATTCTTCTGATTGCTTTCCTCGTTTTTGCCACAGTGTTTAGGAATTTCCATTGAATTGAAATATTAGTTCAATTAAATCAAACTTATTTCAATTTAAAAGTAAATTTTCATAACATTTCAGTTCACAATCAGTCTAGTTTCACTTATATTCTAGTCCAGCTTTAACTCAGCTTAGGTTAATTTCTAGTCACTTTCAAGACAGCTGCAGTTCAGATTCAGTACAGTTTTAGTTCAGAAGTAAAAAAATATGAGAATACATATTATCCCCAGTCCAGAAGCTTGATTTCATTTGCCATCATAATTAAGTCTCAGCATTTCGCTTTTCAATGCATAAATAAATTAAAATTTCTCCTCTTCCTCCTCAGTGGGACCAAAAGACCTATGAAAACGGCAGCTCCGGTCCGGTGATGACCGAACCATATGTAACCTCGTGACTACATACGAAAATGTACTTCCACGCACACATCCGCTTCTTTCCGTGTGTCCCAACCAGGGCACTCGCTCTTCGAGGGACTAGCCACAAGCGCAAAAATGGAAAGATCCGGAAATACAGCCTCCACACACGCACCGACGGAAGCGGAAAGCCAAAACTTCGGGGAAAAACGTCATCAGCCAAACCGCACACCGTTACTATACTCTACTACTTTACCTTGTAACCGGTCGGAGTGAAACCTGACCGCCGCCGCCCGCGCCCGCAAAAGACAAGCTCTTCTATACCTGCTCCCAACCAGCAGCGTAAACGACGAGCGACCAGAGGAAAAACGCTTACTTCCGGACGTCCCGAGGACAAACCCAACCGGCGCGGCGCGACGGAACGGAGCAGGCCGCAAACAAAATTGTATTAAACTCAGTCTCAATTAAATTTAATGCTAAATTTAATCTTTTTACTATTTCATATAATTTATACGCTTGTTCGCTTCTGAACACGGCTCGGCAGGGCACACACGGGCGCTCCAGGAACTGACTTCCGGAAAGGCAGCAACGTTCGAGTAGGCAGCCGGCTGCCCCTGCCTGGTTTAGTTTCAAGAGGATCAATGTTTTATTCCCATATAATGTAATCTGGCTCTGGGAAGGCACCTTTGCCCGAGTGTGCGGCGCGCTCGGGTTACTAACTTCGCAGCACTAATTCGAAGCTAAATAGGCAGAGGGCGGGATAGTCACTCTAACCGCACACGGCAGAAACGGCAGCGTCGAAAGGTGAGAGCTGATAAATCTGAAGCTAAACGAAAAGAGCATCTATAAATCTGCCTTCGTCGTCGTCGACTGGCGCTGGTTGGGAAATTGCCTCCGAAAAACTCGATACCGAAAAACGGAAGCGATGCTATAGGGTGCTTGCGATTGCAATTGACTTGAGAAAATTCTCCCTTAAGAGGCCACCCTTATAGGTTAGGTGGAAATCATAACATCCAGCTCTGCTTGAAGACTAGAGTGAATGTCTGTAGTCTGTACAGAGGTTAGAGTTTAGAGAGAGACTAAAACAGCCGCAGCGCAGCCTACGACAACGCAAACGAAGATGAGTTTTATCTTTCTTTAACACATCAGTACCTCACATAATCACCTCCACAGTTGAAACACGACGCAGGGAACGGGGGGAGGGGGAACCGACAGCTAAATGTTTAATACAATTTCAACAACCAATTGGCTTTTGTTGGCTCAAAAGCATGGTGCTTCATCCCAGCACTGCTGCACTACTGTACTGGGCTAAACCGATCCGACATTGAACAACGTCGACAAAGGCGAAGGTTAAATCCCTGGTTTAATCTGCTGCCAGTGCAACCCTTCTCCGGGACCGGGAGTTCGTCGGGTCGGGTGTCAAGATTTATAATAACTCATGCGGGATTCGGGCTGTGGATACCCGTGAAATGAAGACGAGAGAAAGAGAGATTTTTCGTAAATCTCATTAAAATTGGAACCCCCTTTCCACCCATGCTTTGGAGGGTATGGAAAGAGAAAATCAGTTCTAATATGACTCCTCTGCGATGTGCCAAGAATTCGTTGGATTTGGGAATATAGAAAGACGCATGTAAACGTGTGTTGCAGTGTATCGTTTTTATTTCAAATAACAAGAGATTTCAACCACCAAAATTGATGTCAAAGATAACGAATTGGCCTTACCTAAGACTTGATTAAAACTTCTTAGAATATCCTCAAAATGGACAAACTCAGATTATGAATAAAAAAAGTCCTATTTAGGCTCTTGGCAAATAGTCAACTTTTGAATCCACTCTACCAAATTTTTGTTTTCAAAGCTATTCAAAACTGAGTTCATTTACTATAAGAGTACTTATTAGTTGTTTGCAATTTGTAGATGAAAATATTTAAGAGACTATAACCATTCCAACTCTGAACACAACTCTTTAACGGCTTCAAGGTTAATTGCAAACATGGCAGAATCATAACCATAATATCCATTCTTCTAGATCGTCGTTATTATGGCGGCACCATGTCGAATATTCCATATTCGTATCGAATCATTTTTATTTTGTTTTGTTGGTCAATAACAGCTGAAAGATCTGGCAGAAATGTCGGGAGTACAACGTGCCCACGCATCATATTTCAAAGCAGCATCCGATACAGTCGATCGAGACCGGTTATGGTACGTACATAATGCAGGAATACGATTTTCCGAATAAACTAACGCAACTGATCAGAGCTAGATTGGACCGAATGATGTGTTTCGTGCGCTGCTCGGGGACACTCTCGAGCAGGGACGGTCCGATCACTTTGACTCAATTTTGATTCATTTGACAGTACCGTCTCAGCCCTTTACACGGGCCACTTGACAAAGACAAATGAACCTTCACTTGGTTACTAATGAGGTACAAGCATTGTAACATCGTGACTACAAAAGATACAGACAAACTTTCTTCAGCATAGTTATAGATAACTAGCTGACCCGACAAACTTCGTATTGCCACAAATTAAACTGTGTTGTATATAAATCGTGAATCTCGGATGACCTTTGTCACAATCTCGAGTTTTGCAAGTTTCTGGGGAGCTCATGGGTGTTTTAATATACAACTTTTCCTCACAGTAAAGTAGAAAACAACTCCCCCCATTGCCTGCGCCCCGCAGTGACCGGCGCTGTTGATGGTAGGTCGCCGGCAACACTCGCGGCCTGTGGCCGTCTCGCGCTGAATTATCTAATGTTACTATTGATAGTTTTTGGTGGTATTGTTATTGATTAATGTTTCATGAAAGAGTCTAAAATTTCTTGAGTTCAATTAGTTTTTGAGTTACGCAAAAATTTCTGTTTTGTTTGAATGAGAGTTCTTATCCCTCTACCACAGGGGTGAGAGGTCTCAAACCATCATTAAAAAAAATTCCTGCCTCCAAAAACACCCACATGCCAAATATGGCTTCATTTGATAATTAGTTTTCGAGTTATGAGGCAATTTGTATTTCATTTGTATAGGAGCCCTCCTCCCCTCCTAAAGTGAGGAGAGATCTCAATTCACCATAGAAAAAATTCTTGTCTCCAAAAACACCCACATGTAAAATTTTGTTTCATTTGCTTCATTAGCTCTCGGGTTATGCAGAAATTTGTGTTTCATTTGTATGGGAGCCCCCCCACTTAGTTAGGGGAGGAATCTCTAACTATCATAAGAACCTTCTCTGGCACCAAAAACCCCTACATGCAAATTTTCATTTCGATCGGCTCAGTAGTTTTCGATTCTATAAGGAACATAGGGCAGATCGAAATCCATTTTTATAGGTATAGATTTGTATGGGAGCCCTTCCTCTTAGCGGGGAGGAGGAGTCTTTTGCCATCGAGAGAACCTTCCCTGACCCCAAAAACCCCTACACGCAAATTTTCACGCCAATCGGTTCAGTAGTTTTCGATTCTATAAGGAACATAGGGACAGACAGACAGAAATCCATTTTTATAGGTGTAGATTGAATGCCCTCTGTGGATCCCCCAGCTTATGTAAAGAAGAACGTTATACAAACTTAGTAGCGATCGCTCCGTCGATTGTATAAACTACCGCTATAAAAAATTAATTGAAATATCGCTTTTCTAGTCACATGTACAGATTGACAGTCTATCACGCCGGATATTTCCTAGCGAGTTTCGACACTTTTATACGCTTGAGAATATCTACCACCTTTCCACAGATTCCTGTCAGCTGTCAGCTGAAGCCGCCTTCGATGATAATAGAGGTTAACAGCAAGCGTTGTTGCAAAGTTTATACAGAATACAGCATGTAATTGATGCTGCACAACACGACGAATTGCTTCCCGTCTTTCGTTTATCGTATGAAATAAGAGTATGAGAGGTCAGAATTATTCCTGTTTCTCGTTACCGATAACGAACGTCTTTGTCTATATAAAATCAAAGAGAACAGACATTCAAACCAAACGTCCTCACTTGGATAAAACGTAAATCAAATTAGTTGGGAAACTGTAAAGAAGGTGTCGCTAAAGGCGCATAAAATTCTACAATAAGCTCAAAACAGTTAGCTTCTGGTGGCGCATGTGTAAAGTTCAAGCTATTGTCAGTGTGCAAATCATTTACTCTAGAAAGGAATCATTTAGTTAGGAAACTATAGAGGGGGTGACACTAGTACTATATATTAATATATTAAGCTGATTTTAACCAACAGAAATTTTTCCGGAAGAATTGCGTCTGTTCTCTGTAGTAAAATCGATCCTGCAGACGACTTCAAGAGAGATGTATGGGAATGGCGGTCGTGACAGAGAGTGGCTTTCCCCTTCCCTGCTTTGTCTACCATGTCATGCTTAGTTTATCTTTGCGATTTAAAATCGTCGTCGTCGTCATCATCGTTGGCATAGAGCCCGTGCTGGTTCAAGTAGTCGTCTCCATTCAATGCACTGTTGGGCAGTAGTTCGCCATACCTCCGATTGTACAGCCGAACGAATGCATTCTGATCTTTTTCTTACATGTTCGTTTCAATCAAGTTTTCTTTACCGTATGGAGCAGCACATGACTGCCAAACAGTCAATTGACTGGCAGCATTCCAAGCAAGGTTCACAAGCAATCAATTGACTGGCAGTCACCACAGTAACGAAAAGCAACCGCGCTATCGTATGATATACACTGAAGTCGCTTTTTACGCGGTTTTTACCTTTGTTATACAATATAACAAAGGTTTAGGAATTGGTCGAAAAACATGAAGTCGATCTGAGGCCCGGAGGGCCGTGTCACATATACCAATCGATCAGGTTCGACGAATGAGCAATGTCTGTGTGTGTGTGTGTGTGTGTGTGTATGTGTGTATGTGTGTGCGCTTCAATTTTCAATCGCCTATTTCTCGGAGATGGCTGAACCGATTCGTCTGCTATAACTTTTATTTGAAAGGTATTTTTACCTAGTATATCACTATTAAAAGGTTTTGTGGTCTGACTTTTAGTTTAAAAGTTATAAGCAAAAATGTGAAAATTACGTGACACGATTTTCTCCGGAACCACATAACCGATTTCATCGATCTTAGTACCAAATAAAATCTCTTACTATTGCTAAACTTCACGCCAATTTTTATTGAAAACAAACAAGTGGTTTGAAAGTTATGCTTAAAAAACCAGTTTTGACAAGGTTCAAATGATCGCCTGTTTCTTAGAGATGGCCAAACCGATTTACGTGCTATTCGTTTCATTTGGCAGATAATATAGCCGGATAGATCACTATTGAATGGTTTTTTGATTGGATGTTTAGTTTGAAAGTTATGAGTAATTCAATACACCACACCAAAATTAACAATAATTTATAATGATTTTAACCAAGAAAAATAACCTAATTTCAATTATTTTAATATCAAACGAGAGGTTTTCACACTACGAATATATATGCAAAATTTCATAAGAATTGGTTTTACCGGTCAAAAGATATTAACCCTCGAACACTCGCGCCAACTTTTATAACACGGTTACTCGCGCGCACAATAGCCCAAAACCAAAGAAAACGTGCGCACTAGAATTTTGACTAGGAAAACTTGGTTTTAAGTTTATCGAACCTTTGGAAGAGTTTCTTGAAATTGAAAGCTCTATCGTCTGGTAGAATTTGAATTTTGATTAATCCCCCTAAAAGTGAAATAAAAAAATTATTTTCCTTCAGTTTCAATATAACACATTGATGTGTTCTGCAAAGTTTTAGAGCATATTATTACAAGAAATTTTGCTGAAGACAGTAACCTTCTATCTCTTCAACGAAGAGATCTTATTTATTGTATATGAATTTGAAAAATCAGTTTTTCTATTTTAGCTCTTTTTGTAATTGTTGTATGACTTTTTCATGTACTACAAAGTTGTATAAATAATAAAAATACACAACTTTGCTGAACATAGCATACCTCTATGTTTCCTTGTTTACGAACTGTAGAACTTTGATTATAAAAAATACCCTGATTTTGACCCCGAATTACTCGACTACCAACAGACGGATACATTTTAAACATTTTACATTTGTTGGTAGTTTTGCTGCACACAGACATCATTTTTCCATATGAAGAAACGAAAAAAATTCCAGTTGGGGCCAATTGCGGTACACCTCACATGCTACTTGCTTCGTTTCTGTGATGTCGGTTTATGCTAATCTTGTTTCCTAACAATTTAAAGTATTAATGCATTGAATAATTCTGAAATTTTGCTCATAACAAGTTTACCGAAGAATATACGTTAGTATATACGTAATATACGATTTGTAACTTTATAACAATATGGCATTCAAAAACCTACATATGTTGTACAAAATACAACAGCGTGAGTAACCGAAAGTTAATAAAAATTGATGAAATTTATTCAAGAAAACTTTATTGTTGTGAATCAAATAGAATGGCATTACAGGAAATTATGCATAGTTCAAAAACTTATAAACTAGACCTTTACTACGCAATGCATATGTTAAAGAAAAATATTTCATCTTACAACTCACTTTTACTTGGACTTACCCTCATTAGTAACAACTTACTCAGCAATTTCATGAGAAAAGGAACTATCAAAATTTTCAAAATTCAATTTCCAAAAATTTCATGTATGCCAAACGTGTCGATTTCTATCTCAAATAGCAAGTAAGATCGTATAACAAAGGTTCCTTTCACCACTAGGTGGATTAAATCAGGTTTTTATGAGTTTTTTTTACGCGAATTTCGGAATTTACGCGGTTTTTTTACGCGAATTTCGGAATTTACGTGTTTTATTTACGTGAGTTTCGGAATTTACGCGGTTTTTTTACGCGATTTTCGGAATTAACGCGGTTTTTTACGCGAATTTTGGAATTTACGCGGTTTTTTTTAACGCGAATTTCGGAATTTATGCGGTTTTTATACGCGAATTTCGGAATCTACGCGGATGTGCGTAGTGTTGAAATCCACAGTTTTTTACGCGAAATTTTGGCTTTTTTTACGCGAATTTTGGAATTAACGCGGTTTTTTTTACGCGAATTTCGGAATTTACGCAGTTTTTTTACGCGAATTCCGGAATTTACGCGATTTTCGGAATTTACGCGGTTTTTATGCGAATTTCGGAATTTACGCGGTTTTTTAACGCAAATTTCGGAATTTACGCGGTTTTTTACGTAAATTTCGGATTCTACGCGGGTTTTTTTACGCGAATTTTGGAATTTACGCGGTTTTTTTTACGTGATTTTGATTTACGCGGGACGTATCCTTCGCGTAAAATGCGATTTGAGTGTAGTACTACAAAAAAAAAACAACCACTACATGTGATGAAGGAATGCGGCGGACGCCGTCCAACACTAATAAACATTTTGCTTGCGTCGGACCGATGCCGGATGATAAACCCACAAATGGTAGCCGAATTGGAGAAAAAAAAATGAAACGAAAAAATACGTCGCCTCATGCTCCCAGTCAGTTTGCCGTTTACACTCTTCAATATGAACGCAAAGCGGGAGAACGACTCGTGGCTTTTCTTGATAACGGCTGTAGGCGGCAGTCTTCGCAAGCGACAGATTGACGGGATTCAAACCACAGTCAAATGATCGTTTTCGAAGGGCAAGTTGAATGCAGAAAGCGTACGCATTCACGCAGTCACAGTCAAGTTGCGTTCCCTTTTCAAGCCCTGATCTTGGGCCACTCAGATCAGATCTAGTGTCTCAGAAGTCGCAAGTCGCTTTCCATCTGATCGAGCCATCTTGCACGTTGGGCCCCTATGTTCCTGGTGCCGGCAGATTTGTTGAAGAGAAATGTTTTCGTCGCACGGCATCTTTACAACA